>NC_034182.2:23844662-24444662 GCF_002021735.2 Oncorhynchus kisutch
GCGTCTGGACGGAGTTCTCTTTAAATGGTGTTTAATCATTAAAATATGTACAGACATATTGATCCAGCCATCTGTTTCCATATTAGACATCATTAGAAGTTATGGGATAGTTGCAACCATAGCCTCTCATATTAATAGATGTATTATAGTATTAGTCACACTAGTATTAGTCGGTGTGTGTGTGTGTACACGTTTTACTATACTTGTGAGTACCAGAAGTCCTCAGTAATAGTAAACCGACTAAAATTCAGAGAAGTGAGGACATTTTGCCAGTCATCACGTTTTAAAAGGCTATTTTAGGCTTAGAGGTAAGTTAAAGGTTAGAATTGGGGTTAGGGTTTAGGGGTTAGTGGTTAGGTTTAGGAGTTAGGGTTAGATTTAGATTTAGGGTTAAGGGTTAGATTTAGGGTTAAGGGTTAAGGTTAGGGTTAAGTTTAGGGTTAGGGAAAATATCATTTTGAATGGTCCCCAAAAAGTCCTCACAAGTATAGTAAGACATAACTATGTGTATGTGTGTGCGTGTGTGTGAGTGTGTGTATGTGTGTCCTACGCCTTGCCCCAACATCCAGTTAATGGTGTGTTTATTTTTCTACCTCCACGTCAATACAACTAAGTGATGAAAGAAATCTTCAATCCCTTTCATATGTATACAACCCACACACATATTCTACAGCTACACACCAACCAACAAACCAAGACCTCTTTCATGTTCTCACTGTCTATAAACTCAACAGTATGTTAATTGGAGCGTGTGTGTTTTCACCTCTCTCATAGAACATACACGTTCTCACACACACACACACACACACACACACACACACACACACACACACACACACACACACACACACACACACACACACACACACACACACACACACACACACACACACACACACACACACACACACACACACACGCGTTTGGATTTATTAAACAAACCTCACATTCCTTCCTTGCTGCTGCTGCTCTTCTGATTACACTGTGGAAAAATAAACTACACTCAAACAAATCACAGTCTAGCTGCCTTGGCTGGCCACACACATACAGACACACACACACGGATTGCCTTTGGCCTGGAGAGTGCTGGTAATTGCTGTTGTACTTAACAGCAGGGTTAGGCTGTGTGTGTGCACGTGTGTGTGTGTGTGTGTGTGGGTGTGGGTGTGGGTGTGGGCGTGTGTGTGTGTGTGTGTGTGTGCGGACGCTTGTGTGCTCATGTGCGTGTGTTCTATGAGTAGTGTGAAAACAATGAGGTAATGGAGAGGTAGTGCTACAATTAGGGGGACAAATCCTGGCCACCTAGCAATGCAAGTGTTCTCTGTGTGTAGAGAGGGCAGTGTGGAGACCTTGATAATGTGGATTTATAACAGAGTACTGTTTACAACACTCGCTAAATTGGACGCAGGCGGGACCGATAGCATCGTGGTAACTGGCTGTGCTTGGCAGGGTGTGTGTGTGATTAAAGTGGGTTTTGGAGAAGAGGGACCCAAAATGTAAACTAATTTGGCGATGAGGATGTTTCTTATGTAAATGAACAGCTGATCTGTCAGTTTGATAAGCAGCACTGGCCTGCATGCTTTTTTTAATCCTTCTGCTCTCAAAAACAAAGAAAGTAGAGCAAGCTTTTTTAGTGTTTTAGAGAATTGGGTCTATTTCTGGGTTTTACTTTTGATAGAAATTGAGACAGTCGGTAATGGTCTGTCTGGGTGATTCAAAAGACTCACAGACCGTTTTTGTAGTTAATTTTGGAATAGGCCTTGAGAAAAGGGTGATTGCCTGTGTTGCTCCAAAATTAATTGTATGTTTGCTATTCAATTGTATTTTTCTAGAAATGGCACTGTCATATTTGGAAAATTAGAGTTTTTATATAGCTTGCTTTTAGTCTCTCTGTCTCTCTCTCTGCGGGAGGTCGTTTAGGGAGAAGTGTTGTTTCTATGAAAGTCCTTCATAGAGGCAGCAGAACAGTAATGAACCTCTCAGGACCACAAAGAGTCTGTCTCAATGTGTGTCTGGCTAACGGGGTGTGGCCCAAGACAAAGACTGTGTCCCAAATAGCACCCTACTCCCTATATAGTGCACTACATTTGACAAGAGCCCTATGGGTTCTGTTGTGCACAATAAATGGAATAGGGTGCAATTTGGGATGCAGACAAAACACTGCTGGGAACGGGTCTGAAAGTGAATGCGCTTACTGTAGGGAGAAGGGGTTAGGATGGGGGGGTAGATATGTAGGGTTGGTGAGGAGAAGGGGAGAAGTGGTTGGGCTGGGGGGAAGAAAGAAGGATGGCGGGTGGGTAGGAGAAGGGGAGAAGGGGTTGGACTGGGGGGGAAGAGGAGGGGAGGGGTAGAGATAGGGGGATGGATGGTGGGTGAGGAGAATGAGGGAAGGGGTGGGGGGTAGAGGTAAAGGGTAGAAAGGAGGGATGGAGGGTGGTTGAGGAGAAGGGGAGAAGGGGTTGGGCTTGAGAGGTAGGAGAAGGGGACGGGGTAGAATTTAGGAGAAAAGAGGGATGGAGTGGGAGAAGAGGGGGATAGAGAAGGGATGTAAGGTGGGTGAGGAGAAAGGAGAAAATATGAATGCAGGGTAAGTGAGGGGATGGAGGGGATAGAGAGAAGGGAGGAGGAGGGATGAGGACGTTTTTCGGGAAGAGCAGATAGAGAGAGGATGGGTAGAGGGCAGATGAGGAGAGAGGGAGAGAAGGATTGGGAGGCAGTGCGAAGTACAATTTCAAGCCGTTATATATCAGGTTGATTCTGAGGATTCCAAGAAAAATATAATACTTAAGACTTATGTAAGCAAACAGCCCCCTAAGAACTGGGGCCGTACTTATCAGGCATATCAGAGCAGGAGTGCTTATTTAGGATCAGTTTAGTCTTTTAGACCACAATGAAAAGATTACACGGACCTGATCCTAGATCAGCGCTCCTACTCTGAGTGAGACGCTTGATACATATGGCCCTGAGTCCCTGTGAAAATGATGTCACGTTTAGTTGAGTTTAGTTTGTTTGATCGTTTAAAACAAGGTACACATACAAAAGATTGCATTTGATTAAGAATTATCGAGGATAAACAACAAAAAGTCTGACTTTTTTCCTTTGGGTTCCTCTTTCATGATAGCATTTAGCAAGTTTGGCATATGTGGCAGGATTTTTAAAAACGGAAGCTAAAATGGCATGTCAATTTGGTTATTTAGCCATATAAACACAACAACATATACGTACCATACACAAAGGAACTCTATTTGGTCATCCTCATTGGGCTAGGAGGGATTGCTCACAGAGGCACAATCTCCATCAACCAGGATATCACCTTCCTTTGAAAGCTACACAGTGTTGGAATAGTTTGAACAGGCAGAGGCAGACTTTTCCCACTCAGAGGCTCCTGAATATGAAAGAGTACCTTTCCCTGTCAGGCTTCTGAATCTATATACACACGCACATACGCACACGTTAGCTACCCTAGTTCTAGCGTTACGGTTGTGTGAAGAAAGGGGTAAAGTTGTGGATTTACTTTTTTGGGATGTGCCTCTCTGGATTTGACGATTACATTTGTACTACTTACAAGATATAGAAGGGCTATGATTGGGTGGATGTCTTTCTCTCTCGCTCCCTCTTTTTCCCCCCCCATTTCAATGCAGTTCTCAATTGAGTACATCCACTGTAGTCTCTGACAGGTAGCTGAGTTTCTCAACTCCACGATATGTACATCACATCAAAGGAGTTGGGCGGAGACGACTGTGGGCAGAGTTTTACCTCTGACTACATCGAGTCACTGTCGGTCGATATTTGCAAAAAATGTCAATTCCTAAACCGTTGCAATGTACCTATGTATTTTCCTCTCTGTGCCTTTCAATGTTTGCTGAAATCCATACTATTTAAGTAAAACTTTTGTCAAATATAACGACTGACTGTTTCCTCGTATCGACTGACAGCGACTGGATGTAGTCGGAGGTAAACTCCGCCGACAGTCGTCTCCGCTCAACTCCATTGACGTGATGTACATATCATGGAGTTGAGAAACCCAGCTATTAGACAGACCGACAGACAGACAGACAGACAGACAGACAGACAGACAGACAGACATAGACACTGATCTATAGCGTTTCCATGATGATGCCACACACACACACATGCACGCGCACACACACACGCAGGCAGGCACGCACGCACGCCCAACACACACACACACACACACACACACACACACACACACACAGGATGCGTGTTTAGAGCTGTAGCGGGACATCTTCTGTAATAACTACTGTGACTGGTCTGATCGGAATCTCTGGAATATCTTGTTTTGATCAATTGGTGTCAGAAGGAGATGATGGACGTCTAGAATTCCCAGATGGAATTCTGTCACAGACTATAGTCCATTAAGATCTTATGATCGTGTTTTAATATGTTCTATTTAGCGCTGTGCTGCTGTCACCGTGTCTTGTGTCACTGCAATACCATTGAGACGTATTCATCCCTTCATCCCTCTCTCACATCCCTTCATCCCTCCTCTCCCCTCTATGTGCCTCTGTGACCTTCAAGTGGAACATGCTGAAAGAGAGAGAGTTTGTTACAGAAGTTCTCTCTCTCTCTCCACGTGGTCGCTAATAGGGGACGGCTAAAGCATCAAGGTTGGGTTGGAGGGGGATTAGACTGGGGGGGGGGGGGTGGATGTGGGAACGTAGACCTGCAAGCAACTGCGGCCCTTCATGATGAGTTCAGATTTTTTTCTGTCCCCCACCTCCATAAAAGTTGCCCATTCCTGGACTAGAGAAATAGAGCGAGAGAGACACGAGAGAAAAGAGAGAGGGTACAGAGAGAGAGAGGTGAGAGAGGGAAAGAGAGAGAGGGTAGAGAGAGGGAAAGAGAGAGAGGGTAGAGAGAGAGAGAGAGAGGGAGAGTATAGGGAGAAAGAGAAAGTGAGAGAGAGGGTAGAGGGTAGAGGGTAGAAAGAAAGGGTAGAGAGAGAAAGAGAGAGAGGGTAGAAAGAGAAAGAGAGAGAGAGGAGAGAGTGGGTAGAGAAAGAGAGAGCGAGAGTGGGTAGAGAGAGAGAGAGCGAGAGTGGGTAGAGAGAGAGAGAGAGTAGAGAGAGAAAGAGAAAGAGAAAGAGAAAGAGGGAGAGGGTAGAGTGAGAGTGAGAGAGAGTAGAGAGAGAGCGAGAGTGGGTAGAGAGAGAGAGAGAGAGAGAGTAGAGAGAGAAAGAGAAAGAGAAAGAGGGAGAGGGTAGAGTGAGAGTGAGAGAGAGTAGAGAGAGAAAGAGAAAAAGGGAGAGAGAGAGAGAGAGAGAGAGAGAGTGAGAGAGAGGGTAGAGAGAGAGACAAGGAGAGAGGATATAGAGAAAGAGAGACAGAGTGGGGGATAGTGCAGTTAGAGGGTAGATTCCCCATGCCCTTGGTTGCCGCCGGAGACGCTCGCTCCTTCCCCAAGCTCTGATGATGGGTCATCTCCCCGGGGGCAGAGTGCTGAGTGAACAGCTGGAGCATCGCATGTCAGTCAGCCGCGTGTGTGTGGTATTACTGTAGCAGTGTGACCCCTACCACTGGTTGACATCTGTTCCTACGCCAGTCATATTTTATAACAGAGGGAGGGAGGGAGGGTCATTCATTCCCCACTTAGCACTGTAAAGGGATAGTTCACCCAAAATGCATTTATAATAATTTATAAAGGATTTCAAATCATTATTAGGTGTTACCAACAATGTTCCCTCAAAGCCGCGCAATTCCTCGGACTGCCACGCAAAAGAAATGCCAGGCCTCGCAAAGACGCAAAAGATTGAAATTCACTGAGTTCACCCTATTAGTTTGCGCTGTGATCAAATCAACATTTTCAATGCAACAAACTAAAACAAATCTAACTTTGCAAGATTGAGTCTGTGATTTTGTTGTAGGCGGAGCCAGAACGCAACGGAGTAGAATCATATTGGCGAGGGTAGCCCACAAGCAGTCTTTCAATCACCTTTGAGTGAATGCTCTTTTCAGATCAGTTCAGATCAGAGTGCATGTGCATGTGCACATTTGTTGATATTCTTTGCTAGTTAGCGAGCAATTAGCCTGGTTTTCGATAAGTATAGGTCAGCAATGGGGAGTTACTGCTTCTTACAAGAGCACAAAATGTGTAGGCTACATTTAAAGCTGTCTTTGAGAAAAAGCTTACTCTTAATTAAAGAAGCAGTGTTGTATTTTGAGGCAGGCTTGAATGTGCAAATAAGCCAATAGGCAGAGGGGTAGTCTACATTGTCTAATTCTCTGTATAGTAAAAAATAAATAAAAATATTTCATAAAGTGGCTTCTTGCATCATACAACACAATTCAATGCAATTTACAGTCACCCATTTGGCCCATGGTGTTATAATTAATTAATGTCAAGACCTTCATAATGTTCAAAAAAAATAAAGTTTTTTAAAAGTCTCATGCAATGTAGGCCTGCATTGAACACCCCATATACAGTAGGCTACTGTAGGCTATATCATAGATATCAAACGCTATTTCCATGTGAAAATGTTATGGGATGTGCTCCATTGGTTTTGTTGGTAGGCCTACATGATGCTCAAATAGCCACAATAGCCTATTGGCTACTGTCTAAAACTGTAAGGGTACAGCCTCAGTGTTCACTGTAAACACGTTGGAAGTTGCACAACATATTCACAATGTTCATGTTTCTGTTCACAAGACCACAAATTTGCTCAGTGCCACAACAAATTAGAGAGAACAGTGTGGAGGTAAATCGAATCTAAATCATAGTCCTGTTGCTTCATCCTGAACTGACCAATTTGATAATAGGTTTGTGGGTTTGTGGGTCGTACAGGGTCAAAGGTTAGGGGTCGACGTATGACGTCAGGACAAGACGCCGTCAGCATCGACTATAAGCATCTGCCATTGGGCCGGAGGGAGTTGAGAGTTAGCTAGCGTGAAGGTCTGCTCATTACTTCATTACGGCTAGCCTCAAATAACTTTTATTTCGGTCACGCTAGATGTGTGTTGTTCGTTTCACGGTGTGTTTGACGTACTTTGACTCTACTGTCTGACAATGATTGGTGTAGAATTGTTGTAAAAGAAATTAGAGGGCTGGAGGAATAAACAGGGAGCGAGAGAGAGAGAAAAGAAGATAGATGGAGGGAGAGAGAGATCGAGAGAGAAAAGGAAAGGAAAGAAAAGATAGACAGAGAGAAGCAACAGAGAAATGAAGAGAAACTGACCATTTGATTTCCTTCACGTCACACTGAAATGACTGT
This sequence comes from Oncorhynchus kisutch, assembly GCF_002021735.2. Classification (NCBI taxonomy): domain Eukaryota; kingdom Metazoa; phylum Chordata; class Actinopteri; order Salmoniformes; family Salmonidae; genus Oncorhynchus; species Oncorhynchus kisutch. The sequence goes on from NC_034182.2 coordinate 23,851,894, forward strand.
GACTTTAGAGAAAGACACTGATGTAAACAGCTCTAACGTGGACAAATAACTCTCTGCCCTTTTTCTAAAACTAAACTGATCACATAATGGATGGCAAGGCTTTATTTACGACTCCGTAACAAAAGAGATTGTCGCAAAATCTTTTTTTAGGTCAAAACACACAAAGACAGAGACAGACACAGACTCTGGCCATACTAGAAAGGAGCCGTGTTTAATTAAAAAGGCCTGATTGAGTTTCACAGCGATTGGCACAGATATGACAGCACAGGAGGCTGACACCCGGCACCCACTACACGACTATGATTTAGTAGTAGTAGTCTGTGTGTGTGTGTGCGTGTGTGTGTGTGTGTATGTGTGTGTGTGTGTGTGACCAGAATCTGGGGCTCACTGACAGAGAGCCACTTAAATCCCTTTCTTATTAACTCTCCATGACACCTGATCCACCACGCGGGGTGGCTCACTCATAGACACACACCACACACCACACACACACTCACTGCTTAAACCCACGGCTCATCTTACCGCTGCAAAATGGTGTGTGTGTGTGTGTGTGTGTGTGTGTGTGTGTGTGTGTGTGTGTGCGTGTGTGTGTGTGTGTGTGCGTGTGCATCTGTGTGCCTTTGGGCCCTTTCTCTGCTGTTATCTGGGTGAAATCTCATCAGTCCGGTATTAGTCTGTCTGTCTGTGGCACTAAATGAAACATATGTCTTGGTAAGTACACTCGTGCTCTTCAATGGAGGTCAATGGGGCCATATTGTAACTATATAGCAATCTGCTAGGGCTATATTCTGGACATACAGTACATTGTAATAGTATGGGCAACGTAGATCTAGTGGTGGTATGAGCGGCCATTTTGGGGAATTCAGAACACATGGATTAACACCCCTACACCAGCAGCAAGTGCCAATGGATCCTTAGTGACGACAGTGGGTCAATACCTTGGTTTAACCTCCCATCCGAAGGACAGTTAAAGCTTGGAGGAAACTAGAACTTTCTTTCTCAACCCTGGCCCTGGGGACCCAAAGGGATTAAGGCCACCACACATAAATATCGGGTGGCCAAGGAGGAAGAAGGAGAAGGGGAGCAAAGTGAAAATGGCACGGCTTGGGAACACCTCTTGGAGCCTGTGGTCTGAAAGGGGAAGACTGGGTGAAAGCATGAAGAGGTTTTTTAGGGCCTTCATTTTTGTGGAACCCAGCAGGAAAGTATCCTGAAGGCATAGAGTCAGGTGAACAGAGAGTGGGAATTGTCATGTTATCAAACTTTGGTTTTTCTTTGCATATATAATTATGCATAGTTACACCCTTCTATTAATATGTGTTGTGTTTCTCTTTGCTTTTCAAGTCTTGTGCTCTCACTCTCTTAGGAACCAGAAGCTGAAATGGAGAAAGCCAAAAACTCCAGTTGAAATGTCATGCTGTTGTCCGATGAGAGATAGAGATAAGAGTGTGCATAGTGTGATTATAGATCAGAGGCCATACGTTTCGGAGTTGTAAACCTAATCACTAACTGTGAATGTTAATCATGTTTTTTAAATGTTTTATTATCATTGTTTGTTCATTTATAAGTAATTTCCAAGTTAATTTAATGTTGAACAGTATTGAGTTAAATGTTCAAAATGGGGGACTGATGAGTTCTGACTCTAAACTTGAAATATTGTTAATTATCAGGTATCCTATGGAAATATTGAGTGCCATAGTGCCAAGTTAATGGTTATGTAAGGATAAGTAACAACACATCCGCCACGCTGATCCTCAACACAGGGGGCCACTCAGGGGTGCGTGCTCAGTCCCCTCCTGTACTCCCTGTTTACTCATGACTGCATGGCCCGGCACGACTCCAACACCATCATTAAGTTTGCTGATGACACAACAGTGGCAGGCCTGATCACCAACAACGATGAGACAGCCGACAGGGGGGAGGTCTGAGACCTGTCCGTGTGGTGCCAGGACAACAACCTTTCCCTCAATGTGATCAAGACAGGAGATGATTGTGGACTACAGGAAAAGGAGGACCGAGCACACCCCCATTCTCATCGACGGGGCTGCAGCGGAGCGGGATGAGAGCTTCAAGTTCCTTGGTGTCCACATCACCAACAAACTATCATGGTCCAAACACACTAAGACAGTCGTGAAGAGGTTACGACAAAGCTTATTCCCCCTCAGGAGACTGAAAAGATTTGGCATGGGTCCTCAGATCCTCAAAAGGATATACAGCTGCACCATCGAGAGCAACTGCTCGGACTCTGACCGCAAGGCACTACAAAGGGTAGTGCGTACGACCGTGTACATCACTTGGGCCAAGCTTTCTGCCATCTAGGACCTCTATACCAGGCGGTGTCAGAGGAAGGCCCAAAGAATTGGTAAAGTGTAACGGGGTGAGTGACTGGTTGCCGGGAAGTCAGGCGCAGGAGAGCAGAGAAGGGTGATAACAGGAGAACTTTAATACACACCCTGGCCCAAAGGCACAGGCGAGGCAGCACAAAGCACAACCACGGTAACATGAACCGGATTAATCAAAAACAAACAAACAAACAAACCTAGCGCAAACCAGCCTGTAGCGTAAAATCCTACACAAAGAACAATTCCACACACAGACATGGTGTCACGTCTTGACGTAGGTCAGGACGTGACTGGGGAGTGTTCTAGTTTATTATTTCTATGTGTAGTCTAGTTTTTGTATTTCTATGTTGGCCCGGTATGGTTCCCAATCAGAGTCTATCGTTGTCTCTGATTGGGGATCATATTTAGGCAGCCTTTTTCCCACCTATTGTTTGTGGGATCTTGTTTTTGTATTGTTGCTTTTGAGCCCTACAAGGCTGTATGTTCGTTTGTTTGTTACTCTTTATTGTTTTGTTGCTGGTTCACATTTAAATAAATTATGATGAACCCAAACCACGCTGAGCCTTGGTCCACTCCTTATAACGATCGTTACACATGGGGGAAACAGAGGGTAATATACGAACAGATACAGCCCTTGGTTCACCCCAGACCTGACTGCCCTCGACCAGCACAAAAACATCCTGTGGCGGACTGCAATAGCATCGAATAGTCCCCGTGATATGCAACTGTTCAGGGAAGTCCGGAACCAATACACGCAGTCAGTCAGGAAAGCTAAGGCCAGCTTCTTCAGGCAGAAGTTTGCATCCTGTAGCTCCAACTCCAAAAAGTTCTGGGACACTGTGAAGTCCATGGAGAACAAGAGCACCTCCTCCCAGCTGCCCACTGCATTGAGGCTAGGTAACACGGTCACCACTGATAAATCCATGATTATCGAAAACTTCAATAAGCATTTCTCAACGGCTGGCCATGCCTTCCGCCTGGCTACTTCAACCTCGGCCAACAGCTCCGCCCCCCCCGCAGCTCCTCGCCCAAGCCTCTCCAGGTTCTCCTTTACCCAAATCCAGATAGCAGATGTTCTGAAAGAGCTGCAAAACCTGGACCCGTACAAATCAGCTGGGCTTGACAATCTGGACCCTCTATTTCTGAAACTATCTGCCACCATTGTCGCAACCCCTATTACCAGCCTGTTCAACCTCTCTTTCATCTCGTCTGAGATCCCCAAGGATTGGAAAGCTGCCGCAGTCATCCCCCTCTTCAAAGGGGGAGACACCCTGGACCCAAACTGTTACAGACCTATATCCATCCTGCCCTGCCTATCTAAGGTCTTCGAAAGCCAAGTCAACAAACAGGTCACTGACCATCTCGAATCCCACAGTACCTTCTCCGCTGTGCAATCTGGTTTCCGAGCCGGTCATGGGTGCACCTCAGCCACACTCAAGGTACTAAACGACATCATAACCGCCATCGATAAAAGACAGTACTGTGCAGCCGTCTTCATCGACCTTGCCAAGGCTTTCGACTCTGTCAATCACCATATTCTTATCGGCAGACTCAGTAGCCTCGGTTTTTCGGATGACTGCCTTGCCTGGTTCACCAATTACTTTGCAGACAGAGTTCAGTGTGTCAAATCGGAGGGCATGCTGTCCGGTCCTCTGGCAGTCTCTATGGGGGTGCCACAGGGTTCAATTCTCGGGCCGACTCTTTTCTCTCTGTATATCAATGATGTTGCTCTTGCTGCGGGCGATTCCCTGATCCACCTCTACGCAGACGACACCATTCTATATACCTTCGGCCCGTCTTTGGACACTGTGCTATCTAACCTCCAAACAAGCTTCAATGCCATACAACACTCCTTCCGTGGCCTCCAACTGCTCTTAAACGCTAGTAAAACCAAATGCATGCTTTTCAACCGGTCGCTGCCTGCACCTGCATGCCCGACTAGCATCACCACCCTGGATGGTTCCGACCTAGAATATGTGGACGTCTATAAGTACCTAGGTGTCTGGCTAGACTGCAAACTCTCCTTCCAGACTCATATCAAACATCTCCAATCGAAAATCAAATCAAGAGTCGGCTTTCTATTCCGCAACAAAGCCTCCTTCACTCAAGCCGCCAAGCTTACCCTAGTAAAACTGACTATCCTACCGATCCTCGACTTCGGCGATGTCATCTACAAAATGGCTTCCAACACTCTACTCAGCAAACTGGATGCAGTCTATCACAGTGCCATCCGTTTTGTCACTAAAGCACCTTATACCACCCACCACTGCGACTTGTATGCTCTAGTCGGCTGGCCCTCGCTACATATTCGTCGCCAGACCCACTGGCTCCAGGTCATCTACAAGTCTATGCTAGGTAAAGCTCCGCCTTATCTCAGCTCACTGGTCACGATGGCAACACCCATCCGTAGCACGCGCTCCAGCAGGTGTATCTCACTGATCATCCCTAAAGCCAACACCTCATTTGGCCGCCTTTCGTTCCAGTACTCTGCTGCCTGTGACTGGAACGAATTGCAAAAATCGCTGAAGTTGGAGACTTTTATCTCCCTCACCAACTTCAAACATCAGCTATCTGAGCAGCTAACCGATCGCTGCAGCTGTACATAGTCTATTGGTAAATAGCCCACCCTTTTCACCTACCTCATCCCCATACTGTTTTTATTTATTTACTTTTCTGCTCTTCTGCACACCAATATCTCTACCTGTACATGACCATCTGATCTTTTATCACTCCAGTGTTAATCTGCAAAATTGTAATTATTTGCCTACCTCCTCATGCCTTTTGCACACATTGTATATAGACCCCCCCTTTGTTTTCTACTGTGTTATTGACTTGTTAATTGTTTACTCCATGTGTAACTCTTTGTTGTATGCTCACACTGCTATGCTTTATCTTGGCCAGGTCGCAGTTGCAAATGAGAACTTGTTCTCAACTAGCCTACCTGGTTAAATAAAGGTGAAATAAAATAAAAAAATAAAAAATACATTTAGTCTGATGAGGGGATGTGAACCAGGGAAAACGAGACAAAACAAATGGAAAATGAAAGGTGGAGCAGTGATGGCTAGAAGACCAGTGACGTCAACCGCCGAGCACCGCCCGAACAAGGAGAGGGCCCGACTTCGGCGGAAGTCGTGACATAAAGACTCCAGCCACCCTAGTCATGGACTGTTCTCTCTGCTACCACAAGGCAAACGTTACCGTAGCGCCAAGTCTAGGTCCAAAAGACATCTTAACAGCTTCTACCCCCAAGCCATAAGACTCCTAAACAGCTAATCAAAGGGCTACCCAGACCCCTCTTTTACGCTGCTGCTACTCTCTGTTTATTATTTATACATAGTCACTTTAACAATACCTACATGTTTATATCCCCTCAATTACCTCAACTAACCGGTGTCCCCGCACTTTGACTCTGTACCGGTACCCCCTGTATATCGCCTCGCTTTTGTTATTTTCCCGCTGCTGTTTATTTATTTGTTACTTTCATTTTCTATTTTTTACTTATCTATTTTTTACTTAACACTTTTTAAAATAAAACTTCTTGAAGCATTGTTGTTAAGGGCTTGTAAGTAAGCATTTCACTGTAAGGTTGTATTCGGCGCATGTGACAAATACAATTTGATTTGATTTGATTTGACGTGATGGAGGCAATTAAGCTTGGAATGTACTGAGTGAAGGAAAAGCAATCGCATGTTGGAAAGCACTGATGGAAAGATGTAGTTTAGTGAGGAAGGAAGACAAGGTCAGGTCACATTAAGGGAGAATAACTTACCTTCCTGCCTCTCAATAAACATGTATTGTTCAAAGGGAAGGAGGATGTTTGGCTATATACACTACCACCGGGGGAAACATGTCTTTGTGTGGGTTGCACCAACATGGATTAACTCTTAAACTGGGTTGAATCAAGGTGTATCTTGTTGCACCAAATGTTAAACCTAGTTTTAAATGAATCATAGTTAAATTAAATGTTTCCTTTAATCTAAATGTAGTTTTCACTTTAAACCTAGATACATTTTAAGGCTGTTGCTCAAAGAATTCTTGTTAAAAATATAAACTTAGATTGGAGATGAACTATAAACTGCCACTTGAGGTGGTTTAACTGATAAAATGGCAGCATAACTACTGTGGAGAGACCAAAATGACACAGTTCCTCAGAGAATAATTAGAGACAGGTTTAATCCTGTTTTTATGATAATGATGCATTTTCAAGGAGGTACCGCTTCTCCAAGGACTCTGTAATGCAACTGGAAAGCATGGGAGTGATAGAAACGCGGCTGCACCGCCTGGTGACCCTACTGTTCTACGCAACTGGATGTTATCTAGATGATGGATGAGGATCTTTTTGGACTCCACAAGTCAACCGTCTACAGGATTGTAGTCAGGATGTCCAATGTTATTGCCAGTCTGAAATCGAATCAAATGTTATTGGTCACATACACATGGTTAGCAGATGTTATTGCGAGTGTAGCGAAATGCTTGTGCTTCTAGTTCCGACAGTGCAGTAATATCTAACAGTAATCTAAAAATTCCACAACAACTACCTAATGCACACAAATCTTAGTAAAGGGATGGAATAAGAATATATACATATAAATATATGGATGAGCGATGATCAAGCGGCGTAGGCAAGATGCAATAGATGGTATAAAATACAGTATATACATATGAGATGAGGAATACAAGATATGTAAACATTATTAAAGTGACTAGTGATCCATTTATTAAAGTGGCTAGAGTTGAGTCAGTATGTTGGCAGCAGCCCATCAATGTTAGTAATGGCTGTTTAACAGTCTGATGGCCTTGAGATAGAAGCTGTTTTTCAGTCTCTCGGTCCCATCTTTGATGCACCTGTACTGACCTCGCCTTCTGGATGGTAGCGGGGTGAACAGGCAGTGGCTCGGGTTGATGTCCTTGATGATCCTTTTGGCCTTCCTGTGACAACGGGTGCTGTAGGTGTCATGGAGGGTGGGTAGTTTGCCTCCGTTGATGCATTGTGCTGACAACACCACCCTCTGGAGAGCCTTGCAGTTGTGGGCAGTGCAGTTGCCGTACCAGGCGGTGATAAAGCCCGACAGGATGCTCTCACTTGTGCATCTGTAAAAGTTTGTGGGTTTTAGGTGACAAGCCAAATTTCTTCAGCCTCCGGAGGTTGAAGAGGCGCTGTTGCGCCTTCTTCACCACACTGTCTGTGTGGGTGGACCATTTCAGTTTGTCCGTGATGTGTACGCCGAGGAACTTAAAACTTTCCACCTTCTCCAGTGCTGTCCCGTCGATGTGGATAGGGGAGGCTCCCTCTGCTGTTTCCTGAAGTCCACGATCATCTCCTTTGTTTTGTAGACATTGAGTGAGGGGTTATTTTCCTGACACCACACTCCGAGGGCCCTCACCTCCTCCCAGTAGGCTGTCTCGTCTGCAAACTTGATGATTGAGTTGGAGACGTGCATGGTCACACAGTCATGGGTGAACAGGGAGTACAGGAGGGGGCTGAGCACGCACCCTTGTGGGGCCCCAGTGTTGAGGATCAGCGAAGTGGAGATGTTGTTTCCTACCTTCACCACCTGGGGGCGGCCCGTCAGGAAGTCCAGGAACCAATTGCACAGGGCGGGGTTGAGACCCAGGTGCTCAAGCTTAATGATGAGCTTGGAAGGTACTATTGTGTTGAATGCTGAGCTGTAGTCAATGAACAGCATTCTTACATAGGTGTTCCTCTTGTCTAGATGGGATAGGGCAGTGTGCAGTGTGATGGCGATTGCATCGTCTGTGGACCTTTTGGGGCGGTATGCAAATTGAAGTGGGACTGGAGTGGCAAGTAAGGTGGAGTTGATATGATCCTCGACTAGTCTCTCAAAGCACTTCATGATGACAGAAGTTATTTAGTTCAGTTACCTTTGCCTTCTCGGGTACAGGAACAATGGTGGCCATCTTGAAGCATGTGGGGAAAGCAGACTGGGATAGGGAGAGGTTGAATATGTCTATAAACACACCAGCCAACTGGTCTGCGCGTGCTCTGAGGACACGGCTAGGGATGCCATCTGGGCCGGCAGCCTTGAGAGGGTTAACGCGTTTAAATGTTTTACTCATGTCGGCCACGGAGAAGGAGAGCCCACAGTTTGTCTGGAAGCAAGACGTCGGTGTCCGTGACATGGCTGGTTTTATTTTTGTAGTCCGTGAATGCCTGTAGACTCTGCAACATACTGTCTGAGCCGTTGTATTACGACTCTACTTTGTCCCTATACCGACATTTCGCTTGTTTGATTGCCTTGCTGAGGGAATAACTACACTGTTTGTATTCGGCCATATTCCCAGTCATCTTTCCTTGGTTAAATGCGGTGGTTCCCGCGGATAGATGGCGGGAGGGCGGGGGAGGGCCTTGTATGCATCGCAGAAGTTAGAGTAGCAGTGATCCAGTGTATCGCCCGCACAAGTGCTACAATCAATCAATATGATAGAATTTAGGTAGCTTTGTTCTCAAATTTGCTGTTAAAATCCCCAGCTACAGTAAATGCAGCCTCGGGATATATGATTTCTAGTACATAAGGTTCAAGCCTACAGAGGAAACAGCAGCTGGATTTTACAGGAGAGCTAGATTCCCAGGTGTACTATGGGCAATAGACTGTACTCACATTCCTATTCCCAACCCTGGTGGTGAGAATGGAGAACTCTTCCGTAATCGTAAAGGTTACTGCTTCGTCAACGTGCAGGCTGTCTGTGATGTCCAAGGTCAGCTCACCAACATCGTAACTAGATGGCCAGGATCCACCCATGACAGCAGAATCTATGACAATAGTGGTCTGTGTGCAATTCTGCAAAGGGGGCCATATGAAGGCCACCTACTGGGTGACAATGGATATGCCTGTTGTGGGTACCTTATGACTCTCCCTTTAAACCCCCAGTCACCTGAAGAGAGAATACAACACCTCTCATATCCTGGCAAGAGGTCACATAAAGAGAGTTTTTGGAGTGTGGAAAAAAAGATTTCCCCTGCCTAAAGGAGGGCCTCCGCACGAAGTTGGACACTACACTGAGAATCATTATTGCAGTGGCGGTACTGTATAACTTTGGCAAGAGACAAGAAGACGAGCTACCTGAGGAGGCTGAGGAGGACCTACCTGAGGAGAATGCAGAAGATGGCCAGGTGCAACATGCTGCCAATGCAAATGGGAATGCTGTGAGGAGAACCTTGATTGAGAACCATTTTGCAGCCTTAGGTGTGTATAATGTAACATTGGTAACATGGAAAAAGCAATATTATATTTTCAATGGTACATACAATTCCTAATTAGGCAAAATCTATTATTAGCGCTGTGTTATTCTCAATACCATACAGGGTGGAATTGGAAGCACCAGAACACAAGAGTGGGGACAAGACTGGAGGATACCAAATTGCTTGGGAAAGCATTGTTTTAAATAATTGCTTAAATAAATAAAAAAATCAGCATTCTTTGCACAGTGGGCATTTGTTTCCCTGAAGGAGTTTCTGTTTCTGAATTTGCAGTAGCTCTTATTTGTAAATTCAGGGCCTCAATCTGCAGTAGATTATTCTCTCTCTCCAGCTCTATAACATCAATAGGAGCTTGGTTCATGTCAGTGCTGGGGCGTTTGCTTGGCCTGTTTGGTGTTTTTTCTGCTGGTTCAAGATCCAGGCACTGCTGTTTCTCCGCGGCACAGGGTCTTAGCTCAACTAAAGGAAAGGAAAGAAAGAAAATTACCTTGTTATTAGTAGGCTATTTACGTGCCCATTTTGTACAACAATTGAATTGGGGCTTATGATGTGTCCAGCCTTGGTACGAATGATGATGTTATGCAACATGCTGTAACGGGCCTGACAACGGTAACATTGTAGTGAAGTAGCATTAACGTTAGTTTTAACGTGCGTTATCATCATTGATATTTACCAGTTATTTATGCTTACTAAATATTGGTGGGTCGAGTTGTCCGTCGTCATCATAGGTGTTAAGGAGAGGGGAAACTGCTGGGGAATCATCCTGCATATCTTCTGGGAGAGAGGATCAATTCCCTTGCACTGAGGCCCCCCTCCGGTCTGAAATAGCCCCCGCCTCTCCTCTGCCGCATCCTTTTTGGCTTTGTCTTTTAAGTTTTTCCAGCACACCTTCATCCGATTTGGGTCTCTCTTCTCTTTAATCCGTGTCGATCCATTAAATCTGTCCTTCTTTTTGAGAGTCTTGTTGTCTGTCTTTTTATCCTCCAGTACTTTTCTAAATTCCTCCATCAGAGCCAACAATAGGTTTTTTTCATAAGCAGAGACATTTGAACCTCTTTGACGTGTCTTGATCAGGTGGCTTGCAGACAAATGATAAATGCCTAAATAAGTAATAACAATTATAAATTATATTTTATGCTAGCTAGCATGGTTTATAAACTAGCTAGCTACAGTAGCTAACGTTAGCTAACGAATTAGTTTTCTGTCTAGTACTGGCTAAATAACAGATTTTATTTCAACTCAGCCAACCCATGAGAACCTTTCACGTTGGAGATGCAGTAGTTTTAACGTTACATTGCTATTATTTTATCAAGGAACAGCAATTTTGTGGCCTCATTTGTCAAGTAGGCTAGCTACTTCGCTTCAACTCACGAAATACCTCATATATTGGTGTGACATGTCACTAATCATAACCTTTGATCATAGATTTACTGATCCAGATTTAAAACTAAGTGGTGCAACACATCTCTGATGAATTATTAACCTAGATGTACAAAACCTAGATTAGCTCTAATCCTAGATGAATTTAAACCATGTTGGTGCAACCCACACTTTGTCTTATGCAGCTGTGTGACCCAATGGGTGAATAAACTTGGTTTGAGCTTTACTAATCGTCCGTGAGCTTTTATAAGGTTCCTTTAGAACCTAACACCCCCTACACTAGCGACAAGTGCCACAGTGACCACAGTGGGTCAAGTCCTCGGATGAACCTCCCATCCGAAGGACAATTAGAGCCTGGAGTAGACTAGAGCTGTCTTTCTCAACCCTGGCCCTTGGGTCCCAAAGGGATGTTCATTTCCGTTTGTTGCCCTAGCACCACCAACACACTTGATTCAACTAATCAACTCATTATCAAGCCTCTCAAATAGAAATGTGTTAGATGCTAGGGCATAAACAAAAATGTGCATCCGTTTGGGTCTCCAGGCCCAGGGTTGAGAACTGCTGGACTAGAGAAAGTAGTTGTGGAAATGTGGTTACAATGTCGGTGAGTAACCCGACCTGACGTGCTGAGGAATGGGATAGTGTAATCAAGAGGCGACATTGGCAGGAGGCCATTATTATGCAGGAGGAGAGGAGGTTGGCTTGGAATCTTGAGGTGAGGTGACATAGGCAACCTGGAAGCTGTCACTGTGTACCACTCTCACTCACTTTATTCCATTGAATGAGAACATGTTCTAATGTTCTACGATTTTATTCTATTCTACCTGCAGGGTGTGCTTTCTTTAAACCCAATTTCGTGGTATCCAATTGGTAGTTACAGTCTTGTCCCGTTGCTGCAACTCCCGTACGGACTCGGGAGAGGTGTAGGTCAAGAGCCGCGCGTCCCCCCGAAACACAACCCAGCCAAGCCGCACTGCTTCTTGACACAATGCCCGCTTAACCCGGAACCCAGCAGCACCGATGTGTCGGAGGAAACACAGTACGCCTGGCGACCGTGTCAGCGCGCATTGCGCACCGGCCCGCCACAGGAGCCACTAGTGCGCAATGGGACAAGAACATCCCTGCCGGCCAAACCCTCCCCTAACCCGGACGATGCTGGGCCAATTGTGCGCCGCCCCATGGGTCTCCCGATCACGGCCGGCTGCGACAGAGCCTGGACTCGAACCAGGATCTCTAGCGGCACAGCTAGCACTGCTAGCACAGTGCCTTATAGACCACTGCACCACTTGGGAGGCCATCAACAGGGTCTGATTACAGTAATGTACGCATCTTGATGAGTCCTAAGAGGAATGAGCTAATGGATACTCAGTATTCTAGCTAGGTACATCCAGTCCACTGCCTATTATGAATATTCAAAGAGGCTAATAAGAAGGACCCGATGCCACTATCATTCAAATGTGACAAAAGTCAAGTCACTAGGCTCTTGCTTATGGATGCGGCCAATTATACGTTGAATAAATCTCCCTCTTTCGCTCCTTTGGTTTTGCATATACAGTACGTTTCCCCTTTCTATCGCTCTCCCTTTCTCACCTACTTATCTCTGTATCTCCCTTTTTACTTATTCCCATTTTCTCTGTCCCTCCCTCCTCCCGCTCTCCTTTTTCTCTCCCTCAGTGAAGTGGCGGATCATGTCTCAGAAGAAGATATTTCTGGTCTTTGTGGCAATCAGTACCGTCAGTCTACTGCTGCACCATGGGGGCCATTTCAGCTGGTGAGACACACACACACATGCACGCACACACAGAATTTGTTACAGGAAATAAATGTGGCTAAATGTGCCAGGTAATGAAATGGGAACAGCTAACATGTAGCGTCAATGATTTTAATTGGCTGATGCGCACTTAAACCTTTTCTATTGTTCGCAAGTATGGCCTTGTTTGACAGAATACAATAATAATCATTGTCACAGTCCCTGTACCTCTAGTCTGGCATCAATCACTGTCAACAGATTTAATCCATAACATACAGCATCGAATCTAGTGACCGTCAACCCACACCCAATCATGTGTATTAAAGACAAGGAAAATATATAATTATGCTAACCATTGTGTTAATCAGTCAAAACTGAATGGGAACTTTATTCACCTTAAAGTTCCTCATTACACAGAGATTGAGCTGCAACTCCCGTATTAAAAGCCCCCCCCCGCCTCCTCTATTTTTCTCATCTAGGACGATGGAAGCCTTTCACCTCGGCTGTCCGTCACTACGCACCCACCTGTCCTCCTCTCTCAAGCCCAAACACACCAACGTGGCCTTCCTCAAGACGCACAAGACGGCCAGCACCACCATGCAGAATCTGCTCTTCCGCTTCGCAGAGCGCAACAACCTGACAGTGGCGCTCCCTGTGCAGGCCTGCGGACACCAGTTCTGCTACCCGCGCACCTTCAACGCCCACCTCGTCCACCCGCACACCCTGCCACCCAACGTGGTCACCAGCCACATGCGCTTCAACCGTGCCGAGATGCAGCGCCTCATGCCTAACGATACCATCTACGTGACCATACTTCGAGAACCAGGGTCCATGTTTGAATCGTTGTTCAGTTACTATAACCAGTACTGTCAGAGTTTTAAGAGAGTTCCCAATGGGTCCCTGGAGGCATTTCTGGACGAGCCGTGGCGGTACTACCGTCCGGACGAAAAGGACTCCATGTACGCCCGTAACACTCTGACCTTTGACCTAGGTGGGGACAAGGACCGTCCGGCGGCAGACGCAACAGCGTACGCCCGGGCCTTTGTGGCCGAGACAGAACGCGTCTTCTCCCTGGTGATGATCGCTGAGTACTTTGACGAGTCGCTGGTCCTCCTCCGTCACCTTCTCTCCTGGGATCTGGAAGACGTGCTCTACGTCAAGCTGAACATGCGAATGTCCGGCTCCAAGCACAGCCTCTCTCCAGGCCTCCCCTTCAAGATCCGCGCCTGGAACGCCTTGGATGCACGCCTCTATGATCACTTCAACGCCTCCCTGTGGCGCCAGCTGACAGCCCTGGGCCCGGCGTGCGTGGCCAGGGAGGTGCGGTTGCTCCGCAGGGCCCAGGAGAGGCTGGTGAGGGGCTGCTTTGGAGGACGGCTTCCCCAGCTCCGCTCTGCTGCCCAGATCAAGAACAAGGAGCTGCGGCCGTGGCAGCCCAGTGCAAAGGTGGACATCGTGGGCTACGACCTGCCGACCAACACCAATGCCACGTGGCCCGGAAGTCTGGCCCACGAGCTGTGTCTGAAGCTCATCATGCCAGAGGTCCAGTACACCAGGGTCCTGCTTCGATCGCAGTCGCTACGCTACAGACGCAGCTACCCGCTCCGCTCCCCTCAGCCCCAGCCGCAGCAGCCCGTACGGTCGGTCCTGCCACGCCACCAACAGGTGGGGATACAGCAGATACACCGGGAGGCCCTTCCTCCAGGACTTGGTCCCGCCTCTAGCCCCACAGCCACCTCTCGACCTGCAGGGACCCAGAGCAGGGCCACCAGGGTGGGGCTAAGGCCCTCGGGCCCCCAGAGGCAGACGCCATAACTTAAGACTGCAGCCTTGAATATAGACAGACTGAATACAGCCAGACTAAATACAGGCATGCAGGCAGACAGACAGACTGTCCTCCAGACTTCAGCCATTTGTCCCCAGGGACTGTATCAGGGGGTTCTGGAGGAGATAGGGAGAGGGGGGACACCCCCAGATTGGGGCTGGAGTTTGGGGTAGGACCCCATCATTATGGGCACAGGCAGAGCACTCTCATTAATTACAAACTCTGTATGGAACAATAAAGAACTGTTACTCTCGCTTTATCTCTCTCACTCTCTAATGCCACCCCCCCCCCCCCTCCCAAACCTTGAGAAGATCAGTGAGATGACAGTGAGAGAGGGTCATCGCTCCGGGTCCGTGTCCAACCCTCTAAGCCTTCTCCAGAGAGGAAAACCATCCAGTCCTGGGCCTCTCACCCAATGACTTTACCCCCTCCCACTGAGTGTTAGGCCCGAGGACAGGTCAAATGTCAAAAGTTAGGCCAGCGGTCCTTAGACTGACCCCCCCCACACACACACACTCGCAGCCCTTACACCAACTCTCTCCCTCCTGCCCACCCTGCTTTAGAACATCTCTCTCTGCTTCTCCGACCCCAGCTCATCTCTCTCTCCCCTCTACCAGCAACTGAACTAGACCATGGCGGCTGCTGCTGACAAATGGGATGTTTTTAGATATGGGAATTGTGTGTGTGAAAGCGTTTTTCCTATGTATTTTGTTTATCTGGGGCGTTATCGCAATAAAGTTTTATGTAAAGTCTTATGTAAAGGTAGGGATCTTATAACCACAAGACACACACACACACCGGACTCAACCCGTTGTTGGTTCTGCAAGCCTGCTAAAAGACATGATGAGTGAGAGCTACAGTGTTTGAATATTTAATTATGTATTCTTAATGAGGCTCTCTTTGGAGAGACCTTCCACTTGGGTTACACAGTGAAACACACACACTCACACACACACACACACACACACACACACACACACACACACACACACACACACACACACACACACACACACACACACACACACACACACACACACACACACACACACACACACACACAGCAGTGTGGAACATGCCAAAGCAGCTTACTTATCCGAAGCAAAGCATAGGGAGGAAATAACTACGATACTGGGAGAAAGCAGTAGAAGAAGAGAGAGTCTGGGTCCTGTTCATTTGGACACACTGCGGAAAACATTTTAAAACATTTTGCAATGGGAATTCGAAAAAAATGTGTTTCTTCTTCGACAACTCCATATACTATTTATTCCCTTCCTGTTTCAGTCCTTGGTCTCCCATTTGGTGCCTAATGAACATGGCCCTGGTGTGGTGGCTGTCATGTGGAGGTGTTTTGCCACTCGTTTCATTATGTGGTACATTTTTTATGCAGTTGGTTGTTCATGTTTAACCTAAATGGTATGCTTTGACCTGGGTGTCCTTGAGGGTGTGTGTGTGTGTGTGTGTGTGTGTGTGTGTGTGTGTGTGTGTGTGTGTGTGTGTGTGTGTGTGTGTGTGTGTGTGTGTGTGTTTGTGTTTCTGAGTATATATTATTTATTCTCTTCATCACTGGAAAAAAACAGTCTGTTTATGTTTACCTTCAATGTATATTTCCGATTTTGGAACAGGACATTGTATTGTGGACAAAACCACTAATGGCAATACACACTGTGCTGTACATGGCATTTTCTGATGAATAAAATGTCAAATTTCTACATAGGCCAACCACAAAAGCTACTCAGACAGCACCAAGTGTAATCACTGAGGCATGAATTGTATTGTGTTTTAAGTGCTTCATAATGCTCTAGAGTGCATCCCAAATGACAGCCTATTCCCTACATAGTGTATTATTTGTAGTGCACTATGTAGGGAATAGGGTGCCATTTGGGACTCAGTTCTAGTCTAGTGGAAAGAGGACAGGGTAGAAAGATAACTTTCCGAAGGGCCCTTGACCCGTGAAATCCTCCATGTTTGACTGCTGTTCCTTTTTAAAGTGCTCTTTGATTGTACTTTATTTTTCATCCCAAATGTCACCCTTTGAATAGGGAATAGGTTGCCATTTGGGACACAAGGTATGAAATCTAGGCTGGTTTCTCGGTTTTGAGAGACATAACTAACACAGAATGGTGGTTGTGTCAGTGTTAGCCAGCTTTTTTAGGAATGCTAGAATTAAGCAATAAGGCCCAAGGGGGTGTGGTATATGGTCAATATACCATGGCTAAGGGCTGTTCTAAATCACGATGCAACGCGGAGTGCCTGGACACAGCCCTTAGCCGTGGTATATTGGCCATATATCACAAACCCCAGAGGTGCCTTATTGCTATTATAAACTGGTTACCAACATAATTAGAGCAGTAAGAATAAATGTTTTGTCATACCTGTGGTATACGGTCTGAAATACCACAGCTATCAGCCAATCAGCATTCAGGGCTCGAACCAACCAGTTTAGAATAGCTGTTTTACTACTGTACATCTTGTCACTTTATTTGTCAAACTCTCTTTTAGAACAACGTGGAACAAAAGTGTTCTTTTAGAATGAACCGAGTTCTGTTTTTAGAGTGTCTTTCTCAACAAATTGTGTCTTTGTTAAGAGAAAGTGTCAATGTGACACAAAATGATGCGCTTGATCTTTTTTCCGTGACTATATTTCCAATGACATTGTTTCTATTTCCATGGCGTTAATTCATTCTCGTACGATATTTATTGATGTATTTGAACTGAAAGGGGTGTTTCTGTTTTTGACTGGGGGGCTCTGATCATACAGAAGTAAGGTGAAGTTTCCCTTAGACGCGTATCTGGGGACAGTTTAGCATTTTCTCAGCTAATGGTTAAGGATAGGATTGGGGAGGGGGAGCTGATCCTAGATCTGTACCTAGGGGAAACTTTACCTAGATCATACAGCTAGAGACAATCAGAGCTAGATGTCCCAAAGCTTTGTACTGAGGGATGATGGGGGGAAAAGCAAACCCTTAAAAGTTGAATGATTCAAATCAATGTTGTTTGTTGTCATTTTTCATTTTACATGGGGTATCGGTTTTTAATTACTTTAATTGATAAGCCATTAGAAATGGTTATACATTGTTTAGAAATGTTTGTACATGTTTATAAATGGTTATAAATGCTGAAATATGCATTAATAATAGTAAACACTAGTTGTAGTTTTATAAGAGTTATTAATGAAAGCTATTACATGAAAATACACATGTACATCATTAAGAAGATACATATGTATACAACAAGGGATTCAAATCCCCAAGAGTCTCAAGCTGCCATGAAGCAGCCTAATATGCAAATACACAAATATCTTTCTCCTTTTTTAATGGGAGAACCCGATGCAAATCAAATGTGTTTGATGTTTACTATGATTACAGCAATCAGCTGTCCCCCTTGCCAATGTTTTATTATTACCGCTGTTGTTGTCATGGTTTTATCACGAGCTGAAGTGGTGAAGCTGTGTGTGTGTGTGTGTCTGCCTGGCTGACTGCACTGCTCAGATCTGTGTCACTTCAAACGGACGACAAAGCCACTCTCTGCCAGAGCTCTAATGAGACGCTAATTGAAAGGAGCCGGTGAACATCCATCTGCATCCCAAATGGCAGCCTATTCCCTACTATAGGGAATAGGGTGGCATTTGGAACGCAGTCACAATCTCATTCAACCGCCCCCCTAATCAAGACAGTTCCATAATTATTGGCACCCTTGATAAAGATGAGCGAAAAAAGAATGTATAAAATAAGTAATTCAAATACTGAGTTATATTGTATGATCTAATAAATGTGAACATTATATTATTTTATACTAATACAATTGCTCAGAGAAAGATATTTGTATGACTTGATTGGCACCCATAATGATTATTGTAAATAAAATCTAAGGACTCAAATCTACAATTAGATGCCACCTCCATGCCAATAGACTCTTTGGAAGGGTTGCCAGAAAAAAAGCCTTGATTAAGAGCAAATGTAAATGGAAGGTGAGGGCTACATGTGTATGCGTCTCTGCGTGTGGAGTAAGTTTGCTAATAGGCATTGGCACTTGGATTGAAACCGGTGCTACTGTATAGTCAGATGACACGAAAATAGAGCTATTTGCCAACACACACCAGTGGTGGGTTTGGCTTCAAAAGAAAGATGCATATGGGTAGTTGCCATATGGCCAAAATAAAAGTGAAAAATGATTTTCTCTAACATTAAAGTAAAAAAATATATTGTCACAATAAACTATGTCTAAACAACTCTAACTGTTATATGGCTAGCTTCAACTTTGAATTTATATCAAATGTAATTAATAATTTCATGCATTAGTGCCTTGAATTTGTCCTCTGGTGTGACATTACACTTAATGTGAATACATATATGAGCGCAGCAAGAAAGAAGCGTCCTCTCACTGTCAACTGCGTTTATTTTCAGCCAACTTCACATATGTAAATATTTGTATGAACATAACAAGATTCAATCCTGAACAAAGGGGGGGTCAATATCAAAAGTAACAATCACTATCTGGTGTGGCTACCAGCTGCATTAAGTACTGCAGTGCATCTCCTCATCATGGACTGCACCAGATTTGCCAGTTCTTGCTGTGAGATGTTACCCCACTCTTCCACCAAGGCACCTGCAAGTTCCCGGACATTTCTGGGGGGAATGGCCCTGGCCCTAGCCCTCACCCTCCGATCCAACAGGTCCCATACTTGCTCAATGGGACTGAGATCTGGGTTCTTTGCTGGCCATGGCAGAACACTGACATTCCTGTCTTGCAGGAAATCACACACAGAACGAGCAGTATGGCTGGTGGCATTGTCATGCTGGAGGGTCATGTCAGGATCAGCCTGCAGGAAGGGTATCACATGAGGGAGGAGGATGTCTTCCCTTTAACGCACAGCGTTGAGATTGCCTGCAATGACAACAAGCTCAGTTCGATGATGCTGTGACACACCGCCCCAGACCATGACGGACCCTCCACCTCCAAATCAATCCCGCTCCAAAGTACAGGCCTCGGTGTAACGCCTATTCGATAAACGCGTATCTGACCATCACCCCTGGTGAGACAAGACTGCGACTCGTCAGTGAAGAGCACTTTTTGGTCCAGCAACGGTGGGTTTGTGCCCATAGGCGACGTTGTTGCCTGTGATGTCTGGTGAGGACCTGCCTTACAACAGGCCTACAAGCCCTCAGTCCAGCCTCTCTCAGCCTATTGCGGACAGTCTGAGCACTGATGGAGGAATTGTGCGTTCCTGATGCAACTCGGGCAGTTGTTGATGCCATCCTATACCTGTGTGATGTTCGGATGTACCGATCCTGTGCAGGTGTTGTTACACATGATCTGCCACTGCGAGGACGATCAGTTGTCCGTCCTGTCTCCCTGTAGAGCTGTCTTAGGCGTCTCACAGTACGGACATTGCAATTTATTGCCCTGGCCACATCTGCAGTCCTCATGCCTCCTTCCAATATGCCTAAGACACGTTCACGCAGATGAGCAGGGACCCTGGGCAACTTTCTTTTGGTATTTTTCAGAGACAGTAGAAAGGCCTCTTCAGTGTCCTAAGTTTTCATAACTGTGACCTTAATTGCCTACCGTCTGTAAGCTGTTAGTGTCTTAACGACCGTTCCACAGGTGCATGTTCATTGATTGTTTATGGTTCATTGAAAAAGCATTGGAAACAGTGTTTAAACCCTTTACAGGGAAGATCTGTGTCACGTAGAGTAGGCCAGATGGCTAAACTGGATATCCTAACCTCTATAAAAATAAAAAGATGGCGGAACCGCAAAAGTTCTTCTGTGCAAAGGTGTTTATTTACAAGTGATTCCGGAACAGAAAACAACAGTACTGCCATCAACGTCTACCTTATGGGACAGCTTAACAACAATGCTGCCCCATCCACAGCTCAATCCAAAAAATCCCCCTTAGAGACTGGAGAGAGGCTCCTTTTGTAGGGCTAGCCCCTCCCCTCAGAACAATTAACCCTAATTAATTTATCAATTAACAATACAAACCTACATTTTCCATGAACTAAACATACTAAAGGATATACATTGCAACACGGTTTTAAACAATATCACAACATAACATTTACAACATTACATCACTACTGACAATCTTTCAATATGCCCATATGCATTAATGAGCCATTTGGGACAGGCACTATAAAGCCAACCCAATTCCCTTAGCTCGGGTCCTTTTCCAGCATACCCAGAAGCTACAGAGATGGAGAGAGAGGAACAGAACAAACAAACAATGCGCTCATCCACAACATTGATAAGTATGAAATGCATGCACCAAGACAGAAGTTAAATTGTGTGTCGACCCACATTGTTAACTTATGGTATAATGGCGCAGGGAGGAGTGATGAATATGTGTATATATAAGAACCAAATGCTGCCCGCGGCCAGTGACGGACTTCTACGTCACATTACCTTCCTCCTCTCCTGAAGCGACCATGTACGGGAGCCTTGATAGGTAGTCCGCAGTAACGTTCTCTTTTCCTGCCTTGTGACGGACACAGAACCTGAAGGGCTGGAGCTCCAGATACCACCTGGTCACACGAGAATTCCGGTCCTTCATGGTCTGGATCCAGGTCAGTGCTCTGTGGTCCGTGTGCAGGTCAAATTCCCTCCCAAGAAGGTAGTAACGGAGGCTATCTAGGGCCCACTTTATAGCCAGGCACTCCTTTTCGATTGTAGAATACCTGGTTTCCCTGGGCAACAGCTTCCGACTCAGGTACAGCACAGGAAGCTCTTCTCCTGGCTCCCCTTGGGCCAGTACAGCTCCAATTCCTACAGCCGAAGCGTAGGCAAAAGTCAAAGAGCTCACAAACAAAAAAAGACAAATGGTTGTTGACCTTTCATAAAACAGGCAATGGGTACAAAAATAGGGAAAATATCTGAAATATACCATTTACCACTATTAGAGCAACAACTAAGAAGTTTAAAAACACTGGAACAGTGGTGTACTTGCCTGGTATTGGTCAGAAGTGTATCTGGTTGGTTCAGAAAGCAAAGAAAAATCCAAAATCTAAAGTTGGAGAATTACAGAACTTGGTTGCATTTTAGGGTCACCAGGACTCAAATCTACAATTAGATGCCACCTCCATGCCAATAGACTCTTTGGAAGGGTTGCCAGAAAAAAAGCCTTGATTAAGAGCAAATGTAAATGGAAGGTGAGGGCTACATGTGTATGCGTCTCTGCGTGTGGAGTAAGTTTGCTAATAGGCATTGGCACTTGGATTGAAACCGGTGCTACTGTATAGTCAGATGACACGAAAATAGAGCTATTTGCCAACACACACCAGTGGTGGGTTTGGCTTCAAAAGAAAGATGCATATGGGTAGTTGCCATATGGCCAAAATAAAAGTGAAAAATGATTTTCTCTAACATTAAAGTAAAAAAATATATTGTCACAATAAACTATGTCTAAACAACTCTAACTGTTATATGGCTAGCTTCAACTTTGAATTTATATCAAATGTAATTAATAATTTCATGCATTAGTGCCTTGAATTTGTCCTCTGGTGTGACATTACACTTAATGTGAATACATATATGAGCGCAGCAAGAAAGAAGCGTCCTCTCACTGTCAACTGCGTTTATTTTCAGCCAACTTCACATATGTAAATATTTGTATGAACATAACAAGATTCAATCCTGAACAAAGGGGGGGTCAATATCAAAAGTAACAATCACTATCTGGTGTGGCTACCAGCTGCATTAAGTACTGCAGTGCATCTCCTCATCATGGACTGCACCAGATTTGCCAGTTCTTGCTGTGAGATGTTACCCCACTCTTCCACCAAGGCACCTGCAAGTTCCCGGACATTTCTGGGGGGAATGGCCCTGGCCCTAGCCCTCACCCTCCGATCCAACAGGTCCCATACTTGCTCAATGGGACTGAGATCTGGGTTCTTTGCTGGCCATGGCAGAACACTGACATTCCTGTCTTGCAGGAAATCACACACAGAACGAGCAGTATGGCTGGTGGCATTGTCATGCTGGAGGGTCATGTCAGGATCAACCTGCAGGAAGGGTATCACATGAGGGAGGAGGATGTCTTCCCTTTAACGCACAGCGTTGAGATTGCCTGCAATGACAACAAGCTCAGTTCGATGATGCTGTGACACACCGCCCCAGACCATGACGGACCCTCCACCTCCAAATCAATCCCGCTCCAAAGTACAGGCCTCGGTGTAACGCCTATTCGATAAACGCGTATCTGACCATCACCCCTGGTGAGACAAGACTGCGACTCGTCAGTGAAGAGCACTTTTTGGTCCAGCAACGGTGGGTTTGTGCCCATAGGCGACGTTGTTGCCTGTGATGTCTGGTGAGGACCTGCCTTACAACAGGCCTACAAGCCCTCAGTCCAGCCTCTCTCAGCCTATTGCGGACAGTCTGAGCACTGATGGAGGAATTGTGCGTTCCTGATGCAACTCGGGCAGTTGTTGATGCCATCCTATACCTGTGTGATGTTCGGATGTACCGATCCTGTGCAGGTGTTGTTACACATGATCTGCCACTGCGAGGACGATCAGTTGTCCGTCCTGTCTCCCTGTAGAGCTGTCTTAGGCGTCTCACAGTACGGACATTGCAATTTATTGCCCTGGCCACATCTGCAGTCCTCATGCCTCCTTCCAATATGCCTAAGACACGTTCACGCAGATGAGCAGGGACCCTGGGCAACTTTCTTTTGGTATTTTTCAGAGACAGTAGAAAGGCCTCTTCAGTGTCCTAAGTTTTCATAACTGTGACCTTAATTGCCTACCGTCTGTAAGCTGTTAGTGTCTTAACGACCGTTCCACAGGTGCATGTTCATTGATTGTTTATGGTTCATTGAAAAAGCATTGGAAACAGTGTTTAAACCCTTTACAGGGAAGATCTGTGAAGTTATTTGGATTTTTATGAATTAACTTTGAAAGACAGGGTCCTGAAAAAGGGACGTTTCTTTTTTTGCTGAGTTTATAAAGGTTTAATGATTCCCAAAAAGACAATAAATATATTTTGACTTATTATTTAGTTACTTCTATCTTTAAATTAGTAATCATATTATGTAATTTAAAAGGAAAAACACATTATTTCTTTGCATAATGATGATAATCAAGTGTCTCATTTTGGGTAAGATTCACAGTAATTTCACTAAATCTAGATAAAAAGCTATTATCTTACTTCTGTACTATTATAATGTTACCTGCCTCATGCTTAAGAATTATTTTGACATTTTGTCCAAGACAACACATTTTTTTCCTTTCATTTATTGGCATCACCCCATTGGACATTATGTTCCACCAATGGACAATACACCGTTTCAGACCACATAAAAAAATGCTTCTAAACATCCATTCTAAACATCCTTGAAAGATTCCTCTACTGTTATTTGTCATCACTACCTCCCCGAATCGGGAGTGGATCTTTTGCGTGCCTGCTGCCTTCCTTGGATGTGGTAGCCGTTTCTCAGGCTCCCTCTCCGGAATCGAACCCCAATTCCCCGTTATCCGTGGTCACCATTGTAGGCACAGAAACTACCATTGAGAGTTGATAGGCCAGACGTTCGAATGAGACGCCAGTGCCACGAAGGGTCACCAACAGCGTCCAGGGCCACCGACAGCACCCCGTATGGACTTTGGGTCTACTAAATGCACATGTCCTCGAAGGTCAGCACTTGTTGGCATATCTTAGCACAATAATTGCCACAGCTATCCAGGTAACATTGGAGCAATAAATGGAACCATAACTGATTTAATGAACCATTCACAGATTCACTGAACCAACTGTGTGTAAAAAGACTTAGAGCAGGGGGGGACAGTCTTTAGAAGAGGCATGGCTGATAAGAGAATTATGTCCTCTTTCACGCCCACACATACACACAAACATACGCACTCACATACACACACACATTTTATTATCCAATAGGCCATGTACCCCGGCCCGAGGAGACGCACTGGAGACCAGATGCGCAGAGCCGGCTTCATGGCACCTGATGCCCACTCTAGTCCGGCCGATACGAGGCGCTGTAATGTACCGCACCGGGCAATGCACACGCACAGGGGACACCGTGCGCCTCACGGCATAACACGGTGCCTGCCCGGTCCCTCTCTCTCCACGGTAAGCACGGGGAGTTGGCTCAGGTCTCCTACCTGACTTAGCCACACTCCCCGTGTGCCTCCCCCAATACATTTTTGGGGCTGCCTCTCGGGCTTCCAACCGCGCCGCCATGCTGCCTCCTCATACCACCGCCTCTCGGCTTTCGCTGCCCCCAGCTCAGCTTTGGGGAGGCGATATTCTCCAGCCTGTGCCCAGGCCGAACAGGCCCCCCATTAACATCGATGGGGCTGAAGTGGAGGGGGTCGAGAGTTTAAAGTTCCTTGGTGTCCACATCACCAACAAACTATTATGGTTCAAATACACTAAGACAGTTGTGAAGAGGGCACGACAACAGCTTTTCCCCCTCGGGAGATTTGGCATGAGTCCCCAGATCCTCAAAAAGTTCTACAGCTGCACCATCGAGAGCATCCTGACCAGTTGCATCACCGCCTGGTATGGCAACTGCTCGGCATCTAACCGTAAGGCGCCACAGCAGGACAAGCTTACTGACATCCAGGACCTATATAGTAGGTGGTGCCAAAAATTGTCAAAGACTCTAGTCACCAAAGTCATAGATTGTGCTCTCATGGCAAGTCGTACCAGAGCGCAAAGTCTAGGACGAAAAGGCTCCTTAACAGCTTCTACCCCCAAACCATAAGACGGCTGAACAATTAATCAAATGACCTCCAGGCCTATTTACATTGACCCCCCTCCTTTTTGGACACTGCTGCTACTCGCTGTTTATTATCTATGCATAGTCCCTTTACAAATTACCTTGACTAACCTGTACCTCTGTACATTGACTCGGTACCGGTACCCCCTGTATATAGCCTCGTCATTTTGATGTAATTTTTGATTATAATTATTTTTACTTTTGTTTATTTAGTAAATGTTTTCTTAACTCCATTTCTTGAACTGCATTGTTGATTAAGGGCTTGTAAATAAGCATTTCACTGTAAGGTCTACATCTGTTGTAATCTGCGCATGTGACAAATAACATTTGATTTGATTTGATGATCATCGGGTTCTTGGTCACCTCCGTGCTCCCCCGATTGCTCAGTTTGGCCCGGCAGCCAGCTCTAGGAAGAGTCTTGGTGGTTCCAAACTTATTCCATTTAAGAATGATAGAGGCCACTGTGGTCTTGGGGACCTTCAATGCTGCAGACATTTTTTGGTACCCTTTCCCATAGGATGGGGTGCCAAAATGTCTCTGTGCTCTACAGACAAGATGTCTCTGAGCTCTACAGACAATTTCTTCGACCTCATGGCTTGGTTTTTGCTCTGACATGCACTGTCAACCGTGGGACCATATATAGACAGGCGTGTGCCTTTCCAAGTCATGTTGAATCAATTGTATTTACTACCGGTGGACTCCAATCAAGTTCGAAGAAACATCTCAAGGATTAACAATGGAAACAGGATGCACCTGACCTCAATTTCGTATCTCATAGCAAAGGGTCTGAATACTTACGTAAATAAGATATTTCTGTTTAAAAAAAATTGGCAAAAAAAAAGTTTTCGCTTTGTCATGATGGGGTGTTGTGTGTAGATTGCTGAGGATTTTAGAATAGGGCTGTAATGTAACAAAATGTGAAAAAAAGTCAAGGGGTCTGAATATTTTCCGAAGGCACTGCTTACATTCCAAAGGCATCACACCAAGGACTAAGAAACGGATCCCTTTGATGGCAATGGCAGGGAAGTGCAATGTTTTGATAAATACTTTTGATATAGCCTCCAATCTATTCAGTCCATGTGCTCCAGCAATGTCTTCTGTACTTCCTCACTACAAGAGAACCCTCCCTCAGCGCAATGGTGCCCAAATGCTGGCTCATTATTTAATCAAGTAATTGTGTCACACCAAGTGGACATTGCTTTTGGGGACAACATTTAATCAATCAGAACTATTTGGAAATATCATTAATAGACTTGGGGACTATCATTTCCTGAAATAATCTTCTGTGTTACTAAAAGAGTAGATGAAAGGACTTTTATTCATTTTTTCATTCATTTACTTAAGTTCAAAGTTCCACAACCTTACCTGGTAGAGTCACACCATTGGGCAATTGTCACGCCCTGGTCTATTTTGTGTTTTTCTTCATGTATTGGGTCAGACCAGGGTGTGGCATGGGGTTTTTGTATTGTGGTGTGTTTTGTCTTGGGGTTTTGGTGTGTATGTATCGGGATTGTAGCTAGTGGGGTTATCTAGCAAAGTCTATGGCTGTCTGGAGTGGTTCTCAATCAGAGGCAGGTGTTTATCGTTGTCTCTGATTGGGAACCATATTTAGGCAGCCATATTCTTTGAGTTTGTTGTGGGTGATTGTCCTTAGTGTCCTTGTTCCTGGCAATGCTTTAGTTTTTACTAGTATAGGCTGTTTTGGTTTTTGTTACGTTCTTTGTTTTGTAGTGTTTGTGTTTATTCGTGTTTCACGTTATTTCATTAAACATGGATCGCAATCTACACGCTGCATTTTGGTCCGACTATCCTTCACACCTAGAAAACCGTAACAGCAATTGTCACATTTGGTTAAAATGGTAAGAAAACAAATAATACACTGCATGAATTTACTCATGATCCAAATAAAAAAGCTTTGAATATTATATCACTGTTTTAGCCAATTTAAATTAATTTATATTTGTGTTTGCCATCATGGACAAAAGACAGAGGCTGTTATTTATTAATGAATTTTTTATATTTTTTTACCTTTATTTAACTAGGCAAGTCAGTTAAGAACAAATTCTTATTTTCAATGACTGCCTAGGAACAGTGGGTTAACTGCCTTGTTCAGGGGCAGAACGACAGATGTTTTACCTTGTCAGCTCAGGGATCCGATCTTGCAACCTTTCGGTTAACCTTTTGCTCTAGCCACTAGGCTACCTGCCGCCCCGTTATACCCATATGCAGAAAATAACTTCACACCTACTGTAAAATATGGTGGTGGATCTTTGATGTTAAAGTAGAAGTTTTATTTTTTACAACCAATTCACAATTTGTTTATGTAAATGCCATGTTATAGAAGGGTCCAGACACCTTTTTTTGGGATATCACGTTTCTGAGAAACTTACCCCAAACAGGAAATCCCCTCCTCATCCTCGTTGTGTAGTATGAGAGCCCAGAAAAAAACATGAACGAAAGTTCCAAAAACACTCAAATACAGCCTTTTAGAAACGGCAACTCTCTGTATATTGATGCAGGACTTTATCCGGAACGTTCTATTCCATTGTTCATGATTTTTCTGGGGCCCCCCATACTACACAAGGAGGATGAGGAAATGATTTTCTGTTTAGGTAAAATTTCATCCAGCAAGACAATAACCCCAACCACACAACAAAATCCCCAAAGAAATGGTTCATGGACCACAAAATCAACATTTGCAATGGTCATCTCAGTCTCCGGACTTAAACCCCATTGAAAACCTGTGGTTTGAATTGAAGAGGGCAGTCCATTTGCACAGACCGAAGGATATCAAGGATTTTGAAAGATTTTGTATGGGGGAAGGGTCTATCCCTCCCAATGTGTTCTCCAATCTCGTAAAACATTTTAGAAAAGGCTCTCAAGGAGAGGGTACCGGATTATTGAAAACAGAGGTGCCAATCATTTTTTTATAGATTTTTTTAGATTTTTGTTTATTGTTAAACAAAATCTTGTTCTCTGAGAAATTGTATTAGTTGAAAATAATATAATTTCCCTTTTTATAGCATGCAATATATCTCACTATTTCTATTTATTTCATACAGTCTTTTTTGCTCATCTTTATCAAGGGTGCCAATGATTTTGGACCTGACTGTAGATACAGACAGAGAACACAAACACACACACATATAGAGAACTGAAAAACACGCACACGCACACACACACTCACACAGATATACACAAACAGATAATAAGGACACACACAAACACAGAAACAGAGGAAGAGAGAGAATAGAGAGTCCCTTGTGACACTGCGACAATCTAACATGAATTAGTTGGAACACAAACACAGAGGAAAATAGAGGATGATGTGGTGTCACACTGTCAGGCTAAAGTAATGTGTTTTGAACAGAGTGACTGACTGAGGTTCTGTTGTTACTGGTTTTGTGCCAAATGGCACCCTATACCCTATTTAGTGTGCTACTTTTGACCAGTACCTACAAGGCTTATTCATTATGATCGATAAGGCAAAACTGGTTTGAGATCAGTAATCATACTAAATGTCATAGTTCTGCAGGGAGCAAAAATTCTAATTTTCTAGTCACAACATTGAAGCATTGTTGCCCACCAGGAGAGTTAGAGCAAATTACATGAGTACACTCTTTAAAAATAAAGGTGCAAGTTGGAACCAAATGAGGTTCTTGAGAGCGATGCCACAGGGGACCCATTTTAAGGTATCTGAAGAACTATATGGAATGTTTGGCCCTCTAGGACCAAAATTTAATAGCCCTGCTGAAGGGTTTTAAGATTTATTTGTATGTTTCCCAGGATACCTTTCCAGTGAATTTTAGAGTTACTAGTACCACCCATAACTGTGTTTGCTAGTGACTGGTTGTTGCATTCATACATTTTCACTTATATGGCCTTCACCACATGAGAGCCTAAGTGAATATGTTGTCATTCAAATAAAATTATTAAAGACAATACAATACATATTTCATAAGGCCTTTTGAGGACCTAGTTTAACCCTAAAAGTGTTGCTTGAAATGTGTAGTTTACAGGTCTCATTAGGCATCCAAGTCATATTATGCTGGATTGCAAAGTGATGTGTAATTCCTATTTAGAATGTTTTACTCTTAATGACTGCCAGAGTTGGGGGAACTAAAATGAGACTGCCTTAATAATCTAAACTGGGAAAACCATTTCAGTAACGGATGCAATAAGTCCAAGGAACAGATTGGAAAACTTGAGAAAAAATGAGTTATTTATATTTGAGTAGCATAATATGAATGAATCAATCAATGTACATGCAAAAACATAGATGTTGAAACAAACAATGGTAAAAGAATCAACCTGCAATAGAGCATGCTGAGAAATATAATAATGATGGCTGTATTTTTGATTCAACTCTGGTTATTAACACCAACACTGGAGTTATTTTACACCACTGAGTGTTAATTTAACTCTACACTCTCTTTTAATTTAACTATTGAATCAACACTAGAAATGTTTGACTGAAAAATCAACACTAGTTATCACTGGCCAATGTGTTGTGTGCTATGAAAGGTTTGCTGTGTGCTATAAAAAGGGATACATCTGCAGGCTTCCATACATTTCAAGAACCTTTTAGAATTCTGAAGATGCCACGTCAAGAACCCCACACTTAACTCACAGTTTTTTTTCAGTGCACCTGATAATGTTCTCTTTCTCTCTACTGAACACTTCAGTTTACCAGAGGTGCAGTTTGGAGTGCTGGCTCTGGATCACTCGCTCTTTCTCTTTTTGCCTCTCTCTCTCTCTCTTTTTCTGCCAGTGGTGGGTGGTCGTGATGGGTTATCCATCAGACATGGATGCAAACACTATTAGTTTCCTTTCAAATACTTCATCTGTACTCCATTGAGCTTGTATGGCCGCAATAAGGACAGTGAAATTGTCCCAGAAGTGCAGACCTCAAACCTTGTCGCACATCTGGCACTCCAGACATCAAGCTCAAGCGAAACTACCCTTTCAAAGTAATTGAAAAAGATTTCCAATACTGTTTGAACCCAGGTGGTATGGTGTATCAGTGTGTGCGGCAGGCAGGGTCAGTGCGTGGGAGAGAGAGTAGATGAGACTCGTCAACAGTAGGCAGATAGAAGAACAGTAGCTTCAGGGGCTTCAAGTGGCTGTTTACATCAGCGATTGAAGTGGGCTATGGTCCATGGCTCTGTGACCGAACACATTAGTTCACACATCAAGAGGACACTAGAGGCATGTGTGGGGGGAGATAGCTTGAGAAGCTAAATGGACTCTGAATAAACAACACACACACACACAAACATACACACACACACACACATAGAGTAATAGACACGCACACATGCATGCACGCACACACAAAAGTGAGAGGTAGAGATTGAGAAAAAAAACGCAGTTGAAGAAGAGAGATACTTTGAATAAGATGCAAATGAGCTGACACAAACGGATGAGTATAATATGGAGAAATCCGGAGGGAGGACCAGGTGGAGAGGAGGAATATTGAGGAGACGTAGGTGGGGAAGGAGTGGGCATGGAGTGAGAGAAGGAGAGAGGGAAGATAGAACCAAATAATATTTACAAACTCAAAAGAGACAGCCAGCCTTGACACACGCACACACACACACACAAACACGCACAGCATTGGCGATTGGACATTTTTCAAACTGTCATTCTGTTGGCTACCGATGCTCTCTCCTAGTTCTTTTGGATTTCAGTGCCGCATTTCAGACAATGGATCATAACATCTCTATTGACCGGCTGGAGAGGTGGGTGGGAATCTCTGCCGTTGCCCTCGACTGTTTCAGGTCATTTCAATGTGGCGGACCTTTCTCAGTGAGCATGGGTGGCTCTGTATCGTCTCCAGCACCTATTCACTATGGTGTCTCTCGGGGTTCAATTCTGGACCCCTATCCTTTTTCCCCCTGTACATGCTTCCCCTTGGTGACATCATCCACAATCATAACAATCAGTGTCACTGCTGTGCGGATGAAAAGCATTATAACTTACCCTGTGAACAAGCTAGCATAGCTACCCTTCGCAAGTATTTTGCGCACATCAAATGTTGGATGTCTGACCATATTCTCCTGCTCAATGATAAGAAAGCAGAGATTGTTTTAACCTTGGTCATTTGTCCACCAATGTAAAGCCTACGGCCAGAAACCTTGGTTTCTTCTTTGACCCTGACCTAAACCTCAGGCTAAATGTAAAGAAGGCTGTACAGTCCTGCTTTTATCACCGATGAAATATAGCTAAAGGCCAATCTTATTTCAGTTGCTGATCTGGAGAGTTAAACATGCTTTTACTTCGTCGTGCCTCGATTACTGTAACTTTTTGTATACATATCTCAATCAGAAAATCACTCCATCGTCTACAGTTAGTTAAGAATGCTGCAGCTCGGCTTTTAACAAGGACGAGAAAATGTAACCATATCACACCTGTTTTAGCTTCTCTACATTGGCTACCAGTCACTTTTACAATATCTTTTAAAATTGTATTAATCACGTTTAAGGCTAGGCTTGGTTTAGCCGCATCCTATGTCTCTCATCTTTTATCTCACAACAAGCCAGGAACTATGAGATCCTCCGGCAGGTCACCGTTGACCATTCCAAGGTCTAGGTTGAAAATAAAAAGAGACCGAGCATTTGCCATTAGGGGCCCTGGACTTTGGAATTGGTTTGCCAGGGGAGATCAGGGTTGCAGATTCAGTGGCTCTTTTTAAATCCCCGCTGAAGACACTCAATCTCGAGATTGCTTTAAATGTAGGATTTGAATTATTTGAATTAGCTCTCTTTTTTTCCTTCTCAATCCTCCTGTCTCTGTTTCTTTGTTAGTACTTTTATTTTATTATTTTATGATGTGAATCACTTTGTTACCTGTATTGAAAAGCACTATACAAATACAGTTATTAATATTATTAGGGATTCCACAGGGAAGCCTCATATTCACCGCCCGTTTGACCTAGAGACTTTAAACTTTATATGTAGGTGTCTTTCCTCATGTCCAACAAATTTTGCCTCAAGGACCTATACGCTCCGTCAGGAGAGATTTTCCTCCATCTTAGAAATGTTTGAAAATATTTTTTCAAATATCACCACATTCAGTATGTAGATCCCATGGATGCTAAAAATTTGAATAGTTCTCCAAGTTTCAGTTTATGTGACAAAAGAAGCACGCATAGTGTAGAGGTCATTCTATCATCTAAACCGCATGATGTCATCAAATCATCACTGATCCTCCACCAAATTTCACAGTGGGTGCGAGACACTGTGGCTTGTAGGCCTCTCCAGGTCTCGCACCCACTGTGAAATTTGGTGGAGTATGATAGCGGGGTGAACAGGCAGTGGCTCGGGTGGTTGATGTCCTTGATTAACTTTTTGGCATTCCTATGGCATCGGGTGCCTACAAGCCACAGTGTCTCGCACCCACTGTGAAATTTGGTGGAGGATCAGTGATGATTTGGGGGTGCTTCAGCAAGGCTGGAATCAGGCAGATTTGTCTTTTTGGAGGACGCATGAATCAAGCCACGTACAAGGTTGTGGGCGGTGCAGTTGCAGTACCAGGCAGTGATACAGCCCGACAGGATGCTCTCAATTGTGGACCATTTCAGTTTGTCATTGGCGTGTAAGCCAAGGAACTTGAAGAGTGTGACAGGTAAGGTGGAGGTGATGCAGGGCAATGTAGACCGCTGTGGCTATAATTTACGAAAATTCTCTCGGGAGATAGTACGGTCAGCATTTAATCGTGAGATATTTTAGGTCGGGTGAACAGAAGGACTTGAGTTCCTGTATGTTATCACAGTTACACCATAAGCCGTTAATCATAAAACATACACCTCCACCCTTCTGCTTCCCAGAGTGATGTTTGCTCCTGTCGGCACGATATACTGAGAACCCAGCTGGCTTTACAGAGTCAGACAGTATATCTCGAGAGGGCCATGTTTCCGTGAAGCAGAGTATGTTACAATCCCTGGTGTCCCTCTGAAAAGCAACACTCGCCTTGAGCTCATCAATTTTATTATCCAGAGATTGGACATTAGCGAGTAAAATACTCGGGAGCCGTAGGTGGTGTGCACGCTTCCTGAGTCGGACCAGAAGACTGCCTCGGGTACCTCTCCTTCGCCGGCGTTGTTTTGGTTCAGCCTCTGAAATAACTTTGATTGTCTCGGGGGTGTAAACAAAGGATACACTCCAGGGAAGTCGTAAACCTGGTCGTAATGCGTGAAGTTCTGGTGAGTTACCGCCGCTCTAATATCCAATAGTTCTTCCCGGCTGTATGTAATGAGACAAAACAATTCCTGAGCTAATAACGTTTAAAAAAAATTGTACATGAACAACAAAATACTGCAGAGTTGCTTAAAAGCTAGTCGCGATGCTGCCATCTCCGTCGGTGCCATAATGTCTTCAAAGACATTTCCTTGATGAACCATGTGAAGTTTGCCATTTATATCTTAAAAAACAAGGAAACTATTAACAACTAACTTTTTTGACTATGTAACGCTCATGCTTAAAATAAGCATAACAAATATTTTCTCATGGACTGAAAGTCAGATTCACTCCAAGTTTGGTCTTTGGAATCATCACAATAGTCCCTAAAGAGTTTGAGAAAATAACATTGATGCATTCAACGACACAATGGTAAAGCTAGCGTGGCGAGGCGGAATACAATGTCCCGCCCTTTTACATTTTGAGCATGTTAGCGTATGTGCTTATATACCAGTAGATGCATATAAGTACATATGCTAACATGCTCAGAATGTTAAATATTCCGCGGCGGGACATTGTATTCCACCTCGCCACGCTAGCTTTACCATTGTCTCAGCACTAGCAAGCAAATTAGGTAGTGATAGGTATCAATAGCCAATCCACCTTCGATTGTTCAGGCACACTGCGATGTAGCAGAGTATTTGCATAAAGATCAGCTTTCCCCAACTTTGGTCCCACACTGTTCACGTCCCTTGCCCATGCTCGCTCAGCCCAACGGTCCCACTGACCACTTTGCTTCCTTTCATTGGAAATTAGTGGGACTCTGTGGCTTCATCACTCCCAAATGAATCAGTTAAGACATACCGTTAGCTCGACTGCTTCTCGACTCGGGAGCTCATCGGGGCTTTAGGAGCCAGCAGGCTCTAATTTGGAGTGTTCCATCTGAGATTTCAATTAACATGGTAATGCTTTCACTGATTACACATAAACGAAGTTCCTACATGATAGTGCTTGCTTTGTTATCCAACTGATCTTATGTCCTTTCTGTCATCCTGTGAACCCCGTTCATTGTTGCTCGCAGCTATATTTATTATTATTATTTCTCAGAGCTCTGTTTTTGCCCTCCCTTGGCAGCATCACACACATGCGCACACACATCGCCCCCTCCCCTTGCACAGAGATACCCCAGGCACGCATGGAAGGCAGGCAGATTATTTCTTTAGAGCCTATCATTTAATTTAGGTTTTTGCCCGTAACTAAGTTAAATCGATGACGGCAGCAGTTCTAGGCCTCATGATGCCGGGGCGTCATGATTTAAGGTTTACACTGTTTCCCAAATGGCGCCCTATTCCCTACTACAAAGGGAATAGGATGCCAATTGGGGTGTAGATTTAGACACAGCAGCATTGCATGAATGTATAATCCTGCAGCAACAGGATTATAATTAATGGTAATTTTTGTAGAGGTTGATACATTTTTCATCTGGGAAAAATGAAGTCTGAAATTTCAAAGCGGAAATAAAAAACTTCCCGAAGCCTTTTTATTTAAACCTCAAAATGTAAGGAATGACACTGGAGATGAGAAGCAGGTGCGGAGAGTCAAACATTTCATCGGGAACAGACCTAGAACAAGACAGGAACAGCGTCAGCACACGGGTAACACGGACATATGACAAACAATGCACCAGCGGGGAACTGACAAGTATAAGGGAGTTTCGCTGATGTGGGTGACGAGGGAAGGCAGGTTTGCGTAAAGGATGGCAGCAGGAGTGCGTAATGCAGGGCAGCCGGGGGAAGAGCGGGAGCAGGGGTGACACAAATACACAACACTTTTAAAATGTCCTGCATTGCAGGAGAGTTCTCCTGCAACAAGTCAACTGAAGATCCTATATCTGTATATCTTCACAGCTCTCTCTGGTACAGACATTACTCTCTAGCAGTTCAGCTCCATATAGCCTGGTCCCAGATCTGTTTGTGCTGTTTTTCCAACTCTTAGTGATATGGGACTAGGATCCATAATCAGGTCTAGGATATGTTTTGCTATTTAGATCATGATGAATAAGATTACATGGACAGGGGGGGGATCTGATCCTAGATGATCACTCCTACTCTAAGACACTTTGTGAATATGGGTTCAGAGAGCTGAACTGCTAAAGAGCAATGTCTGTACAGGAGAGAGCTGTGAAGATATATGGTCTTCATCCCAAATGGCACCCTATTCCCTACATAGTGCACTACTTTTGACTAGGGCCTATAGAGTAGCACTTTACATTGAAAATTATACAGGGAACATGGTGCCATTTGGGATGCAGCCACGGTCTGTTCTTTGAAGTTATTATTATGGTCTGTACTCTGTAGGCTACTGTCTGGGGGAGTTTCTTCAGATACATTTCATGAACCTTCACCTCAGCTGTTGGTGGGAAGAAAGTCCACTTTATCAGCAGGTTTGCGTTGGCAGAGGTTGCAAACTCTGCAAGTTTATAGCGATTTTAAAAATCACTGCTTGGCAAGAACCTAGTTGAGATAAGTAGTCTTTGTACCAATTGGACAGTGTGTGTGTGCGTGTGAGAGAGTGCGTGCGTGTATCTGTGCCAGAGAAAGCTCTCTCTACCCAAACACTTGATGTCACTCACTATCCGAGCGGGAGCATCTTGTGTTACCAGCTACTCACAAAGCAAATAACGGCCTCACTGTTGTCGGCCCTGTCGATACCACAACTGTCCCTCAGAGAGACAGAATGGCCCATCGTACAGGATCCCTGCAGCTCTTTTCAAAGCCATTCTTCCCCCCCTTCTCCCTCTCTCATGCTCTCCCTCTCTCTCTCTGGCTGTATAGGGTCCCTGTAAAAGCATGTAACTCTAGACTCTGATAAAAGCACTGTGTTATTGGGTTATCGAAATGGGGAGGACGGAGAAGTAGGGGAGTCGTTTCAGCTGTCCACCGTGGACGAACTGGGTGCTGCTGGGATTTTGAAAACGAAGGGGATTGGTAGGGGTTGGGGGGTCATGGGTTGTTTTTGTGTCAATGTGTAATTTGACTCCCTATTCACATTAAAGAACTCTCCCTCTGTCTGAGCCTCTCTCCATTCCCCCTCCCTCTGGAAGACAGCTTTCAGAATTGGATTACAGAGACTGAATGGGATTTGTTCCCCCTTCGATGTGTTTTTGTTCAGACCCCCCCTCCTGTGTGTGTTTGTGTGTCTGCCTCTCTTCCAGGCAGCCATGCCCTCATTAACAGGGTAAATATATGCATGTTGTCTCCATTGTCTGGGACTGAACATCCCTCTTAGAGGAATAATGACAATGCTTGTTGTGTTGTGATCACAGTCAATGAACCCTTGTTCTGCCCTGTTGACCGAATCTGAAAGTGGCCCTATTCTCTACATGCCCTTCTAGACCATAATGCATATTATCATATAGACCTAATCCTTGAACAGCAGTCAATAAAGAGGCCTTGTCTAGTTAAATTAAATAAATAAAAGAACAAGTCAGTTAAGAACAAATTCTTATTTACAATGACGGCCTACCCCAGTCAAACCCTAACCCAGACCATCCTGGGACCGAACCTAAAAGTGGCAAGATTCTGTACTGCAGGGCCTGTATTCATAAAGCTTCTCAGGATAGTTGTCCTGATCTAGGATCATTTTGCTTTTTAAATCATAATGAATATTAATATATGGACCTGATCCTAGATTAGCAGGATTAGCCGAGAAGGACGAAATCTGAAAGTGGCTGGTTCTCTACTGTGGGTCTGGAGGAAACAAAATCCAGTGATTCGCTCTCAGGGCCAACAGACTAGACAGGATTTGACAGGTGAACCCAAAGCAAGCGCCGTGTCTCCAATGGCTACCTATCCATAGGGCTCTGGCCAACAGTAGTGCACTAGGGAATAGGGTGCCATTTGGGACACAAATGAGAATTCAGTAAAGAACCACATTGTACCAGTATATTGTATCATTGTACCAGTTTTGTTCTAAATCCCCACACAAGAATATTCCTCACTGGAAAAGAAAGTTATTTTAATTTGACAGTATCTACGATATTATCTGTACTATCTGTTGTACCGTCTGTCTCACTCCTGTGAGAATGTGCATGGTTAATTTGATTAGCATGACTCTTTTCCCTGACAGACTTCCACTGCTCTCTCTCTCGTTCACTCTCTCCCTTTCTCGCTCTCTCTGTCCCTCTCTCACTCTCTCTCGGTGTGGGTAGGGTGAAATGGATGGAGGAGGGATTATACAGCTGTAACTATCGTGCAAATTTGTGATTGCTTTTTAAATAATATTGCATTACTGTTGTTGAGGCTGTGTTTTAGCCAAGCCTACTCTGGCAGATTAATTTGGTTGCGGCACAGGGATTACCCCAACATGACTTGTCACAATCATGTTTTTGGTTATATTTCCCATCAGTCACTTGCCTGACTGGCTGACACACACACACATGCACGCACACACACTCTTGCCTGACAGTGTGATGATGTCTCACTTTCATATCTCTCTCTATCTCATCCAATCATGTTCTTTTACTATCTGGACTGTGTTTTCTCGTTCTCTCCCTCCATCTCATCAGATCCCTCCATCTCTCTCCCTCTTCATCAGATCCCTTCATCTATCTCATCAGTTCTCTCTCTCCCTCCATCTCATCAGATCCCTCCATCTCTCTCCCTCTTCATCAGATCCCTTCATCTATCTCATCAGACCTCTCTCTCCCTCCATCTCATCAGATCCCTCCATCTCTCTCTCTCCATCTCCATTAGATCCCTCACACTCTCTCCCTCTTCATCAGATCCCTCCATCTCTCTCTCTCCCTCTTCATCAGAGTCGTCTTAAGGTCTTTACAAAAAAATGTGGTGAGAAACCTATTATGAACGTGTGTGGTGTCTAAGTGTGTTTATTATTTGAGGCGGCACAGTGAGATGACTAATGCTGAGTAATACAGACTGTTAATGTGGTTGGAAAGTCTTAAGCAGCCCTTTGGCACATAAGAGATGGGGAAAAAGTCATTGAAACATTTACACACACAGACATGCACACGCACTCGCGCACCTTGGCCGTGTCCAAAATATGTCTATTACTTGCTAAAACAACATGCTGTGTAATAATTGTACTACATACTATTTAGAATGTTCCATTTAGTTCAAACGAATGCAGTAAGCAAAAACTATCAACATACTAGGCTCACCTCACAGTAGGCTGCTGAACAGCTCATAATAACATCCAAGATGGCTGGATGTTACATTTCAAGAACCCTCCCCCCACAAGCCTGTATGACGGGTGCAGTGTTTTTTTCCCTTGTCTCCATTCATAAACATTTTTTGAAATGTAACTAAGCGAGTCAGTTAAGAACAAATTCTTATTTTACAATGACGTTCTACCCCGGCCAAACCCTCCCCTAACCCAGACGATGCTGTGCCAATTGTGCGCCGCCCTATGGGACTCCCGATCACGGCCTGTTGTGACACAATGCCTTAGACCGCTGCGCCACTCGGGAGCCATGGCTGGTCTTTGCTAATGTTACCAACTAAAATTTCGAGAAGATTAACCATTATTTTGTTTTTGTAAAGACTCCAAAATACAGAGGAAGTGGGAGAACCTATTTAGTTAAGTAAATACCTTTTTTAAACTTTAAAAAATCAATGTAGCTAACTACAGTAGGCCACTTTGTAGGCTAACTCAACTGAGCTTCTAGCTAGCTAATTTTAGACACTGTTTAGCTAAGTGAATTAAATATCAGCTAGCTAACTTCCTATTAGCTAGCTATCTTGGGGTAATCATTGTAAATTAAAGTCAGTCTCTAAATGCATTTGTAGATAACAGCCATGGAAGAGGGTGAAATTGCAGCTCCAGCTGTCAGTAAAGAGAGAGTGTAGACTCCTGGATAGGGCAGGTAACTTTGTGTGAGGACATTGTGAAAAGATTCTCCAGTTCCTGTCCATAGAGGGTTCAACTTTGAGGACAGAGAGATAATAGCAACATAATATTCAGTACTGTCAAATTGAGGATATCGAAGCCAGTTTCTTTATGTTGTTTTCTGTCCTCAGATATGGAAAGCCTGTTTGCAGATGAAGAGAAATATCCCAAGATACTACGGCTATATGGTATATACCGTGGGTTATATGTGTAGGCCTACCTACAGTATGTTAGTAAATGCTGTACACAAAAATACAGTTAAACATCACACACAATGTATAAACCAATTACAATTGGAGCAGGTCTGCTGGCCCAGCAATAACACACCCGATTCAACTAATCAAATCTAATGAGTTGATAATCAAGTGTACGATTGCTGGGCTGGTAGAAGTCTGCTGACCCAGAAGATCAGGGATCAGCGGAGAGTTGGCCACCGCTGCAATGGAGTTTTTTTTGGTTCACCTGAAATGGATGCTTTGGTAATCAGCCTACCTGTTACTACTCAATTTACAAGTAAGCCATGTAAATACGAATTTGTTCTTAACTGACTTGCCTAGGTTAAATAACAAATTGAAAGGTTTGCTGATTTAAAAAAATAAAATAAAAAAATTGTTGCCTAGCTACTTAATGTCCCTCATGCTAGCCTTTACAGCCACATATCACAAGAGAAACGTCCAAATTAATATTATCGATATGGCCAGAATTGTAGACCATTTCTCCCCTCTTGATGCAGATTTAACTCATCTCGAAATAACAGAGAAATACTGTGAAAAACAGCGTGCTGCAAACGCTAACAAAAATGTTTTGTCCTCACGTACTGCAGCTCCAACTGCACCAATCTGCTGAGCAGGATTAGAGCTCCGCCCCAAGCAGGGCATTTGATTGGGTTGACGTCTGCGAGGCGTCACTGATTTCTGCCGCGTTCAAAACAAAACTCATGACGTCAATGATTTTCAGGTCGGGAAGTGGAAGCTCTAGAAAGTGGCCGGAGTTGTAAATTCTAAATTGGATGACCGTTAAAACGATTTTACCCAGTGGGAGCTCGTGGTTTTGAACGCTCGGAAGTCGGATATTTCCGAGTTCCCAGTTGTTTTCAACGCGGCACTACACCGGGTTCCTATCCTCTTCAGCTGATTTCTACCATGGGATTTCCCCAGGCTTCCGGTTATAGGAAAGCCTGGTTTACGACAAGGATCACCCATCTAATGTGCAATTGCGTTGTTTCCTGCCATTAGTTCAGCTAGCGCATCCCCTTATCTAAAAATCAACTGTTGTCAAACAGGCAGTGCTATTATGAGTCCTTGGGACGTCCTACCCTAATGCCACGTTCAAACACTGGGAACTCGGAAATCAATTCAAAGGGCTTTATTGTCATAAGAAACATATTGTAATGACCTGGATAATTTATAATCTAACACATCCAGACAGAAGATTGCGTTAATACATTTCTGGTTTATTAACCAAACTCAACACAGGCTATTGTCTGGCCTTAGCCCACGCCAAATAAACAAAGGAAAACAGTGACCCATCACTTGTTAAGACCAGATGTAAAGAGAGAGAACAATGGCTACGCATGGTCTTAAATTTGTGGTGTCCCCCCCCCCCCCCCCCCCCCCCCCCCGCCGCTCCCCCAACCACAAGGATGTCCGCCACCGGAACACTCCAGGCATTCCCGTAGTTGGCAGATAGCATGTTGACTGGCATGTCGGAACCCGCAAACACTGGGTACTGGTAACTACAACACAACAAACGAACAGCATAACTCATAATGTCTGTGCGGGTGGCTACAATATGTTGACATTGCCAAAGCAAGTGAAAAAGAATAATAAACAAAAGTGAAATAAACAATACAAAAATAACAGTAAATATTACACTCACAAAAGTTCCAAAAGAATAAAGACATTTCAAGTGGCATATTATGTAGTGTTGTAATGATGTGCAAATAGTTAAAGTACAAAAGGGAAAATAAATAAACAAATATAGGTTGTATTTACAATGGTGTTTGTTCTTCACTGGTTGCCCTTTTCTTGTGGCAACGGGTCACAAATCTTGAAGGTGAACAGTAAACATTACACTCACAAAAGTGAAGAAATATATATATTTTTTGGAAATCTCCGACTTCAGTGCTTTCAAGACAACTGGGAGCTCGGAAAGAATACTAGCCCCGACTGGAATTTCAGCCTGTTCAGGTAGGATGGAGTTTTTGGCCCACAGCATGACATCACAATCTGATCTGATGATGCTGACCAATGACCAGTCATCTTTTATTTGCATATGTATCTTCCTACTTTGAAGGGGTAGGCTCTAGAGCAGGGGTGTCAAACTCATTCCATGGAGAGCCTACTAGTGTGTCTGGTTTGTGCTTTCAGTTAAGACCTAGACAACCAGGTGAGGGGAGATCCTTACTAATTAGTGAATTTAATCAATCCAGTACAAAGGAGTCCCGAAAACCCGCAGACACTCGGGCCATCTGTGGAATGAGTCTGACGTGCTCTAGAGTAGAGACGATCCTATCGTTCAATCAGGACTGTATGTAAATATATTTACATTTGTATCAACACGCCGCCACACAATCAGACTGAGCATTTCAATGGTAAAAGGAGCCTCAGGGAAATAAATGATTTTTAAAAAATACATGGAGTTATTTTCACGAATTTAACACACTGATTTATTAGACATACAGTGATTTAAAAAAAAAACATGTAAAAGACTGCATGGGGGCTTTCAAGCACACCCTAAAGATACCCCAGATATCTACTATTTAGAGCACAAGTACGGGTATTCCCACATAGCCACACACACACACATCCATTCCCACGCCTTTGCCTTCGATCACTCTCAAACACTGTAATACATTGTTTACTATAATCTTCTCCATTCCACCTCTATTTGGGCATTAGCCTCCGAATCGTTATCATGAATGGCACCCTATCCCCAATGTAATGCACTATATAGGGAATAGGGTGCCATTCAGGACGCTCAGAATAGCCAGAACAGCTGCAGTAGCACATCCTCACCCCCCCCCCCCCCCAACCCTTGTATTGAATTTGATGTGAGCAATGTTCATGTCCTTGCTATCAGTCAGAGTGAGAGACTTCTACCCCAGCGTTCAGACTGAATAACATCACTTTCCTTTTATTTCATACTTCACACTGTGTGTGAGTGAGTGCAACGTGTGTGTGCTCGGGGCTCTCTCTGTCAGCTCCAGCTGACTAATTAATAACCGGCTAGATGGGTTTGGTTTCCCAGCCGCTGTCTGTGTGTGTGTGTTTGTGTGTGCGTGCCAAGCACTAAATAGTGCACTACTTTTGACCGGTGGCCATTTGAGACACAGCAGGGTCTGGTTCTGTCCTGTCATGGCACCTACCCAGGGAAAGTTTACTGTTGGACACATAACATTGTTATTAACATCTGGGTCTGACTGGAGGTTACTTGGTGGATGAAGAAAAACTTTGATTGTTCTCAAATAAAAAGAGACTGTGTACAACGACATATACTTTTGTTCCATTCAAATGTCATATCTTATCCATATGCTGTTACATTTGCCCATGGCATCCTAATTGGCTAAGAAAAACATATTCAATACTAATAACTAACTTACAGGTAAAGGTCAGAAATCATTAGGCTGTTGAATGTACATACAGTTGTCGGAAGTTTACATACACCTTAGCCAAATACATTTAAACTCAGTTTTTCACAATTCCTGACATTTAATCCGAGTAAAAAATCTGTGTCTTAGGTCAGTTAGGATGACCATTTTATTTTAAGAATGTGAAATGTCAGAATAATAGTAGAGAGAATGATTTATTCCAGTTTTTATTTATTTCATCACATTCCCAATTGGTCAGATGTTTACACTCAACAAATGTTCTATAGGATTGAGGTCAGGGCTTTGTAATGGTCACTCCAATACCTTGACTTTGTTGTCCTTAAGCCATTTTGACCCAACTTTGGAAGTATGCTTGGGGTCATTGTCCATTTGGAAGATCCATTTGTGACCAAGCTTTAACTTCTTGACTGATGTCTTGAGATGTTGCTTCAATATATCCACATCATTTTCCTCCCTCATGATACCATCTATTTTGTGAAGTGCACCAGTCCCTCCTGCACCAAAGCACCCCCACAACATGATGCCGCCACCCCCGTGCTTCACTGTTGGGATGGTGTTCTTTGGCTTGCAAGCCTCCCCCTTTTTCCTCCAAACATAATGATGGTCATTATGGCCAAACAGTTCTATTTTTGTTTCATCAGACCAGAGGACATTTCTCCAAAAAGTACGATCTTTGTCCCCATGTGCAGTTGCAAACCGTAGTCTGGCTTTTTTATGGCAGTTTTGGAGCAGTGGCTTCTTCCTTGCTGAGCGGCCTTTCAAGTTATGTCGATTTAGGACTCATTTTACTGTGGATATAGATACTTTTGTACCTGTGTCCTCCAGCATCTTCACAAGGTCTTTTGCTGTTGTTCTGGGATTGATTTGCACTTCTTGAACCAAAGTACGTTCATCTCTAGGAGACAGAACGCGTCTCCTTCCTGAGCGGTATGACGGCTGCATGGTCCCATGGTGTTTATACTTGTGTACTTTTGTTTGTACAGATG
This sequence comes from Oncorhynchus kisutch, assembly GCF_002021735.2. Classification (NCBI taxonomy): domain Eukaryota; kingdom Metazoa; phylum Chordata; class Actinopteri; order Salmoniformes; family Salmonidae; genus Oncorhynchus; species Oncorhynchus kisutch. The sequence goes on from NC_034182.2 coordinate 23,895,827, forward strand.
AACATGGTACCTTCAGGTGCTTGGAAATTGCTCCCAAGGATGAACCAGACTTGTGGAGGTCTACCATTTTTTTCTGAGGTCTTGGCTGATTTCTTTTGATTTTCCCATGATGTCAAGCAAAGAGGCACTGAGTTTGAAGGTAGGCCTTGAAATACATCCACAGGTACCCCTCCAATTTACTCAAATTATGTCAATTAGCCTATCAGAAGCTTCTAAAGCCATAATTTTCTGGAATTTTCCAAGCTGTTTAAAGGCACAGTCAACTTAGTGTATGTAAACGTCTGACCCACTGGAATTGTGATACAGTGAATTATAAGTGAAATAATCTGTCTGTAAACAATTGTTGGAAGAATTACTTGTGTCATGCACAAAGTAGATTTCCTAACCGACTTGCCAAAACGAGACATTTGTGGAGTGGTTGAAAAACTAGTTTTAATGACTACAACATAAGTGTATGTAAACTTCCGACTTCAACTGTATACTTTATATATTCTAGCCATAACAATAACATTTATAGCATACGTACCATAAATGTGGTATATTGCGACCTCCAGCGGATGAATGAGGGATTACAAGGTGTAATCTACCCATTACGCACCTATCTATGTCTCCAAAATCTCAATGTGCGCCGCGCTGCGCTCGACTAGTGCTGCATCCCTTCTTAGGACACGACTTTTCCCAATCCCCTGCAGTACTATGCATAATCAACTTCAGATGTGTGTACACATTTTTAAAGACATATATGTGTCCATAAATGAAAACTAACGCATGCATTATTCCAATTTGGATGTCCACCCATCCTTATGTTACCTCACCTCTCCGAATTAACAACTAGACAACAACTACATATATTTAAAATTAGTAGAGGAAGATACTAATCATCTTTATCTTTATTGAAGTCATCATTATACAAATTGGATGCAAAAGCCGACCACCTACATTTAAAAGGAGTGCAGGCACATTCTCTAGGTATAGGACACAAAAGACTTGACTGATATTTTACTAGAGTTCTATAGAATGTGAACGAGGAGGGGGGAGAGAGAGTGGTTTGAGCGGACCTTTGGGGAAACAGTCCGTCCGTGGGGGGATTGGAACACAATCATTACAGAACTCATCACGCTATGATACAACGGCGCATTCCCGAAAAGACCATTCACAGCATGGCACTCACTGTAAGAGAGACTTTCGCCAAAGGGCAAATGTTGCGGTTACCTGTATCCCCAAATCCCATGGATTTTTAACTGAACAAGAAAAAACACCCAACGAACATCAAGTTAAGCATCTTAAGAAGAATATAAAAAATAGGATAGCAGAGGTAAGTAGTTAAATGTAAGTATGTGGGGGCACCTTTGAACTGCTCTTTCGAAATCACCTGAAGAGCGAGCGGAGTGCCATTTATGCCTGTTTATTGTCAGACCTATCGTTACGAAAGAGAAGTTACGGGGAATTGGTAATTACTCGAACTTACTCAGTCGGAACTGCCACGCGCATCATCATGGGGGTGTAATTATATTGTTCATTATTTTTCTTCCTCGCTCTCAAGAACCGTTCCTTCCCCAATCTTCATGCCCGGAAACTTAAAGTCGCGTTGGCGGTAATTGTTTTGGTGTAAACAACGTTTCCGGACACTAGGCTACCTCTCGGCTATTTTCTGTCATTTATGCACACTTTGTGTCTAACTTTATCTATTCCAGGCCACTATAATCATCTATGAGTCATGTACAATAATTGTTGGTTGTTTTTTGCTATTATTGTTGTCACATTACGAAAATAGCTGTCTTATGGCACACACAGGTATGGAGCTTCAGACCTGTATCCTTGTCTATTTGATAATAAACTATATATACAAAAGTATGTGGACACCCCTTCAAATGAGTGGATTTGGCTATTTCAGCCACACCGTTGCTGACAGGTATATAAAATCGAGCACATAGCCATGCAATCTCCATAGACAAACATTGTCAGTAGAATGGCCTTACTGAAGAGCTCAGTGACTTTCAACATGTCACTGTCAAAGGATGCCACTTTTCCAACAAGTCAGTTTGTCAAATTTCTGCCCTGCTAGAGCTGCCCCGGTCAACTGTAAGTGCTGTTATTGTGAAGTGGAAATGCCTAGGAACAACAATGGCTCAGCCGCAAAGTGGTCGTCCACACAAGCTCACAGAACGGGACCGCCGAGTGCTGAAGTGCGTAGCGTGTAAAAATGGTCTGTCCTCAGTTGCAACACTCACTACTGAGTTCCAAACTGCCTCTGAAAGCAATGTTAGCACAATAACTGTTGGTTGGGAGCTTCATGAAACGGGTTTCCATGGTTGAGCAGCTGCTCACAAGCCTAAGATCACCATGCGGAGTGGTGTAAAGCTCACCACCATTGGACTCTGGAGCAGTGGAAACTCGTTATCTGGAGTGATGAATCATGCTTCACCATCTGGTAGTCTGACGGACAAATCTGTGTTTCCCTGATGCCAGGAAAACGCTACCTGCCCGAATGCATAGCGCCAACAAGTTTTGGTGGTGGAGGAATAATGGTCTGGGGCTGTTTTTCATGGTTTTAGGCTCCTTAGTTCCAGTGAAGGGAAATCTTAACGCTACAGCTTACAATGACATTCTAGATGATTCTGTTCTCCCAACTTTGTGGCAACAGTTTGGGGAAGGCCCTTTCCTGTTTCAGCATGACAACACCCCCGTGCACAAAGCAAGGTCCATACAGAAATGGTTTGTCGAGATCGATGTGGAAGAACTTGACAGGTCTGCACAGAGCCCTGACCTCAACCCCTTCGAACACCTTTGGGATGAATTGGAATGCCGACTGCTAGGCCTAACTGCCCCAACATCCATGTCCAAACTCACTAATGGTCGTGGCTTGATGGAAGCAAGTCCCCGCAGACATGTTCCAACATCTAGTGGAAAGCCTCCCCAGAAGAGTGGAGGCTGTTATAGCAGCAAAGGGGAAACCAACTCCATATTAATGCCCATGTTTTTGGAATGAGATGTTTGACGAGCAGGTGTCCACATACTTTTGGTAATGTAGTGTGCATGTAGAAGTATAAGGAAATGGCCAAATTTAAGCAATCTGGGGGGGGGGGGGGGGGGGGGGATTTGAGACAAAATATAAAAAGGATCGTATTATTGAACAGACTTTCCAAACGTGGGTCCTCTGCTTACCTCATGTCAAAATAAGTCCCCCACGAGTTATTCCTTTTTTTCTTGTCCACATATGGTGCACGTGCAGGACTTTTATTGTGACACGAGTTAAACCTAGAGGAAATCACCGACCTTGAAATGGAATTGTATTTAACCTCTGGCTTCCTGTGGACTGATTTTGTGCAACCCAATACAATTGAAATTAACATTAGTATATGTCATTTTTATTTTTTATTTTACCTTTATTTAACTAGGCAAGTCAGTTAAGAACAAACTCATATTTTCAATGACGGCCTAGGAACAGTGGGTTAACTGCCTGTTCAGGGGCAGAACGACAGATTTGTACCTTGTCAGCTCGGGGGTTTGAACTTGCAACCTTCCGGCTACTAGTCCAACGCTCCAACCACTAGGCTACACCTGCGTTGCTAAAAAAATTGCTAGGGAATAGCGTGCCCATCCCAAATGCCTCTACTTTTGACCAGGATCTATAGGGCTGGTGCTATATAGGAGCCATTCCATTCAGACTGGCTATTGTCTCTGTTCACCGGGTACCTCAGATTGTGATTTCACACGATTGGATTGTTATATAAGTTTAGCAGAGTGCCATCCTCCTCTCATCCATCCTGCCTGTCTGCGTAGGAGGGCCTCTACTGTTCCACCTCTCCTTTCTATCGTTGCTGTAAAAATCCATGTACATTTGATGTGCTTGAAAAGGTTTTACTCTGCTCTGCATCATGGTGTGAAACATCACTCTGACCAAAAAAAAAGTCATTTTGAAATCAAGTTAATACACTATAATTGATCGATATTGAGCATCTGTCACAACGTATTTTTGTCATATGGAGAATGAATGTGCTGGTTTATGTTAATATATGGAGAGGCATGTCAACCCCTTGAGTCCCTGTGTATGTGTGTACTGGGGGAGGATGGGGCTTCATCCCAGCCTGTTTTGAGGGGGTGGAGTGTGAGTGTGATAGCAGTGTGAAAAGGCATAATGCTGATCTCTCTCTCTCTCTGTCTCACACACACACACACACACTAATGTGCAGTCTGCTGTTCTACAAGTGGTGCCTCCATGAACACTCTAGTGTACTGTACTCTGCTGTACTCTGACTAACACACAGTATGGCAACCCCACAGTCACCTACTGATGACATCATCATAGCCATGGCTGATGTCACACCTACCACTGTAGTTGGCGAGCCAATGACTGACTCTTTTTTTTTAAGTCCCAGTGCAGGTTTTCCACATTATGAGGTTAAAATAATATTGTGAAAATGATGATAATTCCCTTTTAGTGTAAGAGCTGTTTGAAAATATCACCTGAAATGTCTGCCTGTTTTGGTGGGGTGGAGTTTTGGCCTGCCTTGTGACATCACCAGTCAGTAAAGTAGTTAGTAGACCAATAAGGAAGGGAGTTCTAAAACGCTCTGCTAATAACAGCTAGTTTTCAGTTTTCCCCTCCCCACTCAGACCACTCCCAGACAGTCATAGCAAAATTCTTGAAATGTCTCTGCTGAGAAGCTATTTTTGTTTCTTTTTATTAACCATTTTAATTGGAAACAATCCCAGTAAGGTACTTAATTGTGTCCCAGAAATGAGTTGATCTTGAGCTAAAAACGGCTACATTGGACCTTTTTTAACCTTTCTTTAACCAAGAAGTCCCATTATCAAGGGAGACCAGGCCAAGAAGTGCAGCTCAATAAAAAAACACAGATCATTCAACAGGGTGAATGAAGGAGGTTACAAAATGTTCATACATTCTCACTTTCTAGTGCTTTTCCTATCTCTATTCCTCTGTACATTTATTTTCCAAAAAATCATTACTATTTCTGCGAGGACTGAAACTTTCCTAATATGTCCTGAAAAGCCATTTTGAAAAATTATTTGTTTCAGATAAATATAATATTCACTCTCACTCCACATCAAGTCAAAATCATGTAACATTTTTTTTTTTATTGTTCCAAGTGCTTTAGAGCCCATCCCTGTCCATCCAGTATTATTAATTGACTAAGTCATAAGATAGAGGTCTGAACATCCTTTAACTGTGAGTTTGGAGATATTTCCACCCATCACTCAGTGACACATCACTTTATCTCAAGAGGTCTGTTGGCTATTTTCTCCCTCTCTTAACACAAGCGTCAGCCAGGCAGCCTGGTCCGTTCTGAGCGCTAAGTAAGAGGGGGAGGGGGGTTTGTAATGACTGCATATGGGGCTGTCGTCACTGATCCAGGACCCGTTTATAACTACAAGTGCCTCAGCCCTGTCCTTAGCCCTTGGATGGAGAAAAAGCTAACCTGATCATGGATTAGTGCACAGGGAAAATGTATCGTCTACACACCATAATCTGTTATGAGCTTCTCTTGATCAAAAACATTGACACATCTACTCACTCAATTACTATCACTCGCTCGCTCACTCGTTCACTCAAACACAGATAATGATAATAGATGTTAGCCAGCTATCAATGAAGATTTAAAACTGTTGATCTGATGAGATAAGCTGAGATGGAGTTGGGTACTTATCATCACAATGCCTGGTTGGTCTGAATCACTGTCCTAGCCGTTGGCCATTTCAGGTCTAAAATTATGAATATTCACAGTTATGCTAGCAGGTCTTCTCTCCTTGCTACTTCTCCCACAGCCTAAGGGATGGTCTGACTCACTCTGCTACTGCTGCCTGCCTCCATATCGCTCTCTCTCTCTAAATTACAGAAAAGTCCATGTTAGAAGAAATGGCAAACAAGACAAATAAATTAAATGATCTTCGTAGAGGTATTGCACATGAGCACCCCCCCCCCCCCCTCTCTCCCCCCTATCTCGCTCTCTCTTTCTTTCTCGCCTGTCACTCTTCCCTTAAACTCCCCAACAACAGCTCTATATTTCAGGCACTCAAAACAGACACCTGTCTAACAGACCCCTTTTCCCCCCTATTCTCCTCACATACACACACAGCGGACTCACACATATGGCTTTGACTTAATTGGCTAGAAAGTGATGACATCCAATGACACCCGATCTAAAGATGGGCAATTCCACGGTAACGGAATTGCGCTGAGACTCAGATTTGTCACTTTAAATGTATGCCAAACAAAGAACATTTGACAAAAACACATTTACTAGAAGAATGTTTGTAAAATTTCCCTCTGCTTTTTGAGTCCACCTTTTTGAGTCCACCTTTTCCAACTATCTGCTCCGAATGAAGATTCAACAATGTCTGCAGATAGGATGATATGACGTGACACCTTGACTTGAGCATGGAGCCTTTTGTTATTGAACGACAGTAAGTGAAGGGGATTTACATCCAGTCATGGAATTGCGGTAACAGAATTTCATCATGGGTCACTGATCTGTACTACACAGAAACACATATTTATGGATATGAATGTTATTCTCTTCTGTATCCTAAATATGTACACAAAAGTATAAATATGCAATATCCTCCTTTGCATATTTGAGTATTATTCTACACACAGGCTATTATTTTAATTAGCTTTGCCCCCAAACAAGACCAAATTTGGTTGGTCCAAAACTGAACCAATCATAGATGTCTATGTTTCACAAGTTTGGACAAAGTACAGCTCAGTAGAGTACAGCACAGAACAGTAGAGTTCAGTAAAGTACAGTAGAGCAGAGTACAGTACATTAGTGTCCTCAACTCTAGTGTTCTCAACTGTGTACTGAACTCTACTGTACAGAACTATACTCTACTTTTCTTTCCTGTACTGAACTGTGCTGTACTGAACTATACTCTGCTTTTCTTAACAGTGCTGTACTGTACTGTGCTGTCCAAATTTGTAAAGCCATCTGTAGTTTGTGACTACAATGATTTTCCATTGTAGCCCATTCGATTGCAAAAATGTGTTTGATTTTTTAACATTTTAATCACTTAATAATTCATAAACAGAATTGATATCAGTAAAAACAGTAACTAATTGATAGGTCTAGGGGGGGGGAGTGGTTGAAAAATGTATATGCCTCAATTTCTCAAATATAGACTCTTGCTTTCATTTGAGTCCCAATTTGATATGCTCTTATAAACCACATTGGTGCATTTACATGAAAATGACCAGATATCATGTAGTATGTCCCTATTCTGACGAGCAGTTTCACTTTGCCCTCTCCGTAGTCAACGGATGACTTCGCCATTATCATCCCCCAGACATTAGAAAGCCTGCATTGTTATTCAGAACGTATTCTCAGTCATCATAAATTAACAGTATTCCAGAATCTACTGTTTACACTCCAAATGTCAGAGTTCCAGAATAATAAAACAAGGTACTTCTACCAGGTGCTTTCCACTCTATTCCAATACACTGTAAATAATACTCAAGTGTCTCCCTCATCTTCTCCCTAACTGCCAACCGTATTCTCCATGCCTGACATTCACTGCCAGGTTTTCTTATTCTCTCTCTTTCTTCCCTTCCTCTTCTCAGCCCCCTCATTTCCTTTCTTCTCTCTCTCTCCTCCTTCGCTGTCACTGCTGCTCACTTTCTCACTGTGGTGCCATAGACAGACATGTGTCTCTTCTCGGTCTCTCCCGGTCTCCTTTTCACTCTATGCTCCACTTCTTACATTCCCTTGCTTCCCTGGGGGTCTCCCCTACCAGGCCTGCCGTGCTTTCATCCACGCGCTCTCTTTTCCTCCTCCCTCTTCAGACTCTGTCCCCCTCGCCTCTTCTCCCTCATTAGCAAGCTAGATCTCTGCATATGGTACCAAACTGCTCTACAACATCAACCTGTCGACCTCTGTTGAAGAGTGGAAACCACTTTAAGTAGATGATATGCTTGTCATTGTTCTCTGTCAATCACATTTTCATATAGACCAGTTGGCTACCCCCTCCGAAAATCTAAAATGTAATATGGATGCCAATGTTTTGTTCTGGCTTTGTGCACACACATTTGCTCTACTTCCCGTCTGGGGCAGCATGGTGCCCATATTGCAAGGCTGATTTGATACACACACAGGTGTGAAACACAGACTGGTGTGCGCGAGAGTGAGAACACGACATGCAATCAATGTTTGGTTTTGATTTGGAGAGGGGGGTGTATCATGTAAAAACTGGATTTAATCGCATAGTCTTGTGACGGTGAGGCGTTCGTGCGCTTTTGAGTAAATTGTGTCATACAAACTTTTTTTAACTGTTATTAAACATTCCTAGTCTGGTTTTAAATATGCCTAAAAGTGCAACATGTTCCCAGTACTGTTTGTGCTTTTGCCTACTCCATTGTCATTGTTTTTTCATTAACATTCCATTAGGAGTTGAAAGCAGAAATAGACTGGCACCCAGGCTGAACAAGTGCCCAATTAGCTGTGTAATTAGAGGGAAATACTTTTTCTTCAGTTTATGCATTTATTTTCGACTGTCTACTTTGTGTTTGTCATGTGACTGATGCTCCACTCTTGCACGTCCTCGTTCTACTATGAGGAGCGTCCGCTAACATGTGCGTTTATATCCGCGGTTGCTACCCTTTTTCCCGCAGGTTTGATCATTTTGGTTATGTGCACCCCTGTTTGTTGAGGCAATGGTTTTGCCCACAGAATCTCAATGTATTTCTACCTGGTTTTGCCGCTGTTCTGTAAACTCTGAAAAGGATTTTGTTTTAATTGTAGCCTAGCCACTCCTGTTTATTTGACCTTTTCTGCCTAAAGGATTATTTATCCTAACCACTGCTACCATCACAACCATTAGTTTGTGAATGAAACCACAGTTTTTGCACTGTCATTATTCTTTCCCTTCCTGCCTGGACTCATTCTTTAAATTTTATTTTTATTTAACTAAGCAAGTCAGTTAAAGAACACATTCTTATTTACACTCACGGCCTGCCCCGGCCAAACCCTAAGCCAGACGACGCTGGGCCAATTGTGCGCTGCCCTATGGGACTCCCAATCCCTGCCGGTGTTGTAATACAGCCTGGAATCGAACAAGGGCCTGTAGTGACGCCTCTAGCACTGATATGCAGTGCCTTAGACCGCTGCGCTAGTTTTCATTATAAAATGCTAGCGGCCATGACTGAAGCCAGGCAAACAAGAGTTGTCATAGGGGTGTGGTTTTATGTTGATGTGTCATTCAATCACAAATAAGTGTTTTGAAGTTGAGGACTTCTCCCCTCCTGACTGACTCACCCATCTTAACATGGTCAGCTAATTCAGTTCTATGTGTAGGCTAAAGCGTGCGTTGACCATGTGTTTAACCAAGATGACAGCATCTTGCTAGCATAGCTTGGTGATAGCTGTTTTGTGTCGTTGTTGTTGTTTTTTTAGCTTGGTGATAGGATTGCCCGCTGCAGCTATCACCAAGCTAAAAAAAAACAACAACCAGATAGGATTGCCCGCTGCAGCTATCTGGTTGTTATTTTTTTCTGTCATCCGCCTTTAGATTTCCAGAAAATTGAACAACTAAGGAATACTTTTTTTCCTCAAACCCCGGCCTGGTCTGTTTCGCAAGCTTCCCTGGAAGTATGGGTTTAGGAACCCCTGGTTTCATCACGCCATGTAAATACATATTACCGTAGAAATTATACAAACTACTGAGTGTTGAATGCCCATGGTCTTCAATCAGCTCAAATGTCCAACAGCATAATATTCTATAATGTCGTGAATTTTTTAATTTTTAATTTGTTTTGTATTCTATCAGAAGAAATACATACTTGACTTTCAGAAAAACATATTGGTCAAGCTCAGGCACTTAAATCCTAATAAATATAGGCAGGTTGTTCACACATGGACCATGGGTGAAAGTGTGTTAACAATGCATGTATATATCTAGAGTTAGATTTTCTAAGACATCAAATGTCCCTTACTTTATTCCGTTAATTTATTTTCTTCAAATAATTATAAATCACTGATTATTGAGCGAAACATGTTATTTTCAGAACCTGGGCTTGCTTCATGTGCATCACATTTTTTTGTAACAGAATTCGGTCAATATTTTTGCATATGTAGTTGACCCCTTCTATCTCTACAAATTACCACAAAGATATGCATAACATTTGATGGTATTGTTCAATTATGATTTTAAATTACTGACCTAACAGGGTGGAATAAAGCATAACAGGGTGGACAGCCACCCAGCCATTTTATGAACTTTGAAATCTGTGAAATGGTTAAAAAAAAAAAAACATTACATTTATAATTAGAACCACTTTCTATTTATTTAATTTCAGGAAATGTTTTGTCTTTTTAAAAACATTGTCAACCTAAGTTTGTAAAACAACATAAAAACAGATGATTAAAACACGTGTATTAGAACAGCATAGCTAGATGTAAAACAATTGGAATCTTTTTGAAAATCACTGTTAGTTAAAGTTGAATGACACTACTCATTTTGCTAAAAAAATTCTAATGCCACGGTTCAAGCTGAATAAAATGGTTATTCAAAAAGTTTTCAACAGCATTTATAAAATATGTCATACATAAAAAGATACATTAACCTTTAAAAAGTTCCCCACTTCTTCCCTCTCACCTCCTTGCCACTTCACTCCCTTCTGAAACCCTTTCCACATCACCCCTCTCTTGCCTTTTCTCCACTCCACTCCATCCCCCCTCCACATACTGCAAGTCCCTTTGCTCCAGTTGTAGCTCAATTGTTTCCAAAGTAGTCCTCCAAGTACACTTTTCCATTTGTACAGACCTTTTATTAAGTGCCTGTGGCGCTGGGTTCAGGCATACTACCTGGTGGTCAGAGAACCAGCTGATGTCGTCGCGTGGGCTTGGCCAGAATATATTTTTTATTCCATTATGGTGCATGCACCTGAATGTTATCTTCCTCCACATCTGTTATGATTCCTGGGTATGGCTCATTGTCATAGCACACCACACACCACTGACAGAAATGCTGAGAGTGAATGGCCTCTGGTCGCCTTGGCAGCTTCTAGAGTTTATATTGGAGCCTCCGCAGCTTCTAGAGTTGATATTGGAGCCTCAGCAGTTTCTAGAGTTGATATTGGAGCCTCGGCAGTTTCTAGAGTTGATGTTGGAGCCTCGGAAGCTTCTAGAGTGGATATTGGAGCCTCGGCAGCTTCTAGAGTTGATATTGGAGCCTTCGGCAACTTCTAGAGTTGATATTGGAGATCGGCAGCTTCTAGAGTTTATATTGGAGCCTTCGACAGCTTCTAGAGTGGATATTGGAGCCTCAGCAGTTTCTAGAGTTGATATTGGAGCCTCAGCAGTTTCTAGAGTTGATATTGGAGCCTCGGCAGTTTCTAGAGTTGATGTTGGAGCCTCTGCAGCTTCTAGAGTGGATATTGGAGCCTCGGCAGCTTCTAGAGTTGATATTGGAGCCTTCGGCAACTTCTAGAGTTGATATTGGAGCCTTTGGCAGCTTCTAGAGTTGATATTGGAGCTTCGGCAGCTTCTAGAGTTGATATTGGAGATCGGCAGCTTCTAGAGTGGATATTGGAGCCTTCGGCAGCTTCTAGAGTGGCTATTGGAGCCTCGGCAGCTTCTAGAGTTGATATTGGAGATCGGCAGCTTCTAGAGTGGCTATTGGAGCCTCGGCAGCTTCTAGAGTGGATATTGGGGCCTCGGCAGCTTCTAGAGTGGATATTGGGGCCTCGGCAGCTTCTAGAGGTGATGTTGGGTCGTCGGCAGTTTCAAGTGTTGATATTGGAGCCTCGGCAGCTTCTAGTGTTGATATTGGAGCCTCGACAGCTTTTAGAGTGTATATTGGAGCTTCGGCAGCTTCTAGAGTGGATATTGGTGCCTCGGCAGCTTCTAGAGTGGATATTGGGGCCTCGGCAGCTTCTAGAGGGGATATTGGAGCCTCGGCAGCTTCAAGCGTTGATATTGGATCCTCTGCAGCTTCTAGTGTTGATATTGGAGCCTCGGCAGCTTCTAGAGTTGATATTGGAGCCTCGGCAGCTTCTAGAGTGAATATTGGTGCCTCTGCAGCTTCTAGAGTTGTTTATTTTAACTCAAAGCAGGGACAGGCCATGACCCCTCATCTCTTTGGCAGAGACAGGTTATGTCTCTGTACTTGATGTGACCTGGCAACACACTTATCACTTGATGCATCTTCATTGTGCCTTTCACTGCAGTTTTTGGACGATAAACACCCACGGATGTAAAGGCTTCCGTTGGTGCCGCAACCCAAAATGGCCTGAAGGTGCAAAAGAAAGAGTAGGAGATCGAGCCTTTTCCTGTGTAGATTCTTCCTTGGTTGTCAGCAAACTTTTTTTGCATTTTCTGTTTGTTTCGCGTGACCATTTGTTTCTTCTCTGTAGTCATGCGACTCACATCATCCCTTCTTGGATTCAGCACATGCGCGGTTTCTCTTCGTCCACACAAAGGTACAAAGATCTCCATCCAATCCAGCCCTCTTCTTTTAAAAACCTAGAGTAGTCTGGGCGAGCCTTTGCAGTCGGTATTGCTTCACTGTGTTCCCAATAGTTACTCTTGCAATCATCTGCCTCTCCTTTTCTTTTATGGTGTTGCAATATTTAGTTCTAATGTTTCGACCAATGATGAGTGCAACAGCATGATTATTCTAATGGTTGGATGGACAGGATGATGTCTCAGCATGGCATTCACTTTTGAGTCTTTCTGGCCTTTTCTTCTCTCCATTTTCTTTCCCTTAACACACTTCTCTCTCTCACTGACATCTGCTATCCTCATTTTCCCTGTTTCTCTGACATCTGTCTCTCTTTCTCAAAATACTTTAGTCTTTTCTCTGGGTCTGCATCACGGTGTGCTCGGTAACACCGCTGCATTTCAGGAGCCCTGAGTGATGATGCCATTCCCTAACAAATGCATGTAACCGTTTTAATATCTTATAACACACACACACACAGGAGGCTGCTAAGTGGAGGGCGGCTCACAATAATGGTTGGAATAGAGTGAATGGAATGGTATCAACCACATCGAAAACATGTTTGATGTGTTCAATACCATTCCGTTTATTCCGTTCTAGCTATTACTATGAGCCTGTCCTCCCCAATTAAGGTGCCACCAGCCGGCTGTGATAGACACATATATAGTTGCTAATTACATTACAATTTAATTATTATAATTTCATATACATTGCAATACAATGACATATATCACATTTACGTAAATGTAAGTAGTCCTATTCATTGTAATGTAATTAGAAACAAATGTATCTAAATATACATGTATTATATAAATGGTAATAAATATTGACATAAGTAATTCATTTTCTAGCTTTTCTGACTAAATGTCCACCCTGTTAGATGCATGTTCCACCCATATCCCTAATATGGAACCTAACAGGGTTCTAATTTGGAGGCTAAGTTAGCCATAGCACTGTGAGTGATCAAAATCCAGCTAGCATAATTGTTAACGCTGATAATTTTGTACTTTTCTGTCAAACATATATTTTGAAATTCTAATGTAGCCTGACAGGGCAGAAATGTAAGAGTGAGACATTGTTACGAGAATTATGTTCTCAATGTTCATAACCTAATTCAATTAAACTACTCGGTCTGCAACCCAAAATTTGTAAGATACTGGTTGAATGAAACAGACAAGGCCCAGATAAAATAGTCAAAATGTTTATTCACGAGAGCGCTGCTTCGTTGTACAAAACCATTCATTTTATACTAGCTCCTTACGCACATACTTTCACACACAAACAGAAGGTATCCTACTCACATACTGTCTCCCTACCCAACCGACATAGATTATGGAGACCGTGAGAAGCACTCCGTGTCCTCCCCCAAGATTAGGGATGCCGTGAGAAATACTCCCTGCCCTCTCCCAAATCTCTCAGTGGCCCCCAACCAAGGTCGGCACCGAATTTTGCTCAGACAGTCTGTGTTTAAGATACTACACTGCTCAAAAAAATAAAGGGAACACTTAAACAACACAATGTAACTCCAAGTCAATCACACTTCTGTGAAATCAAACTGTCCACTTAGGAAGCAACACTGATTGACAATAAATTTCACATGCTGTTGTGCAAATGGAATAGACAACAGGTGGAAATTATAGGCAATTAGCAAGACACCCCCAATAAAGGAGTGGTTCTGCAGGTGGGGACCACAGACCACTTCTCAGTTCCTATGCTTCCTGGCTGATGTTTTGGTCACTTTTGAATGCTGGCGGTGCTTTCACTCTAGTAGTAGCATGAGACGGAGTCTACAACCCACACAAGTGGCTCAGGTAGTGCAGCCCATCCAGGATGGGACATCAATGCGAGCTGTGGCTAGAAGGTTTGCTGTGTCTGTCAGCGTAGTGTCCAGAGCATGGAGGCGCTACCAGGAGACAGGCCAGTACATCAGGAGACGTGGAGGAGGCCGTAGGATGGCAACAACCCAGCAGCAGGACCGCTACCTCCGCCTTTGTGCAAGGAGGAGCAGGAAGATCACTGCCAGAGCCCTGCAAAATGACCTCCAGCAGGCCACAAATGTGCATGTGTCTGCTCAAACGGTCAGAAACAGACTCCATGAGGGTGGTATGAGGGCCTGACGTCCACAGGTGGGGGTTGTGCTTACAGCCCAACACCGTGCAGGACATTTTTAATTTGCCAGAGAACACCAAGATTGGCAAATTTGCCACTGGCGCCCTGTGCTCTTCACAGATGAAAGCAGGTTCACACTGAGCACATGTGACAGACGTGACAGTCTGGAGACGCCGTGGAGAACGTTCTGCTGCCTGCAACATCCTCCAGCATGACCGGTTTGGTGGTGGGTCAGTCATGGTGTGGGGTGGCATTTCTTTGGGGGGCCGCACAGCCCTCCATGTGCTCGCCAGAGGTAGCCTGACTGCCATTAGGTACCGAGATGAGATCCTCAGACCCCTTGTGAGACCATATGCTGGTGCAGTTGGCCCTGGGTTCCTCCTAATGCAAGACAATGCTAGACCTCATGTGGCTGGAGCGTGTCAGCAGTTCGTGCAAGAGGAAGGCATTGATGCTATGGACTGGCCCACCCTTTCCCCAGACCTGAATCCAATTGAGCACATCTGGGACATTATGTCTCGCTCCATTCACCAACGCCACGTTGCACCACAGACTGTCCAGGAGTTGGCGGATGCTTTAGTCCAGGTCTGGGAGGAGATCCCTCAGGAGACCATCCGCCACCTCATCAGGAGCATGCCCAGGCATTGTAGGGAGGTCATACAGGCACGTGGAGGCCACACACACTACCGAGCCTCATTTTGACTTGTTTTAAGGACATTACATCAAAGTTGGATCAGCCTGTAGTGTGGTTTTCCACTTTAATTTTGAGTGTGACTCCAAATCCAGACCTCCATGGGTTGACAAATCTGATTTCCATTGATAATATGTGTGTTATTATGTTGTCAGCATATTCAACTATGTAAAGAAAAAAGTATTTAATAAGAATATTTCATTCATTCAGATCTAGGATGTGTTATTTTAGTGTTCCCTTTATTTTTTTGAGCAGTGTATAAAGACATGTTGTACAGAGATATTGTTTTACCCTAATTCTGATTAAAACTACACACATCATTAATAATCATTTTATGATCCTACTCAATTTCATACAATCATATGGTTTCGGGGTGGAATATTCGAATCATTCATTTAAACATATATATTCCATTAACAATCCACCCGTAATGACTAAATAATACACACTGATACCTCAAATACTATATGGAAACTATAGTGGTATAAATGGTACACAAGAATAATTCAAACCAATACATGTATGTACATTCGATATTCATCAATGACTGTTATAGACCAACATCCAATCATAACGATTCCTGTTAAGATTTTTATTACAATCTTCATTAAAAAAACAGTCTTAATTAAACATAAAAAATTGTCTCATCCAACATTGGCTCCTCATAGTTAAAAGAAACGGATCCATCTCCTAGGCTTGGAGGCCTGTATGCGTCATCCCACTGGCCGGAGCTCGGAATCGGTCCGTACCTCACCATCTGTTGCGTCATTGACCTCTCCAGTCCTGGTAATCAAACCTCTCACACAGGGGACAAAACAACAACCACACAGAACCAAAACACTCATACAGTTGAAAGTTGCCCACAACACAGTGATTACGACATTTTTCCATTTCCCAAACATACTGTCAAACCAATTTGTTAGAGAATTATCCACCCCAGAGTTCTCTGCTAATTCGTGAGCTAATGTGGTTAAACCAGCCAGGGCCTTGGTCACTGATCCGTCTGGAGCTGTGTTATCGGGGATGAAAATACAACATTCTGATGCTATTCTATTCTGCCATACCATCAAACTAGTTGCAGCTGTTCGGTCTGCTAACCCTTTTATCGCCTCTCTAGTATAGTTGATGAAACGCTGTTGGTTATAGTAGATATAATTGATCCAATCTACATTTTTATTGAGAGTTGACCACCAGAAGATGCTTGATTCCAATCCAGCCCATATCTGATTCCTATCTTTGAACTCATCAGGCACCCCCCCCCCCCCCTTGGAACTCCAATGCTATCAATGTAAACTCTATTGTCAAAAGATCCTGACGGCGCACTCCTTCTTTCTATTCTACCTGGCCCTAGGTCTTTGTGTTGGATAAGGGTGAAGGGCATGACTAACAGCGCTAGTGCACAAATACCGGTCCAATTTGTAGGCAGGTTAGGCCACAGCTTCATACTTCCACACAACCACCAGACATCCGCTCTAGGCCTTTTTATCTTACTAAAGTCCTCGGAACTCAACTACCCAGTCAGGTCCCTCATTGTCTTGTCGGTTGTAACATTCTCTGTCCTACTGCATGTTCTTACTTCCCCCCACATGCCATCCGTGTGTGATGTATCGAGCCATACAATAATAATTTCCTCCTGTAACTGTGAAAGGGGGAAGTCTGGATGTAATGGGCACATGGGGATACAGATAAGTGGAAAGGGGATGGTTGTCAACTGAGGTTTTGCTGTGGCGCAAGCATAACATTCTTCTTTCGCTACTGATCTGGCTGTATACTGAATCCATTCCAACCATAGGTTGGAATCCCCATAACCAGTTTCCATCTCAATCACTTCCTTAAGATCTTTCGTCTGGACTATCCGCACCGGTCCTTGTCTCTGGACGACTCCAAGGTCAGGATCTGTTTTGTCAGGGGCTCTGCTTGTATTCTGGCTGACTGTAGAACTATCACCGGCCCTAACCTCTTCTACCCGGAATGGTAATATGGTGTCAACCGAAACCTGATCAAAACCAACATACCATAACCCGAGATCCTCTTTCTTTACGTTATTAATGGTAATTCGTGCCTTTATGCAATACTTCCCTCGCTCTGGATTACAGTCAAAAACCCTCACCTTCACTATACTCCATCTTCTTCCATACTGGGTATGTGGATTTATATAGCCCTCTCTCTCGGTGTGAGCTATGACAGGGACCTGCACAGATATCTTCCATAAAGGCTCATAGTTCTAGACTGCCAAGGGGTCAGAGACCCCATTTGGTCTACATAGAACTCAACTGAGACATCCTTCCCTATGTTTACAAAACAAAAATGTTTTTTATTATCCAATAGGCCACAAAGTTGATACATGTTGATACATGGCTCTGCCCATGTATCAATTTGCCGCACATCTAAACAATTACTTAGGTAAGATTAGTAAATTATCCTTATGTCTGACATTATTTTGTAGGATCGTCCCATTCATTTTCCACATGTCCAATTCTCCCTGGGGCATTCGTTCTTGGCTATCCTGTAACAATTCTCTGTCAAGTGTCTTATCTTCTTTAAGATTTATCTGTGCTGCTTCGTATGGTTTTAAATGCATATGTGCTTGTCTGTGTAAATATTCACCTTTCTCCCCTATCTTATTTGGCAGGCACTCGTCAATGCTACTATTTCGGCCTGTTGTGCAGAATATTTCTAGGCAATGGTTCAGTGTCTAATACCTTAGTTCCTGAAACGAACAAAGCTTTCATTCCCCTTTTTGTCTCCACTCAGTAACTGTTATCTACCCATTCTGTGTCACTTCTATCTTCTTTCCTCATGCTACTTTCCTTTTATCTGCCTGTCTCTCTTTCTTATAACAGTCAGTATCAAATATGGGTTGTTTCCAAATATTGACTAAATGTCTCCCTGTCTGAACTCATGGATTTTTTGAAAAATCAACAGGTCTATGGTAATAATCTCTAAGTGTCAAATTTCTTACACTGCATACAACAACAGCCGACTACCTAAAGGAAAATAAAACTTTGCTAGCTTTCTAAACATTACTTAAGCCACCTTAAAATCAGTAGTACAAATTACCTTAAATTCAGACAACAATGGTAAGCCATGATAGAGGTCAAAAGTCATACCACCCTTTCACAGTAATGTTTCTTACTATATTCGACAAAAAAAAACATGTTGTATTCCAGGTTCCCAGAACATTATTGTACCAAAAGAATTCACGTGTTTAATTAAAACTCTGAAAATAAACTTCTAATATTCCATAACATGGAAATCTTCTCAAACCCAAAGGCTAAAAACAAACAAAACATTTCCAGACCTTTTTAATTTGGTAGAAACATGCCTCTATCTCACTCGCTCACTTCAAGATTACAGCCCCCAGAAAACATTCCAAAGAAAGACAATGAAGCACTCCTTTTCCCAGAAACACCACTTGGTCAGCATTCATCATACTACCCCGATTCAGAAACCCAAGCGTTGACTACAAACAAAACCTAATGATAATGATAATTCCATTGTACTCCCTCTAATCATTAGTTTTACATTTCCTCAATGGTAATACAGTGGGGCAAAAAAGTATTTAGTCAGCCACCAATTGTGCAAGTTCTCCCACTTAAAAAGATGAGAGAGGCCTGTAATTTTCATCATAGGTACACTTCAACTATGACAGACAAAATGAGGGAATAAAATCCAGAAAATCACATTGTAGGATATTTAATTAATTTATTTGCAAATTATGGTGGAAAATAAGTATTTGGTCAATAACAAAAGTCAATAACAAAACAAAATACTTTGTTATATACCCTTTGTTGGCAATGACAGAGGTCAAACGTTTTTCTATTTCTAAGATTTTCTATGGGGTTGAGATCTGGAGACTGGCTAGGCTGGCCACTCCAGGACCTTGAAATGCTTCTTACTCCTTCGTTGCCCAGGCGGTGTGTTTGGGATCATTGTCATGCTGAAAGACCCAACCACGTTTCATCTTCAATGCCCTTGCTGATGGAAGGAGGTTTTCACTCAAAATCTCACGATACATGGCCCCATTCATTCTTTCTTTACACGGATCAGTCGTCCTGGTCCCTTTGCAGAAAAACAGCCCCAAAGCATGTTTCCACCGCCATGCTTCACAGTAGGTATGGTGTTCTTTGGATGCAACTCAGCATTCTTTGTCCTCCAAACACGACGAGTTGAGTTTTTACCAAAAAGTTATATTTTGGTTTCATCTGACCATATGACATTCTCCCAATCTTCTTCAGGATCATCCAAATGCTCTCTAGCAAACTTCAGATGGGCCTGGACATGTACTGGCTTAAGCAGGGGGACACATCTGGCACTGCAGGATTTGAGTCCCTGACGGCGTAGTGTGTTACTGATGGTAGGCTATGTTACTTTGGTCCCAGCTCTCTGCAGGTTATTCACTAGGTCCCCCCGTGTGGTTCTAGGATTTTTGCTCACTGTTCTTGTGATCATTTTGACCCCACGGGGTGAGATCTTGCGTGGAGCCCCAGATCGAGGGAGATTATCACTGGTCTTGTATGTCTTCCATTTCCTAATAATTGCTCCCACAGTTGATTTCTTCAAACCAAGCTGCTTACCTACTGCAGATTCAGTCTTCCCAGCCTGGCGCAGGTCTACAATTTTGTTTCTGGTGTCCTTTGACAGCTCTTTGGTCTTGGCCATAGTGGAGTTTGGAGTGTGACTGTTTGAGGTTGTGGACAGGTGTCTTTTATACTGATAACAAGTTCAAATAGGTGCCATTAATACAGGTAACGAGTGGAGAACAGAGGAGCCTCTTAAAGAAGAAGTTACAGGTCTGTGAGAGCCAGAAATCTTGCTTGTTTGTAGATGACCAAATACTTATTTTCCACCATAATTTGCAAATAAATTCATTAAAAATCCTACAATGTGATTTTCCGGATTTTTTTTCTCATTTTGTCTGTCATAGTTGAAGTGTACCTATGATGAAAATTACAGGCCTCTCTCATATTTTTAAGTGGGAGAACTTGCACAATTGGTGGCTGACTAAATACTCCCCCCCCCCCCCCCCCCACTGTATGTACTTAATTGAACATGCGCTACCCTTGGAAACAATACTTTACTTCAAATCTATGAAATTCCCCTACTACTTGACTAGTTTAGCCCAAGCTTGCTTTGCAACTTTAAAACCCATTCGGTCTGTCTGCAAACAGTCTCTCGAAGTGCTTGATATGAATACCCTGCCATTAGACACCCACAACTGTGATTAATGTGCACTGCCCCTGCAAAATAAAATTAACTCAACCGGCATCCACTTTACTGACCTGACATTGTTCCACGTAATGGAAACAGATCATAATGTTAGAATACATTAACTTTCTGTTCCAATGCACTGGTGTTACCTAAACAATCCAACCAAGAATCAATAATCAAAACTATCACGAATCGTAAAGGTTTTAACTATTCCGACCTGTATTCCTCTCAGCGAAAACATAACCCCTACTCAAACAGAGTTCTACTTTAATTTTATCGTAAGAGTAAAACCAAACTTTCCAACTTTCTCTTCTCTTTTGGCTTCACCATTATGAAATGTAAAAAAAATGTAAAAGTACCATGTACTTCGCTAAATTTATAACGTATGTCAGTCAATCCATAACAATGAAAAACATTTCGGTGGGCACCACTCTATCGCCATTATCTCTCTGCTATTATTTAGAATTTCTTTAATTTAGGTAACTGCCCTCTCTATGATACAGTAATTTAAATACGACTCCATTCTCAATACGTTATTCCAGCAGATCAGTTAGGCAAGACAATGTATTACATCGAAATAGCCTCGCTATTATTTAGAATGAAGTCTTTCAATTTAACCTAAACCAGCTATTAAAATGTTCAGTTTATATCTTAAACAAACACTAACAACCGTATCTCTCCCGGCAAAACATAGCAATATTTGAATTACAATCAGAATGAATTTTAGTCTATTGGTGCATAGGCTGAGATATGAACCTGATTCTCCCACGTTGTTGGCAAGAATTCAACCCCTGGACCACCAACACTATTGAAATGATGGAGACGCAAATAACACTATTATTATAATTGTCTGTAGTCATACACTCCGGCACATACTACCGAGACAATTCCCAGAAAATAGCCCCAATTTAAAGGTCCAAGGGGTTTCCCGGCGAGGATTCTCCTTACTCTCTCTCTCTCTCGTTGTCTCTGCCTCTCTTTTTTTCCCTGTATGTCCCCTAACCTTCTCTTTTCCTTTCCTCTCTTGGCCCTTGTCACTCTTTCTATCTCCTACTCAGCATTTAGGAACAATTACTATTATGACTTTTGATAAGTTATTAGGTCTCACATACACAATTTTTTCCCCTGCTGATATCCTTCTTGTAACTTTCTCTCACCCTTTCTCTACGCTTGCCTTCTTACCTTCTTTTCTGGGATTCAGATAGCCAGGTAGTTAACCCTCGACCTGCTGCTTCCCTTGACTATCTACACACGTCTTATCATTAATTCTAATTTTTCTACATCTAGATGTCTCCCAAATTCGTACTTCTTTCTTCATTTTGGGCATTAGATTTACCTCTCATCCCCTGTTAATTCCGGGACCTCCTTTGAGGATTGCTTATTCTCAAAATCTATGTGTATGTATTTCTATGATCTATGTATGTGCTCTTTTCCCATTATCTTATTCTCAAAAGCTATGTGTATGTATTTCTAATTCTGATTAAATTATTGATGTGTATGTCACTACTCCCACTACTACTGCCCATGTGTGGGCTCACAGTTACTATGCTTATTTTGCTATCTCTTAACCTATGTGTGCTTTTCCTTTCTTGAAAGTTTATCTATAGAGGTGTCGATTGGACATTAGGTCTCACCCGTATAAAACCTATAAGCTATTTTCTAGGGTTAGTAAATCCCTAGTCAGCAGCCTATTTTTCTGTTGTTCCTTGTTATTTTGACATTAATATCTCATATCTCACTCCACTATATTAGGCTTCCCTTCTTCGTTGGATAATAAGACCTAGATGTGCGTAGATCTGACTCTCCCCTTCCTGCTAATATCCCCTTGATCAATTAGATTTAGATCTCAATATTCTCTAGTTTTGTCACGCCCTGGCCATAGAGAGCCTTTTTATTCTCTATTTTGGTTAGGCCAGGGTGTGACTAGGGTGGGCGTTCTATGTTATTTTTTCTATGTTTTTGTATTTCTGTGTTTTTGGCCGGGTATGGTTCTCAATCAGGGACAGCTGTCTGTCGTTGTCTCTGATTGAGAACCATACTTAGGCAGCCTGTTTTCCCACTATGGGTTGTGGGTAGTTGTTTTCTGTGTCTGTGTTTCACCATACAGAACTGTTTCGATTTTTATTCATTCTCATTTTGTTTTGTGTTCAGTTTAAATCAAAATAACATGAACACTTACCACGCTGCACTTTGGTCGACACCTTCTTCATATGACGACCGTTACAAGTTTATATTGGTACTGCAGATACCCTGTGTCATTACGGACCCCCTTCTACTGCTGCCTAGGTGGCTCTACACCCAATTCCTATCTTTCATTTGCATAGAATACTTTGTTCCCTTTAAAACTTTTCTCTACACGAAATTCTAAAGATAGGTCACCGCATTAGAATGCCCTATGGGAATTTTTAAAATCAACACCTAAACTACACAAAAGCAATCAAAAATATATTTCTGAATGTAGCCCAAGTGTCAATTCCCCATCATTTGTGAATACAGATTTACTGACCTTCGTCTCGTAGACTGGGAAAAGCAATGTAGGTTGGATCTCGTCACCACCTCTGTCATATACCAGTTCACCACTGGCCTGAAATAAACCCTCAATTCAGAGGTCAGGTCTTTGTCTTACGGATCCTGGATCCGCCCGTGCACGGTTTTCAGCAGTTCCTTGGGACGACAGAGGCAGGTATTGAGATCCGGCTCGAAGGACTACATTGTTACAAGAATTATGTTCTCAATGTTCATAACCCAATTCAATTAAACTACTCGGTCTGCAACCCAGAATTTGTAAGATACTGGTTGAATGAAACAGACAGAGGCCCAGCTAAAATAGCCAAAATGTTTGATCACGAGAGCGCTGCTTCGTTGTACAAAACCATTCATTTTATACTAGCTCCTTACGCATATACTTTTGCACACAGACTCCTTACGCACATACTTTCACACACAAACAGAAGGTATCCTACTCACATACTGTCTCCCTACCCAGATTATGGAGACCGTGAGAAGCACTCCCTCTCCTCCCCCAAGATTAGGGATGCCGTGAGAAATACTCCCTGCCCTCTCCCAAATCTCTGTGGCCCAAAACATGATTGACATTTCCTGAATGTGATGTCAGTGTGGGAAGGGGCTGTTTTTTAAAGGGTTATTACTGCAAACTAACAGGGTGGAAAGTGATATCAGGGACACACAAAAAAATCTTAAATACAGCATTGGAGGTTACTGAGGGGAAGACGGCTTATAATAATGGTTATAACCAAATTAACCTTATTGGTCACATACACAACGTTAGCAGATGTTATCGCGAGTGTAGCGAAGTGCTTGTGCTTCTAGTTCCCGACAGTGCAGCAATATCAACAAGGAATCTAACAATTCCTCAACAACTACCTAATACACACAAATCTAAGTAAAGGGATGGAATAAGAATATGTACATATAAATATATGGATGAGCAATGACCGAGCGGCATAGGCAAAATGCAATAGATGGTATAAAATACAGTATATACAGTTGAAGTTGGAAGTTTACATATACTTAGGTTGGAGTCTTAAAACTTGTTTTTCAACCACTCCACAAATTTCTTGTTAACAAACTATAGTTTTGGCAAGTCGGTTAGTACATTTACTTTGTGCATGACACAAGTCATTTTTCCAACAATTGCTTACAGAGATTATTTCATTTATAATTAACTGTATCACAATTCCAGTGGGTCAGAAGTTTACATACACTAAGTTGACTGTGCCTTGGAAAATTCCAGAAAATTATGTCATGGCTTTAGAAGCTTCTGATAGGCTAATTGACATAATTTGAGTCAATTGGAGGTGTACCTGTGGATGTATTTCAAGGCCTACCTTCAAACTCAGTGCCTCTTTGCTTGACATCATTGGAAAATCAAAAGAAATCAGCCAAGACCTCAGAAAGAAATTGTAGACTTCCACAAGTCTGGTTCATCCTTGGGAGCAATTTCCAAACGCCTGAAGGTACCATGTTCATCTGTACAAACAATATTACGCAAGTATAAACACCATGGAACCACGCAGCCGTCATACCGCTCAGGAAGGAGACGCGTTCTGTCTCCTAGAGATGAATGTACTTTGGTCTGAAATGTGCAAATCAATTCCAGAACAACAGCAAAGGACCTTCTGAAGATGCTGGAGGAAACCGGTACAAAAGTATCTATATCCACAGAGTCCTATATCAACATAACCTGAAAGTCCGCTCAGCAAGGAAGAAGCCACTGCTCCAAAACCGCCATAAAAAAGCCAGACTACGGTTTTCAACTGCACATGGGGACAAAGATCATACTTTTTGGAGAAATGTCCTCTGGTCTGATGAAACAAAAATAGAGCTGTTTGGCCATAATGACCATAGTTATGTTTGGAGGAAAAAGGGGGAGGTTTGCAAGCTGAAGAACACCATCCCAACCGTGAAGCACGGGGGTGGCAGCATCACATTGTGGGGGTGCTTTGCTGCAGGAGGGACTGGTGCACTTCACAAAATAGATGGCAACATGAGGAAGGAAAATTATGTGAAATTAAATTATATTGAAACATCATCTCAAGACATCAGTCAGGAAGTTAAAGCTTGGTCGCAAATGGATCTTCCAAATAGACAATGACCCCAAGCATACTTCCAAAGTTGTGGCAAAATTGTTTAAGGACAACAAAGTCAAGGTATTGGAATGGCCATCACAAATCCCTGTCCTCAATCCTATAGAAAATGTGTGGGACCTGCAATGCTGCAGACATTTTTTGGTACCCTTCCCCTGATCTGTGCCTCAACACAATACTGTCTCGGAGCTCAACGGACAATTCCTTAGACTTCATGGCTTTGTTTTTGCTCTGACATGCACTGTCAACTGTGGGACATTATATAGACAGGTGTGTGCCTGTGTAAACTCTTGAACTTACCACAGGTGGACTCCAAGTTGTAGAAGCATCTCAAGGATAATCAATGGAAACAGGATGCACCTGAGCTCAACTTCGAGTCTCATGGCAAATGGGCCTGAACACTTATGTAAATAAAGTTTTTTTTTTTAAATGTACATCTGTTTTCGCTTTGTCATTATGGGGTATTGTGTATAGATTTCTGTAGATTAAATTTGATTTAATCCATTTTATAATAAGGCTGTAACGTAACAAAATGTGGAAAAAGTCAAGGGGTCTGAATACTTTCCGAAGGCACTGTATTTACCTACTTACATCAAAGTATCATATCCTAGTGTCATAGCGGCATAGCCTATCCAAATAATGACGTAGATAGCTATTTAAAAAACGTAGTTACTTACCAACAACACACCAGTCTCAGGTTTGACGTTGACAGCCCAAGTAGAAGCTACCCATACCAAAGCCTAATATAATAACATATATTTAACATCTATTTATGTAATATGTACTAATATTTTTAAATAAGTACTGTATATCTAAATACATGTGTTACTCATATGTCCATAAACAGAATGTCCAATATATTTCAGACATTTACATATTTGATTTTAGCTGGGGGTTTTTATGTGGTAGTATGCATTTTACATACATGAGCTATCCATATATTTACATGTATTCGTTTAAAATATATTTAACAGTATACATGATTATTTATGGTCAATATATTTATATATGAATAATACATATTTTATATATGAGTAATGCATGGTTCATAATATCTTGTGATATATGTGCAAGAAATGTAAGTTATTAATTATTAAAGCACACAACACAAAACAAGAAAGAATGGGAAAAGAAATTCCCCTTTGAGCTCATAAAGTCACTGAAAGGTCGCATCTGAAAAATAAAATACAATGTACAAATGACCTCTGCACTTATCTGTATTTGAAAATAGGCTCTTTAAAAACAAGTTGACAGTAATCCTGAGGATAATGTGACAGAGTCACTGAAAATAAAATCCACACAAGATGAAGAATTAGGGGTTAATGTGTGGTCGGGACCCAATGAGGTCGGGCTACCTGATTTGGTTGGGCTCCACTGTTAGCAAAGGTTCCGTATGCCCCAGTGGCAGGTTAGGTGAATTACAGGTTAGGATAACTAAATTGGCAGGGAATGGATAATTAACATAGTAGGTTGGGTGAATTAGCGTGCCAGATTAGGTGAATTTACGTGGCAGGTTAGGATAATTATGTTAAGGTTAGGAAAAGGGTTAGGTTAGGTAAGGCTTAACTACAATGCACCCCGGCCAAATCAGGTTGCCCGACATAATCAGGTCGTGACAAATGTTCATGAACATCAAATTCATACTTACAATGCAGATTCCTTAACCTCCAATGTCCATTTTCAGACTCACAAGTTGACAGTTGCCCTGTGGATAATGCAGAGACAAAGAGTCAGTGAAACAATTCCACACAATATGAAGAATAAGGGATGACTGTTCTTACCTGATGACTCAAACAGAATTTTTCCACTGCTCTTATCGTTCGCATACTTCAGTCAGAAACTGATATATTTTAAGTTGTTTGTGGTTACGTCAAAATGAGGGATGTTGTACAAAACAAAGTCATCAGCAATTGGATCGTCTCTTACCAATCAAAGTATAAAAGCCAATGCCGAATTTTCTAAACGTTGCTGTGTTCTCGCTCTAGCCCAAACAATCAGTTTCTGGGCCTGATCAGACGGTCTAGAATGATTTCCAATCCAGAAATCATCAAGGATGTTCTCAGATCCAGACTCATTGCGGAAAAGAAACTAACGTCTGTAGGCGTGGTGTAACGTTTGGCCGGAGCAAGGAGTTTGGGTAGCCAGGCTATTCATGTTCAGAAACTAGCTAGCTAAATTATACAAAGGACTAACTTACATTGGCTGGTGTCTGTCCATAGGCAGTTGAGGTTCCAATACATTCCTTGGTAAGCAACATTTAACATTAACTAGCTAGATTTGGCAATTCAATTACAGTTGAAGTCGGAAGGTTACATTCCCCTTAGCCAAATACGTTTAAACTCAGTTTTTCACAATTCCTGACATTTAATACTAGTAAAAAATTCCCTGTCTTAGGTCAGTTAGGATCACCACTTTATTTTAAGAATGTGAAATGTCAGAATAATAGTAGAGAGAATGATATATTTCAGCTTTTATTTATTTCATCACATTTCCAGTGGGTTAGAAGTTTACATACACTCAATTAGTATTTGGTAGCATTGCCTTTAAATTGTTTAACTTGGGTCAAATGTTTCAGGTAGCCTTCTACAAGCTTCCCACAATAAGTTGGGTGAATTTTGGCCCATTCCTCCTGACAGAGCTGGTGTAACTGAGTCAGATTTTTGTAGGCCTCTTTGCTCACGCATGCTTTTTCAGTTCTGCCCACAAATTTTCTATAGGATTGAGGTCAAGGCTTTGTGATGGCCTCTCCAGTATCCTGCCTTTGTTGTCCTTAAACCATTTTGCCACAACTTTGGAAGTATGCTTGGGGTCATTGTCCATTTGGAAGACCCATTTGCGACCAAGCTTTAATTTCCTGACTGATGTCTTGAGATGTTGCTTCAATATATCCACATAATTTTCCTTTGTCATGATACCATCTATTTTGTGAAGTGCACCAGTCCCTCTGCAGCAAAGCACCCCCACAACATGATGCTGCCACCCCCATGCTTCACGGTTGTGATGGTGTTCTTCGGCTTTCAAGCCTCCCCCTTTTTCCTCCAAACATAACGATGGTCATTATGGCCAAACAGTTCTATTTTTGTTTCATCAGACCAGAGGACATTTCTCCAAAAAGTATGATCTTTGTCCCCATGTGCAGTTGAAAACCGTAGTCTGGCTTTTTTATGGCGGTTTTGGAGCAGTGGCTTCTTCCTTGCTGAGCGGCCTTTCAGGTTATGTCGATATAGGACTCGTTTTACTGTGGATATGGGGAAAGGGGATGGATACCTGTTTCCTCCAGCATCTTCACAAGGTCCTTTGCTGTTATTCCGGGATTGATTTGCACTTTTCTCACCAAAGTACGTTCATCTCTAGGAGACAGAACGTGTCTCCTTCCTGAGCGGTAGGACGGCTGCGTGGTCCCATGGTGTTTATACTTGCGTACTATTGTTTGTACTGATGAACGTGAACATGGTACCTTCAGGCGTTTGGAAATTACTCCCAAGGATGAACAAGACTTGTGGAGGTCCACAATTTTTTTCTGAGGTCTTGGCTGATTTCTTTTGATTTTCCCATGATGACAAGCAAAGAGGCACTGAGTTTGAAGGTAGGCCTTGAAATACATCCACAGGTACACCTCGAATTGACTCAAATGATGTCAATTAGCCTATCAGAAGCTTCTAATGCCATGACATCATTTTCTGGAATTTTCCAAGCTGTTCAAAGGCACAGTCAACTTAGTACATGTAAACGTCTGACCCACTAGAATTGTGATACAGTAAAATAATCTGTCTGTAAACAATTGTTGGAAAAATTACTTGTCATGCACAAAGTAGATGTCCTAACCGACTTGCCAAAACTATAGTTTTTTTATAAGAAATTTGTGGAGTGGTTGAAAAACGAGTTTTAATGACTCCAACCTAAGTGTATGTAAACTTCCGACTTCAACTGTATATCTAACACATACATGACATATTAACTCAGAGCTTTAATATCCAAAATAATTCTTACCTTGTTCAGTCACTCTGAATATTGTGGTGGCAAGCTAAAGGAGCTAGCTAGCTAACTAGCTGTGTTAGCTAGCTCAGTGAAAACTCTTGCTTGTAGGCAGTTAAGGAAAATACCTTCTTCCTCTGTCACCGCCATAGGAAAAACACTTTTAAATAAATGTTATGATTATATAATTAAATAAAATGCCATTATCCATGAGAAAGATTTTTGGCGCTGACAGCTGTTCTTCTCTTTCATCTGAAGAAAATTTTTAATTGCTGCTCTGTCAGTTGGAGGCGGAGTTAGGGAACATTTAAAATTGGGATTAACAGTACCAGATAAATATATTATGGGTTTATGTGTCTCTTTTCGAAATACATTTAGCTAATTTACTTTGTTTAATAAGTAGTAGGTAGCCTCAATAGTTACCACAGTTTTGGACAAAATTATCCTAATTACACTTTGTAATACATGTTTCTGAATCATATCGATGCGAAAATGTGTTTTTCGCAGGGCCGTTTCCTTATTTATTTATATTTTTGTATTTTATTTATTATTATTATTTATTTATTTGACCCCTTTTTCTCCCCAATTTCGTGATATCCAAGGGTAGTTAGGCTTGTCCTATCGCTGCAACTCCCATACAGACTCGGGAGAGGCGATGGTCGAGAGCCATGCGTTCCCCGAAACACAACCCAGCTAAGCCTCACTCGCTTTGTAATGATGCCTCAAGCATTGCGATGCAGTACCTTAGACCGCTGCACCGCTCGGGAGGCGGTAGTTGACCTATTAATGGAAAAATATATATTTAGCTATTTTTTATAGAGTCCCAAAATGTTTTGCATGTCAGCAGTCAAGTTTTCAAGAAATATGATTTTCAAGATGTAGGATTTTCAAGGAGCAAAGTGTCAATTGCCACATCATCATGATGATGTACTTTGCATCATATGACTGGCCAATTGTGTGCCATCTCACTTGAAGGCTGGCATGCAAAACATTTTTGGAATATATTAAGTGGACTAATGAAAAAAAAAAATATATATATATATATATAGTTTTTTGAGTGGATTTTTCTTTTAAGACCATAATACATGTTTACCTTTTCAAGTCTGTAAGAATACATGACAAACAACACAAATCAATTACATCCTACTCGTAGATTTAGGATATTGCATATGAGCCTCTCCATCTTTCTCTCTTTCTCTCTCTCCCTCTCTGGGCATTACGTGTGTGTGTGGAGGGGCGGGGGGCCGTGTTGTGTTTTATGTAAGTGGGACCTGGAAGTAACCAGCATGGTTTTTCTCTCGCCTTTGGCGTTGTGTGTGTGTGTGTGTCGGCCTTGCTTCGGGTGGTTGACCCCTACGCTGCCCTTCACACTCACTTGAGGTGGGAGGTTGTTTATGATAGTCATAGAGGACACAGGATGTGTGTCACTTGTGTTACTATATTACCATGTTAAATCAGTTTGTAAAGACCAGGGAATTGAGCCCTTCAGATTGAATGATAATATAGAGACTTAGAGTTTTCTCAATTATGACTCCGGCTGATAATGGTGTTTATTGCATTATGAGACTTATTCGTACTGGAAAATATTTTCTCTCACACAGAAAATGACGAAAAGGGTTTTGAAGTGTTACATCTGCCGCGATGTAGTAATTAGACAACATGAACGTGTTATCCTCCTTGTTTCTAAGTGATTTCTCCTACATGACTGACTCCTATAATGACTAATGTTATCATCATCAAGTCATAAAAGAAAACAATAACAACAGGCTCCTTCCTGTTCAGAACTACATCTCACCTTTCTCTAGGATGCGAGGGATGAGGATGTTGTGTTTACCAGTAGAGAGGAATTGCCAATAAAACAAAGGGTATAAATACACTTGCAACACTGGAAAGTCACGGTACTTTCTAGAAATATACCAAAGACTCTTCACCTTGTCAGTAGCTTCCATGCACTCCTGGAGGGGTTTGTTTTGTTAGTGTTTTGTGTGTTTGTGTGCGCTTGTGCGTGTTGTGTGTGTGTGTGTGTGTCTGTGTGTGTGTGTGTGTGTCTATCTCTGCGTGTTGGAAGAGAGGGGTGCTGTTACTGAGCGGGAATGCCTGGTAGGATGTGTAGGCCTCGGTAACCAAGGCAACCATCTGCTGCTACGCTCGCAATGCTCTTCGGCAGCCCACACAATGTCACCACTGTGACATCCACCCTGCAGTTTTGAGAGAGAGAGATGGGAAAACAAGAGAGATACATAAAACCCTTCCTGTGTTCTATTTAGATGCAGGGGGACCTGGGCTCCCAGAGGAGTTTCAGTGTGTTGGACCGCCTCCTCCACACACACCCTATCTGGCTGCAGCTGTCAATCAACGCTGACTCCGCCCTCTACATCTTGCTCAGAGAACCTGTCGGGGTGAGGAGAGCCAATCCGATCATTCCATCAATTAATGAACTATCCCTCACTCTCAGGTGAACTGCATCTGTTCAATTTAGTACAGCTTTCCAATGGAGTAGTATACAAGATACTCAGGAACTTACTGTACAGTTCACAAAGCACTCTCATAAAATCCAACTTCAGCCATGACTTACTGTTACTTACTTGCTATTGACAGCACTTATCGAACATTTACAACAGTACTTGTTTAACGGTACGTCATTATTTGTAGTAAAAAGGGAGGGAAGCGCTGCTAATGTACACAATAGTAGGTCTTTGGAAACAGAAGGTTCTCATTGGTAAAAAAGCATAAATTGGTCATCAAAAAGAAAGGAGGTCCAAGGCACTCTTCATGTAATTAATTCAAATGCCTTTATTTGTATGGCATATTCAATGGGAACAAAATGTAACGCCATGCAGCCGAAACGCATTGTGAGTTTTAAAATCTTTGTTTCCATTGAACGTGCCATACAAATAAAGGCATTTTGATTAGGTACATAATTATTGTTCTCTTTGCCAATGTTTATGGATGGCCCCTGTAGACGTTCCTGGTGCGTAAATGCAGCTCCAGCCAGAGGAAGATGTTGTGTGTCCGAGTGACAGCTGACAGGGCAGCGTCCTCCATCAAGGAATGTCTCATATGTGAGGAGGACTCAAGTGAGTACCATGTGTCCATCAAAGTCAACACACACACTAAACTCCGGTCCTGAAGTACTTCCAACAGCACAGGTTTTGATTTTAGCCCAGGACAAACGCTCCTGATTCAACTCATCAAGGGCTTGATGATTAGTTGAATCAGGTGTGCTTGTCCGGGGCTACAGTAAACATGTGTACTGTTGAGGGTACTCGAGGACTGGAGTTAAGAAACACTCCTCCTAAACTAACAATGAAACACATGAACAATGAAGAATGCTGCCAAATGTTACAAGGCTGTGATCCGTTTTAAACTCTCTGCCCTATCACCAGCCTTCGCCCTGGAGAGCTCCGCCCTCAGCTTCCCAGACCTCTGCCGATTGGTGGCCTTCTACTGCATCAGCAGGTGATTAAGCACTACCTTTGCACCCATGTACCTGTCAATAACACTGCCACTGTTTTGGTCTGTTTTGTCGACTGACTAAAAATACTCTAATGGCACTCCCATTCCAAAACAGGTCCCCCACATGTTCCAGCCCACTATGTCTTGGGAACCACCATATCATTTGATCTGAAATAACTATGTGTGTGTGTTGTCTCCAGAGATGTGCTGCCTTTCCCTTTGGAGCTCCCAGAAGCCATTGCTCAGGCCTCTTCCCACAGAAAGCTGGAGGCCATCTCTCATATGGGATTAGGTAGGGATTCATTCAACGGATCTATAGCGTAGCATTACATTGAGACTGTGGATGAAACGTATACCTATCCAATTCATTCAGATCTACACAAGTGTCTAGGGCTTGTTTTCTGGACTGGGTCTAAATGTCCATCACAGTAGGATATGGTCTTCAAAGCACTTCAATATCAATCTCTTTATGGCGTTAATCACTGACATATCCTCTATGGAAACGTTCAGTACCAGAATCTGAACCAGACTGCATTGTCTTTCTACTTGTTTTCCCCACATCCCAACAGAGTTCTGGTGTCCCCTGTCTGACACCCAGAATGGACCAGGGGACCGGCAGGCTCCACCCACCATCATTAAGGCCCCACCCAGCACCACCAAGGCTCCACCCATCAGTGCCACCCAGGTCAAGGCAGGTCTGTCCCAGGACCTGTGTTACCTGCTGTCCTGCGGCAGACAGGAGTCTCTCTGCTTCATCAACCCACTCTTCCTACAGGTGGAGGTAATTCCAAACCATAACCATTGGGGGGGTGAAAATTATTTCTGACCCTGAATCAGATTACTTGCCTTCTTCCAGCTCGAAGTTCAAACTCATAGACAACAAAATGGCTGTAAGTGGCAAGTCAGCCATCCCATTGTTTAGGATGGTGTCATCTTGCAAAGTCTACCTTTAACCACAGATCTAGGATCAGTTTACCCATACCACCAATCCTAACCATAAACATTAGGAGGGTGAAAAAATATATGATCCTGAATCAGTGGTTATGTCTAACTTCGATCCTCCTCCTCCCCCCTTCCTCCCCAGCAGCAGCAGCAACAGCAGCCAACCCAGGTGGCGTCACACAAACGCCACCGCTTCAAACGCAGTATGAGGGTCCGTGTCTCCACCGAGAGCTCCATGACTCTGTCTGGTGGTGGGGGGGCTGGGTCGTTTCCTTCCTCAGTCCCAGAAGACCCACAGGACCAGGAGAGGCTCCAGCCCACCCCCCTCCAGCCCAGTCCCAACCCACACAGGAAGATCCATCCTGGGGCTGGCGTCTTGAGGAGGACCCCTGCACTGTCCCCGACGTCGGCAGAGGATGAGGATCTCGTGCCAATAAATGTACCGCCACCGGTAAAGGTAACTTTATGAGATATGTCTCTCTCTGTCTCTTCTCTTTCCATATTCCTCTGTCTTCCTTTATCTCTTTTATTTCGTGTCACTCTCTTTTTCTCCTTTATTGACACAAACTCGCACACTCCTCACACACTCGTCACACTGACAAATTGATGCATCGAATGAAGATATGACCTTGACGCCATCTCTCCCCAGGCTCCAACAGAACAAGTGGTGGAGGTAGAGGAGGACCTTCCTGCTCCAGAGGAGCCTAGCATCGAGGTGGCGTGCCTAGCCTTGGAGGGCCGCCCGGCCCCCTCTCTGGCCGAACTGGACAGCAGCAGCTCATTCAGCAGCCTGGAGGAAGAGGAACCAGAACCAGAGGACCAGTACTTTAAACAACCAAACCACAACCCCCAGCACCGCCCGCCCATGGTGCGCTCACGGGGGGGCCACGGAGGCCTCCACAGGATGAGTGCGGCGTTTGTGTGTTTCTTCGCTCCAGAGAAGAGGCTCGCCAGGCTGGTGGAGGAGCTGTCCAGGGATCGGAGGTTGGCAGAGCCATATATAAACATAGCGAGGGACTTTGGCCAACTTTTACATTGTCTGGACGCCATATTAGCGCCTTTGAGCATTCAAATGGTCTATTTATTTACATAAATTTACGTCGCATTGTAAACGTTTCAGAAAATTCAGTGATATTGGTTGATAGGACTGCTGTGGAATTGTGTACCCTTGTGTAAATGCATCATAATGTTTTTGGTATAAACTCTCTCTCTCTCTGGAGGTCTGCGTTTGGTTCCCTGGTCCAGGAGTTCATCCAGAGACAGAGAGAGGAGCTGAGAGAGGTCCTGGCGCAGGCTGCATCCTCATCATCGTCTTTCTCATCGACGACCTCCGTGGGGGTGCTCCAGGGACTGCGGCGCTTCCTGTCCCAGGCCAATTGCTTCCTGCTGGACAGCGGAGAGCTGTCACCCCCCCTAGAGACCCTGGTGCCTGACAATGAGAAAGGTACCTTTTTCAACTTTAGTTGTCTCAAGTTCCAACCACTACTTTGGTAATCATGGGATTGAGAGCGGTACAGAGGTGTCACATAATAGATGACGAGAACATAAATGTTATTAGATGTGAGCAGCATGTCAATGAGATACTGTCCATTGGATTTACAGGATACATAATAATGCACAGTAAACCCACCATTACACAGAGGAGACGGTGGCAGAGAGATAATTCTGTCTGCGGAAACAACAGGCTAGCTTTAGATGAGACGGGGAGTAGACTGTCCACAGAGGATTTGAGTGAAACGGTATTATCACCACAATGCTAGTGCGTAGGGGTAGCTCTTCATCCAGTGGAGTTCATATTGTCACTAGGATTTTAAAAGCTTTGCTTGCCACGCCAGAGAAACCCATCTATCACATTGAGCCAGCCAAAAAGTACGTTGCTGGATAGGAGATATAGGGCATATGTTCATTGAGATTTCAAGGGAGGGGGGACTATGGTTGGTGTATGTGTGTGATACACTGTTGCCTGGTTGAGCAGTGAGTGTTGAGGATTTTGGAGAGAGTGGAGCAGACTCTGCTGATTTTAGTTCACCGTTGCTACGATTTGCGCAGACACACACACACACACACATACATTGCGTTGGTGGAGGCATTTGCATTTTTTTCCTCGCTCATCGTTTATCATAAAAAGATATCACAGTCCCACGCGCACTTGAAGAGCAGCACGATTCTCAGTGGCTCGGGAGGGAGCGAGAGGGAGAGGAACAGAAAGGTAGAAAGAGAGAAAGGGAGGGAGACAGAGGAAAAGAGGAAGAGATCGAGGGAAGACGGGGGCTGGGTATTGATGTAGACCTGAGGTTAGCATTATGTGTGTTGGACAATGTCAGCCTGGTCAGGCAAGCCTGTATACTGCCACTTCCCCCAATCCCTCAGTAATGAAGAATAATTTCCTCTGTAAAGTGGTTGGTGTGTGTAGGGGTATGTGTATATATAACTGGTACTTTGAGATGTTTGAGAAAAGAGTTTGTGCTCAGAAATAAAGTGTAACTTTATACAATGTGTTTCCTCAATCTTTAACTGCTAGTTTGTGTGTGCGTCTATGTGCACTTGCGTTTGTTTGTGTTTGTGCATGCTCATGCATGCGTCTGTGTGTGCGTGCCTACCGACGTATGTGTGTGTTTTCCCCCATGCAGACTTAGCCCTGGAGAAGGCCATGTTTGGCTGTGTGCTGAAGCCTCTGAGGGTGCTGCTTGGCCAGGCCCTCCTCTCCCTCCACAGACAGGATGGCTCCACCCAGCGCCTGGCCTGCAGTCTCCTGGACTGCCAAGAGGGGGCGATGGAGCACCTTGGGGTGCTTGTGGGCGTGCCCGACACCCGTGGCGTGGAAAGGGTGAGGCAGAAGCTGGCTCTCATGCAGCGCACACACTCGCCCATAGACAAGATGCTGCTGCTTCTGCAGATGTGCAAGGCGGTCCAGAAAGCCATGGGGGCCCTCCACGATGGTGGTGAGAGGCCTTCACTTTGCTTGATTTAATTTAATATAAAGTAGCTAAAGCGAGTCATTATCTATTATAAATATAAACATTTTAATAGCACAATTGATGGAGCTGTTATTCACTGTCATAATCAATCAATTAACTGTTAAAGCTGTCTTGCCATCCTATTCATGCTCCCAGGACAGGAAGTGAGCTCGACGGACTTCCTGCCGGCGCTGTCCTATGTGATAGTGATGTGTAACACACCTCAGATCCTACTGGAGGTGGAGTACATGATGGAGCTGCTGGAGCCCTCCTGGCTCACTGGGGAGGGTACGC
This sequence comes from Oncorhynchus kisutch, assembly GCF_002021735.2. Taxonomy (NCBI): domain Eukaryota; kingdom Metazoa; phylum Chordata; class Actinopteri; order Salmoniformes; family Salmonidae; genus Oncorhynchus; species Oncorhynchus kisutch. The sequence continues at coordinate 23,932,522 of NC_034182.2, forward strand.
ACTACACCCCAAGTACACCCTTTATAGCCTACACCCTGTCCACCTTTAATCCACCTATATCTGTAACTACACACCTAGGGGAGATGGTACAGACTACACACTTACTCCACCCTTTTATACACTACACCCCACAATACACACCTGGTTACACTTTATTTTAACGCTTCATTATGAACCATTCATAAGGCATTGACAAAAAAGATTGCACACCATTTACGTTTAAGGTTAGGTAAGGGTTAAGGTTAAATAGGACTCACTTTATATTAGGGACTGTAAAAATGCTTTACTGTAATTAGTAAATGGTTTATAAATGTGGGAGTTATGATTAATAAATGTTTTTTTACAGACCATTAAAATAAAGTGTTGCCACACACCTTACTTCTACCCCAAAGGAGAGGGTACCACTATGGACCTCACCCACTACAACCCTTTCTCTCATACACCCCTCCACCTTTAAAATAATAACATGGGGGATAATGAAGACATATGTGGGTGAATGGATATTTAGATGGCATTCAAAGTCACTGTATTGACATTTCACTGTGCTCCGTGCCCCCACTCCGTCTCCTAGGTGGGTACTACCTGACCAGCGTCTATGCTAGCCTGTGTCTGATCCAGAGCCCGGAGGCGGAGGGGGACCAAGTCCTCCCAGGAGGTCTGACTCGTGAGGCCCAGGATGGGCTGAGGGAGTGGGGCCACAGACGCAGCCTGGAAGCCAAGAGCCACCAGGAGAGACAACAGAACCAGGTAAGACACTATTTCAATCAATCAATGTTATTTTATAAATCCCTTTTCACATCAGCAGTTGTCACAAAGAAATGTACAGTTATATTTCAACTACTTGTTTCGATATCTCACAATGGGATTGTCTCAGTGGATCACATCTCCTGGATGTCTGCCCGCTAGTCATTCTCGCCTCTCTTCCTTGCGGAAGAGACCACTACCCTCAGCACGACTAGATCCCTGTCTCCCTACTGAACTGTTCTCAGGCGAATCGCAAGGTTAATGCTGCCGAACATAGGACAATCAGCTTCCATTGATAGTGTTGAGTACTGACCATAAGGAAGGTTTTGCTTCGAGTAGAATACATTTTCTACTCCTCAGTCTCCAGTGGTAGCTAACATTACACAGCTAGCTACGCCGCAGACATTAGCTAACCTGGCTAGCTAGCTGGAAAGCTAGCTAACCACACTAACAAAGGGCTAGCTCACTCCACGGCTTAAACTAACCTGGTTAGCTCCCTGGAAAGCAAGCTAACCATATCAGCATCACTGCCTGCAACACAGTAATATTGCTAGCTCCGTTCTCTCGTCTAGTTTAACCATGGTTTACTTGTTTGTGTTAACTAGACCGACTGGTTAGCCTCATGGCTCTACGGTCGTGGGAGAATACCTACCCAAAGTCGAACTGCCACCACGTGGTTCCCTCCGGTTAGCACTGTGCTAGCTACAGTGTGCCTTAGTCATGAGGTAGCTGCTAGCTAGCTAACCCATTATTGCCTCTAGGCTTGGGCGGTATACCGTATATACCGTATACAGGGGTATTTGGAAAAAGCCACAAGATAGTTTTTCAAAACCGTCTAAAACATTTTTTAAATATGTGAATATTTGCAGCTAATTTTAAGTTTATACTTGCAGTCAACTTGTGCAATACATTAGGAGATAATGCAGATTGCGTTCTTCATTTTATCTCTCACATTATTTCACATTATGAAGCTTACCGTAGTTCCCCAGAACAAATCAAATTGTTTTTGTCACATGCGCCAAATACAACAGGTGTAGTAGACCTTACAGTGAAATGCTTACTTACAAGCCCTTAACCAACAATGCAGTTTTAAGAAAAATGCCAAAAAAGGTTACGATTAAAGAGCAGCAGTAAAATAACAATAGTGCGGCTATATACAGGGGTTACCGGTACATAATCAATGTGCGGGGGCACCGGTTATTCAAGGTAATTGAGGTAATATGTACATGTAGGTATAGTTATTAAAGTGACTATTCATAGATAATAACAGAGAGTAGCAGCAGCGTAAAAGAGGGGGAGGAAGCAATGCAAATAGTCTGGGTAGCCATTTGATTAGATGTTCAGGAGTCTTATGGCTTGGCAGTGCTGTTTATAAGCCTCTTGGACCTAGACAGCTTGCTGTGCAGTAGCAGAGAGAACAGTCTATGTCTAGGGTGGCTGGGGTCTTTGACAATTTTTAGGACCTTCCTCTGACACCGCCTGGTATATAGGTCCTGGATGGCAGGAAGCTTGGCCCCAGTGATGTACTGAGCCGTACGCACTACCCTCTGTAGTACCTTGCAGTCGGAGGCCAAGCAGTTGCCATACCAGGCATGATGCAACCCGTCAGGATGCTCTCGATGGTGCAGCTGTAGAACCTTTTGAGGATCTAAGTACCCACACCAAATCTTTTCAGTCTCCTGAGAGGGAGTACGTTTTCTCGTGCCCTCTTTACAATTGTCTTGGTGTGCTTGGACCATGTTAGTTTGTTGGTGATTTGGACGCCAAGGAACTTGAAGCTTTCAACTTGCTCCACTACAGCCCTGTCGATGAGAATGGTGGCATGCTCGGTCCTCCTTTTCCTGTAGTCCACAATCATCTCCTTAGTCCTGATCGTGTTGAGGGAGAGGTTGTTGTCCTTGCAATACACGGTCACGTCTCTGACGTCCCCCTACAGGCTGTCTCATCATTGTCGGTGATCAGGCCTACCACTGTTGTGTCATCGGCAATCTTAATGATGGTGTTGGAGTCGTGCCTGGCCGTGCAGTCATGAGTGAACAGAGTACAGTGGGGGACTGAGCATGCACCCATGAGGGGTCCCTCTGTTGAGGATCAGCTTGGGAAATGTGTTGTTAACCAACCCTTACCACCTGGGGGCGGCCCGTCAGGAAGTCCAGGATCAATTTGCAGAGGGAGGTGTTTAGTCCCTGGGGCCTTAGCTTAGTTGTGATGCTTTGAGGGCACTATGGTGTTAAACGCTGAGCTGTAGTCAATGAATAGCATTCTCACATAGGTGTTCCTTTTGTCCAGGTATGACAGGGCAGTATGGAGTGCAATAGAGATTGCATCATCTGTGGATCTGTTGGGGCAGTGTGCAAATTGGAGTGGGCCTAGGGTTTCAGCCTTTCAAAGCACTTCATGGCTAGAGATGTGAGTGCTACGGTCGGTAGTCATTTAGGCAGGTTACCTTAGTGTTCTTGGGCACAGAGACTATGGTGGTCTGCTTGAGACATGTTGATATTACAGATTCAGACAGGGAGAGGTTGAAAATGTCAATGAAGACACTTGCCGGTTGATCAGGGCATGCTCGGAGTACACGTCCTGGTAATCCGTCTTGCCCTGCGGCCTTGTGAATGTTGACCTGTCTAAAGGTCTTACTCACATCGGCTGCGGAGAGCGTGATCACACAGTCGTCCGGAACAGCTGGTGCTCTCATGCATGTTTCAGTGTTACTTGCCTCGAAGCGAGCATAGAAGTAATTTAGCTCGTTTGGTAGGCTCGTGTCACTGGGCAGCTCTCGGATGTGCTTCCCTTTGTAGTCTGTTATAGTTTGCAAGCCCTGCCACGCCTGACGAGTGTCGGAGCCGGTGTAGTACGATTCAATCTTAGTCCTGTATTGAGACTCTTTGCCTGTTTGATGGTTCATCCGAGGGCATAGAGGGATTTCTTATAAGCTTCCAGGTTAGAGTCCCGCTCCTTGAAAGTGGCAGCTCTACCCTTTAGCTCAGTGTGGATTTTGCCTGTAATCCATGGCTTCTGGTTGGGGTATGTACGCACAGTCACTATGAGGATGACGTCATCGATGCACTTATTGATGAAGCCAGTGACTGATGTGGTGTACTCCTCAATGCCATCGGAAGAATCCCGGGAAATATATTCCAGTCTATGCTAGCAAAACAGTCCTGTAGCTTAACATGTGCTTCATCTGACCACTTTTTTATTGACCTAGTTACTGGTGCTTCCTGCTTTAATTTTTGCTTGTAAGCAGGAATCCGGAGGATAGAATTATGGTCAGAGTTGCAATATGGAGGGCAGGGGAGAGCATTGTACGCGTCTCTGTGTGTGTAGTAAAGGTGGTCTAGAGTTTTTCCACCTCTTGTTCCTCATTTAACATGCAGGTAGAAATGAAGTAAAACGGATTTAAGTTTCCCTGCATTAAAGTCCAGTTGAGCTGTCACTTGTTTGTTTGTAAACAGCACAACGGGAGAAAGAGGGAGCCGATGAGCCCATAGTGTTCTATATCTAGAGCGTTCTATAGAATTCACTACTAAATGTTTGCCATCAGATATTTTATCATATATTTCTGCCAGAAGTCACAGATCTCTGGATGAGTTATCTGTACAGTTGCCATTTTTCCCCTGTGCTTCCTGTTAGCGTTTTTTCTCCTCCTTTCTTCTCACATCTGCTCCGTGTACACAAGCTGCTTCCTTCAGAAAAGCATGCATCACAACTTTGTTCATTTGCACAATTTCACTCATTCAACTTTCGCTTGTAAGTGTCCACTCACTGAAAATCACATTTGGTAGCTAGTAAGCTATGCTTGCATAACTTTATGAGTTGGATTTACTTGTCGTTGCAATTAGTGTTCGTTATCGTTATTGCGTTTGTTGTCGCTTGTTGGCATTTAGTTATTTTGCTATTCGTTTGTGCAAAATGTTTTTTGCATTCTGATAACCAATGGGCTTTTATTGTGTTTTTAGTGCCCCCTTGTGTGATATGCCGGTAATACCTTCAATCCCAGGAGGAGAGAGACTGCATGACATAAGCTAGCTTCTACTAGGTAGCTTATGCCTATCAAAAGCCCAGGGCTTAATATGACACCCTAGACCCGCTCCAATTTTCTTACTGCCCAAATAGGTCCACAGACAATGCAATCTCAACCACACTGCACACTGCCCTAACCCATCTGGACAAGAGGAATACCTATGTGAGAATGCTGTTCATCGACTACAGCTCAGCATTTAACACCATAATACCCTCCAAACTCGTCATCAAACTTGAGACCCTGGGTCTCGACCCCGCCCTGTGCAACTGGGTACTGGACTTCCCGACGGGCCGCCCCCAGGTGGTGAGGGTAGGTAACAACATCTCCACCCCGCTGATCCTCAACACTGGGGCCCCACAAGGGTGCGTTCTGAGCCCTCTCCTGTACTCCCTGTTCACCCATTCCTGCGTGGCCATGCACACCTCCAACTCAATCAAGTTTGCGGACGACACTACAGTGGTAGGCTTGATTACCAAAAACGACGAGACGGCCTACAGGGAGGAGGTGAGGGCCCTCAGAGTGTGGTGTCAGCAAAATAACCTGACACTCAACGTCAACAAAACAAATGAGATGATTGTGGACTTCAGGAAACAGCAGAGGGAGCACCCCCCTATCCACATCGATGGACAGTCGTGGAGAGGGTAGTACGTTTTTAAGTTCCTCGGCTTACACATCACGGACAAACTGAATTGGTCCACCCACACAGACAGTGTCGTGAAGAAGGCGCAGCAGCGCCTCTTCAACCTCAGGAGGCTGAAGAAATTTGGCTTGTCACCAAAAGCACTCACAAACTTCTACAGATGCACAATCGAGAGCATCCTGTCGGGCTGTATCACCGCCTGGTACGGCAACTGCTCCGCCCACAACCGTAAGGCTCTCCAGAGGGTAGTGAGGTCTGCACAACGCATCACCGGGGGCAAACTACCTGCCCTCCAGGACACCTACACCACCCGATGTCACAGGAAGGCCATAAAGATCATCAAGGACCAAGGAACAACCACCCGAGCCACTGCCTGTTCACCCCGCTATCATCCAGAAGGCGAGGTCAGTACAGGTGCATCAAAGCAGGGACCGAGAAACTGCAAAACAGCTTTATCTCAAGGCCATCAGACTGTTAAACAGCCACCACTAACATTGACTCCAGCCACTTTAATAATGGGAATTGATGGAAATTGATGTAAAATATATCACTAGCCATTTTAAACAATGCTACTTAATATAATGTTTACATACCCTACATTACTCATCTCATATGTATATGTATATACTGTACCCTATATCATCTACTGCATATTTATGTAATACATGTATCACTAGCCACTTTAAACTATGCCACTTTGTTTACATACCCTACATTACTCATCTCATATGTATATACTGTACTCGATACCATCTACTGCATCTTGCCTATGCCGTTCTGTACCATCACTCATTCATATATCTTTATGTACATATTCTTTATCCCTTTACACTTGTGTGTGTAAGGTAGTAGTTTTGGAATTGTTAGGTTAGATTACTCGTTGGTTATTACTGCATTGTCGGAACTGGAAGCGCAAGCATTTCGCTACCCTCGCATTAACATCTGCTAACCATGTGTATGTGACAAAGACATTTGATTTGTTGTTTTTACAAAAGGTGTCTTGTCATCAGCTATCCCTGTTCTATACAATGGCTACTGCTGCCCCACCCCAAGGCTAGCTGAGCCAAGCACTCAAACCCCCGTGTTCTTGCGCTTGCGGCTCCATGATTGCAGAAAATTATTTTCACCTTCTATGTATCAATTTCCTCGGAAGGGAGCATGCTCAGGAAGCTTTCAACAACCCCAAGTCCTGTTGTCATTGTAAATTGCTGAAATTGCTGTGGGTATCAGGAGGAGGCCCTCCCTCACCTCGCAGCCACCAACCGAGGTTGAGGCTCAACCCCCCACAACCGAGGTAAGCTGGGGCGAGCCCCTCACTGTCTGACGATATCGTGTCGGGAAAGCGAGCTAGGGGATGACAACGGGGATAAATCTTTTGCGTGTCCTCAACTTTGAGACTGAGATTGAGGTTGAAGACACCGTTGTTGTTCCCCTCTCAAGTCCCTAGGTCTCCCTGCCCCCAGGACGGAAGAGCCGCAAATCTCCCTCACTTGGAGTTTAGGCTCCTCAGCAGTTGCAAGTGAGCCACGGCCAGACTTGGCATCGAGTGTCCGGCTCCCTTAGGGGGCCAGGACTCCAGAAAGGACCTGTATGATGGGGAAAGACTCCCATCCTGCATGTCCCCCGTTAAGCAACTGCTTCCTGCGGTCCCAGTTTGCCTCAGGGAGGCTAGGAGCTTATGGGACGAGCCCCTTAACAGCAAGGTCCTGGCTAGGGACTCCCCTAGCCTGCACAATATGGAGGAATCCGGATTTTGCGACACTCCCATGGTGGAGCCGTCACTGGCTGATTACCTCCACCCCACATGGCGTGCTACTGGCACTATACTAGTACTTCCCTCTTTGTAAAGACGGAGCACTTTTCTGCCTGTATTTTCCACAAACGTACAAAACCTCAACCCTATCAATCAGAGTACTCAACATGACCTCTGGATTGATGGGCTACCAGGCAAAGTTACTGGAGGAGGTGGGGAAGCAACTGGATTTGGATCCTGGGGATGAGATCTGTATGATTACAGATCTCAACCTACGCCCCTCCCATATGCCATCCGAGGCTGTGGGTGGCATACGGGGAGAAAGGGGCACTTTGATTAACCTTGTCCAGCTTATCAGACAAAAGAGAAAGTGGACCTCCTGTGACACCAAGACGTTTTTCAATGCACAGATGTGAATAATAGACTCTCCCCTCGGAAGAGTCAGCATGTCCGCTCTCCCTCTGGTCACCCAGACCTCGGTTCAAATAGCATTCATTTTCCTTCAAATACTTTAGCTGTGCTGGATTGTGATGCCTGGTGCAATGGAACCAATGGAATAGTCCCAAAAGAACAAACCCCGCCCATCTAGCACTCCAGACAGGCGCACCCTCCTCGTGCTTGTTATTCCCCAAATTCTGACCACCATTCACCAGTTAACATAGTACACTGGATAGCTGATTAGTGACGTGTAGTATACTCACTCCCTTCAAATAGCTGCTAGTTCTAACACACACACAGCCACACCATTCTCCTAGTATTTGAAGCGTCCACAAATGATGACCACCATTCACCATATGAAATGGTACAAATACTGTGGTTAGCTATTCAGTCACTTGGGCTGCTCACTCTATTCAAATAGCTATAACACACACGCACACCCGCCAACAGATTTGCAGTACTGGCACTGAGGGAGATCAGTGAGCTAGCTAAGTGCTATGAAGAAGTGGGCGGTCAGATAACATGAAATTTACTGAGCAGCAGCAACCCACTGAAGAGAGCAAACACAATATGCACACGGACAGCGAGGAGCTCAGTGACTCTGTAAGTTGCTGCTTTTTAATGTTGTTTAATGACGTGGTTATAATAGTGGGTAATGGGAAACTTTTTTGCTGGGGCTGTATCGTGTGTGTGTGTGTGTGCTATATGGCGCTGGTACTGTAGGTGGTTCTCCACTTATGTAATACATTTGAACAGTACTGAACATTCAGACAGTGTTATGTGTATTATGGTACGCTGTGTTCACATTTAGTGGAGATGTATATTATTGTACATTCATGTATACTAGTGTATGGATTATTTTTGTCAAGATGAAGGGACTGTATGACTTAATGGAGCTGGTTAAATGTATGTTTACAGTGTGTGCGTTTTAAGGTGGGTGTGTTTTAACGTAAAGATATAAAAGTAGAGAATTTGTTAGAATATGAAGACTATACATGCCTATGAATACTGTTGAATAAACAGTGAAGACTGTATGCACTGTAGGCTATTTGAGAGTGGTTGGTATAGATTTATTTTGAGGAATGAGAATTTATGGTATATAGCCTACAGTATGTAAAGCTGTGTAATGAATAGTAGCCTATTGAGCCTGTGTGTATAATGTACTGTGTTGAGTGTTGAATTTGTTAGCTTGGTTCAAATTAGCTTGGTTCAAATGAATGGAAAATGATCTGTTATTTTGAACCTCTCTGAGCTTTGTGTTGCCTCGGAGGGCTGTGTTATAAAGGCTGCTTGTGTGAGTTAATAAGATGATACATCTTCTAACTTATTTTGTGTGTGCGTGTTTTTGTGTGTGTGGGGGGGGGGCTCGTATGTATGTGTGTGTCTGCTTCTACATGTGTGTGTTTCTGCCTGTGTGTGTTTCTCTGTGTGTGTGTGTGTGTGTGTGTGTGTGTGTGTGTGTGTGTGTGTGTGTGCAGAGGTGCGTTCGGGTACTGTTCCAGGACGGCGAGCGCAGTGCTGTGCGGACGCTGCAGTGGAGAGCCGGCGAGAGCAGCGAGGCCCTGGCCCAGCTCTGTGCCTCCACCTTCGCCGTCTCCGAGCCCCAGGACTACACCCTCTACTGGAGGTCCGGGGGGGAGATGAGGACCCTTCCCACCCAGGCACAGCCTAAGGACCTGGCCAGCCACAGCGAGGGAGGCCCCTCTCTCTCCTACCTCCGCACGGACCACGACTTCAGCAAGATGCGGCGGCTGACCAGAGGGGGAGCTGTGGACCTGGGGGAGTCTATGTGTGAGGAGTGATTGAGGGAAGGAGAGAGGAAGAGAGGGAAGGGTACTTCTCGGATCTCAGCGTTTTTCGATTGGTTGATTGATTAAAAAAGCTGTGTTGTGTCTTGGACGTGTTGTCATAACTACAGCCCACACTAAAGACTAAGGGGCTAGTCTCAAATGACACCCTATTCCATAGTGGAGGTTTAAAGGTAGCGCACTGCACTACATGTTTGTTGAAAGTAGTGCACTATATGGGGAATATGGTGTCACTTGATACAGCCTTAGATAAAGGGGAGGTTGGTAGTCTATTATTCACATCACTTCTGTGCATCAGTCTGCTGCTCGCTGGTCGGAACCATAGAATTAGAATGAATTCTATGTCTATGTTCAGAACCCTGTTATTGAGGGTTGGGGTGGGGGGCTAAACCACTAGCTACCAGTATGTCCTTTGGGAGTATTGCTACTGTACAAGCAACATAAATATTTTTTACAAGACCAAACCTCAATACCAAAGTTAAGAAAGTAAAGTCATACACATAGGAATGTGTGAAGCTTAAAGGATAATCTTTACTTTAACGTAAGATGGACGTGGTTCTTTTGACTTATTTACAGTGTTACGGATATAGGAGTAAATAAGAGCCAATACAAGCAAACACCATGAAGCCATTTTGTGATTCTGGGTCTGAGGTACTGTTGATGTTGACGCTGCCATCTCTCGTCACATATTGTCGACAGTTGACAGGGTGGGGGGAAATATTCTAAACTTTACAAGTAGACAACATGTATGAGGACTTTTGTTAAATGGCACAATATTTCCTTGTTTTGCCAAATTAATTTCACTTTACGATAAGAAAGGGACATATTTGTCAGAATAATACCTTTTTTTCTGTTTTACTTTCAATTACTGTTTCTATAGAACTGCTGTAACATTCCATGAAAAAAAGGAGCTTCTCAGAGAAAAGACAATCTGTGACAACGGCCAATGAAAATGGGACCATGTAATACCTCATGGTGATTGGTTGAATGTAAAGTCACCATGGTGACTCCTCCCGCTGCAGGTCATCTTTGTCAACTGACTGTTCAACTCAATGTTATTTTCAAAAAACAACTTATGATAATGTATTATTACAATAATTGTTTAAAAATGTGGAATAGTTATATTTAATATGAATCACAAGTTTATTTATGAAAGTGAAAAGTTTCCATTGGACGACGGTTAATTTAAAGACGAACAATGACACATTCTCTGAAGACTATTGCATGCTGTTTTCATTTTATGTAAAGAACCTGCAGGTTTCGTATGTGATGCATGTGTTGGTTGTGTTGAAAAATGCAACATTATGGCATTCACTTTCTTTTCATGTATAAACACATTGCTGTATTTTGTCCAGAATTACAAAATCGCAATAAAATTGCAATATCTGTTCATAGTGCTGTTACATGATGTATTCTTTGTTTATCAGTGTTTGCTGCCTAAAATATGTACCGTAATATCATGATGAAGTTATAATGCAGAGGGAATGTTACAAGTCCGAACTGGGAGACAGCTAATTACTATTCTTATATAGCAGACAGATTCTGGCAACCTCAAACCACCACGGTCACAAGATCTTTGACTAATCATATTCTCTACACTGTCAGAATAAACAAACATGGCTATTTTTCCAACTGTGTTTACACACATGATGGGTGACAGAGAATAAGTGATAACTGACATTCTTTAAAGACACAAAGATATAGTCCAACACTGAACGGCTATTCAGTCAAAGACCATAACATTCACTTTATTCCATTCGGCATTTAGATTAAAGTCAGTTGTGTTTATTTTCATATGCATTTGAAACAACATAACGAACCTCATCAAAAGGGTTCAATTTGACACTGTGAGAATTAAAATGGTAAAAAATGTGAAACATTACAATTGTACAATTATATTGTGTAATTGTACTGTGTAATTGTTGTACTGTATGCAATACAATATGTCAATTTGACAAGGAAAACATCTTGGAAAGTTGATCGTTACGAAGAGGAGAATGCTATTCTATGTCATGCTTCTTATAACAGAGATTTCTAATCAGAGCTAATGGCTGGCCCCTATGCATCCAGGAAAGCATGATCATTTCTCTATTACAGAATCACAGTTTTTAACACAGTATCATATACTCTTTCTTTTGTATTAAGTCTAGCTGACCCCGGCCCCCATTTTATCCAGTATCGTGTTCATTAGAGCACAGCGTTTTCTTCCATTTGTGCCAAGTCAATACGACCGAGCACTTCTATCTATTGCCGCGCCCCAGTTTGTCCGGCACCCCCAGACCTCGTCTGTGTGAGACCCTACCTAACCCCTATTTCACCTTTATCTCACGCCTCCTCCCAGTTTGTCCAGAACCCTTAGGCCTTTCTCCAGGTACTCAGCCCGGCTCAACCAGAAGGACTCCTTGTCCTTCATGATGTTAGCCAGCACTGCGCCACCCATGAACACCATGTGTTTACGCCGTGGAGGGTCCTCAATGCGGATCTTAAACTTCTGTACAGAGGGAGGAAAGTAACGGGAAAGGGGAGTGGGTCGAAAGATATGTGGTAAACTAAAATGAAGGAACACAACATATACACAGGTTTACTTATTGTAGTGTGTGTGTGTGTGTGTGTGTGTGTGTGTGTGTGTGTGTGTGTGTGTGTGTGTGTGTGTGTGTGTGTGTGTGTGTGTGTGTGTGTGTACAAGCGTTCGTGCATGTATGTGCGTGTGCTTACAGAGAGCTTCTCAGTGTCCCCCTGCAGCACCCTCTCCAGGTAGAGCTGTTTTATCTCTCTCTCCAGTCTGGAGGGAAGGCCGGGGTACATGGTGGTGCCTCCAGACAGCACAATGTGCTTGTAGAAGTCAGACCTTCCGGAGGGAGAGGCACATACAACATGGAATCAGACATAAACCATAACGTGTGCAAACAGTTCTCATTCATTTAACGGGTGGGTGAGGGAGATTGAGGTCATCTAGCTACAGATGTATAATATTATGGCTTATATAATACATTTAATACAGCTACCAAACAACTACAATAACCTACACGTACACATGTATGTAACAACAATATATAATGTGTGTAAACATATGTAAACATATATATTACAACTATGTAACAACTATTGTGCAGATCTCTAACTTTAGCACGGGCCAACAGTGTATTGTACTGTACTGTATAGCTGACCTGATGCTATAGCCTAGCCTCCTCCCATACTTGTATGACATTAAAACACACAATAGAAAGGTTTACTACAACACATAGAGTATGAGACAAGGCTAGCTAGCGGCGCAGGGTGGCGTATCGCTGACCTGAGATCTATGTCAGCAGCCTGGATGGTGTTGAACAGCAGCTCAGCCACGCCGGCTCCCTCTACATTGATGAGGTGGGGCTGGAAGAGGGCCTCAGGGGCCCCGAACCGCTCCCCTCCCACCATCACCTGACGACCGTCAGGGAGCTAGAACAGAGAGCGAGTAAGTGAATAATTACACATTCATACCTCTTTATTTTCTGAAGTATTTTATGACACATTTACAGTAGCTATGGGCATGGGGTAGAGAGATTTATATGAGGTTATCCTGGGTGTCCGATTGTTCCTGAGTTTTGCTACAAGCTAAAAGAGTATTGATCACATTCATAAGCATTCGCTCTAATTGACACGTGTGGATAGGGTTAGCTACAGTACTATGTATGACTCCACTAGCACAGTGGTCTCTGTGGCCAGTCTCTGCTCCTGTTCTATGTTGTATCCCACGTAGCATAGTTCCTCCTTCATCATGCGGACCGTCTCAAAGTCCGCCGACTGGTTGAAGACATAGCCGCGCAGCAACAGCAGCTGGGAGATGGGTCAGAGGTGGGGAAAAAAACAAAGGAGTCTTTTATATTCATCCCCAGAAAGTAATTTTCATTACAAAATAGTTCATGAGGAATGTGTAGTCCTATAGGCTATGTGTTTGCAAAGATTTTGCATGATGATTGACACGAGGGAGAGAATTAACGTTGCCATATATCCGTCCCAGGTGATAGCCCAGGTAGTGTACTGCATAGGGAATAGGGTGCCATTTGGGACGCGACCCTTGTACACACCTTGATGAGGTAGCGTGTGATGTCACGCCCTGCGATGTCCAGCCTGCGCGTGAGATGCGGGAGAGAGAAGCCCTCGTACACGGGACAGATGTGGGTCACACCGTCACCCGAATCCACAACCACACCCGTTAGCAACCCTGGAGACAGGACAGGGCAGGACACACAGGGTCACGTAACAGATGGTATGATGGTGACTGACTGGGTTCGAACCTGCGCCCCCACAAGAATGTGTTATCCTGTTGAGCTAAAGTCTAGGCATTACTATATATATATATATATAAAACAGGGAGAGCCATGTCTTTGGGTCTCGTCTCCCCTTACCCTGGGCATAGAGTGTGAGCACGGCTTGGATAGCTACATAGATGCCGTGGAACTGGTAGGTCTCGAACATGACCTCAGCAATCTTCTCCCGGTTCTTAGTGGGGTTCATGGGCGGTTCCGTCAGCAGCACCTTGAATCAAATTCAACTGTATTGATCCCCACACAACATACACGGAGGGCAGAGGAATGTAAAAACGGTTTTTTTAACTTAAAGATGCAATCCTAAGGTTTTATGGAATGTCTAAAAAGTCATAGTCTAAAAAAACATTGGAAGTTTAACAGACTAAATGCACTTCATACCTAGGTCTCTCTTGCAATTTATTTGTGTTTTACCTCAATTAAACTAACCTATATAGAATAACTGACCTTGCAGTCTGGGGGGCTGATATTGAGGCGCCCAGGGCCGAAGGTGTAGTCCCACAGGTGAAGCATGTCTTCCCAGGAGCGCACGATGCCGTTGTCCATGGGGTAGGACACCTCCAGCATGGAGCGACACTCACTGGCCTCATCACCCACCATCAAGTCCTAGGTTTAGGTTTGGGTGGTCACCAGGGGAGTTGGTTTGGATTTCTTTTGATTATTCCAAAATATACAGAGGCTACAGACATGGAACTTTGAGATATTACCTCTATATTGTGATTGTCAGAGAGGGAGTTCACAGTCATGCACAATTAAAGGAGAATATGCTCAGCTGAGGAGCAATCGTGTTTGGAGAAGAACTTTTCCCTTGACACATAAGAGTCGGTGTTTATCTTTAGGCTGGAAGTCAACTGCCTCCTTAATTAACCTCACCTTAATCTCCATGTTTCCGACCTTGGTGTTTGAACGAATGACGGGCCGACCCACCAACGCAGGGAAGATGTGCTCGGGGAAGTTGGAGCCAGCGAAGCCACACTTGACAAACTGCATGGAAACCAATTTGAAATAAACATTCTGTTGGTTCAATACACTTTCAACATGAGGTGAAGGACATACCAGTCTGCTGAAAAAGTCATACATTTTTGTGCATTGAGTGGAAACCAAGATGTGACCACGGAGAATGTCACTCATGCTAAACTTCTGCAAAATGTTTTCAGTTCAACTTTAAAGGCTGATGTGTCAAACAACTGCATCAAGTCATCAATAAAAACAGTGTAAAATGCATCTTGAAATAGTAAATTATACATTCTATTTCTGTCTATTTACCTGTATCAGCCTTTAAAGTTGAACTGAAAATATTTTGCAGAAATTTAGCATGATTTAGCAAATTTAACATTCTCTCTGGTCACATTTTGGTTTCCACTCAATGCCCAAAAATGTTTGACTTTTTCAGCATATTGGTATTTTTGTACAGTGTATTCTTTAAATGTCCTAACTTGTCTTTTTTGGCCAAGACACATTCCATACCCTGTAGATGTGCAATACATTCCAATCATTCCTGCGGGATGCCCCAACAGAGTTCATTGCGGCGCGGCCTGCATTTTTCATGCTGCAGGCGTTCAGAAATATTGTATTAGAAACACCTCTGTTGTATTATTCACAAACTCTCAGCATTCGCAGCTTTGAGTTCAGTAGTCTACCTCTCCTCTCCTAGTTGGACATACGAGATCAAGTGTGCTATACGTGTGGTCTCAATTAAATAGAGTAGCCTGCCTACCCAGTAAATAAAGCCCATGGCCTTTTTAGTCAAATACTTCTAGTACGTTGAACTCAAAGTCAATGAAAAGACATTATTACTTAAAATATTTGTGCTATTGACTCAAAACTAAATGAGAAGTCACATGAACTACATTTTTTTAAAGAAGCACTATGCAGAAATTGCTCTGCCATTTCCTGGTTGCTAAAATGTTTATAGTTCGCCTAATTTCAGTTTATGTGACAAAACAAGCAAGTGTAGTGTAGAGAATCATTGTACCATCTAAACCGTTGTGAAATATAATTTCCATAACCAAAACTATTGGATTTTCAGCTGTTTGAAGCTGATGTTCAAAACCGAAAGTAACATTGGGTGATTGATTGAGTAATCTTACGGTACACAAAGATACATAACTATACTTTTTCTAAACCAATCCAATCATTTAGTTATATTTGGTTGTTCCAGTTTAAACGGTTTAGGTAGTCACCTCACACTGTTCCTAAATCTGGAACTCATTATGGTTGCAGGTGAATAAAAATGTCTGTTGAATTTCCTAGCTATGGCTAGATTCCAATAGGAATCACACATCACTCTGCAAACCAGTCTAATCTGACTTGTAGGTAGGGTTGCAAAATTCTATTACATTTCTCAGGTTATCTAGTAATCCCGGTTTGAAGATTCATGGAAATCCTTCAACCATGATTTTTTTTTAATCTGGGAATTTTGGGAAAGTTTGCAGGCCTGATGTGTCCTGTAAACCATCAGTTTCCGGCAACTGTATTAAGGTAACGCTAGGCCTACAAATAAGGCCTTATGAGATATGTATTGTCATAAAGAGTTTAATTATAATGACAACACTTGACTAGGAACTCACTTGGTGAAGGCCACAGGACTGAAAATTAACGAATTCAACAACCATGTCTATAACCAGGTTTCCATTCAACCTTTTTATCTGAGTAAAATGGGAACCGCTAATTTGTCAGTAAACTTTTCAAATGTCGACAAAACAAAATATGCTAGACATGATGGGAACTTTTTTTGTGTCAGTAAAATTAATTATGCAATAAATGACGGAGGAAACGCTTTTATGCGCAAATATTGATATAATAACCATCATATCGACGTAAACTTGGAGTCAAGCGATGACAAGTTGTGTGGTCCTCCCACAGCGACTAGGGAAAGCATGCAGTTTATTAGGCTACAGACGTAAATTATCATGAACTTCAGATAAACTCATCGTCTTGCACTCTATTGATATAATGATCGACGCTTGGCTGCCGTTTGACAAATAAAAAGTATCGGTCTTTTGTCTATAATAATATCATCATGTAGCCTATACCTGCACTGTAGGCTAAATGCAAATTGTTGGCTAGAGCGCACGTGCCAATTCCAAAATGTAGTTATAACGCAACATTTTGGGAAAATATGATAGAAACACATTTAACTTTGAATTTTTATTCGGTACATGGGAATTTAAGGCAAAAGACATGTTTATGTGCACTACATCACTCACAGCCTTTTATATTCAACAAATTAATTTGATGAAAACACATCTCAGGTGTGAAAATGGGCATATTGTTGCATGGGCAGAGAATCACGTGGCAGTTATCTTTCCAAGGAAATTGACTTAAATATTATTATGCTATAGTTTACTACAGTGTCTGTAAATAAATATTGATAATGGAAAGAAGTGGAGGGCGCCCAACAAGCGTGATTCGAGGTGCAGTCCAAAAATATGACCATCACTGAAAAGGAAAAGGCGCAACCTGCGTTTACCATGGTCAGCGAGGGTCGCGCCTTTTTCCTTTTCAATAGGCTAAATATGAATTACCCATTTATTTGTCTCTACCTACAAATAGTCCCACTCCTAAAAGGTATGCTATATCGTATCTGCAAAACGTACTGTAGCTCAAGAGAAAGTGCAAGTGTCCGCGGTCATCATTCTTGCTGCTTCAAATTCGGTAGCCTTACATATCCTCTTGGACATGCGAGATCAGGTGCCGTATTGTCTCAATTAAAAAGAGTAGGCTATATGCATGGGCGGAGACGCACGGGGCAGATAAATACAAATAAACTACATTTCTAAATATGATTTGGCTATAGTTTACTACATTGCCATGGAATAAAAATGCCTATTTGATCACCAATATCTGTCTCTGTCTGAAAATCGTATCTCAAAAGTGTCCGCTCTCTCTCCAACTATGCTCTCGTCAAACTACTGTACGTCTAGCCTACTGGTTTATATAGCCCAGTAAAACCGATCGATAGTCTAATATAATGGGCCACGTGATAATCTCTGGTAATTTAATCTAATCTATTTACTAGATCATTTCTGCGCATTTGTTTATTGCCTATAGGGCGCAAAATTGCTGGGACAATAGCTGCCAAACGAGCTGCGTCACACACCTAAAATAACATTGCGCGACTTAGGTTGGGTTCGGGGCCAGATCTTGCGGGAGCAGGTGGGAGTCGGACATAAAAACCAGAGAGTGGGCGGGAGCAGCATTAAAAACTGCGGTTGCGGGCGGGAGCGGGATTAAGAAATCAGTCCCGCCTAGACCTCTATTCCAATCAGTAGCACCAGCCG
Source organism: Oncorhynchus kisutch (assembly GCF_002021735.2). Taxonomy (NCBI): domain Eukaryota; kingdom Metazoa; phylum Chordata; class Actinopteri; order Salmoniformes; family Salmonidae; genus Oncorhynchus; species Oncorhynchus kisutch. The sequence continues at coordinate 23,950,519 of NC_034182.2, forward strand.
CAAGTGTGGAGGCTGGGCCAGTGAACTCTTGTAGCTCATAAATCTATGTTGTACCTCTGCAGGACATGAAGTTTAAAGGACCTTTCAATGTCCATTTGTTTCGTGCAGATGAACTCAAGAAGCAAGAAGCATGAGGAATTGAGAATCATCTCAGAAAGTATTGGGTTGTGTTCCTTCCTGGTTCCCGTCCAATAACAGCTCACTCCAACACATCACCACCATGTATGGCAGTTTGTGTGAATAAGAGGAGTCGGCTGTGACAAGTCCAGACAGATGTGCATTCATAACAGACCCACACCCCAACCTACTACCTGCGCAGAGAGCAGCATTCTACATAGGCTTCTACAACATCATACTTTTTTAGTGACTCTCTGTTACCACATTTATGAATTAAATGTTGCAACTTTGTAGCAAGGTACTAGAAAATAACTTAACTGTGCTGTTATCAACACACAACACAGCATTTTGGGGGCCCTGAGTGAGATACGGTTGCAAATTTGTTTCAATTTCATATTCAAATTTCCTGCAATCCTACTAAGATACTTGTTTTCAGTTTTAAAGCTATTCTACCCATTTTGCCATGATGTGGAGAGAAATGTTTGCAGTTTTGCTGCAAATTTCCTGTAATTCTACACATTTTGCCATGACTTATTCCATATGAATGATATCTGAGTGAGAGTGACTAACAAAATCAGTGAGGGTCCCCTGGAGGTCTGGGCCCCTGGGTCAGGATTCGGTCATGTTTACTACAAGTTTGGATAACTGGCTAGACTAATTCACCAATCTGAATTTATTTATTTTTTTAAAATTGGGGGGGGGGGGGCATCTAGCCAAATGGACAAATACAATTGATTAAGATACAGCGTCACACACCTATATTACTTCTTGCAGGCTGTTAAATTCCAATTATGCATACACTCATAATTCATTCCCAAATCCTAAATGAACATTCAATATTATAATTGTTTTACTCGGTGGGGTAGTGATAAAACTCTTAAAGTTATTAAAACAACGTTTTGTCGACATATTCACTCACCCCTGTGCCATTGTCACAGACGACAACCTTTCTGCCCTCGCTGTCCATGTTCCACTGATGCTGAGTGAAGGTACCTCTATATATTCCCTCCCGTCGGGGGCTCTCAACACAGGCTAGTCCAATTAAGCAACACTTAATTTCTTTCTAAACACGGGGAAAGATTCTTGCAAAATGCAAAATACGAGGGACTGCAGCAAATTCTTCTTCCTTCAATAACGTGAAGTGTGGGCGGAGTCGAGACTAGTTGGGGTAGGAGAAAAGACAGGGGGGGGGGGCGGAATTGGCGTAGGTCTACAGGTAGGCTATGTGTCAATCTCACTGTCTAATTGTTGGTCACAAATCTACTCTGATTGTTCAATTATTAAAAAGTGAAGTCAGAGGATGATGCCGTCAAACCCAGCACACATGAGTCCTCCTCCAAAACAAACAAACAACCTATGGCTTCATCCTCTTGATCACTATCCAATATTCGCTCCTTTTCACCTTTAAACGCTCATGCCTCGTTCGTGCAGACCTCGACATCAGGTTTAGATCAACATTGTTTCATTTATTCCAAATTCATACACAACCAGACACATTTTTACAAAATACTTATTTTCCAATGAATACATCGCACAACAATGTATTGTTTGGTGATGTTAATGTGGGTATATTTATATAAAGATACAACAGTCATATATATGAACCAGGTCGTTATTCTGTCCTAAAAGGTTTATAGGCACATCAAGGAGTTGTGCTTCACGTTCACCCTTAGGCTACTTATCAATCTTGCTTTTATATTTCGTAGTTTCATTTCGTTCCTATCCGATTCACTCACTTACTGTTTTGCTCTGAAAGGCAACGCATGGATGAACTACATCTCTAGAGAGAGCAATGCAGAGGATTCCACACACTGAATAATGCCTCATACAACAGTCTAAAGAATATACCAGGTTGGAAAAATATTATAATGGGGATGTTTTGGACACATCATCCAAAGCAGCAGAGTTATACAGTTGTTACATTGTCATAATAGAAGAAGAATGTTAAACTATCTAATCTAAATGCAAATGTGTGGTGATGACGTGGGATGTCTTTTCCATACATAACAACATTGTCTGGAGCCTAAATCTATTTGTTGTTCTGTTAGCTTTCGGGAACAGTAATGGTTTAGAACGGTGGCTAAATGGAAGTGAATCACAATTACAAGAGTTCCGTGTGGCTGTGATGCCCACAGAACTATGATGCCCACGGAATGAAAGTAGACTGAGAATCTGTAGTTCCTTTTTAAGGCAGTGACGTCATAAGCAGTTCTGAGTTGACAGACGACTGCTCATGTTAGAAACCAACAGCCTACCGAAGGCATTGTTCATTGTAAGGGGCAAATTAAGAAACGGGATTAAAGCTAGTACTGAATGATAAACTACTAAAAAAATAGACTCCCTATGAGTTGAAACCGGTCAAAACATATGATATTATAATTCAGGTTCAGTATTTACTCTAACTCTAAGACTGTGACGATGTATATTATTTCTATAAATAATGTGCCTGAGAATAGTTATTGCTGTTATAGAATATGTTCTGACTACCCACGTTCCAGCCCAAATCTACAGGACAGAGAATTGTAGTTGGTACTTCTTTGTACAAGTCAGCAGCACACAGGCATAAAGTACTACAGTGGCTTGCGAAAGTATTCACCCCCCTTGGCATTTTTCCTATTTTGTTGCCTTACAACCTGGAATTAAAATTGATTTTGAGGGGGGGTTGTATCATTTCATTTACACCACTTTGAAGATGCAAAATATTTTTCATTGTGAAACAGACAAGAAATAAGACAAAAAAATTGAAAACTTGAGCGTGTATAACTATCCCCCCCCCCCCCCCCCCCCACACACAAAAAAAAACTATACTTTGTAGAGGCACCTTTTGCTGCAATTACTGCTGCAAGTCTCTTGGGGTATGTCTCTGTAAGCTTGGCACATCTACCCACTGCAATTCTTTCCCATTGTTCAAGGCAAAACTGCTCCAGCTCCTTCAAGTTGGATGGGATCCGCTGGTGTACAGCAATCTTTAAGTCATATGACAGATTCTCAATTGGATTGAGGTCTGAGCTTTGACTAGGCCATTCCAATACATTTAAATGTTTCCCCTTGAACCACTCGAATGTGTTGCTTCAGCAGTATGCTTAGGGTCCTTGTCCTGCTGGAAGGTGAAAAATCTATGGAAGACCGAAACAGGTTTCCCTCAAGAATTTCCCTGTATTTAGCGCCATTCTTTAATTCTGACCAGTTTCCCAATCCATGCCGATGAACAACTCCCCCACAGCATGATGCTGCCACTACCATGCTTCACTGTGGGGGTGGTGTTCTCTGGGCGATGAGAGGTGTTGGGTCTGCCCCAGACATAGCGTTTTCCTTGATGGCCAAAAAGCTCAATTTTAGTCTCATCTGACCAGAGTACCTTCTTCCATATGTTTGGGGAGTCTCCCACATGCCTTTTGGTGAGCACCAAACGGGTTTGCTTATTATCTTCCTTAAGCAATTGCTTTTTTCTGACCACTCTTCCGTAACCCCAGCTCTGTGGAGTATACGGCTTAACGTTGTCCTATGGACAGATACTCCAATCTCCACGGTGGAGCTTTGCATATCTTTGGTCTCTTTGTTGCCTCTCTGATTAATGCCATCCTTGCCTTGTCTGTGAGTTTTGGTGGGCGGCCCTCTCTTGACAGTTTTGTTGTGGTGCCATATTCTTTCAGTTTTTAAATAATGGATTAGTGGTGCCAGATTCTTTCTGTTTTTTAATCATGGATTAATGGTGCTCAGTGGGATGTTCAAAGTTTTGGATATTTTTTATAACCCAACCCTGATCTGTACTTCTCCACAACTTTGTCCCTGACCTGTTTGGAGAGCTCCTTGGTCTTCATGGTGCCGCTTGCTTGGTGGTGCCCCTTGCTTAGTGGTGTTGCAGACTCTGGGGCCTTTCAGAACAGGTGTATATATACACTGAGATAATGTTACAGATCATGTGACACTTAGATTGCACACAGGTAGACTTTATTTAACTAATTATGTGACTTCTGAAGGTAATTGGTTGCACAAGATCTTATTTAGGGGCTTCATAGCAAAGGGGGTGAATACATATGCACACACCATTTTTTTTCATTTCACTTCACCAATTTGGACTATTTTGTGTTTGTCCATTACAAGAAATCCAAATAAAAATCCATTTAAATTACAGGTTGTAATGCAACAAAATAGGAAAAACGCCAAGGGGAATGAATACTTTTGCAAGGCACTGTAAATAACCGTGTACCTCACAGTCATGTGCGATGGTGCATTTTAAGTGCATGTGTTTGTGAATGGTCCAATCCCCAACCCCCCACCCCTCCCCATTCTTCCAATAGCAACCACATCAAGTGTCCATATCGAGTCTTTTGCCAATGTGTTCAATCCCAACTCACAGACAGATAGTACTTCTACAGTGTCTATATTGTCTCTATATCTGTGGGGCCGGGGCTTCCTGGCTGAAAACCAATAATAGCATCTCCCTTGAGGACTCAACCAATTAGAGCCTCTCTCCAGCTGCACTCAATGACCCGACCTCAGGATTCAAACTCGCTGTCGCTGCTGACGGAGATGTCGGGGGTGGAGGCTCCGGTGCCCCGAGGGTCGGTGCCGGTGCTGCAGTCGCTGGCCTCGGGGCTGCCCGGGTGACAGGGGGAGGCAGTCAGCAGGCGGGGGTGGTGGGAGTGGCGCTCCTGGACAGAACTCTCAGGGGAGCATCCGGAAGGCAGGTGGGTGGGGTCCTGTTGCAGTCTGGGAACAGGGAGAAGGAGATTGTGAAGTTAGTTTTAGAGACACATGGTTGGTTGAAGTGTTACCTAAGTGGTACACTCTGTGACTAAACGTAGTGCTTTTGTCTTGAAGTAAAACAATAATCAATTGGCTCACACTCAAAAAGCAGTCTTTTGATAAATTGCTTAATTTTTCAGTTTAGAATTTAGAACATCTTCAACAAGACACAGAAAGTCAAAGTTTCCAGCTGAGTAACATCCTCTCTTGCCTTGACTTGAATCTTGACGTACCTGTTCTTTGCCGACGCGGCCCTGTCTCTCTGGCGTCGGTTCTTGAACCAGTTGCCGACCTGTGTAGGCGTGAGTCCCGTGGCCTGGGCCAGGTGCCGTTTCCTGGACGGGTTTGGGTAGGGGTCCTGGAGGTACCACTCCCTGAGCAGGCTACGAGTTCTCTCCTTGGAGACATAAAGGACACAACAATGGTCAGTTCCCTGCTTCATGTAACCAACAGTGTACCTAATAATCTATATCTTTCACAATCAGATATGACATATGCAGTATATGGGTGTGATATCTTTCATTAGGCTACTCCATTGATATTGTTAAGAGAAGATTTCCTGCAGGAGACCTAAGCCATGCTGAAAATAATCGTATTAAATTGGATTTAAGGGATAATAATTATAATCTACATTATCAACATAAATATGTTATACTGTATATTGGCTCAGGATAAAAGGGCTTAGTACTGGAGAGAGGGTTAGTAGAGGTTTATACTTTGTGGGGCAGCAAGATGATTTGCCTGCAGTATCTGACTCTACCACAAGAGGGGGATGTAACGGGGGAGTTGGGACATTACCTAAACTCCACTGACCTACTGTACGATCTATAGCAAAAGTCAGTGCTCAGCCTTAGACCCTTCACCAAATGGTCTTGCACAGACTTTACCCATTCAATATTGTCAACAACATCCTGGGCCAGAGAGTGACACACGGGGCCTTATGTTGTTTCTGTGGAAATGTGACCTGCTCAAGGCGTGTATCTGCCCAGCCTTAAGTCTAGGACTACTCAGTCGGTCACAATCTTTTTTTTTGTGCTGTGTGTAGCTACTGTATCTTCTAAAATGACCTATTCCTTGCCCTGATGCAAGTGATTTCATATGCATTTGGTAGTGATTTTGTTGGTTGAAGTGCATTTCGAAGCAACCAAAATCCTGCAATGGTTAACAGGAATAGGGATGCCTTATGCATGTGTTTTGTTGTTTTCTAAAGATAACTGATGATGTCTATACTGACATCCAAAAGGTTAAAACACTTTTAAGCCCAACATTTCCCCCTAGACCTAATGATTGTCAGCTTGGTTCCACAGACCTTTGCGTTGGAGTGATGTTGACTGCGACAGTAACCTGGGCGTGATCCAAAACGGAATATCTCTCTGTTTCACTTCAATAGTGAAAGGTTCCGGGTATTCAGTGGAATCGGCTCCTAAGCAAATATCAAAGACACTGGCCATCCAGCACCAAGGAGAGTGGTGCTTATTTTTTTTTACAGTTTGTTTCATGTTGCATTATCGTTGCCCCGTCCTCTGTTATTTGTGTAACCAAGTGTAGCCTAGTAGCTAGGTCTACTGTGTAGCATAACCTACAATGTTTATGTCTGTTCTTTTTCTGAACCACTCCAAAAATAAGTTCCTTTGCAGGAAAATAAAGTTCTTCTATTCTATCCCAGGCTAGGTGATTGCTCACTGCTGTTTAGTTGGTGGAAACTCCAGAGTAAAAGGGAGCTTGGCTTATACCGCCACGGGTGGTCTCTGACACGCAAGGTTTATACTGTAGCAAGCTGACTCCCTCTGTGACTGCATCCCAAATGGCACCCTATTCCCAATGTAGTCACTACTTTTGACCAGGGCCCATGGAGCTTGGGTCAAAAGTAGTGCACTATATAGGGAATAGAGTGCCAGTTGGGACACAAACACATGCACTATAACCTACAGCCCATAGCAGCACAGTCCCCATTCAACATGCTCTTATGGAGCTCTTTAACCACAGGATTACTGCAGGTTGAAGTAGCCTGAAATCTAGACCTGTTTTGTGCTAACACTTCCCCTCCTTGTACTCTGTGTCACATGAGGAATGGATTGTTGTCACAAAAAGATTGTTACCCAGGCTAAGGTTGAAGAGCAGAAGCATCTCTTCTCACCTATGTCATTTACATGATGAGATGTAAAAAAAAAAAAAAAATATGAAAATACTTTAAAAAACAAATATATATCTTGTGTAGCCTATTGAGTCTTGATTTGGCTGACATTGCTTGTTTCTTGGCTTTAACACTTATGTGCTTGTTTTTATGTTTTGTGAATCCACACAAAGACGCTAATGCATATTGCCAGTGGTTCAGCAGAGAGACTGTAGATAATCACGTATTGGTCTGTCCCTCAGTAAAGGAAGTGACATGTGCAGCCACATTACTACAGACAAGATATGTCCTCTTTGAAACTTTGCCATTGAACTTTGCCATCAAACTCAAAGCAGTGAATGGTAGAAAGTGAAACACCATAACATGACACATTAGAACATCATTTAACAGGATCTCTGTGGGAAACACCATTGCATTCATTTGTTTCTCTATAGAAATAGCCTACAGCCTTTTATGTGAAAATCTTTTACTATGTCTAACCTAACCTTGCAGGAGGGTATTGACCTCCTATTATCTATAGTCTGAGTTAACAGAGATCAGGACTGGAGAAAAAGAGAGAACCCTTGTCAGTGACTCAGTATCATTAGCAACTGAAGCGCTCAGGAACTATTGGGGACTTGATATGCCAAGGTGCCATAATGAGACCATCTGAAGTTATTTCAGATTTTTTGTTTTATTTAATTAACCTTTATTTAACTAGGCAAGTTAGTTAAGAACAAATTCTTATTTACACTGATGGCCAAGGAACAGTGGGTTAACTGCCTTGTTCAGGGCAGAATGACAGATGTTTCAGTATAAGAATTTCAAAATGTTTTACAAATGTACAATTAACAGTGAGTCAGCCCAGTAGGCTATATACATTATAGGTTACAGTCAGATATTAGTTACGGGTTTCGTTCATTTCTAATTTATAGCCAGTTAGTGTATATAGGCATGTATGCATGATGAAGGTGTGTAACTATAGGTATGGTGCGAAAGAATCATACTTACAGCTTGGTGTCTCACCTTAAAGCAGTGCGTCTTCTGCTCGCCGTCCCAGATGGTGCGAGGCAGTGGGAACTTCTTCCGGATACGGTACTTCTCCACCGGTCCCAGGGGACGGCCCCGGAGCCGCTCTGCCTCGCGGTAATGCGCGTCCAGCCACAGATCTTGGAGTTTGGCGTGAGACTCGCGTGTAAAGCGGTGGCTCTGGAGGATCTGGTAAAGCGCCTCGAAGTTTCCTCCGTGGAAGGCGACCAGCGCCCGGGCGCGCATCACTGACTCGTGGCGGTTGAGAGCCTCCCCGGCGGAGCCAGGGACAGCATCAGGCAGGGACCATAAGAACCGCCCCAGGCGCTCGATGTCGCCGGTCTCCTCGAGGTTCTCGCACACCCGAGCCACTTGTTCCGGGGTGAACATAGGCAAAGGGAACATCTTTCCCCTTTTTCGTTCTTCTCAGACTTTGTCAACAAATAAAATAGTCTATATTATCATATATCAAAAAAAAATAATGTTGGTTCAGCTAAATGGACATGGCCAATGGTCATATCATTCCAATTGTCTGGTGCGTGAAGTGTCCTTTTACGCACCACGTCCCAGTGAGCCTCCCAGTGATGCGGAAGTTTAGTTGAATCAAATATAGTTTTCTAGTAAAAATAAATCTGATTGGCAGCGAGTTCCTTATGTAAGTTGTTTCTCCTGTCTTTTCCCGGTATTGGCAAGCTATGCTATATGTGACAACTGTCGCGTCGGAGCCAGGCACTTCCTGGAGTTCTGTCGGTTCTAGTAGGCTAAAGAAAGAACGCCAGGAGTCGACCTGTATTTATAGATAGAAACAATTAGCATCTTTGTAGATGTTTTGAGAGGGATTATGCGCCTCGCAGTCATTAGCCACTTAGCGGGGGGTAATGTGTATAGAGGTGACAGCCTGATCAGATTGTTTGTTTTAGCCGAGGGATACATTGACTGTCAGGATGATTGGGAAGCTAACAACAAGGATATTTAATTGGTCTGATCTGCATGATTGGCCGGCCGGGGGAAATCCAATACAGGCCAAAGGACAGGGAGGAGGATGTGGAGAAGAGAAGAGAGGAGGAAAATGTGTGTAATCAAACGTTTTTTTTTTTACCCATTAGGCCTGGTTGCTATTTCCTAGAAAGTTAATTCACCTAAATAGAATGAAGTGATACATAATCAAAAACTTTTCTATAACCAATCACTCGATAATTGGAATAGTAGAATAGTGACATATTATTGTTGTGTTTATAATAATGTGATAAAATGTTTGGTTTAAAAACATCTATATTTGACTCGTACCTATAGTTTTAGTTGACAGTTTGTCAACAAATGATTATAGGTCTTCGGTAAATTGTGCATATATATTTGAGATAGGCCTAACCCAAACCGAAGTAATTGTATTCGGATATGGTTTTTTGCTTGTTGTTGTTTTTTAATCCTGGTGAATGGATGCACCCTGGCTCATAACATGTATGGGTTATAGATGACAGACCGCTTCACAGCTATAGTGTATGCTCTGATTTGAATGCGGTTTGAATCTGAGCGCCAGAGCTACCGCGCTAAAGCCTTGGCAATCTGTATCTGTATCACCTACGCGGCGGCCGCTTCCATTTGCCCACGGCGAAATCTCCCGAGATGCATGTTTGGCAAAGCTGCTAAACATCCTCTCAACGCTCCCGGCAAAAGTAATCGCCTTTTAATTAAAGTGGACACTCATACAGTAGACCTATCCTCCTCCACCCCGGTCCGTCCCCGGGTCAGGATAGTTTTTTTTAAACGTCTCTGGAGGCAGGGTGATGGACGGCAGTGTTACTCGGGGACACTGTATTATATGATCCTGCTTCATGGGTTCAATCCCTTTCTGATTTTATTAATCCGTCTTTAGGGGACACATTTTTTATTAATCCGGTTTAGAATAAGCATCTGTCCACGATTGCGGTACAACAAGCACACATAACAAACTATATTATATGAGTATAGGCTATAGGGAATTGATATATGCTCTGGGTCTTTAGGCACATTGCATATTATTTTTTAATTATTCATAATTGTATTTATTAGGCTACTGTTTTGTTTAGGGGAATAACGTTAATACGTTTGTGTATGGTGGTGGAGGTGGGTTGGGGTCAGTTCAGGAAAATCCTATTTGACAATAAACGTTTTTTTAAATTCTGGAATTGGAATTTCATTTAGTCTCCAGAATTGATGGAATTGAAATGGAATTGACAGTAACCCTGGACAGTTTACATCCATAGTCTCTAGACTACAGAACCACATCAATGCCGTGCCAATCCAGCAGACCATGCTTATGAATTTTGTGTGCATATAGGTTTTAAAATAGAAGTTGTGGTCATGCAAAGAAAGGGTCATGGTTTAGAAACAGGTCAAGTGGTTTAGTCTTGTCCAACAATCTTTCTACAAAACACAAATATGCGTTTACCAGACAATACAGGCTAAGCTGGAGACCTTCGAGGTCATGATTGATTATATAATTTAGACAACAGACAATTAATTCTGACTTTATGTAGAATTTAACTGTAATAGCTGAATAAATACTTTATTTTATTGGGAGATTTTCTTTCTTTAGTTTTCTTATTTTGTTTTATAACCTTAACCTCTGAAAATTACTAGCATAATTTAATTGACTACAGACACACTACATGTCCAAAAGCAGGTGGACACCTCCTCGTCTAACATCTCATTCCAAAATCATGGGCATTAATATGGAGGTGGTCCCCCTTTTGCTGCTATAACAGCCTCCATTCTTCTGGGAAGGCTTTCCAGTAGATTTTGGAACATTGCTGCAGGGACTTGCTTCCATGCAGCCACAAGAGCATAAGTGAGGTCGGCCACTGATGTTGGGCAATTAGGCCTGGCTTGCCTGGCTTGTGTTCCAATTCATCACAAAGGTGTTAGATGAGGTTGAGGTCAGGGCTTTGTGCAAGCAAGTCAAGTTCTTCCACATTGATCTTGACAAACCATTTCTGTGTGGACTTCACTTTGTGCATGGTGGCATTGCCCTGCTGAAACAGGAAAGGCCCTTCCCCAAACTGTTGCCACAAAGTTGGAAGCACAGAATCATCTAGAATGTTATTGTATGCTGTAGCATTAATATGTACCTTCACTGGAACTAAGGAGCAAGCCTGAACTATGAAAAATAGCCCCAGACCATTATTTCTCCTCCACCAAACTTTAAATTTGGCACTATGCAGTCGGGCAGGTTGCGTTCTCCTGGCATTCACCAAACCCAGATTCGTCCATCGGACTGCCAAATGGTAAAGCATGATTCATCACTCCAGAAATGCGTTTCCACTGCTCCAGAGTCCAATGGCGGCAAGCTTTACACCACCCCAGCCGACGCTTGGCATTGCCCATGGTGATCTTAGGCTTGTGTGCTGCTTCTCGAGCATGGAAACCCGTTTCATGAAGCTCCCAACGAACAGTCATTGTTCTGACGTTGCTTCCAGAGGCAGTTTAGAACTCGGTAGTGAGTGTTGCAACTGAGGACAGACTATTTTTAGCACTACGCACTTTAGCACCGCTTCAGCACTCACGGGTCCCGTTCTATGGGCTTGTGTGGCCTACCACTTCGCGGCTGAGCCGTTGTTGCATCCTTTGATGGTGTCACGTTGAAAGTCACTGAGCTCTTCAGTAAGGCCATTCTACTGCCAATGTTTGTCTATGGAGATTGCATGGGCGTGTACTCTATTTTAATCACCTGTCAGCAACGGGTGTGGCTGAAATAGCCGAATCCACTAAGTTGAAGGGCCGTCCACATACTTTTGGTCATGTGGTGTAAGATGTAATGTTCTAATCCTGATGTAAATGACCAAATACACTCAAAACCAAGACATATATAAACAAAGCTAGATTTAATTTGTAATAATGTCGGCGAGGGTCTGGAAGCAAGTTCAGGGAGTGAGTGTTTTAATAAATAAATGATAAACTATCAAAATAGAGAAAGTCGCACACTCCATGTATAATCTCCCAGCAATTTAATGGGTTTTTACCAACGTTTCGGCATCACTGTGCCTTCCTCAGGGATAAATCAATTAAACCTGGTACAAAACAAGAAACACGAACTACACACACAGACAAGAAACAGAAACATTGACGCCTGGGGAAGGAACCAAGGGGAGTGACAGATATAGGGAAGATAATCAAGGAGGTGATGGAGTCCAGGTTAGTGTCATGAGGCGCAGGTGTGCGAGACGATGGTGACAGGTGTGCGGGATAATCAGCAGTCTGATGACCAAGAGGCCGGGGAGGGAGTATACCTGACAATATTATTATTGATTTCAACAACTGTATACCTTCTGTGCAGAATACATGTTCAAGGGATACATTTCTTTGTCACAAAAAGGCAAATGGAAACTAAAGTAGCTTGTGAAAGTAACAATATAAGCCTAGGCAAGATCATTTTAAACAAAATTCTGCCAAGTTTACGAGGCCCCCGATGATGTGATGCTCTTGGTAATGGCCTGAGTTGCCTAATGGTGAGTCCGCCAGTGTGTACAGGAACATTGATATTTGAAATGTTTATACATTATATCCTTGTAAAAATATTCATTTTAACTTCAATATTATAATTATTTTTTAAATGACTCTACTAACACAATTGTAATGCTCGTCATGGGTGGAAGAAGAGGAGGACCAATGCGCAGCGTGGTAAGTGTTCATATTCTTTAATGAAACAACTGAACACTGGAAAAAAAAAAGACAAACGAACAGTCCTGTACGGTGAAGAAAAACACAGAACAGAAAATAATCACCCACAACTCAAGGGTAAAAACAAGGCTGCCTAAGTATGGTTCTCAATCAGGGACAACGATAAACAGCTGCCTCTGATTGAGAACCATACCAGGCCAAACACAGAAATACCAAATCATAGAAAAAAGAACAGACTGCCCACCCAACTCACACCCTGACCATACTAAAACAAAGACATCACAAAGGAACTAAGGTCAGAACGTGACAACAATGTATAAAAAACTGTGACAAAATTCTTATTTTTCAAATGGAAGTAAATCCAAACAGTCCATAGCTCAAGACAAAGGTATAGATTCCCTGTACAAACAGTGGGCAGAGGATGATAGCCCATCTAGATTATCAGGGCAGTGGGGTGCAATGTGTGTGTGCCTATGTGTGTGTGTGTCTGTCGGGAGGGAGGGAGGGATTGTACTGTGTGTGTGCAAGTGTCTGTTCACACAGCCAGTATAGAGGAGCACAGAAGGGGGGAGAAATTAGATGAGCTGGGGGAAGATCATACCTTATAGTTAATCTGACGCTGTTAGGTCTTAGACACTTCTCGCGTTTGAATGCACACTTGTACACACACTTGCGTAAACATACTCACACACACACACACCCCTCTACCCCCTTCCAAATCCCACCAATCTGTTAACACTTTGAGAGCAGACTGAGTGAGATTACCAATCTTCTTAATCATAGATGGAGATGGGATGAGGAGATTATGATGGTGTGTGCCAGTCAGTATCAGTGTGTGAGGGGTGTTTAAACTGTATTGATTTATTGAATACCGCACATCCTTATAGAGGCATCGTTTTGATATGATACAACACGATAGCGTGTCAATAAAGCCTGCTAAAGTTTATATTCCTGGCTGTGTTGTCAAAATTGCGCTCTTGCAAGCTTTGCAAGGAAAGTTTACAAGCTGAACCAAACACATAGTGTTTAACACATGCCCACTGAAGAGTGGTCATCAACCTTGTAGCAACATTTCCCATCTATTTGTCCTGATCATTTTTTTGTTACCAGAGTTATATAGTTACATACTTTTGTGTTCTAATTCATTCTGTGACCATATGCACATATCTAGCCCTCATTCCCCTCTTCCCCTCCCCTCCCTGCATCTCTTCCCCTTTCTGGACAAAACAAGGCCTGCATCCCAAATGGCTCCCTATTCCCTATAGTGCCTATGGGCCCGGGTCAAAAGTAGTGCACCACAGGAAATATTGGGATCCATTTGGGACGCAGGCCAGGACATGATGGTGGAGGTGGAACCCCACTTGGCATAATTAATTCGACTTAAACAAGAAGTCGCCTGCTTAAAAATGAGCTGTTGATTTTGCCAACACGCAAGGCAGGGGGTGGGGTCTGGGGCCCTGTGTGGCGGGGTATTACCCATCCAACCGTGCTGTATAAATCCACAACTCAACGCAATTAACAAGCAACTGGGAGGAGAACTAATTAGTGTTATCGTTATCACCGGCCCCAACCCCTATTCCTCCTAAAGAAAGGAGGTCAAACACACACGCAACGAGCTCAGGAAAACACACCGAAACAAATGAATTAAGCACACATGCACTCGCATAACACACACTGACACACACACACACTAATTCCATCCCAGCAAGTGAAGTAGGGGCTAATTACAAACTTGTTTGCAACTCAATACCAGTATCCTCTCAGACAGGTCGAGTGTCCCCCACCCCCTCCCCACATAGGAGGGTCTCCCAGGCAGCACCATATGCCCAGGGGTCATTCACCAAACAAACAATATATTCACTTCCCCTTCCGCTGTTGTGAGGTGCTATAGGAGGAGAAAGAGCAAAGTCTCTTGCCTCAATTGGCCCAGGGTGAGCACGGAGGATTGAGATAGCAGTCACTGTGGAGGCAAATATTTGTGGTGGATTGAAAGACAAGGAGTGAATCCCCGTCTAAATTTTTAGCACAGTTAGAAAGACCCCCACAAAGCTCTTATTTTAACCAGCATCTACCACGTCTTATTAACAACATAACTGTTTTTGTTGTTTGCATTATACTCAATCTCAGTTGACTGTTTTTAAGCGAGGTACAGTATATGACAGGATTATACAGTGCCTTCACGATCCCTTGACTTTTCCCACATTTTGTTAAGTTTACAGCCTTATTCTAAAATTGATTAAATTGTTGTTTTTTTCATCTATCTACACACAATGCCCCATAATGACAAAGGAAAAACAGTTATTTTAGAAATGTTTGTTAATTTATTACAAATCAAATGGAAATATCACATTTACATAAGTATTCAGATCCTTTACTCAGTACTTTGTTGAAGCACCTTTGGCAGCGATTAAAGCCTTGAGTCTTCGTTGAGTAAATACACCTGTATTTGGGGAGTTTCTCCCATTCTTCTCTGCAGATCCTCTCCACCTCTGTCAGGTTGGATGGGGAGTGTTGTGCACAGCTATTTTCAGGTCTCTTCAGAGATGTTCAGGCTCTGGCTGGGCTACTCAATGACATTCAGAGACTTGGGGTATTGTTTGTAGACTGATGAGAAAAAACAAACAATTTAATCAATTTTAGAATAAGGCTGTAACGTAACAAAATGTGGAAAAAGTCAAGGGGTCTGAATACTTTCCGAATGCACTATACATGGGATATCATCACCCAGAATAACATGCTGTACCCCCTCATTCTCTGGATGGCACATCAGCCTATCAATTGATGCTGAATTATTCATGATTTGTAGAAGGTTGTTCTCTAGGTTCAAGTCTCCATTCTCATGACCTTTGTATTGAAAGAGTCTGGCACTCTAATACGATGGGGTGACTTATGTTCTAAATTCAATTGTGTTATCTGTGTGTGTGTGTCCAACCTGTGTGCTTGTGTACTCTGTGTCTCTGTCTCTCGACGTGTATGTCTCTCTGCCTGTGTCCAACCCCAGGGCTATCTGATAGCGAACCACCTCCCCAAGGAGGACCTGTTTGACGTCTCTCTCTACTGCCAGCACTACTGTCTCCTCCCCCTGGATGGTTTTTTTTTCAGGTTCAGTTAACAAACGGCCCGTCCTCCTAACATAGTCCCAGACGGCACTCCACCACAGAATGTGGTCTTGGATGGGGATGCCTGCTCTAGTATTTCTATAGCTCCACCTAAGGAAGGTATCACTGTTGCTGTGTGTGAAGATGAGCTTACACAAGGAGATCTCCTTTTGATGACTTATAAGCCAACCAACCAACAATGTTGTCTAATTTATGCTCTCTGCACTAGAAAATAGACTTGAGGATGGATGGGTGGATCACTCTCAGGGTTTGTTTGCTGGGCTGGTCGTTGGCCCTTGTGCTTATGATTACTGTGATTCGTGACGAGCAGCAATGGCTGCTAGTGGTCATGGTGGTGATGTAAGGGGTTAGAACAATAGGAGGGCCAATGTCTGTCTGTCTGTCTGTGCCTGGCTGGCTGGCTGGCTGGCTTCACTGCCATGACATCATAGCCTAGAGAACTCAGAGAAGAGAACATAGAATCTTAGAATTCTTTGGAATCTTAGAAGCTCTCTGTGTCAAAGAAAGAACACTGTCCAATTCTGGATTCTGTCTGTAACTCAATAGGCACCTCTGTCAAATGTTGGTTTGTGGTCAAAATGTTATGACTCAAATTGCTATTGAGTTATATTTTATTTCTACCAATTGTAGTCAAATTGAATATCATACTCACAGAAATTGTGCTTAACATTTTAATTGACATTGTCTTTCAAGTCTCTTTACTTCCATGCCTGTGAACTCACAGAGAACTATCTGCATACCAGTTTGGCCATCATGTCTTAGGTGACTTAATAGAAGAAAAATAATTGAATTCTCACACCACGCAGCCTCGCTGCGATTCCTTGATATAACAGGTGTTATTGGAGTTGTTTAGGAATGCTAAAGGGCTTAAAAGGTAGGACTTATTCTCACCTAATACTTTAATACTCATTAATTCCTGATTCAGTGACTTACCTCTATTGAGCCCCCCCTCCCCCCCTCCCTGTCCCACCCTGCCCCACCTGCCTGCCCCAGCCCAGCCACTCTGCAGCTCCGCCAAATTACCCCCCGGGAGGGACAGGTGGATAAAGTGAGGGCTGGGGGAGGGATGAAGGGATGGAGGGTAGAGGATGGTTATTTAAGAGTGCTTAAAGGCTCAGTAAAGTTTGTTTGTTGTGTGCTAATTTTGTCTGCCTTCATGTCACCTAGATGTACTGATAGGAGTGCACTACATACACACTGACCTGAGCTTATAAATACTCTTTAGAGCACTGGATAGACTTTAATGATTGATTCATGGATAGTTGCCCATAGCGAGACACACATTCTGAGACATTGTTTGCAGCATGGTTATTATTAATTTATTGCAAGAAATGGAGAATAAGTGGAAATAAGCCACGGCAAAAATCAAAAACAACTCCTTCTAAAACTATCTCCTCTGCTTTTTCCTATGAGAAAATACATGTTGTATATCACTGTATGTACTGTACTGTGTACTGTACCAGAACTATGGATAAGCTCCTCTCCTCTGAGATTTAATGCAGATCCTGGGAGCCAAACTATGAGGGCCCAGGGAATGTGCAGCCAGTCTACAAACACAGTACAATAGGCCAATTGCATCATGCCATCCTTCATCTGTTACTAAATTATGGCGATAGAGGAGCTTGCATTAGCTCATTGATCGAGGAGACAGATTTAACTTAGCTCTATGTGGCTAGTGTCAGTGTCTGGTCAGTGGGTTCCCGACTCCAAGGTTCTGGTTCCTTGTTGTGTGTGTGTGTGTGTGTGTGTGTGTGTGTGTGTGTGTGTGTGTGTGTGTGTGTGTGTGTGTGTGTGTGTGTGTGTGTGTGTGTGTGTGTGTGTGTGTGTGTGTGTGTGTGCGCGCAACTCTGTGTGTTTGTGTATGTGTGTGACAGTGTGTGCGCGACTGTGTCAGAGGGGGATGCCCTGTCCAGCCTGCCCCCGTCCGTTTGTTCTCTCCTGGTGAATTCCGGCAACAGTGGGTAGGAGGAGTATACAAGCTGGGCACTGGGGAGGATAAAAGAGGACGGTGGGAGAAGGAGGAGGAGGCTATAAGCAAGGCGCTGGTGAGGCTCAGTGAGAGGGATTACCTAGATCCATTAGGCCTGATTTTTCTTCCCCCCCGGGCGGTGTCACGTCCTATTAGAACTGCAACCGCTAGCTGAGTACCACGGTGGTGGAGGGCGAAGGGAGACGTATTTAGCGGGATACGTTTAAAGAGCAGGTAGCCAGGGCGTCCAAGAACACTCGACTTAACTGGCCATGAGTGAACTGGATGCGTGCATCGGTGGGAGCTTGTTCCGTAAGCAGACAGGTCGCCTGCTCCTAAAGCTGGCATTGATGACTGATAAGCTCACACTCGTTTAAGTGAAACGGATGTTTCAGCTCACTTCTGTCCAGGCTGCTCTGCCTGGTGTTAAGTGTTACCAGAGGTGACCTGTTCCTGTTCCTCTCACCCCTGAGACACAAACATGTCTCACCTTTTCACTGAAATGCATTTTGGTTTCTACTTTTCACATTGCTTTGCATCTTTTTTTATTGAAGAGTTGCTTGTAGAGTTCACATAAAATGTTTTATTTTATAAGTATTTCATTTCATAAGTAGTTAAGTTGTAACATGTTGATCGTCATGACCTGACCTCATAGTGGAATCCAGGTGAACTCATCAGACATGTAACACTCAACAACTAGTTCTTGTTGGACACTATAGGGCAGTCATACTCAATAGGCAAACTTGGTCCCGGATCCAAATCAAGAACGGGGTCAATATGGACCGTGGGTCCTGACTTTAAACAGGTTTTCAGACTCAGTCTGACTGTGAACTTTCTGCTGTTGGGAGTTGTAATAGTGCATTGGCAGTTTTCCTATTTTTATCACATTCACTTACAGCTATTTATTTATAACCGGTCAAATAATATAAATCAAATAATATAATTCAAATAATATAATTCAAAAATGTCCAGTTGATCAACTTGCCCATGTTAGCTAAGTAGGTAAGCTAGGCTAACCCCATGGCAAAATGTGTAGATTTGCAGGAAATTTGCTTTACAGCTGCGAACTGTTATCTCCGCCAACAAGAGGCGTGTGAACAGTTTGGGGTCGCATGGGTAGCGAGGGGTTTCTTACTACGCGGATAAATTCAAATATCTATCTTTGCCACCTAGGAAATTTGTGTGACCGGACCTTCTCAAATATTATTTGAATACCGTGTACCGAAATCTTTTGGAAATGTTCAATGTGTTTCCATCACATTTTCAACTCTACTGATAGTTTTGTCACAGAAACTGTCACGTTAAATAGCAACATGTTGTTACTCTGGTCTTGGCATGTACTCTCTAGCCAACAGCTGGCAGATACAGTGCGGGTAGATGAAAAAAATTATGTTGAACTTCACAGGATGGTGAAAGTGCATGGTATGAGCTTGAGGCTCCTTTCCAATAAATTTCGCCGGTCTGATTATTTTTCTTCGGTACATGAAGTAACAGAAGTTATCATCAAGCACTGATTTCTATCTGCAACATATCCTTTTGGTGGAGACCCACCACTGGTGGGAAAATTCGCAAATGTTTACGTATGCAATACAAATCTGAAGCTAATTGGATGTAAACCTAACTTGTACTGAATAATTTGTTACAGAGTAATATAATTCAAGTAAACCCAACATACAGAGACGCGTTTGAAGTCAATTCGATACAACTTTATCTCCTCGGGGGCAATCAATTAAGAAAGGCATTGATTTCCAGTCAAGTGCTTTCCAATGGTCAATCAACAGGGGATGCCGTCATTAGCGCACAATAAGGTCCTAATGCTGAACATTTTCAATGACTGTCTGTTTAACATGCTGTGGCAATAGACAAAAGGTAATTCAGCTCTTAATACTTTGTCTGTGGGTGCGCCCCAAATGGCATCCTATTTCCTATATAGTGCACCATACAAAAGGGAATTGGTGCCATTTGGGACGCACCCGGGCTCTCCAGTCCTCCGAAGTTTTGGGGTCACTGCTACCTCACTGCAATTCTCATCCATGAAGTGACCCGCAAAAAAAGCCCCCCTCAAAAAGCCCCACTAGGCCGAAGGCTCCAGCATGTCTGGTCTTCCCTCGGTACACATACACCCCTCCTCTGCCTCCTCTTCTTCTTGTACACAGCCAATCTAGTGGTAGGCCTCCTGCTAGCTCCACACAGAGGCCAGCCCTAATTGCTCTTGTCGTAAAGCTCCCTGACCCTAATAAGCTGCAGCTCCCCAAAGCTGTCGAGATAAACCCCACTTTACCTCACCAAACCTGCTTAATGCCACTCCTTATCCGTACAACCCCCCCTCCCCCCTCCGTTCCCCCCTCTGCCTTCTGCCACTCAAACACCATCGACGGGACAGTGACGTACTGAGGAAGAGTGAAAAATAGGAGCAGAGGGAAAGCGCAAGAGAAAAATAAACAACGTAGTCCGAGTTATTGGTCTGGTGAGATGAAGAGAGGCACATAAAAACAAGAACGCCCTACGATCAGAATGTTGACAAAGAAAATCTGCTAATATGGTTGAAGGTAGAGTTGTTGGAGTGAGAGAGCAGGGACGAGATGTGTATCTGCTTAGATAGATCACTGGTGTGATAAGTTAAAGTGTTCGGATGATGAACCAAGTGCCCAGCAGCAGTGATTACGTGTTAGTCCCTTCCGTGTCTCACCACCAAGTTCAATAAATGAGATTACAGGGCTTTGTGGAGTTCACTTCAAAACAGGTTGTGTTAATTACTAAAAAAGATAGGATGTTAGGTCGAATCACCTTTTAACCCAGGCGTCAGCTTCTATTGGTTTAGTTAGTGACATCTTTTTAACCCAGAGACATGTTGTGTCCTCACAAGTTGTGAGCAACATCACACTACATACAGTGGGGAGAACAAGTATTTGATACACTGCCGATTTGGCAGGTTTTCCTACTTACAAAGCATGTAGAGGTCTGTAATTTTTATCATCGGTACACTTCAACTGTGAGAGACGGAATCTAAAACAAAAATCCAGAAAATCACATTGTATGATTTTTAAGTAATTAATTTGCATTTTATTGCATGACAAGTATTTGATCACCTACCAACCAGTAAGAATTCCGGCTCTCACGGACCTGTTCGTTTTTCTTTAAGAAGCCCTCCTGTTCTCCACTCATTACCTGTATTAACTGCACCTGTTTGAACTTGTTACCTGTATAAAAGACACCTGTCCTGTTCTCCCCACTGTATATGGTTTCCTCTAAAAGAAAGATAAAAGTTAATTTGTCAATTCAAAAATGTAAAATTGCCCATTGTTTTATTTGTGGATTTTTCCCTTCCTGAATTGACAACTGAATTCATTGAAAACTGAGAGAAATTGAGATCATGAATAAAAAAAACTGCCCTATTTAATTAGTTTTTTTTCAACTTGTTAATTACATTTCTTAAATTGACAACTAAATTCACCCCGAACCTGATATGCAACCCCTATCACCAAAATATTAGTGAAATGTAGAGAGAAATCTGTTGATTTCCTTCCCAATCATCATAGAAGTAAATTGGTTAGCATGAAAATCTACTAGATTGACGTACTCAGGAACTTGATTTAGACTCAACAGAATAAGAACTGCGATCCAACACAAGTCGTATTACCATAGGTAACCTTACTCCACTGCCTCCTACTTGGTTGAGTCGCTACTACACACAATTATACGTGCCAAAAGCATTTCATAGTAACGCCAACTGAAATTATCAAAACATTTTACTTTAAAAAAATGGTAATAACATAGGACAGTCAATTAATTTCCCCCCAAAAATACAACATGTAATGAAAAGTAATTTCAGAAACAAGTTGTAGTTTTTGTTGTATTTTAATAGGATATTTTAATATTTGAAAAATATCATAATGAATATGTAAACTTCCAACAACAAATATTTTTTTTCACTCCCAAATAACTAAAGAATATTATTTATTAGTGGTTGGAGAACAGAGTTCTGGCTATTCTGTGCTACATTTAGTCCTTCACAGGGCTAACAAGTCAGTGACCACTGCTATGCAAAATAGTAATACTGTACCATATATTCACAATGCAAAATAACCAGGATGAATACTATGGATACATCGTAAATGGCACCCCATTGTTCCGCAAGTAGTCTATAGGGAATAGGGTGCCATTTGGGACGTGACCTAGGGGATCATACTCTGTCGACATCCCTACTAAAGAGAACAACATACAGTTGAAGTCAGACGTTTACATACACTTAGGTTGGAGTCATTAAAACTCGTTTTTCAACCACTCCACAAATTTCTTGTTAACAAACTATGGTTTTGGCAAGTCGGTTAGGACATCTACTTTGTGCATGACACAAGTAATTTGTCCAACAATTTTTTACAGACAGATTATTTAACTTATAATTCACTGTATCACAATTCCAGTGTGTCAGAAGTTTACATACACTAAGTTGACTGTGCCTTTAAACAGCGTGGAAATTTTCAGAAAATGATATCATGGCTTTAGAGGCTTCTGATAGGCTAATTGACATAATTTGAGTCAATTGGAGGTGTACCTGTGGATGTATTTCAAGGCCTACCTTCAAACTCAGTGCCTCTTTTCTTGACATCATTGGAAAATCAAAAGAAATCAGCCAAGACCTCAGAAAAAAATTGTTCATTCTTGGGAGCAATTTCCAAATGCCTGAAGGTACCACAATCATCTGTACAAACAATAGTACGCAAGTATAAACACCATGGGACCACGCAGCCGTCATACCACTCAGGAAGGAGATGTGTTCTGTCTCCTAGAGATGAACGTACTTTGGTGCAAAAAGTGCAAATCAATCCCAGAACAACAGCAAAGGACCTTGTGAAGATGCTGGAGGAAACAGGTACAAAAGTATCTATATCCACAGTAAAAACGAGTCCTATATCGACATAACCTGAAAGGCCGCTCAGCAAGGAAGAAGCCACTGCTCCAAAACCGCCATAAAAAAGCCAGACGACGGTTTGCAACTGCACATGGAGATAGAGATCGTACTTTTTGGAGAAATGTTCTCTGGTCTGATGAAACAAAAATAGAACTGTTTGGCCATAATGACCATCGTTATGTTTGGAGGAAAAAGGGGGACGCTTGCAAGCCGAAGAACACCATCCTAACCGTGAAGCATCATGTTGTGGGGGTGCTTTGCTGCAGGAGGGACTGGTGCACTTCACAAAATAGATGGCTTCATTGACGGAGGGAAATTATGTGGATATATTGAAGCAACATCTCAAGATTAGTTAGGAAGTTAAAGCTTGGTCGCAAATGGGTCTTCCAAATGGAAAATGACACCAAGCATACTTCCAAAGTTGTGGCAAAATGGCTTAAGGACAACAAAGTTAAGGTATTGGAGTGGCCATCACAAAGCCTTGACCTCAATCCCATAGAACATTTGTGGGCAGAACTGAAAAAGCGTGTGCGAGCAAGGAGCCCTACAAACCTGACTCAGTTACACCAGCACGGTCAGGAGGAATGGGCCAGAATTCACCCAACTTATTGTGGGAAGCTTGTAGAAGGCAACCCGAAACGTTTGAACCAAGTTAAACAATTTAAAGGCAATGCTACCAAATACTAATTGAGTGTATGCAAACTTCTGACCCACAGGGAATGTGATGAATGAAATACAAGCTGAAATAAATAATTCACTCTACTATTAATCTGACATTTCATATTATCAAAATAAAGTGGTGATCCTAACTGACTTAAAACTGAATTTTTACTAGGATTAAATGTCAGGAATTGTGAAAAACTGAGATTAAATGTATTTGGCTAAGGTGTATGTAAACATCCGACTTCAACTGTATTTGTTCATAATATTAACTATTTGTACTTCAAACAAATGCAAACCATACAACTCCAATCCTTTAATAAATAAGTAACCATTTACATTAAATAGACATTTAATTTCTCTAAACGTTCAACAGTGTTTTGTTATACCTGCAGGTAAACACAACTAACCCTTTCCAGTTAACACACTGGTATCACAGCAGTGTTAGACTCAAAACACCTGTCACTCTTTCCCACTACATACATCTCTCTATGGGAGTGTCAACCAAACCCAGCTTCTATAGAACAATGAGTCTATTTACAAAAACAATTGTGGTCTTCAGCAGGCACTACAAATGACAGGCCCACCCTCACTGTCAATGCATAGGTAATGCTGATTATGATGATGATGATGTGAAAACCTTACAGTCAAGTGTCTACTATTGCCATCTAGTGGTTGACCGACTTGGACAAATGAGCAGAAATTCAGGGACCAGTGATCATTTCATGTTTATGTTGTAGTGCAGTTGGTAATTTGTTGATTTCTTGCTGGACAGAGGTATTGTGAACTCATAGGAATGCTGAACTCCAAATCAACACCTAGCCTGTACTTAGGGAGATGTGATCCAACGCTGATTCACACTATAGGGCCAAACCGTACTGTTCTGGCTTGGATATTTTCCTCTCACATGGTCCTACCCCGCAACAAAGATGAATGCGTAACCAGGCCAAACCCTAGTTTAACCCTATAGTGTCAATCAGTCACCAGTGTTCTCAACTTGTCTCCTCAGCAGCGTTGAGGGGAGGAGGGGTACTTGGTCTTCAGGCCCTCCTTGAAGCTGCGGAACAGGAGGCGGCTCCTTCGTTTCTCCTCATCCTTCCTGCTGTGGAACTCGCCATGAACTTTGAACCCTTTGTGCACCACGAAGGCAGAGTTGAGGACAGAGAATCCGTAGCCCGTCACGTGGAGCTTACAGGCCTGGGAGGGAAGAGGAGGAGTTAAGGGGGACAAACATGAAATGGTGAAAACTTTTAATTGAATGACGTGTCAGGACAAAGTATTTATTTATATTCGATTTGTATAATGTATGTTTTACTGCTGTGCAATAATCTCTGCAGTGTCCTTTGTCTGTTGATAATGTAATGTAGTCCTAATGGTTTTCAACCATACACACACACACCTGTCGCGTCCACTCCGCACTGTGAGTAACTGGCTACTTTTATCCGTACAATACATACCTGGCTGATGCGGTTAAAGCCGTACTGCCTGAAGCCGTCGTACAGGGGCACAGTGCGGAGCCCAATGTAGAAGGGCTCCCAGGGGTCCACCCAGGAAAACGTATAGGTCACGTCCAGGGGCCCCAAGCCTTGGCTATGTCTGTTCACCCACTTGGAGTAGTTGGTGGGTGCCTGGCACTGTGGGTACGGCATCTCATAGAAGGGCTGCACCTCTCCCACCTGGTACAGCTGTGCCAGCTCCGACTTGGTGGCAGGCATCTTGTGTACATGGCGGATCTCAAAGGTATGCAGGACGATGACCTCGGCTGTGGCAAACGTGGCATCTTGCCCATGTGGGAAAATGGCCACAGAGAGAGGGTTCTGCCAACGTTCCACCAAAGAGTCCAGGGGATGCAAGTTGTTGATGGATGTGTGCGTTGCTAAGGCCAATTGGTGCGAGCTTGCATCCGCTCCATTCTTCTGATTGGTGGAGAAATCGCTGTTGATCAAGTTATTGTACACACGGTATTTCCCGCAGGCATCAAATATAGCCCCCGTGGACAGAGAGTACATGAGACACTCTTTCCGTGAGTTTTTCTCAGAGTGGCCATTTTTCTTGCCAGAGCTCCGGAAAAGCTCAGAGTATCGGTAGCGCTGCTGCTTACCGTGCAGTTTCGATAGAAAGGAGAGGTAAAATCAGTTGCAAGACTGCTACCATTACCAGAGCAACACTTTAAACACGGAACATTCCTTATAGCAATGTATTCCCGGGCACTGCATGTACACCACATACAGCAAAATCCTTTAGCAATATGCCCCAGGTAGGTATAAAATTGACCACTGCTAGGTGGCTAAGTAGTTACACGGAGCTCATTTCGGAATGTATTTATGGGGGGCTCTCCTCGACTGTCTCATGCCGTTGACATCACGCAGTGCTGCCGTAGGATTAGATAAGATTTTCAGTAGTGAAATCATTGCACGGGCCTCCTTCATATTTGATGATATGCACTTTTGTCAATCTCATAGCATTAAAAAACACATTTGGAGAATGGTGGGTTTCCACTAGATAGCACATCCACAAAGTTGGCTATATCGTAAAAATTAATGAAAACAAAAACGTGCTTTTTGGCCATAATTTATTTTGATGTTAAAGGTAGACATAAGGTAAGCAGTGTGGTTATGGTTCAGTTTAAAATCAGATTTTAAGCAGATACATTGTATAAATAGACGGGGTTTATGACTTTGTGGCTGTGGTAACTAGTGACGACCTTGTGGCGCACGTCTACGCTTTTCTACCACAAACCCTAGTATAGAAGGGCACGTAGCTAGCTACTGCCCTTCTGGACCATTTATTGTGTTCGTAGCAAACAACTGTATGTTCAAATATGCTATTTGGTTTGCTTGCACTTTCATGAAAATGCTCTCTCGAATAACATAACCCAAATAAATTCATGACAGTAGTTATGGGGTGTGATTAGTTATGTGGTGTGACTCAGAGGACGAGGTGGCCGAGTGGTTAAGGCGATGGACTGCTAATCCATTGTGCTCTGCACGCGTGGGTTCGAATCCCATCCTCGTCGACAAATCTTTGTTTATGTATATTATACTGCTGTGCAAGAATCTCTGCAGTGTCTGTTGATAATGTAATGTAGTCCTAACTGTTTTCAACCATACACACACACACCTGTCGCGTCCCCTCCGTACTGTGAGTAACTAGCTACTTTTATCCATACAATACATACCTGGCTGATGCGGTTAAAGCCATACTCCCTGAAGCCGTGGTACAGGGCCACGGTGCGGGGCCCAATGTAGAAGGGCTCCCAGGGGTCCACCCAGGATAATGTTAGGTCACGTCCAGGGGCCCCAAGCCTTGGCTATGTCTGTTCACCCACTAGGAGTAGTTTTTCTACCACAAACCCTAGTATAGAAGGGCACGTAGCTAGCTAGTTCGACATAACATGGACCATTTATTGTGTTCGTAGCGAACAACTGCATGTTCAAACATGCTATGCTAGCACATTGAAATAACATAACCCCCGTAAGTTTAAGATAAAAAGGGGTTTTGGCTTATGATGTGACTCAGAGGACGAGGTGGCCGAGTGGTTAAGGCGATGGACTGCTAATCCATTGTGCTCTGCACGCGTGGGTTCGAATCCCATCCTCGTCGACAAAACTTTTCCTATCTCAGGAATAGAAGTGGTCTCCGGTAGCTAGTTAGAGGGAACAGTATCTGGCCAAATATCCTCCTCCGTGTGTGTGGAAAATGATATTGGTCAAAACTGAAACCCTGCCTAATAACCACATCAAATGGACACCTTCTTGCTCGAATACAAAGTCACAAGAAACAAAAACGTTCAAACCATATTTATTGTCCAGTCGTGCCCCACACGATACACTATCGTGTGCTGTTTTTTGGGTACTCTATAGCTTACTGCTCCAGAGGATGGCATGCCATAGCACTGCCGTTTATGACAGCCGGTAGGAAGGTCCTTTGTTGAGACCAGTGCATCGGAACTTTGCCTGCCACCATCCAGGTAGATTTCATGTTTTCTTCACCCATGAAATGGTCCCCACAGTATACTGACAGGCCAGCTCATAAATGCCCAAGCAAACCATATGGACTGAATAATATATTACTTATGTATTATTTAAATTATTTGTATTCCTAACATGAAAAAAATACATATTCACAAAACTACACAGTGAAAGTTAATATAGGCTAGGACAGTGTACTTCAGATCCTTTGGGGGCACTTAAGACTAGTACTGTATCAGACTGGAAGTCTGTCCCAAATGGCACCGTATCCTCTCAAAATTAGTGCACTATGTAGGAAATAGGGTGCCATTTGGGACTTGTATTTATGTTATCCATCTAAAACCAATGCTCAGAGCAAGGTTTCTTTCCAAAACAGATCAAAATGATGTGGTGAACAGTGCTTTCCCAATCAGATTAGCATTCCTTTTGCATGTGTTGTTCTATGGCATGCCAGAGACAAACCTCTCTAAGACAAAACACCAACAATATCATAATGTACATTGAAATATGACAGTATTAATAAACATCAAATAAATGTGACAGACAATATATGGTCATCAAGAAGGCATGTTGTTTAATACAACTATCATCCCGTAAGATTTTGATGAAACACTGCCTCGAGTAAAAGGCGAAAGGCTTGTTCATGTCTGAAGAGAAAATAAACCAGAGTAAGTAAATTGTTGGCTAAAGTTTTGTTTAACTATAGGTGAAAAAGATTCAATAACACATGGCTTCATTTATTTCAATTGAATGGTCTTGAGAATCTGGCCCTTGTAACATTGGTTTATAACCTTCATGCAAGACATACGTAAAACTCGGGCCCTTGAAATGCCTTTCAGGGTCTGTGCTGACTCGATGCTTGATGGCATTCTGCACAATTTCCTATTTTACTAAAGCCTTTTCACAAAGCTACGAAACTAGAACGCCGGCACCGCCTTTAGACGCGCTCCCTTCGCCCCCATTGGAGGACGCTGCAGATTTGCCCTGGCCTTCCTCCCCTTCTCCCACCAATCGGATGTTGTATTTTTCCCGGTACTCTGTGAGCTCCCGGCCTTTCGACTGCATCTGTGTGTTGAGGGATTCTACAATCTTTGAGATCTGTAAGGAAATGAGAGAGGGGAAAGCAGATAGTTAATCATAATGTCTGACCAGTAGTGATTTAGTTGTTGCAGTACTATCCTATACAACCTACAGCCTTGGTACCATAGCCTCGCACCATAACGAATATCAGTATTTTGCAGTAGATTACCTGCTGGGTGTCGACGAACGGTAACGATTCAACATGTAGAAGAATCTTTAAGAAATGAAAAGAAAATGACTCCCGATATTCTGGTCAGAGGCGATAGGACGTTCACTTGCTGTATAAGTACACTCGGCAATTAGTTGCTCAAGTCTGTTTCCTCTATTAAAAAACTTCCAAGCGAGTTTACCTCACCAGTCGGACTACAGCCAATGGCCACCACATTGCGTACATATTCATGGCATCTTACCATCAATCACAATTATTTTGGAATTCCCATTTTACACCAGCACTTCAAAGTGTTTTACAGTAACCTGAATTATACCCAAAAGAGCAAGCCAGAATAAAAATGTTACCTGTTCTTTATTGCTTTCCAGAGCTGGTAAGACTTCCTTAACTGTCCTCTCCACGAGCACCCCACCCACCAGCCGGAAGCACTTCCTTGTTGGGTCTACGTCTTTTAGGGTCTCAATGACTAGGCTGAGAAAAGAGGGAATTTGTAAAAGGAAAGTAACAAGGGTGAATCTTATCCTCTTTCTCAATACACATGGGAAGAGAAGATAAGGTTCCTCCCCTCATACCTTCTCCTCCAATGTATGTTGCGAGGGAGATGAGAAGAGAGGACAAGTGTTTTAGTACTATATCTCTTGACACAATGATGAAAATAATCATGGCCTCTAAACCTTCAAGCTGCATACTGGACCCTATTCCAACTAAACTACTGAAAGAGCTGCTTCCTGTGCTTGGCCCTCCTATGTTGAACATAATAAACGGCTCTCTATCCACTGGATGTGTACCAAACTCACTAAAAGTGGCAGTAATAAAGCCTCTCTTGAAAAAGCCAAACCTTGACCCAGAAAATATAAAAAAACTATCGGCCTATATCGAATCTTCCATTCCTCTCAAATTTTAGAGAAGGCTGTTGCGCAGCAACTCACTGCCTTCCTGAAGACAAACAATGTATACGAAATGCTTCAGTCTGGTTTTAGACCCCATCATAGCACTGAGACGGCACTTGTGAAGGTGGTAAATGACATTTTAATGGCATCGGACCGAGGCTCTGCATCTGTCCTCGTGCTCCTAGACCTTAGTGCTGCTTTTGATACCATCGATCACCACATTCTTTTGGAGAGATTGGAAACCCAAATTGGTCTACACGGACATGTTCTGGCCTGGTTTAGATCTTATCTGTCGGAAAGATATCAGTTTGTCTCTGTGAATGGTTTGTCCTCTGACAAATCAACTGTAAATTTCGGTGTTCCTCAAGGTTCCGTTTTAGGACCACTATTGTTTTCACTATATATTTTACCTCTTGGGGATGTTATTCGAAAACATAATGTAAACTTTCACTGCTATGCGGATGACACACAGCTGTACATTTCAATGAAACATGGTGAAGCCCCAAAATTGCCCTCGCTAGAAGCATGTGTTTCAGACATAAGGAAGTGGATGGCTGCAAACTTTCTACTATTAAACTCGGACAAAACAGAGATGCTTGTTCTAGGTCCCAAGAAACAAAGAGATCTTCTGTTGAATCTGACAATTAATCTTAATGGTTGTACAGTCGTCTCAAATAAAACTGTGAAGGACCTCGGCGTTAC
This sequence comes from Oncorhynchus kisutch, assembly GCF_002021735.2. NCBI lineage: Eukaryota > Metazoa > Chordata > Actinopteri > Salmoniformes > Salmonidae > Oncorhynchus > Oncorhynchus kisutch. The sequence continues at coordinate 23,980,655 of NC_034182.2, forward strand.
TCTGGACCCTGATCTCTCTTTTGAAGAACATATCAAGACCATTTCGAGGACAGCTTTTTTCCATCTACGTAACATTGCAAAAATCAGAAACTTTCTGTCCAAAAATGATGCAGAAAAATTAATCCATGCTTTTGTCACTTCTAGGTTAGACTACTGCAATGCTCTATTTTCCGGCTACCCGGATAAAGCACTAAATAAACTTCAGTTAGTGCTAAATACGGCTGCTAGAATCCTGACTAGAACCAAAAAATTTGATCATATTACTCCAGTGCTAGCCTCTCTACACTGGCTTCCTGTCAAAGCAAGGGCTGATTTCAAGGTTTTACTGCTAACCTACAAAGCATTACATGGGCTTGCTCCTACCTATCTCTCTGATTTGGTCCTGCCGTACATACCTATACGTACGCTACGGTCACAAGACGCAGGCCTCCTAATTGTCCCTAGAATTTCTAAGCAAACAGCTGGAGGCAGGGCTTTCTCCTATAGAGCTCCATTTTTATGGAACGGTCTGCCTACCCATGTCAGAGACGCAAACTCGGTCTCAACCTTTAAGTCTTTACTGAAGACTCATCTCTTCAGTGGGTCATATGATTGAGTGTAGTCTGGCCCAGGAGTGGGAAGGTGAACGGAAAGGCTCTGGAGCAACGAACCGCCCTTGCTGTCTCTGCCTGGCCGGTTCCCCTCTTTCCACTGGGATTCTCTGCCTCTAACCCTATTACAGGGGCTGAGTCACTGGCTTGCTGGGGCTCTCTCATGCCGTCCCTGGAGGGGGTGCGTCACCTGAGTGGGTTGATTCACTGTTGTGGTCATCCTGTCTGGGTTGGCGCCCCCCCCCCCCCCCCCCCCCCCCCCCTTGGGTTGTGCCGTGGCGGAGATCTTTGTGGGCTATACTCAGCCTTGTCTCAGGATGGTAAGTTGGTGGTTGAAGATATCCCTCTAGTGGTGTGGGGGCTGTGCTTTGGCAAAGTGGGTGGGGTTATATCCTTCCTGTTTGGCCCTGTCCGGGGGTGTCCTCGGATGGGGCCACAGTGTCTCCTGACCCCTCCTGTCTCAGCCTCCAGTATTTATGCTGCAGTAGTTTATGTGTCGGGGGGCTGGGGTCAGTTTGTTATATCTGGAGTACTTCTCCTGTCCTATTCGGTGTCCTGTGTGAATCTAAGTGTGCGTTCTCTAATTCTCTCCTTCTCTCTTTCTTTCTCTCTCTCGGAGGACCTGAGCCCTAGGACCATGCCCCAGGACTACCTGACATGATGACTCCTTGCTGTCCCCAGTCCACCTGGCCATGCTGCTGTTCCAGTTTCAACTGACCTGAGCCCTAGGACCATGCCCCAGGACTACCTGACATGATGACTCCTTGCTGTCCCCAGTCTACCTGGCCATGCTGCTGCTCCAGTTTCAACTTCCACCTGACTGTGCTGCTGCTCTAGTTTCAACTGTTCTGCCTTATTATTATTCGACCATGCTGGTCATTTATGAACATTGAACATCTTGACCATGTTCTGTTATAATCTCCACCCGGCACAGCCAGAAGAGGACTGGCCACCCCACATAGCCTGGTTCCTCTCTAGGTTTCTTCCTAGGTATTGGCCTTTCTAGGGAGTTTTTCCTAGCCACCGTGCTTCTCCACCTGCATTGCTTGCTGTTTGGGGTTTTAGGCTGGGTTTCTGTACAGCACTTTGAGATATCAGCTGATGTACGAAGGGCTATATAAATAAATTTGATTTGATTTGATTTGATTTGACTCCAGGGAAGACTTGAGATTCACCCCAAGTCTCAGAATCTCATCTCTAACACCTTAGACTGAACAATGATTATTCCTCTTTTTGGTTAAGTCCACTAAGGTGAACAGTGAGTGAATTGGTAGTGGTAATAGTAAAATGTCTGAAGTAAGCATAGCCACGGGAAGTAGGGATATGCTGCAGCAACCCCGGAAAAATCTGAATAAAGTATATTTTATTTTTGAAATAAGATTCTTGCACAGAAGTAGCGCACTGGGCCTTCACTAAACTCAGCAAAAAAAGAAACATCCCTTTTTGAGGACCCTGTCTTTCAAAGAAAATTCATAAAAATCCAAATAAATTCACAGATCTTCATTGTAAATGGTTTAAACACTGTTTCCAATGCTTGTTCAATGAACCACAAACAATTGATGAACATACACCTGTGGAACGGTCGCTAAGACACTAACAGTTTACAGACGGTAGGCAATTAAGGTCACAGTTATGAAAACACAGGACACTAATGAGGCCTTTCTACTGACTCTGAAAAAAAAGAAAGAAAGATGCCCAAGGTCCCTGCTCATCTGCGTGAACGTGTCTTAGGCATGCTGCAAGGAGGTAAGAGGACTGCAGATGTGGCCAGGGCAATAAATTGTGATGTCCATACTGTGAGACGCCTAAGACAGCGCTACAGGTAGACAGGACGGACAGCTGATCGTTCTCACAGTGTCAGACCACGTGTAACAACACCTGCACAGGATCGGTACATCACACCTGCGGGACAAGTACAGGATGGCAACAACAACTGCCCGAGTTACACCAGGAATGCACAATCCCTCCATCAGTGCCCAAACTGTCCACAATAGGCTGAGAGACTGGACTGAGGCCTTGTAGGCCTGTTGTAAGGCAGGTCCTCACCAGATATCACCGGCAACAACGTCGCCTATTGGCACAAACACACCGTCGCTGGACCAGACAGGACTGGCAAAAAGTGCTCTTCACTGACGAGTTGCGGTTTTGTCTCACCAGGGGTGATGGTCGGATTCACGTTTATCGTTGAAGGAATGAGTGTTACCCCGAGGCCTGTACTCTTTAGCGGGATCGAGGGTGGAGGGTCCATCATGGTCTGTGGCGGTGTGTCACAGCATCATCAGACTGAGCTTGTTGTCGTTGCAGGCAATCTCAACGCTGTGCGTTACAGGGAAGACATCCTCCCTCATGTGGTACCCTTCCTGCAGGCTCATCGTGACATGACCTTCCAGCATGACAATGTCACCAGCCATAGTGCTATCTCTGTGAGATATTTCCTGCAAGACAGTAATGTCAATGTTCTGCCATGGCTAGCGAAGAGCCCGGATCTCAATCCCATTGAGCACGTCTGGGACCTGTTGGATCGGAGGGTGAGGGCTAGGGCCATTCCCCCCCAGAAATATCAAGGGAACTTGCAGGTGCCTTGGTGGAAGAGTGGGGTAACATCTCACAGCAAGAACTGGCAAAGCTGGTGCAGTCCATGAGGAGGAGATGCACAGCAGTACTTAATGCAGCTGGTGGCCACACCAGAAACTGACTGTTACTTTTGATTTTGACCCCCCCTTTGTTCAGGGACACATTATTCAATTTCTGTTAGTCACATGTCAGTGGAACTTGTTCAGTTTATGTCTCAGTTGTTGAATCTGGTTATGTTCATACAAATATTTACACATGTTAAGTTTACTGAAAATAAACCCAAGTTGAGAGTGGGAGAACATTTCTTTTTTTGCTGAGTTTAGCATTAGCGGACCGATATAGACCTCTGTAGCAGGAAACACTGTCGGAGGAAACACTGTACACCTGGCGACAGTGTCAGCATGCATGCGCCCGGCCCGCCACAGGAGTCACTAGAGTGCGATGGGACAAGGACATCCCTGCCGGCCAAACCCTCCCCTAACCCGGACGACGTTGGGCCAATTGTGCGCTGCCCCATGGGCCTCCCGTTCACGGTCAGCTGCGACAGAGCCTGGACTCGAACCAGAGTCCAGATTTAACAAAACCCTGTCCACAAACATTTGGGCAAAGACAAAACATCCACATCAAATAACAAGGAAAACAACCACTTTTTGTGCGTATGACATTTACCATCCTTACAAACCACTTAAGTGTAAATGTACATTACTGTATTGTACATAGGCTGGTCATCTAGGAAGAAAAACAATGCACAATACAGTAATTGAGCACATTGCTACAGAGGTCTACAGTGGTTTGTGATGCTGTGGCTCAGTTGGTAGAGCATGGATCTCCGTGGCGGAGATCTTTGTGGGCTATACTCAGCCTTGTCTCAGGATGGTAAGTTGGTGGTTGAAGATATCCCTCTAGTGGCGTGGGGACTGTGCTTTGGCAAAGTGGGTGGGGTTATATCCTTCCTGTTTGGCCCTGTCCGGGGGTGTCCTCGGATGGGGCCACAGTGTCTCCTGTCCCCTCCTGTCTCAGCCTCCAGTATTTATGCTGCAGTAGTTTATGTGTCGGGGGGCTAGGGTCAGTTTGTTATATCTGGAGTACTTCTCCTGTCCTATTCAGTGTCCTGTGTGAATTTAAGTGTGCTCTCTCTAATTCTCTCTTTCTCTCTTTCGGAGGACCTGAACCCTAGGACCATGCCTCAGGATTACCTGACATGATGACTCCTTGCTGTCCCCAGTCCACCTGACCGTGCTGCTGCTCCAGTTTCAACTGTTCTGCCTTATTATTATTGGACCATGCTGGTCATTTATGAACATTTGAATATCTTGGCCATGTTCTGTTATAATCTCCACCCGGCACAGCCAGAAGAGGACTGGCCACCCCACATAGCCTGGTTCCTCTCTAGGTTTTGGCCTTTCTAGGGAGTTTTTCCTAGCCACCGTGCTTCTACACCTGCATTGCTTGATGTTTGGGGTTTTAGGCTGGGTTTCTGTATGTATGAAAACAAGTATGAAAACGTATGCACGTATGTAAGGTGCTCTGGATAAGAGCATCTACTAAAATGGAAATTGAATGAATACACCATTTCAGTTCACATAGAAATAAGTTGTATTTGCAAAGTATTTCACAAAACTAGAAAACATATCAAGAAAGTTTTTTTATATTCCACAAGTATTATCAGATTAACTGTTTTGTAAATACTCAAATAAGTTACATATTTTTTTCTTTTTTAAACACTAAAGTAGTGCACTGGGACTTTACTAGTCCTGTATTAGGGACCGATATAGATGTCTTAAGCGCGGGAATTTTTGTTTGTTCGTACCCCCCAACTACTTCCCGTGCCTATGGAAGTAAGAGGAAGAACTAAAACTGAGTATCTACTGAAGCAGGTCACACTAACTAGAGCTAGTTACCTATGCTCATTGATCTCCATCTCCAACTCTGCAGCCTTGGAGGCCATGCTGCGCTGCTCCGTGCGCATCCTCTGGAATGCAGCCACGACCTGTCAGACACATCGAATACATAAAATCAAACATTCACTCATAATAATAAGAAGAAGAAAATGCCATTAAGCAGACAATTTAGTCAAATGACTTAAATTTTATTTGGTGACCTACGGTTAAGAGCATTGGGGCTAGTAACCGAAAGGTCGCTGGTTTGAATCTGAGCCGACTAGGTGAAAAATCTGTCCATCTGCCCTTCAGCAAGGCACTTAACATTAATTGCTCTGGATAACAGCATCTGCTAAATGACAAAATAAACAAATGGAAGGCAACCAGTTTAGTCAGTGTAAAAACCCTCTTACAGTAGTGCACGCATACATTTTTGTAGGGGGGGGTCCTAGTTGGAATCGAACCCACAACCCTAGCCTTGCAAGCACCATGCTCTACCAGCCACAATACACACAGATTTCTCAACTTACATTAGATTGAACAAATTTTCAAAGAGCCTCGTTATATAGGCCTACCTGGACTATGAAATATCATTAGACCATGTGTTGGGTCGTTATGAGTAAATGCAATAGCTAGTAGTTTTTGTAATTTAAAAAAAACTGACTGCATTAGTTACTAATGCTGTTTTGTGTCTGACACTGCAGGACTCCAGACTGCAACCATTTAGTCGCATTAAGTGACCCTTGTACTTAGCTGTGCGAATAAAACATTTAACTGAGGGCCTCCCGGGTGGCGCCCGTACGGGAGTTGTAGCGATGAGACAAGATAGTAGCTACTACAACAATTGAATACCACGAAATTGGGGAGAAAAAGGGGTCAACATTTTTTTTTAAAACACTCACTCAAAACGACCCATTGTTTAGGAGGCTAAAACCATGACTTGGGTCAAACTGTAAAAGTACATTATACTCATGACTCCTGTAATGAAAGTGTCTGCCTGCCCAGGTGCCTGTATCACTGGGGCCCTGCTGCGGTGTAGAGCGAGCCACTTAAAGTGTTCTGATTGTATGACATTTTTAAATGTGCGGGGGAAAACAAAGCTATCCTGTTGTCACAGTTAAAAGAGAGAAGGTTCTCAGCTTTCTGTAGGTCTTATTTCTCAACTCTAAATTTGTTGGTCAATAGTAACTATTTTACCATTTGAATTTCATATGCCTTTGATATACAGAGCACACGAAAAGCGCTCTGTATATCTGTATCGGTCGACCGATTAATTAGGGCCGATTACAATCGGAAATCGGTATTTTTGGGGTGCCGATTTCCGATGATTTTTTAAATAAAAAAAACGTTATACCTTTTATTTAACTAGACAAGTCAGTTAAGAACACATTCTTATTTTCAATGACTGCCTAGGAACCGTGGGTTAACTGCCTTGTTCAGGGGCAGAACGACAGATTTTCACCTTGTCAGCTCAGGGGTTCCAATCTGGCAACCGCACAGTTAACTAGTCCAACGCTCTAACCATTGCACCCCACGAGTAGCCTGTCTGTTACCCGAATGCAGTAGAAGCCAAGGTCAATTGCTAGCTAGCATTAAACTTATCTTATAAAAAACAATCATAATCACTAGTTATAACTACTAATCCAGTTTAGCAGGCAATATTAACCAGGTGAACGTGTGTCATTTCTCTTGCGTTCATTGCACGCAGAGTCAGGGTATATGCAAGTTTGGGCTGCCTGGCTCATTGCGAAGTAATTTGCCAGAATTTTACATAATTATGACATAGATTGAAGGTTGTGCAATGTAACAAGAATATTTAGACTTAGGGATGCCACCCGTTAGATAAGGAACCGTTCGGTATTTTATTTCACTGAAATAATAAACATTTTGTTATCGAAATGATAGTTTCCGGATTCGATCATATTAATGACCAAAGGCTCGTATTTCTGTGTGTTATGTTATAATTAAGTCTGATTTGATAGAGCAGTCTGACTGAGCAGCAGCAGGCCCGTAATCATTCATTCAAACAGCACTTATGTGCGTTTTGCCAGCAGCTCTTCGCAAGCACAGCGCTGTTTATGACTTCAAGCCTATCAGCCTAATGGCTGGTGTAACCAATGTGAAATGGCTAGCTAGTTAGCTGGGTGTGCGCTAATACTGTTTCAAACTTCACTCGCTTTCAGATTTGGAGTAGTTATTCCCCTTGCGCTGCAATACTATACACTGGCAATACTATAGTGCAATACTATAGTGCCTATAAGAATATCCAATAGTCAAAGGTATATGAAATACAAATGGTAGAGAGAGAAATAGTTCTATAAATACTAAATTAACTACAACCTAAAACCTCTTGCCTTGGAATATTGAAGTCTCATGTTAAAAGGAACCACCAACTTTCATATGTTCTCATGTTCTGAGCAAGGAACTTAAACGTTAGCTTTTTTACATGGCACATATTACTTTCTTCTCCAACACTTTGTTTTTGCATTATTTAAACCAAATTGAACATGTTTCATTATTTATTTGAGGCAAAATTGATTTTATTGATGTTTTATATTAAATTAAAATAAGTGTTAATTCAGTATTGTTGTAATTGTCATTATTACAAATAAATAAAATATATATATATTTTTTTAAATTATTATTTTATTTTTAAATCGGCCGATTAAATCGGTATCAGCTTTTTTGGTCCTCCAATAATCGACATCGGCGTTGAAAAATCATAATCCGTCGACCTCTATTTTGGACATCACAATTTACAGTTAGATTAATACATGGCTACTAGCAGTGTGTTTTATATTGAGAGTTAGTGCTCTACACTGCCTTCAGAAAGTATTCATACCCCTTGACTTAACCCACATTGTTGTTAGCCTGAATTCAAAATGGATTACATTTTTATTTATTTTAAATCACCCATCTTACACACAATACTCCATAATGACAAAGTGAAAACGTGTTTTTATAAATGTTAACTCATTTCTGGAAAATGAAATGCAGAAATCTCATTTACATGACAGTATTCATACATGTTAGCATCACCTTTGGCAGTGATTACAGCTGTGAGTCTTGCTGGGTCTCTAAGAGCCTTGCACACGTGGATTGTACAATATTGGCAATATACACTGCTCGAAAAAATAAAGGGAACACTTAAACAACACAATGTAACTCCAAGTCAATCACACTTCTGTGAAATCAAACTGTCCACTTAGGAAGCAACACTGATTGACAATCAATTTCACATGCTGTTGTGCAAATGCACTAGACAACAGGTGGAAATTATAGGCAATTAGCAAGACACTCCCAATAAAGGAGTGGTTCTGCAGGTGGTGACCACAGACCACTTCTCAGTTCCTATGCTTCCTGGCTGATGTTTTGGTCACTTTTGAATGCTGGCGGTGCTTTCACTCTAGTGGTAGCATGAGACGGAGTCTATAACCCACACAAGTGGTTCAGGTAGTGCAGCCATCCAGGATGGCACATCAATCCGAGCTGTGGCAATAAGGTTTGCTGTTCCTTGGAGAACGTTCTGCTGCCTGCAACATCCTCCGGCATGACCGGTTTGGTGGTGGGTCAGTCATGGTGTGGGGTGGCATTTCTTTGGGGGGCCGCACAGCCCTCCATGTGCTCGCCAGAGGTAGCCTGACTGCCATTAGGTACCGAGATGAGATCCTCAGACCCCTTGTGAGACCATATGCTGGTGCGGTTGGCCCTGGGTTCCTCCTAATGCAAGACAATGCTAGACCTCATGTGGCTGGAGTGTGTCAGCAGTTCCTGCAAGAGGAAGGCATTGATGCTATGGACTGGCCCGCCTGTTCCCCAGACCTGAATCCAATTGAGCACATCTGGGACATCATGTCTCGCTCCATCCACCACAGCCACATTGCACCATAGACTGTCCAGGAGTTGGCAGATGCTTTAGTCCAGGTCTGGGAGGAGATCCCTCAGGAGGCCATCCGCCACCTCATTAGGAGCATGCCCAGGCGTTGAAGGGAGGTCATACAGGCACGTGGAGGCCACACACACTACTGAGCCTCATTTTGACTTGTTTTAAGGACATTACATCAAAGTTGGATCAGCCTGTAGTGTGGTTTTCCACTTTAATTTTGAGTGTGACTCCAAATCCAGACCTCCATGGGTTAATACATTTGATTTCCATTGATCATTTTTGTGTGATTTTCTTGTCAGCACATTCAACTATGTAAAGAAAAAAGTATTTAATAAGAATATTTCATTCATTCAGATCTAGGATGTGTTATTTTAGTGTTCCCTTTATTTTTTTGAGCAGTGTATATTTTTATTTAATTCTTCAAGCTCTGTCAAGTTGGTTGTTGATCACTGCGAGACAGCCATTTTAAATTCTTGCCATAGATTTTCAAGTCAAAACTGTAATGGTTCTCGAACTTTCAATGTCATCTTGGTAAGCAACTCCAGTGTAGATTTGGCCTTATGTTTTAGGTTATTGTCCTGCTGAAAGGTGAATTTGTCTCCCAGTGTCTGGTGGAAAGCAGACTGAACCAGGTTTTCCTCTGATTTTACATGTGCTTTCATTAGCTAAAACCTCCCTGCTATTTGTGGTTGAATCTGTGTTTGAAATTCACTGACCTTACAGATAATTGTATGTGTGGGGTACAGAGATTAGGTAGTCACAATATTATTGCACAGGAAGTCCATGCAATTTAAGCACATTTTTACTCCTGAATTATTTAGGCTTGCAAAAACAAAAAGGGATTGAACATTTAGACTCAAGACATTTCAGATTCATTTTTTGTTAATTCATAAAAATGTAGAGAAACTTAATTCTAAAGGAGGCCTCCTGAGGTCAATTTAATTTCTGTTTATTTATAATAGATTTGCATACATTTCTACAAACCTGTTTTTGCTTTGTCATTATGGGGTATTGTGTGTAGATTTTTTAAATCCATTTTAGAATAAAGCTGTAACGTAAAAAAGATCATGGAATTCATTATGCTAGTTGCTAGGGGCATCACAACTGACATTTGGAATAGCAATGTCAGCCCCATGAGTATGCCGAGTCTGACAGCACAGTGGGTCGAAGAGGATTTCGTACTGAGGAAAGCCGGATTGCATGCTCAAGAATGTGCTGGTTCTCATACCGCTGCTGCCAACTCAATGACAATTGGGAACATGTTTGAAACCTGGAAACATGAACACACTCCTAGCTCCATTCGAACAACTGACTGGAGAAATGAGCTCAACTGCGTCTGCAGAAGACGTGATACCCTCGGTCATGGCTTTGGAATGCCTGCCACAGACAGACCGAGCTGAAACTTCACTGCTTGACCTGTACGATGAAATCCTGGTTGAGAATGAAACGACTGAGCAAACGAAACAGCACAGCAAGTAAGTGAAAGAAATAGGTTTTGATGATGTTTTACTGGTAATTGGGACATATGTAAATGCCAACAAAATAACTTTTTGGTCAGTGTGGTGTGTGTAACCTTTATTAAACTAGGCAAGTCAGTTAATAAATTATTATTTACAATGACGGCCTATCCCGGCAATGCTGGGCCAATTGTGTGCCGCCCAATGGGACTCCCAATCATGGCCGGATTTGATGCAGCCTGGATTCGAACCAGGGACTGTAGTAATGCCTCTTGCACTGAGATGCAGTGCCTTACACCGCTGCGTCCGTGTGTGTGTTTGCTATACTGTACTAGAATGCTTAAAAGGCAGCTAAAATGTAAAAATCTCGCTAGTGGTTTTTTTTTTGCAAGGAAAATAATCGGATATTGTATCGGCCAAATCTGTAGTATCGGTGCACCCGTATACACTATTTACACACAAAAGTATGTGGACACCCCTTCAAATTAGTGTATTCGGTTGTTTCAGTCACACCCGTTGCGGACAGGTGTATAAAATCGAGCACACAGCCATCAAATCTCCATAGACAAACAATGGCAGTAGAATGGCCTTACTGAGGAGCTCAGTGACTTTGAACGTAGCACCGTCATAGGAAGCCACCTTTCCAACAAGTCAGTGATTCATATCTGCCCTGCTAGAGCTGCCCGGGTCAACTGTAAGTGCTGTTACTGTGAAGTGGAAACTAGGAGCAACAACAGAGGTCCATACAGAAAGCAAGGTCCATATAGAAATAGTTTGTTGAGATCAGCGTGGAAGAACTTGACTAGCCTACACGGAGACCTGACCTCAACCTTTGGGATGAATTGGAACTTCGACTGCGAGCCAGGCCTGATCAGTGCGACCTCACTAATGATTTGAAAAAAAAAAAAAAAAAAAATCCCGGCTGTCAAAATTAGCAAAATATAGTCCTCTATCCATCGTTGTTGGAATTTTCCATTCTCCCGACTGTCTAGTGATCATTAGTGAGGTGGACAGTCAAGAAACTCTGAATATAGGTCCATTATAATTTCAGGCCTTGCAGGTTGGATCCCTCCCACGGGCTGTATGTTTGATACCCCTGCGGTAAAGTTTACCCCATTGTATTTGGTACGTGACAAATATAAATGTGTTTGATGTAGTGGGCACAACATTTAGTAATCGCAATCCTCAGACAATATTGAAATCATTGGCTGGTGCCACCAACTAAAAGAATGTGGCACCTGGGGCAAATGTTAGTCTGGAGCCATACACTGGTAGACAAGGTAGAGGGACGCACTAACAGTGACAGGCAGAAATAGCATCTTATCTGCTCGAAGAGCACAACCATTCCCTTTTTCAGACATTCCCCCTGAAGTTCGTATGGCTAAGCTAAATCCAGAGAAACCTAGTCAGACTGACAGATTGCAGTTAGCTAACATTATTATTAACCCAATGTCAAAAGATATTGTTGTGAATCAATACGACCTATAACGTCACCATATTTTCTTCTAAATTATAACCTCAGTTGAGGAACACGCGAGTAGGAAGCAGACCATGGTGAGGGAGCGAGTTAACGTTCGCTAACGTTACTGTTAGCGTTAACTAGTTGGATGCGTGACTAACAAATCAGGGTTTGTATCTCAGTCCACAACGATTAAAAAGCATTTGCTAAGAAATCATGAATATTCTGATACGGAGTGACGATACCTGCTCGGCCGACGGCCCTGACTGTTTCCCCCCGGTACTGTTGCTGGGTTTGCTAACCGTGCTGCTACTGTTGGCTGCCATCTTGGAAAGGTGCCGCTGCTAGTGGGCTGAGGGCCCAAACTCGTCACTAGTTACCACAGCCACAAATGGATAACCCCGCCTATTTCTAAAATGTCTCTTCTTAAATCAGATTTTAAATCTAACCCTAACCTTCACCACACTGTTAACCTTATACCAAATCCTAACCTTAAATTAGGACAAAAAAGAGAATTTTGTTTTCATACATTTTTACGATAAATCCTATTGCAACTTTGTGGCTGTAATAGCTAGTGACATCCAAGTTTACCATATTGAGCTGTCTAATGTGATTGCCTGTTAGGAATGAGGAAAAGATAGCGGAAGCAGGCGCTTCTTCTTCAATGGGGTTTAACGGTGGTTGGCATCCAGTAAATGTTGCATTACTGCCACATACTTGACTGGAGTATAACTCCCTTATACTTCGCTTTAAAAAAAAAGTTTTACAAAAAAAGAAAATTCAACAAATACCCTACCATCTTACACTACACTCACAAAAAAATATAATAAATACCATACTCCACTATTTAAATGAATTTAGTTATACTTCAGGCCAACAGCCTGAATTAATGGGACACCGCCACTTAACACACCCTGTAACTCTTCTGATGTCAAGTCTCGCACACCCAAATACCTCTCTGAAGCTGCCACCACAACCTCGATTTTCTGCGACTTGCGTTCTATCCCTGCTGTACAGTTGATAACCATTACTAAAAATTATCAAATCCAATCTTACTGAAACATATATCACTTGTTGGTTTATCCCTCTGTATTGGTACAGATCTACTACTCACACCACTTCTCTCAGGATCCCTCCCCCTTGATCCATTTCCTCTACTTTCTTCACTGCCTCAGCATATGACAACTTCTGCACTACTCTAACCCTGGAAACCTCAACCTGCCTCTCTCGCACGGGACATTTCTGATCCCCAGCCCCATGGTCATCCCTACAATTAACACATACCCCTACTTTCCCCAATGCTACACATTCCTTTGTCTCATGCCTTTTGTTGGTCAATTCCGTCAACAGATGATCAATTCTATATAATTATCAAACGTATATATATTGGTAGTAGAAAGGAAACACAGACTCTTTGTTTAAGTATTACAATTCTCCTTTAGTAATACAAGTGTAGGCAGAAGTTGGTACAGAGTACAGTATACGATAGCTCTCCCAAGGTTCTGCAAAGTGTCTAAGACATCCTGTAACTTACATAGCCTCCCCAGTTCCCCTTGCGTGACTTTCCCTGGCAACTACATTATAATAAATCTAACCTCCCCTGACAGCAGCATCTTATCAGCAATTAAAATCTCAGAAGTGGGTTTGACCGAAACTTGACCTTTCATCACAAGTATAGGGTCATAACAAGGTGAACTGTTTTCATCAGGCCTGAGGCAGCCTTGTGTTCTCAGAAAACCAGTCGTATTTTCAGAACCTCAGACAGCCACGGTGGGGCCCAGATAGGAGGAGTATGAGCGTAGGCGGTTTCAGCCTTCTGATAGTGTCTGAAGGGCACAACACTCAAAACAGGTGTAAACACACACACACATATGTCTCCTAATTTATTAACCTTTTAGAAGGTATGAGGCCTTTGTTTAACCCCTTCACCTTCTGCACACTTCTCACACTTAGGAACCTCCCTCCTACACACTGCTGCCACATGCCCATAAGCTTGGTACCTGTAACAACGTAATGTAGTCGGCATAAAAGCTCATACAGGATAACTTAAATATCCTAACATCACTTTGTTGGGCAAAGACAACATCAAAACTCAAAAGAATAAACAAGGACTCTTCTGTTCCTCCACTCACACCAACCTGTCTACGTCGCACCAAACAACTTTCACATAGTAATCACTCCTTTCAATGGTGCCCTTTTCTTGAGAGCAAAACAATCTTTTGCCCCCATTCGTTTAACACGGAGAGCCTGCTCCCTCTGACCATCAGAAACACATACAATTATCACAAGACCACTTTAGGTTCCCCTCACCAATTCCACAGCACCCAACTCTATTTTCACCCACCCTGAAACCTCAAATGGATCAGCCAAAAGGCAAGGGTCCACTTTTTCAAAAACCTTCACTCCTACTGTCACAGACTCATCTTTATCCTGACCGTCAGTGCAAGCCTCGGGTGCCGAGAACTTCACCCCACCTACCACCTCCGATACTTCGCCCTCATTCACTTCCATTCCTCCTCCTGTTTTCAACTCTCTCTGCTTACACTTTCTACCATTCTTCTTTAACAAACCATCTCCTTTTCCCCACCATTTATAACTGACTCAAGCTCACTCTCTTCCTCCTGCTCTCTCTTAGACCTCCTCTGCCTCTCTTTTTTCCCTCCATTCCTCCTCCGTATTCCAAGTATAACTCTCCTTATGATAATGCTGCACTTCTCCTGACATGCATCTTGTTCTTGTCTTGTCAAGGGACGCCATTTAACCGACTGTCACAATCTCCGGTCCATCAGCGCGAACTATTGTAAAAAGCTACATTGATGAGAATGTCCCTTCCTTTATTTGAGTTTCCCTTCTTACCCAATGCAGTGTGATCATTGTAACGCTTTTGGACATGTTTCAAGTACTTGCAGAAGGGAGAATCCGAGATGTTCAAGTTGTGGAAAAGATCATATCATGTGTTTTAATAGTGGTGAAAATGTGACATGTTGCAATTGTGGTGGGAACCATAAAGCCCCATCTTTGGAATGCTCAACAAGGGTGAAAGACAATGAGGTGGCCAAAGTCAGGGCTGTCCAGAGCATTTCATGTGCAGCGGCTGTAAGGCTTGAGGGTTCGAATGGTGCTCCTGAAGTCCATGGATGTGGATAGGCCTTCACTGAAGGCTGCAGGGGTTGCCGTTCATCAGCAGGACCCAGATACAGTGAATTCCGAAAGTATTTAGACCCCTTGCCCTTTTCCACATTTTGTTACCTTACAGCCTAATTCTAAAATGGATCAAATAAAGACATTTTCCTCATCCATTTACACACAATTCAAAGCAAAATCCCGGGTTTTAGATATTTCTGGGATCATTTATATAAAAAAATTAATTAAAAAAAGAATATTATTATTTAAGTAATCCCTTTGATATGAGACTTGAAATGTAGCCTTTTTCCATTGATCATCCTTCAGATGTTTCTACATCTTGATTGAAGTCCACCTGTTGTAAATTCAATTGACTGGACATGATTTGGAATGGCACACACCTGTCTGTATACAGTGGCTTGCAAAAGTATTCACCCCCCCTTGGCATTTTTCTTATTTTGTTGCCTTACAACCTGGAATTAAAATGGATTTTTGGGGGGTTGTCATTTGATTTACACAACATGCCTACCACTTTGAAGATGCAAAATATTTTTCATTTTGAACCAGACAAGAAATAAAACAAAAGAAATGAAAACTTGAGCATGCATAACTAAGGCACTGAGGTCCCACAGTTGACAGTGCATGTCAGAGCAAAAACCAAGCCATGAGGACGAAGGAATTGTCCGCAGAGCTCCGAGACAGGATTGTGCCGATGCACAGATCTGGGGAAGGGTACCAAAAAATGTCTGCAGCATTGAAGGTCCCCAAGGACACAGTGGCCTCCATCATTCTTAAATGGAAAAAGTTTGGAACCACCAGGACTCCACCAAATGGGGGAGAAAGGCCTTGGTCAGGGAGGTGACCAAGAACCCAATGGTCACTCTGACAGAGCTCCAGAGTTCCTCTGTGGAGATGGGAGAAACTTCCAGAAGGACAACCATCTCTGCACTACTCCACCAATCAGGCCTTTATGGTAGAGTGGCCAGACGGAAGCCACTCCTCATTAAAAGGCAAATGACATCCCACTTGGAGTTTTCCAAAAGGCATCTAAAGGACTCTCAGACCATGAGAAACAAGATTCTCTGGTCTGATGAAACCAAGATTGAACTATTTGGACTGAATGCCAAGCATCACATCTGGAGGAAACCAGGCACCTCTCATCACCTGCCAATAACATCCTTACGGTGAACCATGGTGGTGGGAGCATCATGCTATGGGGATGTTTTTCAGAGGCAGGGACTGGGAGACTAGTCAGGATTGAGGGAAAGATGAACAGAGCAAAATACATAGAAATCCTTGCTGAAAATCTGTTCCAAAGGGCTCAGGACCTCAGACTGGGGCAAAGGTTCACCTTCCAACAGAACAATGACCCTAAGAACACATCCAAGACAACGCAGGAATGGCTTCGGGACAAGTCTCTGAATGTCCTTTAGTGGCCCAGCCAGAGCCCAGACTTTAACTCGATCAAACTTCTCTGTAGAGACTTGAAAATAGCTGTGCAGTGACGCTGCCAATCCAACCTGACAGAGCTTGAGAGGATCTGCAGAGAAGAACTCCCCAAATACAAGTGTGCCAAGCTTGTAGCCTCATACCTAAGAAGACTGGAGGCTCTACTTGCTGCCAAAGGTGCTTCAACAAAGTACTGAGTAAAGGACCTGAATAGTTATGTAAAGTGATATTTCAGTTTTTATTTGTAATACATTTGCAAAAATGTTTGCAAACCTGCTTTTGCTTTGTCATTATGTGATATTGTGTGTTGATTTATGAGGAAAACAAACCATTTTATCAATTTTAGATAAGGCTGTAATGTAACAAAATGTGGAAAAAGTCAAGGGGTCTGAATACTTTCCAAATGCAATGTAACCAAATTCATGTAGCCACCCAGATGAAAGGCACACGGACACCCACACTTCAGGTTGACTTGGTTTTTTATCTGCAATAAAAGTTATCAAACAGTGACGGCAGGCGTTGACAGGACCGTCACAGCCACACATTCACTTCTATCAGAATATCTCTCTCGGACTGAAGAGCAGGCAGACCAACTTTCCAAATAGGGGAGAAGCGCTCAAAAACCCACTAGCTGTTCTTTCAAGGAAAATAATATAAAAAAGGTAAGTCTGAAGACTTTTCGTATTGTCAGCCTTACTACAATGGCAGTAAATTGTTTTATGAATTCAATAACACATAATGATAGGTGACTTTATTGATATCACACCCTATTCTGAAGTGAATGGTATTCTTCGATATTGCATTGCTCGCAGCTTGAGTGAGGTTGATGGAAGCTACATTTTCCCTTTGCACAGAAACACACCACTAACTGGGTTTCCATACAATTGGATTTTCATGCTGAATATTCAACAATCCGCATAAAAACAAAATTCACATTTTCCCAACAGACATGATTCCATCAAATGTAATTGTTGTGGATAAAAGTCGGTGCAAAATTAAGGCCGTTTTTTTTTTCTACAATTTTAAAAACATTACAATACATTCACAGATTTCCCCAACACGCTGTGTGCCCTCAGGCCCCGACACTACGCCTCCCACATATCTACAGGACAAAATCCATGTGTACGTGTGTGTAGTGCATATATTATCGTGTGTGTATGCATGTGTCTGTGGCTGTTTGTGTTGCTTTAAAGTGCCCGCTGTTCCATAAGGTGTATTTTTATCTGTTTTTTAAATCAAATTTTACTGCTTGCATCAGTTACTTGATGTGGAATAGAGTTCCATGTTGTCATGGCTCTAGTACTGTGCACCTCCCATAGTTGGTTCTGGATTTGGAGACTGTGAAGAGACCTCATGTTGCATGTCTTGTGGGGTATGCATGGACTGCATTCAACATGTCAATACCTCTCATAAATACAAGTAGTGATGAAGTCAATCTCTCCACTTTGAGCCAGGAGAGATTGACATGTATATTATTAATATTAGCTCTCTGTGTACATCCAAGAGCCAGCCGTGCTGCCTTGTTCTAAGCCAATTGCAATTTGCCTAAGTCCCAATAAAGAACACCCTCTGTGTTCTGTTAGACAGGTAACTCTTTATCCACAATATAGCAGGGGGTGTAAAGACATAACACATACGTTTTTTCCAACAGAAGACTATGATTGATAATGTCAAAAGCCGCACTGAAGTCTAACAAAACAGCCCCCACAATCTTTTTATCAACAATTTCTCTCAGGCAATCATCAGTCAAATCAAATCAAATCAAATTTATTTATATAGCCCTTCGTACATCAGCTGATATCTCAAAGTGCTGTACAGAAACCCAGCCTAAAACCCCAAACAGCAAGCAATGCAGGTGTAGAAGCACGGTGGCTAGGAAAAACTCCCTAGAAAGGCCAATACCTAGGAAGAAACCTAGAGAGGAACCAGGCTATGTGGGGTGGCCAGTCCTCTTCTGGCTGTGCCGGGTGGAGATTATAACAGAACATGGCCAAGATGTTCAAATGTTCATAAATGACCAGCATGGTCGAATAATAATAAGGCAGAACAGTTGAAACTAGAGCAGCAGCACAGTCAGGTGGAAGTTGAAACTGGAGCAGCAGCATGGCCAGGTGGACTGGGGACAGCAAGGAGTCATCATGTCAGGTAGTCCTGGGGCATGGTCCTAGGGCTCAGGTCCTCCGAGAGAGAGAAAGAAAGAGAGAAGGAGAGAATTAGAGAACGCACACTTAGATTCACACAGGACACCGAATAGGACAGGAGAAGTACTCCAGATATAACAAACTGACCCCAGCCCCCCGACACATAAACTACTGCAGCATAAATACTGGAGGCTGAGACAGGAGGGGTCAGGAGACACTGTGGCCCCATCCGAGGACACCCCCGGACAGGGGGTCCTGGAAGGATAGTCAGGAAGGACAGTCATCAGTTGTGTAAGCGCTGTGCTTGTTGAATGTCCTTCCCTGAATGTTTGTTGTCAATTTGTTTACTGTAAAATAGCATTGTATCTGGTCAAACACCATTTTTTCCAAAAAACTAACTATGGGTTGGTAACAGGCTCATTGATCAGCTATTTGAGCCAGTAAAGGGGGCTTTACTAGTCTTAGGTAGCGAATGACATTTGCTTCACTCCAAGCCTGGGGGCACACACTTTCTAGTAGGCTTAAATTGAAAATATGGCAAATAGGAGTGGCAATATCTTCCGCTATTATCTTCAGTCATTTTCCCTCCAAGTTGTCAGACCCCGGTGGCTTGTCATTGTTGATAGACAACAATACTTTTTTTCACCTCTTCCACAATCAGTTTATGGAAATCAAAATTACAATGCTTGTCTTTCATAATTCGGTCAGATATACTTGGATGTGTAGTGTTAGTGTTTGTTGCTGGCATGTCATGCCTAAATTTGCTAATCTTGCCATTGAAAAAAAAGAAATAAGTAGTTGGCAATATCAGTTGGTTGTGTGATGAATGATCAATCTTATTTCAATGAATGATGGTGTCAGGTTGTGCGCTACTGGTAAGAAGTTAGGTGCAGTCATGACAGGTGGAGCTGAGTTTGCCTTATTTTTCCTAGAATTTCATTAAAGGTGCTCCAAAGCTTTTTACTATCATTCTCTATGTCATTTATCTTCGTTTCATAGTGTAGTTTCTTCTTCTTTTTATTCAGTTCAGTCAAATGATTTCTCAATTTGCAATATGTTGGCCAATCGGTTATGCAGCCAGACTTATTTGCCATTGCTTTTGCCTCATCCCTCTCAACCATACAATTTTTCAATTCCTCATCTATCCACAGGGATTTAATCATTTTTACAGTCATTTTCTTAATAGGTGAATGCTTAGTAACTGGAATAAGCCATTTCATAAATGTGTCAAATGGCAGCGTTTGCTCCTAATTACACAACACGGACCAACAAATATTCTTCACATCAACAACATAGGAATCACTAGAAAACGTATTGTATGACCTCTTATAAACTATATTGGGCCCAGCTTTGGTTTGGTTATATGGCTAATATATTGTGATCACTACATCCGATGGATCTGGATACTGCTTTCAAGCAAATTTCTGCAGCATTAGTAAAGATGTGATCAATACATGTTGATGATTTCATTTCTGTGCTGTTTGTAACTACCCTGGTAGGTAGACTGACCAGGTTGCAGGCACTGCTTACAGTTTGAAGCTTTTTCTTGAGTGGGCAGCTTGATCAAAGCCAGTCAATATTTAAATCACCCAGAAAATATACCTCTCTGTTGATATCACATACATTATCAAGCATTTCACATAAACTCAGCAAAAAAAGAGACGTCCTCTCACTGTCAACTGCGTTTATTTTCAGCAAACTTAACATTGTATGAACATAACAAGATTCAACAATTGTGACAAACTGAACAAGTTCCACAGACATGTGACTAACAGAAATGGAATAATGTGTCCCTGAACAAAGGGGGGTCAAAATCAAAAGTAAGTCAGTATCTGGTGCAGCCACCAGCTGCATTAAGTACTGCAGTGCATCTCCTCCTCATGGACTGCACCAGATTTGCCAGTTCTTGCTGTGAGATGTTACCCAATCTTCCACCAAGGTACCTGCAAGTTCCCGGACATTTCTGGGGAGGGAATGGCCCTAACCCTCACCCTCCGATCCAACAGGTCCTAGACGTGCTCAATGGGCTTGAGATGCGGGCTCTTCGCTGGCCATGGCGGAAAACTGACATTCCTGCCTTGTAGAACGAGCAGTATGGCTGGCATTGTCATGCTGGAGGGTCATGTCAGGATGAGCCTGCAGTAAGGGTACCACATGAGGGAGTATGTCTTCCCTTTATTGCACAGCGTTGAGATTGCCTGCAATGACAACAAGCTCAGTCCGATGATGCTGTGACACCGCCACAGACCCTCCACCTCCAAATCGATCCCGCTCCAAAGTACAGGCCTCAGTGTAATGCTGATTCCTTCTACGATAAACGCGAATCCGACCATCACCCCTGGTGAGACAAAACTGCAACTCATCAGTGAAGAGCACTTTTGCCAGTCCTGTCTGGTCCAGCGATGGTGGGTTTGTGCCCATAAGCGACGTTGTTGCCGGTGATGTCTGGTGAGGACCTGCCTTAGAACAGGCCTACAAGCCCCCAGTCCAGCCTCTCTCAGCCTATTGCAGACAGTCTGAGCACTGATGGAGGGATTGTGCGTTACTGGTGTAACTCGGGCAGTTGTTGTTACCATCCTGTACCTGCCCCGCAGGTGTGCTGTTTGTGTGTACCTATCCTGTGCAGGTGTTGTTACACGTGGTCTGCCACTGCGAGGGCGATCAGCTGTCCGTCCTGTCTCCCTGTAGCGCTGTCTTAGGCATCTCACAGCACGGTCATTGCAATTTATTGCCCTGGCCCACATCTGCAGTCCTCATGCCTCCTTGCAGCATGCCTAACACGGAACCCAAACAGGCTGCGCGCGTGCCCCATCGTGCGCTATCGTGCATACATTTATTTTGCCCCCCCCACCAAATGCGATCACGACACGCAGGTTAAAATATCAAAACAAACTCTGAAACAATGACATTAATTTGGGGACAGGTCGAAAAGCATTAAACATGTATGGCAATTTAGCTAGTTAGCTTGCACCTGCTAGCTAACGTTAATTTGTCCTATTTAGCTAGCTTGCTGTTGCTAGCTAATTTGTCCTGGGATATAAATATTGAGTTGAGAGGCAGGACTTGCAGCGTGATCTGTGTCAGAAATAGGAATGAGTTCTATTTTAGCCCTTGGCTTCGCAGACGCTCCCTGGCGCGCGCGAGCAGTGTGGGTGGAATAATTGAATAACACGGATTTCTACATTTATTTTGCGACGCTTGGGCACATGACTTGTCAGGTCTGGTCAGCTTGTGAGACATGTTCACGCAGATGAGCAGGGACCTTGGGTATCTTTCTTTTGGTGTTTTTCAGAGTCAGTAGAAAGGCCTCTTTAGTGTCCTAAGTTTTCATAACTGTGACCTTAATTGCCTACCGCATGGGAAACAGTGTTTAAACCTTTTACACTGAAGATCTGTGAAGTTATTTAGATTTTTACGAATTATCTTTGAAAGACAGGGTCCTGAAAAAGGGATGTTTATTTTTTTTGCTGAGTTCATGTTGTACAGATATTGACTGTTAGCACTTGATGGTTGATAGCAGCTTCCCACTAGAAGGGGTTTTAGGTGAGACAGATTAACCTTTTTCCATATTACTTCAACAGTATTTAACATGAGATCCTCTATAATGACATAGGGCAAATAAACATAAAAAATATAAGTTAAATGGGTTTCCATCGCCTTTTCAACTCTACTAATAGTTCTCTTACAAACATTTTTTTTGCATTCTTTATGAGCCCACACTGGTATTGGCACGTGCGCTCTAGCCAACAGTTTGCAGATACAGTGTGGGTATAGCCAACATGATGAGATTATTATGGAAAAATTAGCGGCAGCCAAGCATCGATGATCATGTCACCAGAATAAGACTCTCGATATATATTGGAAAGGAGCATCAGCTCATCACCTTGCACTTTCCCCCCCTGTGAAGTTCATCATAATGTATTCCATCCGTAGCCAAATAAACTGCATGGTTTTGACGACTCATAGTGGGAGGAACACACAACACGCGCAGCATGTCATCGCGTATCTCCAAGTTTACTTTGACATGATATTATATCAATACTTGCGCACAAAGCGTTTCCACCTACATTTCTGCAATAATTAATTTTACCGACACAAAACGATCCCACCTTGTATAGCGTTTTGTCGACATTTCGAATGTTAACCTACACATGTTCTGTTCCCATCTGGCCTGTCATGACATGTTTTATCCAACACGTAGGCAACTTAATGCGTATTATAAGGTTGGATGTAAACCTGGTGGTAGCTTGGTTTCCATCCGATTGGCACATATTTTCATGCGAATATTCTAGAGAAAATATGCGCATTTTCCCACCATTAGTATGTTTCCACCAAATTGATTTATTGCCGATGAAATGCAGTGCCTGTTAACATAGTGCACACGAAATGTTTTCAACTTTTTCGTTTAGATTCTCATGTAGTCTCCTGAATGAAAATCTGAAGTTCAATGTGTTTCCATCGCATTTTCAACTCTATGGATAGTTTTGTCAAAAAAAACTGTTGCATTAAATAGCAAATGTGCCTACTCTGGTTTTGTCTCCAGCGTTCTAACCAACAGCTTGCAGATACAATGCGGGCAGGCTGTGCGCCTTGTCCAGTCTACATAATGAGATTATTATGGATAAAAGCGAGAATATTTGTATTTGTCAAACGGCAGTCAAGCATCGATCATCATGTCACCAGTATAAGACGCTCTATATATTGGAAAGCTGCATCAAGCTCATCACCATGCACTTTCACCACCCTGTGAATTTCATAATTTATTTAATCTGTAGGCTAGCCTAATAAACTATATGGTTTCCCGAGTTGTAGTGGGAGGACGACACAACATATCATCGCGTGACTCCAAATTTACTTCGATACGATGGTTATTATATCAATTTTTGCGCATAAAGGCGTTTCCATCACCATTTCCCGCATAATACATTTAACCGACACAAAAGATCCCACCGTGTCGAACAAAATAATTATTTATAAAATTACACCGAAACTTCCTGTTTCCATTACAGCGGTGTGATTATTAAAAAATATGTATTATATGACTTTACTCGCATACAAAACTGTATGGAAACTTGGTTACTGGTAGGGAAAATATATTTTCTTTATTCAGATTTTAGAATATTCGCATGAAAATCTGTAAATTGGATGGAAAAATCAATTGGATGGAAAGCTAGCTACTGAGCCACTTTGAATGTGTTTCAGATTTCCTTCTCACTCTTCAAATAAAATAAAATGTATTTTCTAACCATAATCCAGTGTTAGCCATGATGATGATCCTGGAGGGACAAGAACATTCATGGATAACTACAGTGCCAAAACCTAATGCATTAGTTTTTTTTCTAGAGTCAACAAGTAGTCACCAACAAGTAGTCCATGGAAAAATATACTTTATTAATCCCCGAGGGGGTGTTTAATTTGTACTTGTATGTTCAGCAAACTCTTATTATGGATGAGGACATGGATAAAAGATAATCGTTTAATAATATTATATAATAGTATTATATATGGCAAAAAATGCACTCTTATTATTGCCAATCCAATTTCAAGGAGGCTAATTTTGTCTACTTCTAATTTAGAATGTTTTATTGCACGTTATTAAAATAAAAATATGTTCTATCCTGGCTCCTTGCCCCCATTTCGCGCTCCTTACGACTGCGATGGGGTGGGAGATCAAGAAACCGGAAGTAAACGTCATTGACACAGGAATGGGACAGAAAAAAAACATCATGGGGAGAATGTCAAATATATTTTTGTAAAAACGCAACGTTTCTACTCAAGAAAAGGATGATTCGTTTTGTCCGGGGTGGAATAGCGGCATCGAAAAGGTATGTGATGTTGCTGGTGCACAACGTTTGATGGTAAAAGTTAATAGTTTACCCACCAAGGCCACCATCGTATCTATGTAAAAAAAAAAAATATCTGAACACAGGTGCTCATCTCGTCATGCTTGCTGGACGGTAGGTGATAATTTTCACCAGTATGTTGCACATATTCCGCGCGTGGTGCATTTGTAGTGGATCCTGGTCAGTTATGCGTACAACAATAACATCGCTTTGTGAAATTCATCACGTCAAATGGTGTAGTAGTTGCATCAAAATCGAATCAGGCCAACTAACGGTAACTGACATTTTAAAAAGGAGCACTCGAGCCCCTGTCAGTCGTAGTTGGCTAACTAGCTACTAGCTTATTAGCTACATTCTAGTCGCCATATTACACTACAAAACACGTATCCTTTATCCACCGTACTTATTTGTGGTTGTAACTAGCTGGCTGCATTTTGTATGTGTTAAATGTAGGATGGTGTCAGCTGTAACGTTCGTTGTATCATCCAGAAACCCCTAGCTAGCTAGCTAGCAACAATGTCATGGCACCATGATACATCAGAAAGGCGCGTGACAGGCAGTGGAAATGTTCCTTTTCATGTTTGTTTAGTGGCCTTTCACCTTACACAGTAAAAGGGGAGATGCATATAGTTTGTATTGCATGCAGATTTTATGGCATAGATGTATATGAACATATTGCATAGTGTGATATGTATTTTCTCTTCAATACATGCACCCATTACATAGTCCTATGTATCACGTGACTATTACCGTATCATAACCATCTGAGTGGCTTGTGTGAGCTGTGATTTATACATCAAATATGTTGTTAGGGTGAATGGGGTACATTGGGGTTTATATGAGCAACAGGAAAGGACCACAGGTCTTACAATTGCTTTTGGTTGAAAAGTAGCTTCTTCTTTTTTAGGGTAACTCAGTGAGTGGTCTAGTTTATGCTCAAAATTAATTTTCTCTGTGCAGCTACATATCAAATCACATTGGCTACTGTTGGACTATCCAACCATTTCACCCATGTATCTCTAGACTCACTTATTTGGGATGTTCATTGGAGGGTGGTAGCCTACATTTAGTGATGTATGTAGAGCGACATACGGTCAGTGCATTCAACTCATTTAGGTTAAGGGCAATTCCACGATAATGGAGTTACGCTAGATTCAGATTTTTCACTTTAAAATGTATGCCAACCAAAAACCATTGATTTCAAAGTTTAACAAACCGTACAACTCTATTCACTACTTTGAACAATTTATACAGAACATTTCACAAAAACACATTTACTGGAAGAACTGTGCAGATTATGGTAACAGAAGTTTGGTAACAGATTTACAGGAAAATCTCCCTTTTTTTTTAACGCAACCACATTTTCCAAAAACTCTTAAATATCTAATCAAAGATGTCTACAGAAAGAATGGGATGTCAGCTATGGCATGGCACCTTAAGTGAAAATGTAATCTCTTTTGGTTATTGAACTACAATAAGTGCAGTGGATTTACACCTGGTAACAGACTTACAGTAACAGAATTTCATCATGGGTCCTTGATCAGTCACTACACAGAAATTCATAATTATGGATAGAAATATAATTCTCTTCATGGTGATGTATCCTGAATAGGTAAACAAAGTTAGAAATATGCAATATGCCCCTTTTGCATATTTGGGTATTATTCTAATGAGCTCCGCCCCCCAAACAAGACCAAATTTGGTTGTTCTGGACTGGATCAAATCTGAACCAATCATAGACGTCTATGTTTCACAAGTTTGGACATCACAGTACAGCACAGTAGAGTTCAGTATAGTAGAGTAAAATGCAATACATTATACTGTACTCTCCTCTAGTGTGTTCTACTGTACTAAAATGTACTCTACTTTTCTGTACTGTACTCTACTGTACTGTACTATGCTTGTCAAACTTGTGAAACACAGACGTCTATGATTGATTCAGATTTGGTCCGGTCACCAATCTTGGACGTCTGTGGTTGGGCCAAATCAACAAGAGAGAGAGAGAGGCAGAGAGGCAGAGAGAGGCAAAGAGAGAGAGAGAGGCAAAGAGAGAGAGAGAGGCAAAGAGAGAGAGAGAGGCAAAGAGAGAGAGAGAGGCAAAGAGAGAGAGAGAGGCAAAGAGAGAGAGAGAGGCAAAAGAGAGAGAGAGAGAGGCAGAGAGAGAGAGGCAAAAAGAGAGAGAGAGAGAGAGAGAGAGGCAAAGAGAGAGAGAGAGAGAGGCAAAGAGAGAGAGAGAGGCAAAGAGAGAGAGAGGCAGAGAGAGAGTGAGGAAGGAAAAGAGGTAGAGAGATGGAGGGGGAGGGAGAGAGCAAGCGAGAGAGGCAAGCAGAGAGCGAGGCAGGCAGGCAGAGAGCGAGCCAGGCAGGCAGAGAGCAAGGCAGGCAGGCAGAGAGCGAGTGAGGCAGGCAGAGAGCGAGCGAGGCAGGCAGGCAGGCAGGCAGAGAGCGAGCCAGGCAGGCAGGCAGAGAGCGAGCGAGAGAGGCAGGCAGAGCAAGAGAGGCAGGCAGAGAGAGAGGGGGAGTGAGGCAGGCAGAGAGAGAGGGGGAGGCAGATGGAGATGCAGAGAGCAGGAGGAGAGGGAGGGAGGCAGAGAGAGTGAGAGAGGCAGAGGGAGGCAGAGGGAGGCAGAGAGAGAGGGAGGCTGGGGGAGGCAGAGAGAGAGGCAGAAGGAGGCAGAAAGAAAGAGGGATGGAGGCAGAGAGCGAGAGAGGCAGGCAGAGAGCGAGAGAGGCAGGCAGAGAGCGAGAAGAGGCAGGCAGAGAGCGAGAAGAGGGAGGCAGAGAGAGAGGAGGAGGAGGGAGGCAGAGAGGGAGGAGGCAGAGAGAGAGAGAGAGGGAGGGAGGCAGAGAGAGGGAGGGAGGCAGAGAGAGAGAGGGAGGAGGAGTGAGGCAGGCAGAGAGAGAGGGGAGGCAGATGGAGATGCAGAGAGGAGGAGAGGGAGGGAGGCAGAGAGAGTGGGAGGCTGGGGGAGGCAGAGAGAGAGAGAGAGGGGGGGAGGCAGAGAGAGAGGCAGAAGGAGGAGAAGGAGGCAGAAAGAAAGAGGGATGGAGGCAGAGAGAGAGAGAGATGGAGGGAGAGGCAGGCAGAGAGCGAGAGAGGCAGGCAGAGAGCGAGAGAGGCAGGCAGAGAGCGAGAGAGGCAGGCAGAGAGCGAGAGAGGCAGGCAGAGAGCGAGAAGAGGGAGGCAGAGAGGGAGGGAGGGAGGCAGGCAGAGAGAGAGGGAGTGCGGCAGAGAGAGAGAGAGAGGGAGTGCGGCAGAGAGAGAGAGGGAGTGCGGCAGAGAGAGAGAGGGAGGAGGAGTGAGGCAGGCAGAGAGAGAGGGGAGGCAGATGGAGATGCAGAGAGGCGGAGAGGGAGGGAGGCAGAGAGAGAGAGAGGGGGAGGCAGAGAGAGAGGCAGAAGGAGGAGAAGGAGGCAGAAAGAAAGAGGGATGGAGGCAGAAAGAGGGATGGAGGCAGAGAGAGAGGAACAGAAAGAGGCAGAGAGATGGAGGGGGAGGCAGAGAGCGAGAGAGGCAGGCAGAGAGCGAGAGAGGCAGGCAGAGAGCGAGAGGGAGGGAGGCAGAGAGAGCGAGAGAGAGGGAGGGAGGGAGGCAGAGAGAGGGAGGGAGGGAGGGAGGGAGGAGAGAGGAGGAGAGAGGCAGAGAGAGAGGGAGGCCGGGGGAGGCAGAGAGAGAGGGGGAGGCAGAGAGGGAGGCAGGAGGAGGAGGAGAAGGAGGGAGGGAGAGGAATGGAGACAGAAAGAGGGATGGAGGCAGAGAGAGAGAGAGAGAGGGAGGAAAAGAGAGAGATGGAGGGGGAGGCAGAGAGCGAGAGAGGCAGGCAGAGAGCGAGAGAGAGGGAGGCAGACAGAGGGGGCGGGAGGCAGGCAGAGAGAGGGGGAGGCAGAGAGGGGAGAGGGAGGGAGGTAGAGGGAGGGAGGCAGAGAGAGAGAGGGAGGGAGGCAGAGAGAGAGAGGGAGGGAGGCAGAGAGAGAGAGATGGATGGAGGCAGAGGTAGAGCGGCAGAGAGAGAGAGAGGTAGGGGGAGAGGGGCAGAGAGGGAAAGGGAGAGAGAAAGAGGGGCAGAGAGAGCGAGAGAGAGGTTGTCCAGACTGTTTTCATACTTTCGCTTTGACCACCATGTGACAGAAAGAAACTGGTATGATCTGAATATAACACGCCATTAGAAGGTGACCCAACTTTGTGACTCAATTGCAGTAATTACTTTTGGTGAAAGAATTACAAGTTTTAATCACTTAATAATTCATAAACAACAATCTTTGTCAGTAAATACACTAACTAATTGGTAGGTCTACCTTTACCTGATACTTCTGTGAATTTTCATTTTCCTCCCTCATGAGGGAGAGAATATCAGGCCTCAGGCTAAGACCCAGAGGCAGACACAGGAGGCAGATAGTACGAGTCAGAGTTTATTATTGTTCAAGGGGCAGGCAAAATGTAAGTCAAGGCAGGCCAAGAGTCGCAATCCAAATCAGTCAGGCAGGTACAGGACGGCGGGCAGGATCAGGACAGGCAGAATGGTCAGAACTGGTTAGACTTAAGAAAAACTAGAGCACAGGGAACACGCTGGTAGGACAAGACAAACTGCCAACAGACAAATAGAAAACGCAGGTATAAATACACATGAGATAATGCAGACAAATGGTAGGCACCTGGTGGGGGGTGGAGACTAGCACAAGACCGGTGAATCAGATCAGAGTGTGACCGAGAAATTAGGAAATTACAAGGCACATGGCAATGTTTCTTAAACTTACAGAAGGCAAATAATTCCTCAAACTAAATATAAGTGGAAGACCCATTAAAAATAAGTGTTGGTATACCTTTTAAGACTTTTTTTCTGGTAGAGGTTCTCTAAAGACTTCGTTCCCATCTGTTTGACCAGAAATCAAAGCCATTACTTATGCCTAATTTTTAAGATGAGAAAATGGTTGAAAAATATATATATATGCATTATTTTCCCTAAAATATATACTCTTAAATATATACTCTTTATTCATATTATTTTAGGGACAATATTAATGTCCATATTCTGTGTTCCATCTGTGACAGTGCTGACCTCTTATTCAAGAATCTTAATTTTTTCCCCTTCTTACTTCTACAATGTCACAACACAAGTTCCTGGCACTGGTCTGGTATATTTCTCAAGACTTGGCTGACATTTTTTTTTTTTGCTTGGTCAGCTCTCAAAGTAAGCTTTTCTTACTCCTAAAATGTGCAGCATTAATGCAAGCTTAGAGAGCTTGAAAACAGTTTTTGTTTGAGGTTTTCACTACTTTCAGTTGAACGTTATTGCATTACTACACCCTAGTAAATTGATTATGATAGTAGGTAGGATTGGGGATCGATGTAGTTGAGGTGTATAAGTGGTGGAGGTAATGTATAAAGCAACTGTAATTGAAAAAAAGAGTGGTTTTGGAGGTGTGTCAACCTGTAGTGTTGGCAGTGGTGAGGCTGCCTTACAGGAGGTGTGATCATATCACTGAGCGGCGGGCAAAACGCTGAGTCATATCCCAGCAACAGTTTCCCCTGGCAACATCTAGGTCTTTGACTACTGAAAGAAGAGGCCCACTCCCAGGACGATACCAGTATTGTGATACTCGTAAGTACCGTGACAAGGAAACAAAACACGAAGCCGATTTAACTTCTTTAGGAAAACAGCCTTAATGTTGGAAACAAACATCAATATGTTGTCATCCAGAGTCACATTTGTTTATTTCCCAAGTGAAAGCACACAATATTTTTGACATACAGCAGGTTTTAAAGGACCGCAGAGTTTGACCTGCCTCGTGTTTTCATTTTTGTCATGGGAAAAACATTGCGATACTGATATCGTCCCGGCTCTAATAAGTTGTGTAACTGTCACTGCCAGGCCCGGCTCGTTTTGGCACCTCAGATAACGCTTTCCCATCATTCAAACACATCTATTCTCATCCATATTCTCAAATGTCAGGGTAAAAAATGATAGGGATCATGTATCCTTCATAGGAGCTGTTTTCTAAAGTAATATTCCTCTCAAATTCAGCCTGTTTGTATCGTTCCTCATCGAAACCGTAGCCTTGCTTTGCAGTAAGCAACTTCATGTATCGGATATCTGTTGCATGTGAGCTTATTTAAGATGGATCATTTCACACCCTTTCGGTCGGTTCTGAGACTAAATGAACCCACTTTCTCCTCGTCTGTGCTGAAGCCTGATGGTTGTGTAGTTTTACCAAAACGTTCACAGCTTCACCTCAACCTTGTGGAGAAGAAGTGAGAGAACAGAGGAACAGAGTAGACACTTCTCCAGACTGGGTGGGAACAGACAGTTCAGACTCCTGCAGTGTTATTCTGTAAATGTCAAAGATCTTTCCTTCAAATAGCTTACCATTTCTTTGTACCACAATTCAGGGAATACAACATTCACATTTTTTGTTAAATTTTCACTCTGAATGACCTAGGTCATCTTAAGTTTTTGTCTTCTTGAGAGTTGAATCTCCTGCTGAGCGTGTTCACAGCTTGGTGGGCACTGGGCCTAGCAAGCTCATGACCACAGTAACTGGTGCCAAGATGGAGGTTGAAAAAGGCTCACACTTGTTAACCAAGAACAAGAGCGCTCTTGGACTTGTTGGCATTCCTCCTAAAAACAATCAGAATAGAATTTCCTGCTTCAATTGAATACAGCTCAAAGGGATTTCCTGATTCAAGGTGAGAGGGGAAGTTGTTAGGCTAGTGGTCCAGTCTGTTGGTCTATGTCACGAAGAGTTAGTTACTGTATGTAAAGCTATGAGACCAGGCTTGTGAAATGTAGGCTCTCTAGTCTCTGGTGCGTTTTCTCCTCCATAGACACCTAGGGATGTGCTGTTTATGAGAAAATTATGAGTGTCTGTCTCACATTGTAGTCATTACAGAGTTTATATATTTGTATTTAACCTTTATTTAACTAGGGAAGTTAATTCTTATTTACAATGACTGCCTACCCCGGCAAAACCCTAAACCGGACGGCGTTGGGTCAATTGTGTGCCGCCCTATGGGACTCCCAATCACGGCCGGTTGTGATACAGCCTGGAATCGAACCGGGGTCTGTAGTGACGCCTCTAGCACTGAGAGGCAGTGCCTTAGATCTCTGTGCCATTCGGGAGCCCTGCAAGATTCCTATACTTGAATGGAACATAAGCTGTAGTGACATCAGTGACACTATCATCTCCTTTTGCTTTTGAACGTTGATGAGTGTAAATGAAACGGGAGGAAGCCTAGAAGGATTTTGACTCTATTTCCTCCTGTCATTATGAGCTCGTGACTTGTGGGACTTCCATTTCTCTGTCGAGAGAGGATACTTATACTACACTATCCATGGACTCTGGGAGAATTCATAATCTCCCCATAAGAGTCAGTGATACCACTGCCAGACAGTCAAATAAGTTTTCAGAGCAGTAAATTCAATCGAGGATACGGCCTACAGTCAGTTACTCTAAAGTAAAGGAGTATATCAAACAATATCCCTGTATAATGGGTTTAGGCTCTCTGGCTGTAAGTTGGTGACTCATATATAGATGAAATCATTTGCTTCCTGCCATTTGATTTAGTACTGTTCACTTTAGGATTAATTTAGTTCTCATCGCTCTGGGTCTGAATAGTATGATGATGATGATACACGGTTATATTAAGTTACTCTACGTGACTCAGACATATCATTAGCTCAACCTGCTTCCATTTCATCTCATAGGCCTACCTTTTTTTTTATCACGTAGAAAAAGATCACCTCTTGCTAGGTAAAGCCAGAAACCATTGTTAGAAGAATCATTAACCCACTTATTCACAGTCACATTGGCTAGCTAGTAGCTAGCAGGGAGTTTTCTGCCATTGAAATCCTCGGATGGGCCACCTAAGCGTTTGCCTACAGTTGAAGTCGGAAGTTTACATACACTTAGGTTGGAGTCATTAAAACTAATTTTTCAACCACTCCACAAATATTCCCAACAATTGTTTACAGACAGATTATTTCACTTATAACTCACTGTATCACAATTCCAGTGGATCAGACGTTTACATACACTAAGTTAACTGTGCCTTTAAACAGCTTGGAAAATTCCAGAAAATGATGTCATTGCTTTAGAAGCTTCTAATTGACATCATTTGTGTCAATTGGAGGTGTACCTGTGGATGTATTTCAAGGCCTACCTTCAAACTCAGTGCCTCTTTGCTTGACATCATGGGAAAATCAAAAGAAATCAGCCAAGACCTCAGAAAACAATCTGTAGACCTCCACAAGTCTGGTTCATCCTTGGGAGCAATTTCCAAATGCCTGAAGGTACTACGTTCATCTGTCCAAACAATAGTACGCAAGTATAAACACCATGGGACCACGCAGCCATTATACCGCTCAGGAAGGAGACGCGTTCTGTCTCCTAGAGATTAATGTACTTTGGTGCAAAAAGTGCAAATCAATCTCAGAACAACAGCAAAGAACCTTGTGAAGATGCTGGAGGAAACGGGTACAAAAGTATCAATATCCACAGTAAAATGAGTCCTATATCGACATAACCTGAAAGGCCACTCAGCAAGGAAGAAGCCACTGCTCCAAAACCGCCATGAAAAAGCCAGACTACAGTTTGCAACTGCACATGGGGACAGAGATCGTACTTTTTGGAGAAATGTCCTCTGGTCTGATGAAACAAAAATAGAACTGTTTGGCCATAATGACCATCGTTATGTTTGGAGGAAAAAGGGGGAGGCTTGCAAGCCGAAGAATACCATCCCAACCGTGAAGCACGGGGGTGGCAGCATCATGTTGTGGGGGTGCTTTGCTGCAGGAGGGACTGGTGCACTTCACAAGACAGATGGCTTCATGAGGGAGGAAAATTATGTGGATATATTGAAGCAACATCTCAAGACATCAGTCAGGAAGTTAAAGCTTGGTCGCAAATGGGTCTTCCAAATGGACAATGACCCCAAGCATACTTTCAAAGTTGTTGCAAAATGGCTTAAGGACAACGAAGGTAATCCTATAGAAAGTTTGTGGGCAGAACTGAAAAAGCGTGTGCGAGTAAGGAGGCCTACAAACATGACTCGGTTACACCAGCGCTGTCAGGAGGAATGGGCCAAAATTCACCCAACTTATTGTGGGAAGCTTGTAGAAGGCTACCTGAAACGTTTGACCCAAGTTAAACAATTTAATGGCAATGCTACCAAATAATAATTCAGTGTATGTAAACTTCTGACCCACTGGGAATGTGAAATAAATCTTTCTCTCTATTATTAATCTGACATTTCACATTCTTAAAATAAAGTGGTGATCTTAACTGACCAAAAACAGGGCATTTTTACTAGGATTAAATGTCAGGAATTGTGAAAAACTGAGTGTAAATATATTGGCTAAGGTGTATGTAAACTTCGAAATACATTTTCTGGATGTAGAAATGCTTTTAGTGTTAACTTAAACTATTAAAACCAAATATAAACTATGTAGAAAAGATAATGGACCTATATATTTTCAAATAATATAATCTTTGAGAATTCTCAATCACCAAAATTAAAGCTGTCAAGGAGAATTGAATTCCAAAAGCAATGAATTTAGCAGTATATATTTTGTTATTATGTTTGAGCAAAATAACACAGCATTAGCAATGGAAAAATGCATAGAATTGCAAGAGATTGGCATTAAAACAGCTAAATGTTTACTCAGCTGCGTATGTGTAGAATTACAGGAATTTTACTTTAAAATTGCAAGAAAATATCTCTGGTCCATGGAGAAATTTGTAGAATTGCAGGAAATTGGCTTAAAAATGCTAAAATGTGTCTACACCACCAAAATGGGGGCCTCTAAATTTCAGCTGCTCCCCCCCGCCACGCCCACTACCTAAGCCCCCTTTTGATCCAGAGGAAACCCTGAGCTAGCCCATCTTTTATGATCTAGCAAAGGTTTTGGTGTATCCTCCTTCCTCTATGGTTCTGGACTAGGTTTTGTTTGCCCCTGGTTCCACTAGGGGGGAAATAGTGAGGTTAGTGTGCTCTACTATTTTGTTCTACATCAGCATCACTCTGTTCATCCTAATCCCCAAACTAAAAATAGACATTAACACTACTGGCTGGTTCTTCCCACACATAAATGGTTTGTATTTATGTAATTCCTCAAAACGGATGCAGTAAAAATGTCCCATATTCCTGATGGACTGGAAAGGTAAACCAAAATGATTTCCAATAGGAATCAAAATCTCCTCCTGAGTGGGCACCAAACAGTCCAATTCCAAATTCAGACAGAGGTGTTGTGCAGGGTACAGGCTTATGATTCCAATCTAGCACACACTCTCAGACAACCAGACAGACAGAGGTAATGATATACATTTTTCACAGTATGGGCCTGAGGATGTTCACCACCAGGGTTCTCCATCATCACAGTCCTCCATGCTGACAGAAGCAACACAGCTGATGAGTTTACTGCTACTTCTCTGTCACCTCCGTCTTCCTCTTTAGTGAAGTCTCTGGGTCTGACATCTCACACTCATCATGTGTCCTAATGACCCTCCTCCTTCCTTCCCTATCCCTTCTTCCGCCCTTCTTTCCATCCTCCATCACCAACCAGAAACGACACTGCCGCAAGGCTGGTAACGAGGTTCGAGAATCAGAACGGATCTGAAACGGAAACCTTACCCACACTTAATTCCGCCTTCTGGTTACAGCCAGGCTGAGCTGTGGACTTTCCTGTCTGCCTGAGTGTACAGTGCCTTGCGAAAGTATTTGGCCCCCTTGAATTTTGCGACCTTTTGCCACATTTCAGGCTTCAAACATAAAGATATAAAACTGTATTTTTTTGTGAAGAATCAACAACAAGTGGGACACAATCATGAAGTGGAACGACATTTATTGGATATTTCAAACTTTTTTAACAAATCAAAAACTGAAAAATTGGGCGTGCAAAATTATTCAGCCCCCTTAAGTTAATACTTTGTAGCGCCACCTTTTGCTGCGATTACAGCTGTAAGTCGCTTGGGGTATGTCTCTATCAGTTTTGCACATCGAGAGACTGAAATGTTTTCCCATTCCTCCTTGCAAAACAGCTCGAGCTCAGTGAGGTTGGATGGAGAGCATTTGTGAACAGCAGTTTTCAGTTCTTTCCACAGATTCTCGATTGGATTCAGGTCTGGACTTTGACTTGGCCATTCTAACACCTGGATATGTTTATTTTTGAACCATTCCATTGGAGATTTTGCTTTATGTTTTGGATCATTGTCTTGTTGGAAGACAAATCTCCGTCCCAGTCTCAGGTCTTTTGCAGACTCCATCAGGTTTTCTTCCAGAATGGTCCTGTATTTGGCTCCATCCATCTTCCCATCAATTTGAACCATCTTCCCTGTCCCTGCTGAAGAAAAGCAGGCCCAAACCATGATCCTGCCACCACCATGTTTGACAGTGGGGATGGTGTGTTCAGGGTAATGAGCTGTGTTGCTTTTACGCCAAACATAACGTTTTGCATTGTTGCCAAAAAGTTCAATTTTGGTTTCATCTGACCAGAGCACCTTCTTCCACATGTTTGGTGTGTCTCCCAGGTGGCTTGTGGAAAACTTTAAACAACACTTTTTATGGATATCTTTAAGAAATGGCTTTCTTCTTGCCACTCTTCCATAAAGGTCAGATTTGTGCAATATACGACTGATTGTTGTCCTATGGGCAGAGTCTCCCACCTCAGCTGTAGATCTCTGCAGTTCATCCAGAGTGATCATGGGCCTCTTGGCTGCATCTCTGATCAGTCTTCTCCTTGTATGAGCTGAAAGTTTAGAGGGACGGCCAGGTCTTGGTAGATTTGCAGTGGTCTGATACTCCTTCCATTTCAATATTATCGCTTGCACAGTGCTCCTTGGGATGTTTAAAGCTTGGGAAATCTTTTTGTATCCAAATCCGGCTTTAAACTTCTTCACAACAGTATCTCGGACCTGCCTGGTGTGTTCCTTGTTCTTCATGATGCTCTCTGCGCTTTTAACGGACCTCTGAGACTATCACAGTGCAGGTGCATTTATACGGAGACTTGATTACACACAGGTGGATTGTATTTATCATCATTAGTCATTTAGGTCAACATTGGATCATTCAGAGATCCTCACTGAACTTCTGGAGAGAGTTTGCTGCACTGAAAGTAAAGGGGCTGAATAATTTTGCACGCCCAATTTTTCAGTTTTTGATTTGTTAAAAAAGTTTGAAATATCCAATAAATGTCGTTCCACTTCATGATTGTGTCCCACTTGTTGTTGATTCTTCACAAAAAAATACAGTTTTATATCTTTATGTTTGAAGCCTGAAATGTGGCAAAAGGTCGCAAAATTCAAGGGGGCCGAATACTTTCGCAAGGCACTGTATGTGCCTGTGTGTGATTTCCAGCAGCTCAAGTTCAACAGGGGCTACCACAGAAACGGCTACAACAGCATCTCCAGTGACCAGCCCTGTGATCTGAGAGTGTGTTTGTGTTCCCACGCAGGGCACTGCCTGCGTAGCACGTAGCTAAATGGAGTCGGAGCAGCTCTTCAACAGGAAGGGCTACTACAGGAACAGCTACAACAGCATTGCCAGTGCCAGCAGCGACGAGGAGCTACTGGATGGCGCCGGAGTCGTCATGGACTTCCACACCTCTGAGGACGACAACCTTCTGGACGGAGATGCCACCTCCCCAGGTAGGCCTACTGCTAATTGCTGCCGACTACGCCACCAGACACCCACTATCACCCCCCATAGTGCCGGGCTGTTGACCCCAGGGGAGAGAGGCTCTGGCTGGGCTATTTTGGTCAGAGGAAGAGGGTCTGGTCCAGGCCAGAAGCTGTGGGTCTATCCATGGATGGATATTGTGAGCTGTGTTATTGTGAGCTTCCTATCATGGCCGCCTTGCCAAATTTGCTGCATTGCTGATCAACCCACTCAATGCTGCCTCACCCACTTGGCCCCCTTGCTACCCTGTGATTTGCAGTTTTAGCCCTACTGTTGATGCTCTCTGCTGCTTCTGCCCCTGACACGTACCCATCAACCCTCCATCTATCCATGACACCCCATCCCAAACCACACCCTCCATCAGATGTCACCTGCCTGCCACCTCTTGACTTTAGTTCCGCTACCATTCATACCCTTTCACTTCCATCCATAACCGTGATTGGTTGGGTTCCCCTCCCGGCTGGCTGCCGCCATCTTGTTTTTGTGTTTGTTTTGTGCTTGCAGCCTCATTCATACTAGCCCGGTCCCAGATCAACCAGCATGTTTTTGTATGACAACAGCCATAGGAGCTGGCAAATACAGCACAAAGAAACAGATCTGGGACCAGACTATGTCCATTCCTGTAACCTTGTTTTATTTTCTTATTTTCCCTGCCATCGCCATCCATGTACCATATTCACTTCTCCATTCATGGTGCTTCAGTTCCTGTTTAGTTTGTGGTCATGACTCGTGGCTTTACTTCTTGCAGGTTTTGTGGTTGTGCTACTTTTGGCCTTTGCTGCTTTTCTAGGTGTGGCTTGTACCATGCGGCTTTGTGATTGGACACTTGAACTGCACACGTTGTGCTTTGTGGGTGTGGATTTGACTATTTACTGCTTTTTTTTAGTTGTGTATTGTAATATGCAGCTTTGTGATTGAACCCGTGCTTTGTAGGTGTGTTGCTGATGATATTCCACTCATCACTATGATGTAGACATAAAGGCATCCTTTCACATTGTTCCTGTGCCAACCGATGCTCCCTGTCTTTCAGTCCTGTACCAATCACCTGTTCCTTTCACACCCCCTCCTGCTTCCCTGGCCCAGTGTACTCTGCTCTGTAATAGCAGGTGTCCCGTGTCTACTACTGCCACATCCTGCTTGTTTCCTGTTGCTGCCTGCTGGCCTGACGCTTGTGCTGCTGATTCATGTCTTGTAACCATAGTTACGCTGGCTTCTGCAGGCTCCTCTAGCTTGGCCTTCTTGTGGCTGTTCAAAAGAACCAGCTCCCTCATAGCTGATATGTTGTTTAATATGGCTAGTCATTGTTGGCTGTAGCGACTGTGAATAGTAATTAGGGAAGCTTGTCGTATCTGAAGGTCTTTTTGAAATGCTACTTAATCGAAACCTACTTAATACATGTATTTGTGTGTGTGGCAGAAACTCGCTCATGCTGAGGAAGAACTTCGTGCTTAACTATTTGACACTTTTAACTGAGTTTGAACTTATGTATGCGTGTTTGTATGTGTGTTGGTTTGAGAGCAGATTTACAAACGGATTGCCAGTACTGAAGTACATTTGTCATACCATGGATGTAAGCAGAGCCCAAGGAAAGCCAAATAAAGAGAGTATTTTGTCTGAGTCTGATGGGACATAATAATATTCTAAAGTAGAGTTGTTCTTTTTCATTACCAGAGTTTACTTTAAGTTGTGCTTAAGGGTGCCAAGGGAGTTCTTGACATTTTTACTCTCTGCTGCACAATCCTTTCCTTATCATCCTCGTCTCTGGAGTGTTGTATACAAGCACAGAGCTCCTCGTGTGTGTGCGCCCTTGTGAATGCAGTACTATGAGTTTCTGAGTACAGGGCAAATTGTCTTCTGTTAGGCTCATCTACTTTAAGGATTTTTTTCATTGGCAAGATTAGCAAATTTAGGCATGACATGCCAGCAACAAACGCTGACACTACACAGCCAAGTATAACTGATCAAATTATGAAAGACAAGCTTTGTAATTTTGGTTTCCATAAAGTGAGTGTGGAGGAGGTGAACAAATTATTGTTGTCTATTAACAATGACAAGCCACTGTGGTCTGACAACTTGGATGGAAAATTACTGACGATAATAGCTGACGATATTGCCACTCCTATTTGCCATATCTTTAGTCTAAGCCTACTAGAAAGTGTGTGCCCCCAGGCTTGGAGGGAAGCAAAAGTAATTCCGCTACCCAAGAATAGTAAAGCCCCCTTTTACTGGCTCAAATAGCCGACCAATCAGCTTGTTACCAACACTTAGTAAACTTCTGGAAAAAATGGTGTTTGACCAGATACAATGCTATTTTACTGTAAACAAATTAACAGATTTTCAGCACGCTTATGGAAGGACATTTAAACCTCTTTGGGATAGGCGGGACGCAAATGTCTCAACTGGCCAATTGCCAGGGAAAATGCAGAGCGCCAGATTCAAATAAAATACTATAAGATTCAAACTTTCATTAAATCACACATGTAAGATACTCAATTAAAACTACACTTATTGTGAATCCAGCCAACGTGTCAGATTTTAAAAATGCTTTTAATGAGTTTTAATGACTCCAACAATAGTGTACGTAAACTTCCGACTGTGGCTGTTGAATGCGGAAACGGCTGGTAAGGAGAGTGAATCTAAATATTGTGTCATGTAGGCCTAGTGTAAAAGGCTCATAATGTTCTCATGCTGCATTGATTCAGCCTTAGGGCAGTTTTAGAGTACATTAGTTCTTGGCAGGATTCCTCACACCAAGCAATATGTATCTAGGAATGTTAAGGTTGAAATTCTTCACCATGCTCTGTGCTCTTACCTATCATAACTTTACTTTGGAATATGCTGTGTCGTGTAAGTGCTGTGTGCCCTACACTTAAGGAGACCAGACAGAGGCAGAGCAAACCCGACATATTAATAATTAATGACCCAGTGAAGGCTGGCTGTATAGTAGCGCTCCAGTGAGGGTGACCAGGCTTTGTTCAGTAGGACACACAGAGAAGCGGGCCATTGTGTGGTGTGTGTGTGTGTGTGTGTGTGTGCGTTTTGGTCGGTATTGGGTTACACACAAGGTCACTCTCAGTAATCTCTGTTCAATCAGTGGCCTCTAAGGTTGGGCGGTAACCAAATTTTCATATCGTCATACTGTCCTTCTCTCATCCCGGGATATACGGTATTACTGGTATTACTGTTTTTTTGCGCAAAAAATACAAAAAAAGCACATTAGGTGTCTATTACCAAAATGCTAACAAAATAAGCACAAGTACTAGCGGATTTTTATAGAAGCTGCTAGCTAAATATGCTAACGAGCATAAACGAAAATAAACTAATTGCAAAGACATGAAAACCCGTCACAAGTTATACATAGAGTGCCCTCAAAGTTTTCACACACCTTGACTTTTTCCACTTTTTGTTGTGTTACAGCCTTAATTTAAAATGTATTAAGTTTAGATTATTTGTCACAGGCCTACACACAATACCCCATAATGTGTAATTATGTTTTTAGAAATGTTTAATAATGAATTAAAATGAAAAGCTGAAATGTCTTGAGTCAAGTATTCAATCCCTTTGCCTAAATAAGTTCAGGAGTAAAAATGTGCTTAACAAGTCACATAATTATCAGGTATCAAGGTAAGACCCAGATGCAGACCGTGTCGAAGTAACAATGTTTATTACAGCAATGGGACAGGACGGCAGGCAGGCTCAGGCAAAGGTTGGTAATCCAGAGGAGGGGGGACAAAGGTACAGGACGGCAGGCAGGCAGAGTGGTCAGGCGGATGGGTACAGGGTCAGGACAGGCAAGGGTCAAAAACCAGGAGGATGAGATAAGAGAGACTGGTGAAAAGCAGGAGCTGACACAAAAACGCTGGTTGGCATGACAAGACGTACTGGCAACAGACAAACCGAGAACACAGGTATAAATACACATGGGATAATGGGGAAAATGGGCGACACCTGGAGGGGGGTGGAGACGATCACAAAGACAGGTGAAACAGATCAGGGTGTGACAATAATAAGTTGCATGGACTCACTGTGTGCAATAATAGTGTTTTAACATGATTTTTGAACAACTACCTCATCTCTGTACCCCACACATACAACTGTCTGTAAGGTCCCTCAGTTGAGCAGTAAATTTGAAACACAGAGTCAACCACAAAGACCAAGGAGGTTTTCAAATGCCTCGCAAAGAAGGGCACCTATTGGTAGATGGGTAAAAAAATAGACATTAAATATCCTTTTGAGCATGGTGAAGTTATTAATTACACTTGGGATGGTATATCAATACACCCAGTCACTACAAAGATACAGGCGTCCTTCCTAAATCAGTTGCCGGAAAGGAAGTAAACTGCTTAGGGATTTCACCATAAGGCCAATAGTGACTTTAAAACAGTTGCAGAGTTTAATGGCTGTGATAGGAGAAAATGAGGATGGATCAACAACATTATAGTTACTCCACAACACTAACCTAATTGACATATAGAAAAGAAGGAAGCCTGTACAGAATAAAATATTCTAAAACATGCATCCTGTTTACAATTAGGCACTAAAGCAAAACTGCAAAAATGTGGCAAAGAAATGAACTTTGTCCTGAATACAAACAATTATGTTTGGGGCAAATCCAACACGTCACTGCATCATGTTATGGGCATGCTTATCATCAAGAACTGTGGAGTTTGTTTATGATATAAACATAAATTGAAAGGAGCAAATCAGCTGGTTCAGTCTCCTTTCCAATGAACACTGGGAGACAAATTCACCTTTCAGCAGGACAATAACCTCAAACACAAGGCCAAATATACTCAGGAGTTGCTTATCAAGATGACATTGAATGCTCCTGAGTGGCCAGTGGCCTAGTTACAGTTTTTATTTAAATAGGCTTGAAAATCTATGGCAAGTCTTGAAAATGGCTGTCAAAAAATTATGAATCACCAACTTCACAGCTTGAAGAATTAAAAACATTATAATGTGCAAATATATGACAATCCAGGTGTGCAAAGCTATTATAGCAGGGGTGTCAAACTCATTCCATGGAGAGCCTAGTGTCTTCACGTTTTTGGTTTTTCCTTTCAATTAAGCCTTAGACAACACGGTGTGGGGAGTTCTTTACCACACTGAACAAAATATAAACGCAACATGCAACAATTTCAAAGTTTTTTGTGATTTACAGTTCATTTAAGGAAATCAGTCAATTGAAATAAATAAATTAGGCCCTAATCTATGGATTTCACATGACTGGGAATAAAGATATGCATCTGTTGGTCACAGATACCTTTAAAACAAAGGGTAGGGGCGTGGATCAGAAAATCAGTCAGCATATGGTTTGACGATCATTTGCCTCATGTAGCGGGACACAGTTCCTTCGCATAGAGTTGTTCAGGCTGTTGATTGTGGCCTGTGGAATGTTGTCCCACTCCTCTTCAATGGCTGTTTCGAAGTTGCTGGATATTTGCGGGAACTGGAACGCACTGTCGTACACGTCAATCCAGAGCATCCCAAACAAACTCAATTGGTGACATGTCTGGTGAGTATGCAGGCCATTGAAGAACTAGGACATTTTGATCTTCCAGGAATTGTGTAAAGATTCTTGCGACATGGGGACTTGCATTATCATGCTGAAACATGAGGTGATGGCAGTGGATGAATGGCACGACAATGGGCCTCACGATCTCGTCACGGTACACTTCTTCAGCATGCCAGTGGCCATCAAAGGTTCACATTTGCCTACTGAAAACTGTTACGACTCCAAACTGCAGTCAGGTCAAGACCCTGGTGAGGATGACGAGCACGCAGATAAGCTTCCCTAAGACGGTTTCTGACAGATTGTGCAGAAATTATTTGGTTGTTCAAACCCACAGTATAATCAGCTGACTGGGTGACTGGTCTCAGACGATCCAGCGGGTGAAGAAGCCAGATATTGAGGTCCTGTGCTGGTGTGGTTACACATGGTCTGCGGTTGTACGGCCAGTTGGACGTACTGCCAAATTCTCAAAGAAAAACGTTGGAGGTGGCTTATGATAGAGAAATGAACATTCAAATTCTCTGATAACAGCTCTGGTGAACATTCCTGCAGTCAGCATGCCAATGGCACGCTCCCTCAACTTGAGACGCCTGTGACATTGTGTTGTGTGACAAAACTGTACACTTTAGAGTGGCCTCAGCACAAGGTGCACCTGTGTAAAGACAATGCTGTTTAATCAACTTCTTGATATGCCACACCTGTCAGGTAGATGGATTGTCTTGGCAAAAGAGAAAGGCTCACTAACAGAGATGTAAACAAATTTGTGCACAACATTTTCGAGAAATAAGCTTTTTGCGAGTATGGAACATTTCTGGGATCTTTTATTTCAGCTAATTTCAGCTAATGATACATGGAACACTTTACATGTTGCGTTTATATTTTATGTTCAGTATAATTAGTGACCTTAATTCATCAATCAAGTAGAAGGGAGGAGTGATAACCCACAGACACTTTGAGACCTGTGTATGAGAGACTTAACCAGAAAGACTCACAACTGTAATTGCTGCCAAAGGTGATTCTAACATGTATTTACTCAGGTGTGTGAATACTTACACTGTATGTAAATTAGATATTTCTGTATTTCATTTTTAATAAATTAGCAAACAATTCTAAAAACATGTTTTCACTTTGTCATTATGGGGTATTTTGTGTAGATGGGTGAAAGAAAAACATAATCTATTGAATCCATTTTGGAATTCAGGCTGTAACACAACACAATGTGGAATAAATGAAGGGGTAACAGGGCTGCTCCTTGCATTTCTGCTGCTATAGGCAAGCCCAAAAAGCGGCAGCCACAGTGAAACTAGAATAGTCCCAGTAAGCAAAAGGATGTTTAAAAGATGTCTAAAATACTTATTTTTCAGACGTTGATGTTAGGTTAAATTTAGGTTCTGATTGAATGGTGAAAATATCTATTTTCCGGAAGTTTAAAATACATTTTTCAGGACGTTGAAATCAGATTCATTTTCGGTAATGAATGACAGTTGAAAATACTTATTTTCCAGACGTTGAAATTGTATTTTCCGAACTTCGAAATCAGGTTTAATTTTTGGTTCTGAATGAACAGTTGAAAATACGTAATTTATAGATGACTATGTTTGGCTGGTCTAGATCTGACCAAATCTGAACCAAACATAGACGTACGTCTATGATAGGTTCAGATTTAGACCATGTCCGTGGGCCAGATTTGGTTCGTCCAAACGGCGTCAGCGTCGGTCCTGCTTCTTGAAGTATATCCTATAGTGTTGCCTGAAATTGTGTTTTATGAATGCCCAACTGTGGTAAGCCTACCATTTGTAAAACACCAAATAAAGACGTCGGCTCATGCTTACTTGGGTGTAGCCTACCATGTCAACCAGCAATGGAATTGTATGAATGCCCATCCGTATGGTAGGCCCATCATTTTTAAAACAGGCGGTTGCATTGGCTTTGTGACGAATCAGTTGAGCTATTTAAGCCCAGAATTTCAGCTACCCAATTTTTTAGG
Organism: Oncorhynchus kisutch; assembly: GCF_002021735.2. Classification (NCBI taxonomy): domain Eukaryota; kingdom Metazoa; phylum Chordata; class Actinopteri; order Salmoniformes; family Salmonidae; genus Oncorhynchus; species Oncorhynchus kisutch. Next base: position 24,025,225 of record NC_034182.2, read on the forward strand.
AGTTATTATGAGCCTATTTGCATTGTTTTTACTTTACACAGCAGGAAATGCAGAACTATTTGTTTGTTTGTTGCTATGATCAGATTGATATCACTGATCATTAAAATGGGGTGAAACTCCTGGACAACAGTTGTGTGAGTCCATTCCACATTGTCCATTTTACTTTGACGTGACCTGTTTTTAGGATATGTTGTTTGCTAACGTGACAGTGCATTTTTGTTGTTGTTGATTGGGCACCATTTAGTTAGGCTATTTGATCGGAGAAACCTGCATGATGTAAAAAGTGTCTGCCAATACATTGTCATACATTTTATCTCCAGCCTGTAGGCTACAGTAAAGGCAACATGCTATTTTTACTATATCCTGTATCTGCTACATGATTTATGTTAGATATTTTTTGGGACGGAATGTTGATGGATCGCTGCAGCGGTGCGTCTCCAACAGCACACTGGAGAGGAGCGCTGGGAATGGACAAGAAAAATATTTTGCGCCCCTGCCTTTGACCAAGTGGTCACAGGGCGGCATCAGCGCTCACCCTAAAAAGCCCATATGCCACTTTTTGAGTGTCACTGTTTTGGGGCAGAATTATGTTAGGTTTTATATGTTGTTGGAGGTATGTCTTGGTCAGTTTAGTGTAGAAAATGCCGCCCTTGTCAATTTCCCGTCATAGGCGGCCGCCTAACGGCCTGTGTACACTAACAGGCTGTACATTTAATCGTGCGTCTTCGGGCGCCCAGAGTGGCTCCCTTGTGGTGCTGGCAGCATATAGCAGCAGTTCGGTTGTGCATCAAGAATTCAGCATTTTGTATTTTGTATAGGTCTGGTTATTAAATGGTTTAATCCATTCTACATTTCATTTATTTATTCACAGATAAATAGTAATATGCTCTAAACCGCTCTGGTGACAAACTTTGCTGCCCTGTTTCCAATCGTCAACATGGCTGGGAGAACCTATTGAAGTAAGTAAATACATTTTGAAAATGTAAAAATAATGATGTATTCTTAGCTAACTAGCTACAGTGGAGGCTAACTCAGATGAGCTGCTAACGTAGCTAGCTAGCTAGCTATCAACTTTACATACTGTACAGCTAGTTAGCTAAGTTAATTAAATATCACCAGCTACCTAACTTCATATTAGCTAGCTATTGTGATGTATTTATCATTGTAAAAAAAAATATGCATTTGTAGGAAGCTAGCTAAGGATAGCAGCTCCAACTGAATAGGTCAGGTACTTTGGTGTAGTTCCAGTCTCTAGAAAGGAGTGAGGACAGAGATGATAGTAGCACCATAATATTCAGTGCTGTCTAATTGGAGTATAAGGAAGTCTGGTTTTTGTGATGTTTTCTGTCCTCAGCTACAGAGAGCTGTGAACACCTGTTGTATGCAGATGAAGAGCGGTGGTTCTCAGTCTAGGTCCTGGGGACTCAAAAGGTGTGCACATTTTTGTTTTTTCTTTAGCACTACACAGCTGATTCAAATGATCTACTCATCAAGCTTCAAACAGTATTTATGTATTCATTTTTGATGCCATCCTTGATATGAACCTTCTGTTGTCACATTCTACACATGCATCTATCTATATTCTATGTTTTCATGATTTATTATAAGAGATATTATACTTTCAGTAATCCACAATGACCTGATGATGTAAAAGTCTAATAATGACATTATCTTCCATATTCCTACAGATACCTTGCAACTGGAGATTCCTCCTAAACAATTCCCTACAGTTACCGTGTAGGGCACCGCACGATTGGGTGTCCAGGGCCACCTGGGAATGCCTCGTGGGGAAATTCAGGCATGTGTGAAGGCTACCTGTGTCCTGCATAACTTCATGAGGATGGACGTGAGGACCAGGAGGGGACCTGCAGCTTGCCGCCGTGTGCCAGAGGAGAGGTCTGCTGCTCTGCAGGATGTTGCAAGGATGGGGGCCAACAATGCAGCACTGGAGGCAATCCGTGTGGGAAGGCCTTTACCTCCTACTTCCCTGGCAACACCATATACCACACTATGCATAACCAAAGGCTCTTTTAAGAGCCACCCACCTTGCAATAAGAGTATTCTTCCATTTACTTAGGTATGTCAACTGCAGTTATTCAATTTCCAGTTTCTCTCCCTTTGATTTATACTTCTTAAGTGAGGGTGCTGTTTAGGTCAAATTATATATATAAAAAAATGTTTACCTTCTTTAACGGTGCTGTTCAGGTAAGGGTGATGTCTGTACATAAACAAAGAGTCACCCATATTGAATTTTTTTTAAACAATAAGACACCCTACAACCCACACCTACATTGTTGTGTATCAAGTTTATAGGCTCAGGTGTATAACTGGCTCCTTCCAGCTTCAAAGAATAGGCAAGAGGACCAACCATGGAGAATAGTAAGGCACGCCACTATTTATATTTAAGTAAGTACTTTATATCGTTTGTCCTCGTGTGTCTGTGCATGTTTTTCAGTATAAAGTACTCTGCAGCCACACACACAGATTCCAGTTGAACACTCTCTTTTAACTACCTTGTTTTCTCAATAACAACCCCTTCTCCCTAAATCCTCTAGGTTAGATCACCTGTATCGGTGAACCCCTCCCGCTTCCGAACTGCCTGACACATAGAGGGCACAGCATGATCAGAGGTGAGAGGTCACTTGGTCGGGTCAACAGGCAGTGTTATTAAAGAGACGCTTTGCATTGAAATACAGATGGAGATGTAGTAGTCCCAGAGTTAATGATCCAAGGTCAGTTTTGCATTTCACCTGATTATTATGATGACTGACAGTGTTGGAATTGGAAAAAAACACAAGGCTTAATCATGCTATCTCTCTCCATCTGTCTCTCTTCTGCAGGTATGTTTTGGTGTGAGAGAGGATGCCAACCCCGCCACCTCACCGACTCTAAAATAACCCTCTGGCCAACTGGGGGCCCAATAATGGTTAGGAGACATTGTTAGAGACACTGTTATGTAATTGTGATGACCTGAGAGAATGTGTAGTTTAGTAGCACTGTAATTCATTAATCATATGCTGTCTTCCCTGCTCCTCCGGTCTTATCTCTTTCCCTTTCTGTTTATTACACTTTCTCTCACGCCTTTCTCCCCACCTCATCTTTCTTCCTCTGTTTTTAGAATGCCCACCAGATGTGCATTGAAGTACAGATTGAACTTATATTTATAATATTACGTATTATAACTTGGATAATGAACTTCTTCAATAAAGCTTTTCACATTCTCTACTGGTTGAAATTAAATCTCTCATTTGATGAAATACTACACCTATCCTGTGTCCTCATATCAGTGCAGATGAAGGAAATTAGATATTGATATGAACCTCAGAGTATTTGCATGATGCATAGGAAGTGTAGTGTACTGTACTGTTTTTTAAATTCTGGTTCTCTATATATGAATTACAACCCCCCCCCCCCCCAAAAAAAGACTGGAATTGGATATGACTGAATAAAGAATGTCTCACAGACATTCATACCTGAATCGCACCTTTTATTTGCAAAGTTGGTGTACACGATCAATGAATATATATTCAATGTACAGGATATGTGGTGAACTCATGCTTGGTAATAACTACACTAGCGTTCAAAAGTTTGGGGTCACTTAGAAATGTCCTTGTTTTCCATGAAAACGTACATGAAATGAGTTGCAAAATGAATAGGAAATACAGTGTAGTCAAGATGTTGACAAGGTTATAAAGTTTTAAAAAAAATTGACATAATTGTGTCCTTCAAACTTTGCTTTCATCAAAGAATCCTCGGTGAAGCTGCTCCCACAACAGCTCAATAGGGTTGAGATCCGGTGACTGTGCTGGCCACTCCATTATAGACAGAATACCAGCTGACTGCTTCTTCCCTAAATATTTCTTGCATAGTTTTGAGCTGTGCTTTGGATCATTGTCCTGTTGTAAGAGGAAATTGGCTCCAATTAAGCACCTTCCATAGGGTATGTCATGGCGTTGCAAAATAGTGATTCCCATCCTTCTTCAAGATCCCTTTTACCCTGTACAAATCTCCCACTTTACCACCACCAAAGCACCCCCAAACTATCACATTGCCTCCACCATGCTTGACAGATGGCATCAAGCACTCCCCCAGCATCTTTTCATTTATTCTGCGCCTCCCGAATGTTCTTCTTTGGGATCCGAACACCTCAAACTTAGATTTGTCTGTCCATAACACTTTTTCCAATCTTCCTCTGTCCAGTGTCTGTGTTCATTTGCCCATCTTAATAAAAAAAAAAATGTATTGCCCAGTCCGAGGTCTGCCGTTTTGTTTGCAACTCTGCCTAGAATGCCAGCATCTCGGAGTCGCCTCTTCACTGTTGACGTTGAGACTGGCATTTTGAAGGTACTCTTTAAAGGAAGCTGGCAGTTGAGGACTTGTGAGGCGTCTGTTTCTCAAACTAGACACTCTAATGTACTTATCCTCTTGCTCAGTTGTACACCGGGGCCTCCCACTCTTTCTATTTTGGTTAGAGACAGTTTGCGGTGTTCTGTGAAGGGAGTAGTACACAGCGTTGTATGAGATCTTCAGTTTCTTGGCAATTTCTTGCATGGAATAGCCTTCATTTCTCAGAACAAGAATAGACTGACAAGTTTCAGAAGAAAGTTATTTGTTTCTGGACATTTTGAGCCTGTAATCAAACCCACAAATGCTGACACTCCAGATACTCAACTAGTCTAAAGGCCAGTTTTAGTGCTTCTTTAATCAGGACACCAATTTTCAGCTGTGCTAACATAATTGCAAAAGGGTTTTCTAATGATCAATTAGCCTTTTAAACTGATAAACTTGGACGAGCTAACACAACGTGCCATTGGAACACAGGAGTGATGGTTACTGAAAATGGGCCTCTGTAACGCCTATGTAGATATTCCATTAAAAATCTGCCGTTTCCAGCTACAATAGTCATTTACAACATTAACAATGTCTACACTGTATTTCTGATCAATTTGATGTTATTTTAATGGACTATTTTTTTTGCTTTTCTTTCAAAAACAAGGACATTTCTAAGTGACCCCAAACTTTTGAACAGTAGTGTATGGACTGGCATCCTTGGCATAATTAGGTTATATTATATTCTACTCAACCCAAAGGCTTTATTGATGCCATTCAGACTGTCTTAAAGTCGATATAACCGGCTATGATAACTGAGGTTCATAGCTAGGTTCATACACTACGGCCCCACTCTGTGAGCTTGTGTGGCCTACCACTTTGTTGCTGAGCCGTAGTTTCTCCTAGACATTTCCACTTCACAATAACAGCACTTACATTGACCGGGGCAGCTCTAGCAGGGCAGAAATTTGACTAAATAACTGGAAAAGGTGGCATCCTACGACGGTGCCACATTGAAAGTCACTGAGCTTTTCAGTAAGGTCATTCTACTGCCAGTATTTGTCTATGGAGATTGTATGGCTCTGTGCTCGATTTTATACACCTGTCAGCAATAGGTGTGGCTGAAATAGCAGAATCCACTAATTTGAAGGGGTGTCCACGTACTTTTGTATATAAAGAGTATTTACAAACAAATACGTGACTAGCTCAACTGTTCTGGGGAACTACTGTAAGCTTCATAATATAAAATAATATGATAGGTGAAATGAAGAATGCAATCTTTTTTTCTCCTAACGTATTGCACGAGTTCATTGCATGCATTTATTTAAAAAGTAGCTACAAATATACTTAAATGTTTTGAAAAACTTTAAAAGAAATAGTTTCAATGGTATTGGCGGTTTTGAAAAACCATCCCGTTGTCAGGGATCAAGGTAAGGCTCAAGTGCATACTGTTTGAAGTAACAATGTTTATTGTAACAACAGGGGCAAGCAAACGACAGGTCTAAATCATCAAATCAAATCAAATCAAATTTTATTTGTCACATACACATGGTAAGCAGATGTTAATGCGAGTGTAGCGAAATGCTTGTGCTTCTAGTTCCGACAATGCCGTAATAACCAACAAGTAATCTAACTAACAATTCCACAACTACTGTCTTATACACAGTGTAAGGGGATAAAGAATATGTACATAAGGATATATGAATGAGTGATGGTACAGAGCAGCATAGGCAAGATACAGTAGATGATATCGAGTACAGTATATACATATGAGATGAGTATGTAAACAAAGTGGCATAGTTAAAGTGGCTAGTGATACATGTATTACATAAGGATGCAGTCGATGATATAGAGTACAGTATATACGTATGCATATGAGATGAATAATGTAGGGTAAGTAACATTATATAAGGTAGCATTGTTTAAAGTGGCTAGTGATATATTTACATCATTTCCCATCAATTCCCATTATTAAAGTGGCTGGAGTTGAGTCAGTGTCATTGTCAGTGTGTTGGCAGCAGCCACTCAATGTTAGTGGTGGCTATTTAACAGTCTGATGGCCTTGAGATAGAAGCTGTTTTTCAGTCTCTCGGTCCCAGCTTTGATGCACCTGTACTGACCTCGCCTTCTGGATGATAGCGGGGTGAACAGGCAGTGGCTCGGGTGGTTGATGTCCTTGATGATCTTTATGGCCTTCCTGTAACATCGGGTGGTGTAGGTGTCCTGGAGGGCAGGTAGTTTGCCCCCAGTGATGCGTTGTGCAGACCTCACTACCCTCTGGAGAGCCTTACGGTTGATGGCGGAGCAGTTGCCGTACCAGGCGGTGATACAGCCCGCCAGGATGCTCTCGATTGTGCATCTGTAGAAGTTTGTGAGTGCTTTTGGTGACAAGCCGAATTTCTTCAGCCTCCTGAGGTTGAAGAGGCGCTGCTGCGCCTTCTTCACGATGCTGTCTGTGTGAGTGGACCAATTCAGTTTGTCTGTGATGTGTATGCCGAGGAACTTAAAACTTGCTACCCTCTCCACTACTGTTCCATCGATGTGGATAGGGGGGTGTTCCCTCTGCTGTTTCCTGAAGTCCACAATCATCTCCTTAGTTTTGTTGACGTTGAGTGTGAGGTTATTTTCCTGACACCACACTCCGAGGGCCCTCACCTCCTCCCTGTAGGCCGTCTCGTCGTTGTTGATAATCAAGCCTACCACTGTTGTGTCATCCGCAAACTTGATGATTGAGTTGGAGGCGTGCGTGGCCACGCAGTCGTGGGTGAACAGGGAGTACAGGAGAGGGCTCAGAACGCACCCTTGTGGGGCCCCAGTGTTGAGGATCAGCGGGGAGGAGATGTTGTTGCCTACCCTCATCACCTGGGGGCGGCCCGTCAGGAAGTCCAGTACCCGGTTGCACAGGGCGGGGTCGAGACCCAGGGTCTCTAGCTTGATGACGAGCTTGGAGGGTACTATGGTGTTGAATGCCGAGCTGTAGTCGATGAACAGCATTCTCACATAGGTATTCCTCTTGTCCAGATGGGTTAGGGCAGTGTGCAGTGTGGTTGAGATTGCATCGTCTGTGGACCTATTTGGGCGGTAAGCAAATTGGAGTGGGTCTAGGGTGTCAGGTAGGGTGGAGGTGATATGGTCCTTGACTAGTCTCTCAAAGCACTTCATGATGACGGATGTGAGTGCTACGGGGCGGTAGTCGTTTAGCTCAGTTACCTTAGCTTTCTTGGGAACAGGAACAATGGTGGCCCTCTTGAAGCATGTGGGAACAGCAGACTGGTATAGGGATTGATGCAATATTTCCGTAAACACACCGGCCAGCTGGTCTGCGCATGCTCTGAGGGCGCGGCTGGGAATGCCGTCTGGGCCTGCAGCCTTGCGAGGGTTAACACGTTTAAATGTCTTACTCACCTCGGCTGCAGTGAAGGAGAGACCGCATGTTTCCGTTGCAGGCCGTGTCAGTGGCACTGTATTGTCCTCAAAGCGGGCAAAAAAGTTATTTAGTCTGCCTGGGAGCAAGACATCCTGGTCCGTGACTGGGCTGGATTTCTTCCTGTAGTCCGTGATTGACTGTAGACCCTGCCACATGCCTCTTGTGTCTGAGCCGTTGAATTGAGATTCTACTTTGTCTCTGTACTGACGCTTAGCTTGTTTGATAGCCTTGCGGAGGGAATAGCTGCACTGTTTGTATTCGGTCATGTTACCAGACACCTTGCCCTGATTAAAAGCAGTGGTTCGCGCTTTCAGTTCCACACGAATGCTGCCATCAATCCACGGTTTCTGGTTAGGGAATGTTTTAATCGTTGCTATGGGAACGACATCTTCAACGCACGTTCTAATGAACTCGCACACCGAATCAGCGTATTCGTCAATATTGTTATCTGATACATGTCCCAGTCCACGTGATGGAAGCAGTCTTGGAGTGTGGAGTCAGCTTGGTCGGACCAGCGTTGGACAGACCTCAGCGTGGGAGCCTCTTGTTTTAGTTTCTGTCTGTAGGCAGGGATCAACAAAATGGAGTCGTGGTCAGCTTTTCCGAAAGGGGGGCGGGGCAGGGCCTTATATGCGTCGCGGAAGTTAGAGTAACAATGATCCAAGGTCTTTCCACCCCTGGTTGCGCAATCGATATGCTGATAAAATTTAGGGAGTCTTGTTTTCAGATTAGCCTTGTTAAAATCCCCAGCTACAATGAATGCAGCCTCCGGATAAATCGTTTCCAGTTTGCAGAGAGTTAAATAAAGGTCTAGGCAGGCAGGGGTCGATAGTCCAGAGGTGGAGCAGGCAGGGTCAGGGGTGCCGGTAATGAGGGCCGGGTCCAAGATGTCTTTAGCGGGAACTCAGCACCTCTCCTCTGGGCCATAACCCTCCCAGTCAACCAGGTACTGGAAACCCCTGCCCCGTGGTCGAACCCTCAGGAGGCGTCTCACCGTGTGCGCTGGCTGGCCATGGATGGCACGGGTGGAGGGATGGGCCTAGAAACAGCAGAGAAGGGTCAGTCAGACATGGTTTTGACTCTAGACACAGAATAAGTAGGAAAAATACGAAGGGTACGGGGCAACAGAGGACGGCAAAGGAGCCTAATGATCTTGGAATGGGGGTGAAGGTCTCTGCTTCCCGGTGTGTAGCCACGGCACAATAGCAGCGTGCCAGAGCCTCAGGCTTGACCTTCTTGGATACCGGTCGGTACTGCGGAAGCGAAGTGGCACGGGCCTTACTGAACCCCTCCCAGTGGTCCTGGTACTCTGCGGAGCTGGCGGAGGGGTCCGGGGCAATTTCCAAGCCCCCAGGAAGACGCCCCGGTGCAGGCAGAGCTGACTTCAGGCAATGAGTGTTGCAGTACGGGCTCCAGCCCACGATGGCACCAGTAGCCCAGTCAATGGAGGGATTATGTCGCTGGAGCCAAGAGAATACCAATACCACAGGAAGCTGCAGAGATTCAACCAGCAGGAATTGGATCGTCTCACTGTGGTTCCCCGACACTCGTAGGTTGACGGTGGTGGTCTGGTGGGTGACCCAGCCTATAGAGCGCCCGTCCAGCGCTCTAACACCCATGGGAATGGAGAGGGGTTGAGTGGGGATGCCCAGCTCGGACACCAGGTTAACGTCCATGAGACTCACTTCGGCCCCCGAGTCGATAAGTACCTGGAGAGACTTGGACTGGTCACCCCACAGCAGGGTGGCATGGAGAGGGGGGCGAGTAGGGGAACAATTATCTTTAAGACCCACCAGTGTACTCACTCCAACGAATGAGCTAGGTCTCTTGAAGATACTGTAGACACAAAATAACTGGCAGTACCGCAATACAGACAATTCTGAGTCTCAAGTCTGCGTACGTGTTCTTCCCGAGCTGCATCGGCTCGGGAAGAGGTGAATCGGCAGTCTCCTGAGGCTCTTGGAGGGACTCGGGTAAGCTTGAATCGTCTCGGGGACATGGACACCGGGGATTTACGGACTTCATCAGCTGCAAGGTGGGATCCCTGAGTGAGCGATTGGGACCGAAATCGTACCTCTTCTCCCTCCCACGTTCCCGTAGCCGACCATCGATCCGGATGGTTAAAGGGTTGAGAGAGTCAAGATCTGTCGGTAGTTCTCGGGCTGCCAGTTCATCCTTTAACTCTTACAATAATCCATGCAGGAATGTGTCAAACAGTGCTTCCGGGTTCCAGGTATCCTCCGCTGCTAGCGTGCGGAACTCCACTGCATAGTCTGCCACACTGAAAGTGTCCTGCCGAAGCTGGAGTAACTTCCGGGCAGCCTCTCCCGGACACCGGAGCCTCAAACTTCCCAGCTCCGCCACGAATACCTCCAGACTGAGGCAGACGGTGGATTGTTGCTCCCACACTGCCGTGGCCCAGGCGAGTGCCCTCCCAGACATCAGCTTAATAATGTACGCTATCTTCGAGCGGTCCGAGGGGAATGAAGAAGGCTGCAGCTCGAAAATGAGGGAGCTGGGAGAGAAAGGCCCGGCAGGTTCTGGAATCTCCATCGTAGTGCTCCGGGGGAGGTAAAGGGGGTTCCCGGGAAACCAGGGTGATGGTGCTGCTACCAGCTGGGTTACAGAGGGGCCGGGAGGTTACCGTCGTGGTAGGCTGCCTAGTAGGCAACCCCCGGAATTGCTCCCGCAATGCCTTGCATCAGACCGCGAAGCAAATCCTTGTGCCTACCAATGGTGGCTCCTTGGGAGGAGATGGCATTATGGAGCTGGTCCAAGTCTGCTGGGTCAGTCGTGGCCAGTTCGTGCTATCAGGTATCAAGGCAAGACCCAAGTGTAGACTGTGTGAAGTAACAATGTTTATTGTAACAACAGGGGCAGGCAAACGACAGGTCAAGGCAGGCAGGGGTCGATAATCCAGAGTAGGAGCAAAGGTACAGGACGGCAGGCAGGCTCTGGGTCAGGGAAGGCAGAGTGGTCAGGTGGGCGGGTACAGGGTTAGGACAGGCAAGAAAAGAGAGGCTGGGAAAAGACAGGAGCTGACAGGACCAACGCTGGTAAACTTGACAAACAAGACGAACCGGTACAGACAGACAGAAAACACTTGCAATAGCCCATTCCGCTGTGATTCATATACATACGCCTACATGTTAATTAGGAACTGGGCGAAGACATGCCCAGTTGAGTGAAGGGACAAATTCCCATGAACCAGTTTGGCAGCTTGGTGTCCAATAAATACCTGTATCTGTCAGTGTCCCTCCCGTAGGATTGTCTTTACACTACAGTACACAGTGTTTGCATGTTAGCCTGACTGTCTGTCTGCCTGTCCGTTAGTCTGCTTGGTGCTATTTATATGCACTGTGCTTTGCGGCTGGTGGTGGTGTATTATGTCAGGCAGCTGTGGGAATGTTCTGTAGTGGCACAGAATGGAACTGCCTGAACCAGGCTTAGAATAGAGGATTGGGACATATTGGAAATTGGAATTAAAAACTGTGGAATTAAAGCATCACTGGTTCTAGTTCTAGATTTCTAGAACCCTGGTGCTATGTTAATTGGGTACTCTGTTGAACAGTCTGCTGGATTTACTTCCAAGCTCCAGATGGGTGACATCATCACCTGTGCCATCGTCGCCTAGCAACAGGAGCAGTGCTGAAAGCCAGGTAGGGGCTTCGTTAGTTGGTTTGATGGTGCCAACACCAAAGGATACTTCGGGATTTTGGCAATGAGGCCCTTTATCATCTTCCCCAGAGTCAGATGAACTCATTGATACCATTTGTATGTATGCAGTATGAAGGAAGTTGGAGGTAGTTTTGTGAACCAATGCTAGTTAGCATTAGCGCAATGACTGGAAGTATGGGTATCTGCTAGCATGCTACCACAATGGCTTGAAGACTATGGGTATCTGATACCCGTATAATTCCAGTCATTGCAGCAGATACCCATAGAATTCCAGTCATTGCAGCAGATACTCATAATTTTCCAGTCATTGTGCTAATGCTAGTTAGCATCTTCCTTCAAACTGCACGCAGAGACAAAAATGCTATCCATGAGTTCATCTGACTCTAGTGAAGTAGATGAAGGGCCTCATTGCCAAGATCCCGAAGTATCCCTTTAATAATAACAAGTGATAGTGTGAATACACATTTCATGTGCAGAGCTCTAGTGACCAAATTGATACAGTTGTTGCATTATTGAAGTGTGACAGTTTCACACAAGTGTACGCCAGTGGCGGTCAGTGTCGTTTATGATGAGGGAGGACGATTTTTTTTCATGAGCATGGCCTTATTTCTATTACAGCATTCACCCAGTTCAATGTAACATTTATGGTTTAGGCTACTACATGATACTTGAATTTTCCCTATACCCATCATGAGGTTGCTTCAAATCAAATCAAATTTGATTTGTCACATGCGCCGAATACAAAAGGTGAAATGTCCTCACCTTACAGTGAAATGCTTACTTACAAGCCCTTAACCAACAATGCAGTTCAAGAAATAGAGTTAAGAAAATATTTACTAAATACATTTGTGAAAATGAATAAATAAAATCATGAAGTATCAAGAAAATTAGATAACAATAACGAAGTTGGAAGTTTACATACACTTAGGGTGGAGTCATTAAAACTCGTTTTTCAACCACTCCACAAATTTCTTGTTAACAAACTATAGTTTTGGCAAGTCGGTTAGGACATCTACTTTGTGCATGACACAAGTAATTTTTCCAACAATTGTTTACAGACAGATTATTTCACTTGTAATTCACTGTATCACAATTCCAGTGGGTCAGAAGTTTACATACACTAAGTTGACTGTTTCTTTAAACAGCTTGGAAACTTGAAAATTATGTCATGGCTTTAGAAGCTTCTGATGGGCTAATTAACATAATTTGAGTCAATTAGAGGTGTACCTGTGGATGTATTTCAAGGCCTACCTTCAAACTCAGTGCCTCTTTGCTTGACATCATGGGACAATCAAAAGAAATCAGCCACGACCTCAGAAAAAAATGGTTCACCCTTGGGAGCAATTTCCAAACACCTGAAGGTACCACAATCATCTGTACAAACAATAGTACGCAAGTATAAACACCATGGGACGACGTAGCCGTCATACCGCTCAGGAAGGAGACGCGTTCTGTCTCCTAGAGATGATCGTACTTTGGTGTGAAAAGTGCAAATCAATCCCAGAACAACAGCAAAGGACCTTGTGAAGATGCTGGAGGAAACAGGTACAAAAGTATCTATATCCACAGTAAAAACGAGTCCTATATCGACATAACCTGAAAGGCCGCTCAGCAAGGAGAAGCCACTGCTCCAAAACCGCCATGAAAAAGCCAGACTACGGTTTGCAACTGCACATGGGGACAGAGATCGTACTTTTTGGAGAAATGTCCTCTGGTCTGATGAAACAGAAATAGAACTGTTTGGCCATAATGACCATCGTTATGTTTGGAAGAAAAAGGGGGAGGCTTGCAAGCCGAAGAACTCCATCCTATCCGTGAAGCACGTGGTGGCAGCATCATGTTGTGGGGGTGCTTTGCTGCAGGAGGGACTCGTGCACTTCACAAAATAGATGGCTTCATGAGGAAGGAAAATTATGTGGACATAGTTAAAGCTTGGTCGCAAATGGGTCTTCCAAATGAACCATGACCCCAAGCATTCTTCCAAAGTTGTGGCAAAATGGCTTAAGGACAGCAAAGTCTAGGTATTGGAGTGACCATCACAAAGCCTTGACCTCAATCCCATGGAACATTTGTGGGCAGAAATGAAAAAGCGTGTGCGAGCAAGGAGGCCTACAAACCTGACTCAGTTACACCAGCACTGTCAGGAGGAATGGGCCAAAATTCACCCAACTTATTGTTGGAAGCTTGTGGAAGGCTACCCAAAATGTTTGGCCCAAGTTAAATAATTTAAAGGCAATGCTACCAAATACTAATTGAGTGTATGTAAACTTCTGACCCCCAGGGATTGTGATGAATGAAATTCAAGCTGAAATAAATCATTCAACTATTAATCTGACATTTCACATTTTTAAAATAACGTGGTGATCATAGCTGACCTAAGACAGGGAATTTTTACTAGGATTAAATGTCGGGAATTGTGAAAAACTGAGTTGAAATGTATTTGGCTAAGGTGTATGTAAACTTCTGACTTCAACTGTAGGTATTCATTTTGTCCAGGTGGGTAAGGTCAGTGTGGATTGCGTTTGAGATTGCGTCATCTGTGGATCCTTTGGAGCGGTATGTGAATTGGAGTGGGTCTAGGGTTTCTGGCATGATGGTGTTGATGTTAGCCATGACCAGCCTTTCAAAGCACTTCATGGCTACCGGCGTAAGGGTGGTAATAATTTAGGCAGGTTACCTTTGCTTTCTTGGGCACAGGGACTATGGTGGTCTGAAACATGTAGGTATTACAGACTCGGTCAGGGAGAGGTTGAAAATGTCAGTGAAGACACTTGCCAGTTGGTCCGCGCATGCTTTGAGCACACGTCCTGGTAATCCGTCTTGCCCTGTGGCTTTGTGAATATTGACCTGTCTGGTAGGCTTGCGTCACTGGGCAGCTCGCAGCTGGGTTTCCCTTTGTAGTCCGTAATATTTGTCAAGCCCTGCCACATCCGACGGGCATCAGAGCTGGTGTAGTAGGATTCTGCATCGGTTTGTGGTGTAAAATTGATGGCTATGAATAATTTAGATGAGAACTCTCTTGGGAGATAGCGTGATCTACAGCTTATCATGAGGTATTCTACCTCAGGCGAGCAATACCTCGAGACATCTTTGATATTAGACATTGCGCATCAGCAGTTATTGACAAATAGACACACACCCCCGCCCCTCGTCTTACCAGACGTAGCTGCCCTTTCCTGCCGATGCACCGAGAAGCCAGCCAGATCTATATTATCTGTGTCGTCATTCAGCCACGTCTCGGTGAAACATAAGATATTGCAGTTTTAATGTCCCATTGGTAGGATAGTCTTAATAAACCTAGCCTATGAATGAAAGTTTAGGTCAAAAGAAAAATTTGAGATGACAGACAGTGACACATGGACAAACAGTGACACATTCAATACTGCCTTGCACATTCTTGCCTGCATCTAACTTATCTAGAGAATAATCATTAGTCAAACAGTTGGAAATGAGAGTTTCTATTGGACAAATTCAGGTATTTTTAACCCCGTTTCGTTTGGTTCTGTTTAAGAAAAGTTTTTCAACAGAGTCGGCGGATTGAATACACCCCTGATCAACATAAACACAGTTCACTTTCATAGCAGCCACGTTGTATTCCTTCTTTCGTCTATGCACT
Organism: Oncorhynchus kisutch; assembly: GCF_002021735.2. Classification (NCBI taxonomy): domain Eukaryota; kingdom Metazoa; phylum Chordata; class Actinopteri; order Salmoniformes; family Salmonidae; genus Oncorhynchus; species Oncorhynchus kisutch. The sequence continues at coordinate 24,040,275 of NC_034182.2, forward strand.
CTTCTCTTCTCACCTTTTCCCTTTGTTTGTGGATTTCAATGAACAACACATCAGCTGTATGTGACAAGGCGAGAAAAACGTCCCAAACCATGTCATAACCGCTACACACAGCCTACATCGTTGTCCCCATATTAGCTAAAGTAACTTCCTAGTCAACATAGCTAATAGAACTAATGCGTTAGTTAACCCGCTACAATCATGCAGTAACATTACAGTGTATAGTCAGTTACACCGGCAGTTACACCAGTGGGACCCGGGGCAGTAAATTAATAAAAACCTAAATCTTACCTAGACTTGGAAGAGTTACAGTGTTGTGTTGGATAGTCATAGCCAGCTAGCTAACATAGCATCACTCTGTTTGAGTAACTAAACTAGCCAGCTGCATTTAGCTAGTTATGTAAGTAAGTGAAAGTGAAAAAAATGACAATCTCTCTCTCTCTTGCTTCTCCTTCATTTTTGAAAAACTGTGTTTAACAATTGTCCTTCTCTTTTTGAGTCAACTACTCATCACATTTTATGCACTGCAGTGCTAGCTAGCTGTAGCTTATGCATCCAGTATTAGATTCATTCTCTGATCCTTTGATTGGGTGGACAACATGTTGCAAGAGCTCTGATAGTTTGGAGGGCATCCTCTGGAAGTTGCCATAATTAATTGGCATAATTACTGTGCAAGTCTACGGAACGGGGTGAGAACCAAGAGCCTCCTAGGTTTTGTATGTAAATCAATGTACCAAGAGGAGGACGGAAGCTAGCTGTCCTCCGGCTACACCATGGTGTTACCCTCCAGAGTGCTGTTGCGACTACTGTAGACCTTCATTGCAAAACAGTGTGTTTTAATAAATTATTTGGTGACGTGAATATATTTAGTATAGATTTATCTAAAAAGGACAATTTTTTCAATGTTTTACCATTTGTATTTTTATGAGGAGCTTCCACTGGTGTACTGCTACATGATACATAGCTATGAACCCTCAGATGAAATCTCACAAATGGTTTCATATCCTGTCTGGGAGAGAGAAAGAGGGAGAAAGTGTTTGTGGAAAGAGAAAGAAGAGAGAGTCAGTCTCAGTACTGGTTTCACTGACATGTTTATGGTGGTTGCTAATGCCATGTTCTGGCTTTTTCTCTCTCCCGTGCTGTGGCTTTTGCTTTCACAACATTTGATTTGAGTAGTACTTCAGTGTGGTGTATGTCTGTACAAACGCTGTTCTTTTTCTATGCGAGATTGGGTTTTCCTCAACTCATTTGTTGATGATTGTGCACTAACACCTATATTAATTAGTTATGCATGGTAAGCAGCAAATTAATAGAGTCATTGACTGTATAGCGTTCAATACAGATCAATATTGGCGTAGCACTACAGTACTGATATGCTACTGTATACCACAGCCTTTTATTCTTCGTTCATGAATACATATTAGGCCGAGTACTAATATTATGCATCAGACCGACCGGCACACCTTTCAACAGGCTCTGCCAGCCTGGCCTGATCACTCTGCATTCTTACGCATTATCGCTCCTCTGCCCCCCCCCCTCCCCAATCGTCTCCCCTAGCAACCAACCAACCAGGCTTGCAATTCGTCATGCGATGACATCACCGGCTCCTTAGCAGTCAGCTGCTGCAGTGGAGAGGGAGGGGTAGAGAGCGAGAAAGAGAGGGAATTAGGGAGGGAGGAGAAAGACGAAGGGGGGGAGAAAAGACAGAGGGAGCTCAGCTTGTCTCACACACACACACACAGCAAGTCTCTCCGAGGCTGTTCGAAACACGGAGGCTGCTCCCGGATAAGCAGTTAGCCTAGCGACGAGGAGCTAACACTTGGTGAGACAGCTAAATTAGTTTAGCGACCGACTGTCAGTCAACCATGGATGATATCTCAACCGAGGCCGACCCCTATCTACCCTACGACGGGGGAGGGGATACCATCGCACTGCAGGAGCTGCCTAAAAGAGGTACGCCATGATCCCCCTCCCCTTCCTTTGAATGGAGTTTGGAGGTTCGGTCTGTTCGGTCTGGCTACAGTTACAGTCATGGCGCTGGATAATCTAATGCTGTAGCGCCCTACTGTTGTTATAATAGACTAAAATGGTGTGGAGTTGATGACTTAGGTCAGACGGGAGGACTGTCATGGTGAACGTGTTATCTAGCTAGCTGCCATTCTGCGACCATTCACCTGCTCGTCGATGATTAACCTTGACACCCACAATCAATGTGTCTGTCTCTCTCTGTGTGTGTGTCATATCTGCGTGGTTAATTAGCAGGGTGTGTATTCTCCGGGTTTAGCTGAGCTCGTAGAATCAATAAATGGCCGAGGAGGAGCAATGTGTACTGCCTCCATCTTTATTCTCTTAGAATAAGCTGTTTGATGTGTGTGTGTGTGTGTGTGTGTGTGCGTAGGAACACCTCTACAACAGCGTGGTGCTGATCCATTTAACGTGCAACAGTGTTTCTGTGACAGGGAGGAGGACCTGTTGGGTTGATCTGTGTTGTTCTCTGCCAGATCTCACCAGTCAGTACACCTCCTTCTGCACACGCACGCACGCACACACACTAACATCTATAAAAGCATCTGCTATATCCTTCTCATTGCCTTTACAAAACCTATACATTTTCAACGGGATTCAATTATTTATTCAGTGTTATGTGGCTATATCCTGGGTCCTTCTTTCACAGTTAGCTAATATGTTGTGTAATCGTCCCTAAGGCCTAAGCTATTCATGGCCCCACACTGAATAATATGCTTTCCTTTAACATAACCTACCACGTCACATGGTTGACTGATTTGATTCAGCTCAAAAGACAAGAAAACGACCAAACATCAGTCCTATTCCATCCACTTTCAGTTTGCAGTTGAGCTCCTTCGTGTGTGTACATTTCCCTCTCTTTCTTATCTTTATTTTTTTTATTCCGAATGGAGGTTGGAAGTTTGGTTATGTCTGTCCTTCTGGCTACAGTTACAGTCATGGCACTGGATAACCCGAATGCTGTAGCTCCCTGCTGTTGTTATAATAGACTAAAATGGTGTGGAGCTTATGACTGAGGTCAGACGGGAGGACTGTCATGGTGAACATGTGTTCGTGGACGACAATGTTATCTAGCTGGCTGCCATTCTGCGACCATTCACCTGCTCGTCGATGATTAACCTTGGCACCCACTATCAGTGTGTCTGTGTGTGTGTGTGTGTGTGTGTGTCTTATCTGCGTGGTGAATTAGCAGGGTGTGTATTCTCTGGGTTTAGCTGAGCTCGTAGAATCAATAAATGGCAGAGGAGGAGCAATTTGTGCCACTGCCTCCATCTTTATTCTCTTAGAATAAGCTGTTAAGTGTGTGTGTGTGTAGGAACACCACTATAACAGCTTCCAGATGTTACTCAGCGTGGTGCTGATCCATTTAACATGCAACAGTGTTTCGGTGACAGGGAGGAGGACCTGTTGGACAGATCGGTAGTGATGTCTCACCTAGTCCATACATCTCATTCTGCACAGTCACACATACATATGAACACACAAACTATAACATCTATAAAGCATCTGCTATCCTCATTACCTGTACAAAACCTATACATTTTCAACAGGATTCAGTGTTATGTGGCTATATCCTGGGTCCTTCTTTCACATTTAGCTAATATGTTGTGTAATCGTCCCTAAGGCCTAAGCTATTCATGGCCCAGCACTGAATAATATGCTTTCCTTTAACATAACCTACCACGTCACATGGTTGACTGATTTGATTCAGCTAAAAAGACAAGAAAACATTCTAACATCAGTCCTATTCCATCCACTTTCAGTTTACGTTTGAGTTTCTTAGGGTGTGTATATTAGTTAGGGTACGTCCCTGTCTGTAAATCTGAGATAATGGTGTGTGCGCGCGTATTCCTCTTGTTCATTAGATTCCCATGTTAAATGACCAGACACAAAAGACACTGCCAAAGGATCCCCTCTCTCTCTCCTCTCGTGCTTGCTCGCTCTCTCTGCTCTCTTCTTGCTCTCTCTGCTCTCCGCTCTCTCTGCTCTCCTCTCTCGCTCTCTCTGCTCTCCTCTCGCTCTCTTTGCTCTTCTCTCGTTCTCTGCTCTCCTCTCGTTCTCTGCTCTCCTCTCGCTCTCCCTCTCCTCTCGCTCACTCGCTCGCCCTCTCCTCTCGCTCGCTCGCCCTCTCTTCTCGCTCTCTCTCGCCCTCTCCTCTCTTGCTCTCTCTCCTCTCGCTCGCTCTCTTCTGTTGTATTGTGTAATCTGTGGCCAATACATTTAATTAAATAAAAATATGGTTATAAAAAGAAAAAGAATGGCTAATAAATATAAATACACTATGTATTACAGTCAGTTATATACAATGTAAATACTTCAGGAATTAATGGTCATGGGATGGCAATCCTATACATATCTGGCAGTAATATTTACGGTTTCTCCCTCACCCAGAATAATTCCCAGCTTTATGTTATTTTTAAATGCACAGAATTTGGGAATTGATTGAGATATTGTCTTGAAAAAAATATTCTCTTATTTGGGAGTATTTCTCACAGTAGAGGAAAATTGCATCTCTGTCTCCACTTCCTCTGCCGTGCAGTGACCACACAGACGCTCCTCTTTGAGTAGCCATCTCTTTTTGTCTCTCCCTGTTTCTATAGCCAATTGGTGGTCGCTGAGCCTGTATTTGTTCAGGATGTGTCTCTGTTTTGTATCCCTGACAGAATAGAGAGATTCTGCCAATTTCTATTCTCTGTTGAGGGTCAAATAGCAATTTAGTTTATTCAGAGTTTTAATTTTTATATGAGGTTTTAATTTCTGTAACAATTTAATTGATGTCCCTGTGTGTTTTGGATAATAAGGTTGTTTAGTGTTTTTAACAGCTGACGGGAATCTTTTCAGGGTTCAGCTCTTGGATTTCCAGTGCTTTGAATTGTAAGAATGTTTTGGCATAATTTCAAATGATGTCAAAAAGTTTGTCCTTTTCTTTATATTTACAATTAAAGGGAATCGTCCGAGTTCCGCTCTGCATGCATTATTTGGTACTTTCTTTTGGATATTTAGGATAATTCTACGGAATTCTGTATATAGATTTTCTATTGTGTTTTTCTCCCAATGCTTATAATCGTAATTATAGGTTGAAACCCAAACCTCGCTTCCATCTTGTGGTAAAATTACACTAATATTTTGCACGATATTTGGATGGGAATATTTCCTTTTTATGGAGTAGTGCATTCACTGCCAGACCAAATCCACCAGAGACACATTTTTGTATTGTCCCAGGTAGTTGTACCACTGGCCATGTTCAACCATGGTATTTCCTCATTTGAAGGAGTGTCGACTGCTCTGATTCTTGGCATTTTTTCCCCCTTTATCTCTCTTCTCTCGCTCTCTCTCTACTCTCTTGCTATTCTCGCTCTGCACTCTCTATTTGCTCTCTCACTTTTCTCTCTCTCCCTCTCAACCTGCCTTTCGGCCACATGATATTCCCTTAGCAGCACCGGTGCAGGCCAGGGTTAGTGTTGGCTTACTGGTCTCCAGCCCCAGTCAGTCCTGTTGCTAAGCTCAAGCGCCTTGATCTGATTTGCAGGACTGTAGTGCTGGAGTAGCCTGATACTGCATTAATGCACAGGAAGCTCCTGTGTGTACTAAGCCCTTGCACTGAATGGTCACACTTTATCGGCATGTAGTACCTGAACACACAAGGTGTGTGCGCATGTGTGTGTCGTGAACTCGTTGATCCATGTTGTGGTTGAATCAGTCCCTGCAGGCTTCTGTTTCCACAGTGTCATCATTCAGCTGGATGCTGTGTGTCAGCCTACTGTGTGACAATCTACAGTAAAACCTTCCAAACCATCCAGTCCTCCACATAATGAAGCAATTGATATACATTATGTGTCTCTGTGTCTATAATCTTACCATCAAGAGGAGCAACCTGTTATTACGGTCCCAAAGACCAATTCACTGTCCGCCTCTATCTAATTCAGACCTCACCCACACTACGCACCTACCTGGCTACCCCAGTACCAGCTCTACGCACTGTGGTTCGAAACCCCACCTCCACATAGAGTCCAGTCATCATTTCTGACTCATCATCAAATAAAATTTTATTAGTCACATGTGCCAAATACAACCTTAGAGTGAAATGCTTACTTACGAGCCCCTAACCGACAGTGCAGTTTCAACAAATACGGATAAGAATAAGAGAAAAGTAACAAGTAATTAAAGAGGAGCAGTAAAAAATGAATAGTCTGGCTAGCCATTTGACTAGATCTTCAGGAGTTTTATGGCTTGGGGGTAGAAACTGTTTAGAAGTCTCTTGGACATAGACTTGGTGCTCCGGTACCGCTTGCCGTGTGGTAGCAGAGAGAAGTCTATGACTAGGGTGGCTGGAGTCTTTGATCATTTTCAGGGCCTTCCTCTGACACCGCCTGGTATAGAGGTCCTGGATGGCAGGAAGCTTGGCCCCAGTGATGTACTTACTGGGCCGTTCGCACTAGAGGTCGACCAATTAATCGGAATGACCGATTAATTAGGGCAGATTTCAAAGGGCAGATTTCAAGTTTTCATAACAATCGGAAATCTGTATTGTTTTTACACCTTTATTTAACCTTTTATTTAACTAGGCAAGTCAGTTAAGAACACATTCTTATTTTCAATGACGGCCTAGGAACGGTGGGTTAACTGCCTTGTTCAGGGGCAGAACGACAGATTTTTACCTGGAACGGTGGGTTAACTGCCTTGTTCAGGGGCAGAACGACAGATTTTTACCTTGTCAGGGGATTCAATCTTGCAACCTTACAGTTAACTAGTCCAACGATCTAACCACCTGCTTTACGTTGCACTCCACGAGGAGCCTGCCTGTTACGCGAATGCAGTAAGAAGCCAAGGTAAGTTGCTAGCTAGCAATAAACTTATCTTATAAAAAACAATCAATCAATCATAGTCACTAGTTAACTACACATGGTTGATGATATTACTAGTTTATCTAGCGTGTCCTGCGTTGCATATAATCGATGCGGTGCGTATTCGCGAAAAAAGACTGTCGTTGCTCCAATGTGTACCTAACCATAAACATCAATGCCTTTCTTAAAATCAATACACAAGTATATATTTTTAAACCTGCATATTTAGTTAATATTGCCCGCTAACATTACTCTTTGCGAACTGTGTGAAGACTATTTCTTCCTAACAAAGACAGCCAACTTGATGATTTAACATTTGCGAAAAAAGCTCAATCGTTGCACGACTGTACCTAACCATAAACATGAATGCCTTTCTTAAAATCAATACACAAAAGTATATATTTTTTAAACCTGCATATTTAGCTAAAAGAAATCCAGGTTAGCAGGTGAAATTGTGTCACTTATCTTGCGTTCATTGCACGCAGAGTCAGTGTATATGCAACAGTTTGGGCCGCCTAATTTGCCAGAACTTTACTTAGTTATGACATAACATTGAAGGTTGTGCAACGTAACAGGAATATTTAGACATATGGATGCCACCCGTTAGATAAAATACGGAATGGTTCCGTATTTCACTGAAAGAATAAACGTCTTGTTTTTGAGATGATAGTTTCCGTATTCGACCATCTTAATGACCTAAGGCTGGTATTTCTGTGTGTTATTATGTTATAACTAAGTCTATGATTTGATAGAGCAGTCTGACTGAGCGATGGTAGGCACCAGCAGGCTCATAAACATTCATTCAAACAGCACTTTCGTGCGTTTGACAGCAGCTCTTCGCAATGCTTCAAGCATTGAACTATTTATGACTTCAAGCCTATCAACTCCCGAGATTAGGCTGGTGTAACCGATGTGAAGTGGCTAGCTAGTTAGCGGGGTGCGCGCTAATAGCGTTTCAAATGTCACCTGCTCTGAGACTTGAAGTGGTTGTTCCCCTTGCTCCGCATGGGTAACGCTGCTTCGAGGGTGGCTGTTGTCGATGTGTTGCTGGTTTGAGCCCAGGTAGGGGCGAGGAGAGGGACGGAAGCTATACTGTTACACTGGCAATACTAAGTGCCTATAAGAACATTGAATAGTCAAAGGTATATGTAATACAAATCATATAGAGAGAAATAGTCCTATAATAACTACAACCTAAAACTTCTTACCTGGGAATATTGAAGACTCATGTGAAAAGGAACCACCAGCTCTCATATGTTCTCATGTTCTGAGCAAGGAACTTAAACGTAAAAAAGCTAACATGGCACATATTGAACTTTTTACTTTCTTCTCCAACACTGTTTTTGCATTATTTAAACCAAATTGAACATGTTTCATTATTTATTTGAGGCTAAATGTATTTTATTAATGTATTATATTAAGTTAAAACAAGTGTTCATTCAGTATTGTTGTAATTGTCATTATTACAAATAAATGTAAAAAAATAAAATAAAATCGTCAGGTTAAACGGTATCGGCTTTTTATGGTCCTCCGATTATCGGTATCGGCGTTAAGATCATAATCGGTCAACCAGTAGTTCGCACTACCCCTTGAAGAACCTTGCGGTCGGAGACCAAGCAGTTGCCATACCAGGCAGTGATGCAACCAGTCAGGATGCTCTCGATGGTGCAGCTGTAGAACCTTTTTGAGGATCTGAGGATCCATGCCAAATCTTTTCTCCTGAGGGGGAATAGGTTTTGTCGTGCCCGCTTCACGACTGTCATGGTGTGCTTGGACCATTTTAGTTTGCTGGTGATGTGGACACCAAGGAACTTGAAGTTCTCAACCTGCTCCACTGCAGCCCCGTCGATAAGAATGTGGGCGTGCTCGGTCCTCTCCTCCTCCTTCCCCGGTTCTCCCTCCTCTGCCGCCTCCTCTCCCCCTGCCAGCACAGACTGTGGGTCACTCACAAATCAGGTTGGTTGGAAGGTTACAATATCAAACTGGCTTACTGCTTCTGGCTGGGTGAGACTGTGGATGTGTCCCAAATCCCTATTCCCTACAACAGTGCACCCTATTCCCTACAACATTGCACTACTTTTGACCAGAGCCCTGTCAAAAATAGTGCAGTAATATAGGGAAGTAGGGTGCCATTTGGGATACAACCACAGTCTCACCCAACCAGAAGCGAAAAAAGCACAACTGGCAGTCAGCCAGTTCGATGTTGTCACCTTCCAACCAACCTGATTTGTGAGTTGCGTTTGGGGCTGTGTTTTTAGCTGACTCTACAAGAACAAATGATTTCCCATTGGTCTTCCTCAGGAAGGGAAACACTGCCTTGCCTGGTTCACCAATTACTTTGCAGACAGAGTTCAGTGCGTCAAATCGGAGGGCATGCTGTCTGGTCCTCTGGCCGTCTCTATGGGGGTGCCACAGGGTTCAATTCTCGGGCCGACTCTTTTCTCTGTGTATATCAATGATGTTGCTCTTGCTGCGGGCGATTCCCTGATCCACCTCTACGCAGACGACACCATTCTATATACCTTCGGCCCGTCTTTGGACACTGTGCTATCTAACCTCCAAACAAGCTTCAATGCCATACAACACTCCTTCCGTGGCCTCCAACTGCTCTTAAACGCTAGTAAAACCAAATGCATGCTTTTCAACCGGTCGCTGCCTGCACCCGCATGCCCGACTAGCATCACCACCCTGGATGGTTCCGACCTAGAATATGTGGACGTCTATAAGTACCTAGGTGTCTGGCTAGACTGCAAACTCTCCTTCCAGACTCATCAAACATCTCCAATCGAAAATCAAATCAAGAGTCGGCTTTCTATTCCGCAACAAAGCCTCCTTCACTCACGCCGCCAAGCTTACCCTAGTAAAACTGACTATCCTACCGATCCTCGACTTCGGCGATGTCATCTACAAAATGGCTTCCAACACTCTACTCAGCAAACTGGATGCAGTCTATCACAGTGCCATCCGTTTCGTCACTAAAGCACCTTATACCACCCACCACTGCGACTTGTATGCTCTAGTCGGCTGGCCCTCGCTACATATTCGTCGCCAGACCCACTGGCTCCAGGTCATCTACAAGTCCATGCTAGGTAAAGCTCCGCCTTATCTCAGCTCACTGGTCACGATGGCAACACCCATCCGTAGCACGCGCTCCAGCAGGTGTATCTCACTGATCATCCCTAAAGCCAACACCTCATTTGGCCGCCTTTCGTTCCAGTACTCTGCTGCCTGTGACTGGAACGAATTGCAAAAATCGCTGAAGTTGGAGACTTTTATCTCCCTCACCAACTTCAAACATCAGCTATCTGAGCGGCTAACCGATCGCTGCAGCTGTACATAGTCTATTGGTAAATAGCCCACCCTTTCTCACCTACCTCATCCCCATACTGTTTTTATTTATTTACTTTTCTGCTCTTTTGCACACCAATATCTCTACCTGTACATGACCATCTGATCATTCATCACTCCAGTGTTAATCTGCAAAATTGTAATTATTTGCCTACCTCCTCATGCCTCATGCCTTTTGCACACATTGTATATATATATGGTTTCTACTGTGTTATTGACTTGTTAATTGTTTACTCCATGTGTAACTCTTTGTTGTCTGCTCACACTGCTATGCTTTATCTTGGCCAGGTCGCAGTTGCAAATGAGAACTTGTTCTCAACTAGCCTACCTGGTTAAATAAAGGTGAAATAAACTGCCAGATGAAAGCCATTCACCTACTGTAGTTATCCCTGCTCAATGGGAGCCTGCCTAGACTTACTTCTCTCCTACACGTATAGGTCCACATCAAAGGACTTGATATAGCCCAATGCTTTCATATTTCAAAGGCTTGGCTCGGGCCTTTTGAAACAAGGCTTTAAAGCATGGAACTCACCGAGAATCTCATCGCTGATAGTCTGCCGATATGTACTTATCACAGCGGGGAGGCCGTTCCTTCTCTTGCTAGAACAAAAGCGGTACCCGCTGCGTGACAACCCGGTAGTGACGAACCTACCGATTTGTACTTGTGGAATTGCAATGCTTATCAGTGGCCAACATCTTGACTATGAGCCAATCAGCGAGCAGGAACCAACACATTTTTGTTGTTAAAAAGAGGGCATTTTCTCTCTACAAGTCAGTCACACTTCATATGCAGTGTAATCTATGCAACGTTAGCTAGATACTTGCACAGACGCAATGCACACAACAGTAAAAACTTCCTCCAAGCTAGCTAACAACTAATTAAATCACAATGAATTAGCTAGTGTCCATGAAACAGCTGCCTATATTAGCTACTGAGTTAGTGCAGTGACCAAGATAGCCATGTTGTGCTAGCTAGGTAATGTGCTAACATTAGCTAAATTGCTAAACATTTGGCTATGGGCTGGCACAGGCAGTATGGGATTAAGGAGAATTAATTAAATAGTTTCTTCTAGACTTGAGCGGTATCCAGGTTTTCATATTGTCATATCGTACTTTTTCCTCATACCGGGATTGACGGTATTACCGGTATAGCACACAAGTTGGCTTTAAATATGAAGAGAAAAGCCCATTGGGCCTCTATTACCAGAATGCTAACAAACTAATAGTGAAATCACATAGACGCTGTTAACTAAATGCTAACGAGCGAAAACAAAACTCATTTCAAGACAGGCAAATCCAGCTCATAAAGTTAAACAAGCATAGCTAGTAGTTACCGAATGTCATTTTCTGTGAGTGCAAATGAACAAAGTTGTTAAGCATGTTTTTCTGAAGGAAGAGCACGAATCGATTCTGGGGGAAAAAAAGTAAACTGACTTGCCTAGTTAAATTTTTAAAAAGATTGGAGAAGAATGGAGGAGGGGAAAAAACACTAGTAGGAAGCACAGGGAAAAAAAATGGCAGCGGTACAGAACTCATCCAGAGCTATTTGACTTCGGGCAGAAAGCCATTATAAGATACACTACATGACCAAAAGTATGTGGACACCTGCTCGTCGAACATCTCATTCCAAAATCATGAGCATTAATAGGGAGTTGATCCCCCTTTGCTTCGATAACAGCCTCCACTCTTCTGGGATGATGTGGGAACATTGCTGTGGAGACTAGCTTCCATTCAGCCACGAGAGCATTAGTGAGGTCGGTCACTGATGTTGGGCGATTAGGCCCGGCTCGCAGTCGCCGTTCCGATTCATCCCAATGGTGTTTGATGGGGTTGAGGTCAGGGCTCTGTGCAGGCCAGTCAAGTTCTTCCACACCGATCTCGATAAACCATTTCTGTATGGACCTCGCTTTGTGCACGGGCGCATTGTCATGCTGAAACAGGAAAGGGCCTTCCCCAAACTGTTGCCACAAAGTTGGAAGCACAGAATAGTCTAGAATGTCATTGTATGCTGTAGCGTTAAGATTTCCCTTCACTTGAACTAAGGGGCCAAGCCCGAACCATGAATCACAGTCCCAGACCATTATTCCTCCTCCACCAAACTTTACAGTTGGACCTATGCATTCGGGCAGGTAGTGTTTTCCTGGCATCTGTCAACCCCAGATTCGTCCATCGGACTGCCAGATGGTGAAGCATGATTAATCACTCCAGAGAACGCGTTTCCACTGCTACAGAGTCCAATGGTGGCAAGCTTTACACCACTCCAGTCAACGCTTGGCATTGCGCATGGTGATCTTAGGCTTCTGTGGGGTTGCTCGGCCATGGAAACCCGTTTTAATGAATCTCCCGACTAACAGTTCTTGTGCTGACGTTGCTTCCAGAGGCAGTTTTGAACTCGGTAGTGAGTGATGCAAAGGTGCATCCTATGACGGTTCTACGTTGAAAGTGAGTATGGCCATTCTACTGCCAATGTCTATGGAGATCGCATTGCTCTGTGCTTGATTTTATACACCTGTCAGCAAGGGTGTGGCTGAAATGGTCAAATCCACTCATTTGAAGGCTTGTCCACATACTTTTGCCTATATATAGTGTGTCTGATGGTAACCATTTAGTAATGAATTTCATGAAGTGTAACTTCACCTCGTGCGTGTTGCACAACAGAGACTTGTCGATTAGATATAGATCGCTATGGACTCATCAGCTCGCTTTGTCCCTTTGTGCTATTTGCAAACAAACACTTGACTGGCTCAACTGTTCTGGGGAACTACGGTAAGCTTAATATTTGAAAATAATGTGACAGGTGAAATGAAGAACGCAATCTGCTTTATCTCCTAAGGTATTGCACAAGTTGACTGCAGGTAATAACTCAAAGTAGCTACAAATATTCAAATGTATTGAAAAACTTAAAATAAATATTTTAATAATTCCGCTTAGGTCTACTTTCTTCATCTTGCTAGATAGTTATCTAGCTGTGGCCATCTGGTTAGTATCGACAAGGGCTTTCACAAAATAACAACATTAGCACAGATCGCTTGGAATCTAGACCATAAGAATTATGCACTGAGATGCATTGCCAAACAACGCTACTGCCACCGTCTGGTTTGGAGTATTTTAACAAGGCTGAGTGGCTGATGACTTCCAAGGTCTTTTCTGTGTGAACACGAGAGACTGCCGACACTCTATTCAGAGGTACTAAGTACTGTCGGCAGGCAAACATTTGACAATCCTACCGGTGTCTGAGTTTTAACCGGTACGGAGGTGTCTAAGATTCCAATAAAAATTGGTTAGGCTTATGTCTATATGTACAGTTGAAGTCAGAAGTTTACATACACATTAGCCAAATACATTTAAACTCAGTTTTTCACAATTCCTGACATTTAATCATAGTAAAATTCCCTGTCTTAGGTCAGTTAGGATCACCACTTTTTATTTTAAGAATGTGAAATGTCAGAATAATAGTAGAGTGATTTATTTCAGCTTTTATTTCTTTCATCACATTCCCAGTTGGTCAGAAGTTTATTATACACTCAATTAGTATTTGGTAGCATTGCCTTTAAATGATTTAACTTGGGTCAAACGTTTCAGGTAGCCTTCCACAAGCTTCCCACAATAAGTTGGGGGAATTTTGGCTCATTCTTCCTGACAGAGCTGGTGTAACTGAGTCAGGTTTGTAGGCCTCCTTGCTCGCACACGCTTCTTCAGTTCTGCCCACAAATGTTCTATAGAATTGAGGTCAGGGCTTTGTGATGGCCACTCCAATACCTTGACTTTGTTGTCGTCAAGCCATTTTGCCACAACTTTGGAAGTATGCTTGGGGTCATTGTCCATTTGGAAGATCCATTTGCGACCAAGCTTAAACTTCCTGACTGATGTCTTGAGACGTTGCTTCAATATATCCACATAATTTTCCTTCATCATGAAGCCATCTATTTTGTGAAGTGCACCAGTCCCTCCTGCAGCAAAGCACCCCCCACAACATGATGCTGCCACCCCCGTGCTTCACGGTTGGGATGGTGTTCTTCGGCTTGCAAGCCACCCCCTTTTTCCTACAAACATAACGAACAGTTCTATTTTTGTTTCATCAGACCAGAGGACATTTCTCCAAAAAGTACGATCTTTGTCCCCATGTGCAGTTGCAAACCGTAGTCTGGCTTTTTCATGGCGGTTTTTGAGCAGTGGCTTCTTCCTTGCTGAGCGGCCTTTCAAGTTATGTCGATTTAGGACTCGTTTTACTGTAGATATAGATACTTTTGCACCTGTTTGCTCCAGCATCTTCACAAGGTTCTTTGCTGCTGTTCTGGGATTGATTTGCACTTTTCGCACCAAAGTGCGTTCATCTCTAGGAGACAGAACGCGTCTCCTATGGTCCCATGATGCTTATACTTGCGTACTATTGTTTGTACAGAAGAACATGGTACCTTCAGGCGTTTGGAAATTGCTCCCAAGTATGAACCAGATTTGTGGAGGTCTAACCATTTTTTTTCTGAGGTCTTGGCTGATTTCTTTTGATTTTCCCATGATGTCAAGCAAAGAGGCACTGAGTTTGAAGGTAGGCCTTGAAATACATCCACAGTTACACCTCCAATTGACTCAAATGATGTCAATTAGTCTATCAGAAACTTCTAAAGCCATGACATCATTTTCTGGAATTTCCAAGCTGTTTAAAGGCACAGTCAACTTAGTGTATGTAAACTTCTAACCCACTGGAATTGTGATACAGTGAAATAATCTGCCTGTAAACATTTGTTTGAAAAATGACTTGTGTCATGCACAAAGTAGATGTCCTAACCGACTTGCCAAAACTATAGTTTGTTTACAAGAAATTTGTGGAGTAAACTTCCGACTTCAATGGTATGTTACCTGCTAGACTATTAGTTCACTTACTTGTTTGCTCATCCCTGTGTCCTCCCTTCCCCCTAGAGCCACATCAGATGAGACTAATCATACCCCAGTGTTTGAGCTTTGATCACGTTCCCACTTCACACAGATCACACCAGGTAAAATCAGTCCCAGGTTTCTGGTATTTCATGTTAGCTTAGCAGTTAGCACCTTGTCTCCTAGCATTTGTAATGATATCCTTAGTTGGCGTAGCATTTAGCACCAACTGGCTCTCCTAGGTATTGTTATAGGCTAACCCTAGGCTTCATTAAAAACAGCTTAATTGCATCCTGTCATTCTGCCAACTGTGCCAAGCCACACACGGTTAGCCCCTGGATAACATGGTCATAACATGGTTGTGTGAAACAGTCCTTGTGGGTAGATGCCATCCTCACTAACAGACCCCAGCACGATATCACACATTGCTGGCAAGTTCAGCAAATACACACAAGCGGTGTGTCCCTGACCACATGCCAAATGGAGAACGGTTATGAGGGTCACCAAACCATGGATCATCATCATAACTGAACTAGCTTAGCCTCTACCTTCTGCTGATTTTTCTTCTTCTTATCTCTAAATATGGTTATGTATTTACCTGCCTTGGGGCGGCATGTAGCCTAGTGGTTAGAGCGTTGGACCAGTAAAGGTTGTTAGATCGAATCCCCGAGTCGTTCTGCCCCTGAACAAGGCAGTTGTTCTTGCTGCGGGCGATTCCCTGATCCACCTCTACGCAGACGACACCATTCTATATACTTTCGGCCCGTCTTTGGACACTGCGCTATCTAACCTCCAAACAAGCTTCAATGCCATACAACACTCCTTCCGTGGCCTCCAACTGCTCTTAAACGCTAGTAAAACCAAATGCATGCTTTTCAACCGGTCGCTGCCTGCACCCGCATGCCCGACTAGCATCACCACCCTGGATGGTTCCGACCTAGAATATGTGGACGTCTATAAGTACCTAGGTGTCTGGCTAGACTGCAAACTCTCCTTCCAGACTCATCAAACATCTCCAATCGAAAATCAAATCAAGAGTCGGCTTTCTATTCCGCAACAAAGGCTCCTTCACTCACGCCGCCAAGCTTACCCTAGTAAAACTGACTATCCTACCGATCCTCGACTTCGGCGATGTCATCTACAAAATGGCTTCCAACACTCTACTCAGCAAACTGGATGCAGTCTATCACAGTGCCATCCGTTTCGTCACTAAAGCACCTTATACCACCCACCACTGCGACTTGTATGCTCTAGTCGGCTGGCCCTCGCTACATATTCGTCGCCAGACCCACTGGCTCCAGGTCATCTACAAGTCCATGCTAGGTAAAGCTCCGCCTTATCTCAGCTCACTGGTCACGATGGCAACACCCATCCGTAGCACGCGCTCCAGCAGGTGTATCTCACTGATCATCCCTAAAGCCAACACCTCATTTGGCCGCCTTTCGTTCCAGTACTCTGCTGCCTGTGACTGGAACGAATTGCAAAAATCGCTGAAGTTGGAGACTTTTATCTCCCTCACCAACTTCAAACATCAGCTATCTGAGCAGCTAACCGATCGCTGCAGCTGTACATAGTCTATTGGTAAATAGCCCACCCTTTTCACCTACCTCATCCCCATACTGTTTTTATTTATTTACTTTTCTGCTCTTTTGCACACCAATATCTCTACCTGTACATGACCATCTGATCATTCATCACTCCAGTGTTAATCTGCAAAATTGTAATTATTTGCCTACCTCCTCATGCCTTTTGCACACATTGTATATAGACCCCCCCTTTGTTTTCTACTGTGTTATTGACTTGTTAATTGTTTACTCCATGTGTAACTCTGTGTTGTCTGTTCACACTGCTATGCTTTATCTTGGCCAGGTCGCAGTTGCAAATGAGAACTTGTTCTCAACTAGCCTACCTGGTTAAATAAAGGTGAAATAAAATAAAAATAAAATAAAAAGTTAACCCACCACTCCTAGGCCGTCATTGTAAATAAGAATGTGTTCTTAACTGACTTGCCTAGTTAAATAAAACATTTAATATTTTAGTTTTGTCATCTATGTACTCGTACTTTCTATTGGACAATGGACTTTCTACTACACTATAAGCCAGTGATGGGCAACTTTGGTGGTGGTGGGGGCCACAAAAAATCTGAACTCATCATGATTGGCTGATGTGGCTTTCTGGTCACATCCATAGTCAGAGCCGTCCCTAGGTTTTTTAGTGTCCCTGAGTGAAATTTTGTTGCCCCCCCCACCATAACATTTTAGGGGCCTACCTCTTGACAGGGGAGAGAAAACATTGACAGTTTAGATTTCATTTCCTGCCATTTTAAACATTTTGATATGGGGCATAGAGAAAATGTTGCCGTTTTTAAAGCGGAGAGAAGATTATTCAATTTTATAACTAATTTCATGCAATTCTAACTCATTTTGCCATGGGGTGGAGAGAGACATTTCCAGTTTTCCAGCTAATTTCCTGTAATTCTATACATTTTGCCATAGGGTGGAGAGAAATGTTTGCATTTCTCTTTCTCAGGCAAAATATCGCCCTGGAAAAATACACAATACACTGTACTGTGTATCTGAGCAGAATAGAAGAATTTGCACGACAAAGAATGGCTCTAATTTCATGCATGCCCCCAAATGATTTACCACATACTTGAGACAAAAGCATTCTTTTTAACTTTTTTTTTGGACACAATAGTGACTTTGTTTTTTCTTGGATGAATTCCCACACCCTTGTACAGTTGTCAGAGTTTCATTACATGAGATTTCCCTCTTTTTTCCCCCCTTTTTTTCGGCAGAGTTGTGTGGAAAGATTACATGAATGTAGACCTGTCTCTGTGTAATTCCTGTCACTCTGAGAATACTGTGAAGCAATGTTCGATAAAGCACGTACTTTTTAAAGACCCCTTCTTCTTGACGACTGTGTGCTGTTTTTCAGTGCTACGTCGCCGACTATGTAGTTTAACGGTGTCATTGTTTATTTCCCTCACATCACATCCACAGCAGAGATGACCTTTTTCAAAATGGCGGTTGGCTGCCCATTTGAGTTAGTGCTGTAGCGGATGAATGGAGATGGAGCAGGGGTGGCCTAAGGGCTCTTCTCAATCTCTGCTTCTGTCTGTCTGTGACGTGTGCGTGAGTCAGCCAGCAGTAGAAGCTATTTAACTGTCCCTTTTAGATGCTGTGCAGGCGCTGCTTCTAACCAGCACAGCCTGACCTGACTGGATTTCGGACATCCGGCATTAGCAATGATCATCGGGCAATGATCGTTCTTGATTATCGTTACGATCTGGATGAATTCATGAAATGTGATTACATTTTTGAATTTTTTTGTTTTTATACATACAACCATTTTTTCAGTCAGTTGAAACATAGTTTGCCAATTTTTGTATTCGAATGCAATATTGCTACGTGTTCTGTGCTTTTGTAAAGATCAACTGATCACGCTTAAAGGGTGACCAAAGTTGTGTGGTCCAATCCCTTATTTTGGTGAACTGGAAATCTGTTAAACATTTACTGAAAGAGCACAGTTGGCGGCAGGCTATACTGTGTTATACTCTAGGTGTGGCGTAGTCTACTTTATGCACAGTGTCTGACGTCTATCCGCGTAGGACCTACATCCTGTAATGCCTGCATCCAAGACACACAAAAATGGCAGACTGGTGCACAACAGTCACCTGTTGTAATCCTTGGCCAGCGCTCACGTCACAGTCACACCACTACTGTGCCTCTGTTTCCCCTGTCACAGTTTTACTACGACACAACCTGTAGTGTGCACAGGACCATGTGACCGTAGGAAGACCCGCGTGTCCTTGCGCCTATTTTTATGGGGAACCGTTATCTGAGATTGTTAAACGAGTTTCGAGGAAGAGAACCTCACAGACTTGGAAGTAAACATTCTCCTTCACAGTTTAAACCCGAACGGCCCTTTTTGGAAGGACATCTTTTAGAACCTGAATGAACTACTGTTTTGAGTCTAACCTCCATGACCAGTGAGTGATTAGTTGAAAGGAACTCAAGAGACCTAGATAAGCCTTGGTTTCTACCTTCTGTGTTCAATCTGCCATCAAGTCTGCAACTGCACCTCTATTTGGCTCCAGAGTGCCTGAGGGTGAGGGAGTAACTGATTAGGATATCTGATTATAACAGAAGGTGTGTGTGTGTACAGCAGTTAGTCTCTCTCCACCATGTCTGGCTCTGGTTTTGAGATGCAGCAGCCAACAGATGGATGGACGGGGTTTCCACCCAATGTTCATTCTCATTAGTTTTCGTAAGCCAGCGGCGTGTGCCGTGCTTCGCAGTGTCTTCCTAATGGGTCCGATAATGGAGCAGATATTTAGTGCTTCCGAGCTGACGCACACAGTGTTAAAACATTTTTTTAGATGGAGCTGGGGTTTGGCGTAATTTGATTTAAGGGATGACTATCATGTGAGAAGAAAGGAGAAAAGACGACAACACCACACACTGTTCAGTCTTCTGCTGGTAGGTTTCGATGTACGGTAGCAGCGTTTTGACTGCGGTTGGTCTTCGTTCAGAGGGCGGGGGGAATCATCTCCCTTGTATGATGTGACTGCATTAGTCAAAGATTGGGAGGTTTTCTCTGACGCTGTTACTCTGACGCTCTCTTTTTTTTTTCACCTGGGTTTCTCAGTGCAAATTGACCAGGAAGATTGTTACATCGCTGTCTGACCCAGATGGCTTCTTCGTAGCAGCATTTGACCCATCCAGACTCCTAGCAATCTGTCAGCGAGCTAGTACTCCACCGTTTGCCAGTCTTTCACAGGAACTTTCTCACTGACTTGCGCTCGCTCTCTCTCCTGTAGGATCTAACTACGTCATGTCTAACGGGGGCGGGGTGATGAGTAGCACCACCCACCTGCTGGACTTCCTGGAGGAGCCCATCCCGGGGGTCGGCACCTATGATGACTTCCACACCATCGACTGGGTCCGGGAGAAGTGCAAGGACCGGGAACGCCACCGCAAGGTGAGGACAACATTTACATTTAAGGAACTAGGCTGCTTTAAGAAAAGAAAGGCTGCAGAACCTGTGGCTCTGATGCAATGCATTTTATAGATGGATAACATTTGAGTCATTTAGCATAATGGTGTATTCAACTAAGGTAGGTTAAACAATCACAAGGGTGTCCCCCAGGGCTCTGTGCTGGGCCCCTTAAATGGTGCCCTAGCCTAGACAGAAGTGTTCCCTACTTTCTCTGTGGTGGCTCTGTGTGCATGGCTTGTAAACACCACAAGGAAACCATTTCGTCTTTTGCTATATCTGAGTGGTTCCTAGAAATGTCATAACCTCACTCATTTGAATTTTCTGATGTTTTGACATTTTTTATTGTTAGATTTCTTTTTATACCTGCCAAATGGGAACAGTAATAGTTGCTGTCAATATGACACACTGCAGTAGCAGCACAAGTTTATGGGTAGTTACGCCACTCATTATGAGTGGTAATAAATTATCAATATTTTGTTAATAGTTACTCTAAAAAGGGGGAGAACTGTGTGTGTGTGTGTGTGTGTTTCTAACCCTGCTCTCTCTCTCTGTGTGTGTGTGTGTGTGTGTGTGTGTGTGTGTGTGTGTGTGTGCTCGCAGATCAATGCTAAGAAGAAGGAATCAGCTTGGGAGTTTACCAAGAGCCTGTATGATGCCTGGTCTGGGTGGCTGGTGGTGACACTGACAGGGCTGGCCTCAGGTAACACGCAGTCACCTGAGCTCACCTGTACTAATAGCCAGTTACGGGTAATTACAGTAAATGTCGGCTCATCATCGACAACATGTATGTTTTTCGTCTTGCTTTTGATGAAAGTCAGCGTGGCACAGGCTTAAACTATCGTTTCCTTCTTCTCTTCCCTGTCCTCTTCTTCATACTCTCTTCCTCCCCTTCATCCTCTCTTCTTCCTCCTTGTCCAATCAGGTGCTCTGGCTGGTCTAATCGACATCGCTGCTGATTGGCTGAACGACATCAAGGAGGGGGTGTGTCTGAATGCCATGTGGTTCAACCACGAGCAGTGCTGCTGGGGCTCCAACGAGACCACGTTCGCTGAGCGGGACAAGTGTCCTCAGTGGAAGAGCTGGGCGGGGCTCATCCTGGGCCAGGAAGAGGTGAGAAGGATTTCATTGACGTAGGTGTTACAGGTTTCAAATAGCTGTTATAAGCACCTTATGTGCTGTAATATAGCAACTTATCGGTGTTATAAGCTAGCGGTTACCAGTGTAGAGAGGTGACAAGTCAGGCAGAGGTGAGAGAGGTATAAAGTGTCTTCACCACTGTTTAGACTGACTCCATGTTGTTATAGATGACACCAGGAGTTGATTTGGTCGTTCTATATGTATTCTCCTGATGCAGACACATTTATGAATCTAATCTCAGAACAAATGTCCGTATACCCTGTGTCAGTGTATTGACAGTTAATAATATGCTCTTTCTCCTCCTCCTCCTCTGTCCCAGGGCCCTGGTTCCTACATCATGAACTACTTCATGTACATCTACTGGGCTTTGTCCTTCGCCTTCCTGGCTGTGTTACTGGTCAAGGTGTTCGCCCCTTACGCCTGTGGCTCCGGTATACCTGAGGTGAAGTCGTACACACGCACACGTACACATGGATGCACACACACACACACGCACACTATATATACAGTATATATTGTGATTCAGGAAGAGCGAGAGATGAGGATTAGCCACGGGGAGCAGTTGGAAATGTTTTGTTCGTCTTGTAAATTCTTAGTCTGAAGCCGTTTGGACATTTACCTTTTTTGTTTATTTTGTTGAATTTAAAGGGATAGTTTCTTCAACTTACAGATATTTCCCTTAGACATTTAATAGAAAGGAAACTCCAGCACACCAGTGAGCTTAATGCGTCCTTAACGTTTTCAATAGACTCTGCGAACACCTCCCCTCCTCTCCCTTCTCTCTCCCAGAGAACAAAGGACATTTACATTGGCCATGTCTCAAGTACCTCTCCTTCCTCCCAAAGTGTGCACTTGTTCACTTCCCTTCACTGATTTGTAAGGAAATTACCGGTAGAAGAAATATGGTGGAAACTCCCACTAGCCCATGCCTCCACCAATCCAATGCTTTTAGGTTTGTGGGAAGTAGTGAACGAGGGCACACTTCAGGAGGAGGGAGATATTAATGGGAAACGCATATCTTATTTCTTTCCTCCCCCCACGTCTCTGTCTCCCCAGATAAAGACCATTCTGAGTGGGTTCATCATCCGGGGTTACCTGGGGAAGTGGACCCTGCTGATCAAAACTGTGACCCTGGTGCTGGCTGTAGCGTCTGGGCTGAGCCTGGGGAAGGAGGGACCCTTGGTCCACGTGGCCTGCTGCTGCGGAAACATTTTCTCGTACCTCTTCCCCAAGTACAGCAAGAACGAGGCCAAGAAGCGAGAGGTGCGTGCGATTATGTGATCTACGGTTCTGTTAGGCGCGGTCAGATACAGTACCGTGCAACTTTTATTGTCCAAGTACGTCAAAGAACGAGCCTAAGGAGAGAGCGGATATGGTTTGTGTTTGTATCTGTTGTATTACATGAACGTGTGGAGTTTTGTCTTCAGACCTTTTCTGTGTCACCACATAGTAGGATATACGACTGTGTTTTAGGTCAATTCCTGTCGGTGTTTCCGCTGACTCGGCCTGTGTTTCTTTTGTTTTTGTCTTCTCTCCGCAGGTCCTATCTGCAGCGTCAGCGGCCGGGGTGTCCGTGGCTTTCGGTGCTCCCATAGGAGGAGTACTCTTCAGCTTGGAGGAGGTATGTTTTATACTGAATGTGTGTGCATGTGACTGACTGTGTGTCTGTACATTGAATCACACGCCATAATTTCCTTGCTCCCCCCCCCAGGTGAGCTACTACTTCCCTCTGAAGACCCTGTGGCGCTCCTTCTTCGCTGCATTGGTGGCAGCCTTCGTCCTCCGCTCCATCAACCCGTTTGGCAACAGCCGTCTGGTCCTATTCTACGTGGAGTACCACACCCCCTGGTACCTGTTTGAGCTTATCCCCTTCATCCTGCTGGGGGTGTTTGGAGGCCTCTGGGGGGCCTTCTTCATCAAGGCCAACATCGCCTGGTGCCGAAGGAGGAAGTCCACCCGCTTCGGGAAGTACCCCATCCTGGAGGTGATCTTCGTGGCGGCCATTACCGCGGTCGTGGCGTTCCCCAACCCGTACACGCGGCAGAACACCAGCGAGCTGATTAAAGAGTTGTTTACCGACTGCGGACCCTTGGAATCGTCCCAGCTGTGCCAGTACAGGAGTCAGATGAACGGGAGCAAGGCATTTGTGGACGCGTCTCCCAACAAGCCGGCTGGACCCGGGGTGTACGCAGCCATTTGGCAGCTGTGCCTGGCGCTCATCTTCAAGATCATCATGACCATCTTCACCTTCGGACTTAAGGTGAGGAACGGCAGGGGGGGGCAGGTGGAGTGCTGTCTAGTTAATGTGGTTGTATTGGGGAAATGATCAGATCGTGGCCTAATGCAGATCTTCGATTGTAGTCAACACTTCCAAGTAATGCTGATCAGGTTTGGGGTTGAAAGGCATTGAGCAAAATTGGAATTGGGATTTTAGTTCAGGATGTTTTTTCAGCAGGAAATGTTCAGAAATAGTTGGAGTGGTTCTTTGAGTTGTGGTTAATATCCCCAGGTTCCTGCTGGCCTGTTCATCCCCAGTATGGCCATCGGGGCGATTGCCGGGCGTATCGTTGGCATCGCCGTGGAGCAGCTGGCGTACTACCACCACGACTGGTTAGTGTTCAGGGAGTGGTGCGAGGTAGGCACAGACTGCATCACCCCGGGACTCTATGCCATGGTGGGGGCCGCCGCATGTCTGGGTGAGTGTAAAAAATCTACGTTTATCGGTCGCATACAAAAATCTGCAGATTTTACTGCAGGTGCAGCGAAATCCTTATGTTTATAGCTCCAACAGTGTAGTAATATCTAGCAACACAATAAAAATACGCACATAATCCAAAAAGTATAAAACAAGTAAAGAATGCGCAATATCTTGGGCTGTGATGATCATGGAATTTTGGATGATGGTTATTGGCCAGCCAAATGACTGCAGTCTCCGTAATACCGTTCAAATAGCATTTTATTTTTGTGTGTTGTTTATAGGGCCCTATGAAATCCCCCCCTTTTTTTTTTTATCGCACAAAATACGTTTTGTTATCTTGGTTTCTTGGTTTTATTTTTCAAGGTTTGTGATTTTATTTTTATTCAGGTTTTGACTTTTTTTTTTTTACAATAACAACACAATTGTATGTTCTAAGTCCACAACACTGCTATGTTAAGTCCCCCCATAATGTAAGCGTTTTTTTGGCCGGTTCCGACTGCCATTTTGGTGTATAAAGCGCTCTGTGAACGCCTTAGGGTCCTGTGCCATATAATGCCAGAAATCTGTCTGCTCTCCGCTACCACTTTCTCAGCGAGCTGACTTGGAAGTGTCAGGTTTCACACCTACATTTGCGTAGGGATTAACGTGTCACATTTTCTGGCCTATCCAGACAAAGAATTGATTTACTCTTCCCCTGAGCGAGTCATCCCAGCCTGTGAGACGGCATATGAACGAACGGTGACAGTCTTAGCGGATCCAGCCTGTGTAGTTGAATCTTGCTGTGATCCTCAAACGGATTTAGAGCTCTCAACGTGAATAAATACTGCATTTCATAGAATTGAAACTATACCACTTTCTCTTGGTCATAGACAGACAAAATCACTTCGTCCTTAAAGCTGATGAGTATGAACACATTTGAATGGTGTCTCTGCGCCACTCAGTGGACGTTTAGAAGGAAATTCTCTGTCGGCAGTTATATGAAATAGTGCCAATATTGTACTGTTATTAAGTATGATCATATTTATTTTATTACTATGTATTTGAGCTTCTGTCTTCAAAAGTGAGTACTCTTCAGCAATTTATTACTATTTTTACCAGAAGGGTGAGTTCAAGACCTTTCGAGAACTATCCAACTTTACCAGTTTATGGCCATCTCCATGAAAAATAATTAAGTTTGGGTATGTCTATTTAGGGTAAACTTTTGATTCCCACCTATCATTCAACTGTTCAGGAGAACCCCTTTGAGGTCTGGGAATTTTTTTTTGGGAGGGTGTAGTTCCCCTTTAATTCAACTGCATAGCAAGAGAGCGTTGGGGCAAGCTGTGTTTCTGTCAGCTTTGTGTACTGCACGTGTGATTGCAGAGTTTGGAAAATAAATGCGCACCTGATTGGTACCCGTCATCATGTCAGGTAGGCCTACTTTGCAGTCAACATTTAATTGTTAATGTTTTTCTGAAAATAACTTTCGAAATTACTGTTTCAGCATGCTTCCCCATCGCAGATTTTATAGGGCGCAATATACTGTATCTTACCTTAAGTGTTTACTTCAGGCTGACTACTGGCATCAAACCAACTTAAAGTATCTACAAAATGAGTTTTGGAAGGATACAGCTAATTTTTTTCCTTTAACTGTTCAAGATTCACAAATTATTATTTTGATTCCTGTGATTCCATTTACCGCGATTGAACCGAACCCCAACTGCTACAATGGCGAAGCGAATCATTCAATTTGTGAAAAATAATAATTAAAAAAGAATCGATTCATATTAAAGGAATCAATATTTTTCTTATATTGGGGCATTCGTTATACAGTAAATTAATTGTATTTTATGTCCATGATGGCCTTCATCCATAAACGTTGGTTACATGGTTATACGGTAATTGTGCCAGTCTAGCGTTATCAGAAAGAGCAATGTCAGAGTCCGGAATATAAATATAAATGGTGTGTATAGACAGTATATGAAAAGGTGTGTACAGTAATAGTTATATAGGATGAGCCAAGCTTAGAATACAGTATATATGTATAAAGTGGGTCAAACGGTATGTAAACATTATTAAAGTGACCTGTTTTCAATGCCTTAAATATACATGGGAGCACCAGTCTCTAAGGTGCCTGGCAGAGTACCGGCGGTGGCCGGTTAGTGATGGCTCTTCTGATGGCCTGGAGATAGAAGCTGTTTATCAGTTTCTCGGTCCCGGCTTTGATGCACCTGTGCTGTTTCCGTCTGCGAGATGGTAGCAGGGTGAACAGACCATGGTTTGGATGGCTGAGGTCCTTGATTACACTGAAGGACTTCACTGGCTGTGGGTCTGTCTGTGTTTTTATGGTTCTGTCTGTTGTTCTTACTCTGTGTCAGTTTCCCCTTGTGATACATTGCTATATGGACTGTGTTGGTCGATTTTTCAAATGTAATCTATTTTGCTGTAAGGCTTTGGTCCTCTCCCTCTTCCCTTGTCTCCGGGTTGTTGCTGTAAAAGATGGTGCTCTCACTTCTCAGTCAACTTGCCTGGTGAATAATACGTGAATCATTGTGTTGCGCTCCAGGTGGTGTAACGCGGATGACCGTGTCTCTCGT
This sequence comes from Oncorhynchus kisutch, assembly GCF_002021735.2. Lineage (NCBI taxonomy): Eukaryota > Metazoa > Chordata > Actinopteri > Salmoniformes > Salmonidae > Oncorhynchus > Oncorhynchus kisutch. The sequence continues at coordinate 24,066,773 of NC_034182.2, forward strand.
GGTCATCGTGTTTGAGCTGACGGGCGGCCTGGAGTACATCGTGCCCCTCATGGCCGCCGTCATGACCAGCAAGTGGGTGGGCGACGCCTTCGGGCGCGAGGGCATCTACGAGTCACACATCCGCCTGAACGGGTACCCCTTCCTCGACGCCAAGGAGGAGTTCACACACACCACACTGGCGCGGGAGGTGATTATATCCACACACACACACAGTAATCAAAACAAACAAACTTCACAAAAATGATTCACAAGTAGATACATGATGCTTTTCCATTCCTGTGTGACTTCAGGTGATGCGGCCGCGGCGTAGTGATCCGCCGTTAGCGGTGCTGACGCAGGACGACCTGACAGTGGAGGAACTACAGGGGATCATCAACGAGACCAGCTACAACGGCTTCCCTGTCATTGTCTCCAAGGAATCCCAGAGACTGGTTGGCTTCGCTCTGCGCAGGGACATCACCATCGCTATAGGTGAGGAGAGATTACAGGGTGTGTGGGGAGGGGGATCTGATTCAACCAGACCCTAAGTTAAACTAGTATTTTATTCCCTTTCAAATACTTTAGCTGCACTTAATTTATTGAGCTTGCCTAGCGCCAATGAAACCAATGGAATTGTGCCAAAAGTGTAAACCCTCCCTATCTGGCACTAGAGCTCTGCTACCCGACCCAAGCCCGACAGGCCCCTACATTATGCATCGGGTTAGGCTCGGGGAGGGCCTGTTTTGTTTGTTTTGTTTTTCATCAATAACTAGGGTACGGGCAGGACTTGGTAGCACTAACATTTTGAACCTGAGCCGTTTGTTCAAAGTCATATCTGACTAAGATCATAACATGGTGTCAGAAGTGCTTCAACCTCGTCAAATGTAAGACCGGAGACATTATTTCACAAGAAATAATAATGTTACTTGAGTTTGTCGGGAGTTTAGAGTGACTCAAAGTAGCAGCTAACTGCTCTCTCATGCCTCGTCATTGAGCAGAGCAGCCCAAGCAGAGCCGTTGCTATGGATACTCCCAGAGCACATGCAGAGCGAGCAGCGGGCAGGAAGTGAGTGACAGACTGAGAGGAGCAGCTAATGGATATACTAACAGAGAAAGTTTTATTTTGGGTTTCAGGCAGGGCCGGGCCTTACATTTTACATTTGGCCCAAAATTGGTCCTGGGGAGGGTAGGACCTAAACATCGCATGGGTATGGCTCGGGTACCCCCCGACTTAGAAACAAACCAAATCTCATTTCTCGTTCTCCACCCACCCTCTCCCTCCAAACTGTCAACAGAGAACGCACGGCGGAAGCAGGAGGGTATCCTGCTGACCTCGCGGGTCTACTTCACGCAGCACGCCCCTACGCTGCCCGCCGACAGCCCGCGGCCCCTCAAGCTGCGCTCCATCCTGGACATGAGCCCCTTCACCGTGACCGACCACACGCCCATGGAGATCGTGGTGGACATCTTCCGCAAGCTGGGCCTCCGCCAGTGTCTGGTGACACACAATGGGTGAGATGAGATGAGGGGTAGGGTGGCATGGGAAGGGGTGATGGCTGGGGGGGATCTGAGGGTTGGGAGTTTGTCCAAGCTGGGCCTCCGACAATGTCTGGTGATGCATAAAGAGTGAAACGAGAGGGTGGGGGGTGTGTGTGTGTGAGTGCTGGTGGTGGGGGAGGGGTAATCGCTAGGGTGGCATGGGAAATAGGGCAGGGGAGGGGGGAGAAGAAATTGGGGGGAATGGAAAAGGGATGAGGGAATCACAGCTTCAAAATGGGGGAGGGGGGGGGTGAAAGTCAAGGAGGGAACAGTGGGGGAAAGAGTCTTCCTACGTCCTCCTTACTTCAGCCTCCATGTTGGCAACCTGAACTAACACCTCAACAGGCAACACCGAGTTCCCTCAACACAAACCAGACAACACACTCTCAAGGTCTGTTCCAATATACACACACTACTGGAATTGGACATCATGCATTTGAAGTGATATGCTAGTCTGGATAATGGGACGTACTAGCCATGCATCGCCTCACTGTAGAGCGATGCATGGACACTGGGAGCCGTGGTGTTATAACCTGTTATAACCTGTAGGCTGTAACCTGCATGGCCTCTCAGCTAAATGCTAGCTGCGCTACACTTACCAATATATCTACTGAAATACCACTTAACAAATACCAGACAGGAGACACTCACCAATATACTACCACCATTACTGTAGAACAGGTATCATCAAGAGAGGAAACCTATCTAGCTTTATTCAGTAGCATGACTAAGAAGCTCTTAAGGAATGCAGTGTGTTCATTGAAAAATAGTGAGTGTAAATCATAGATTTGAAAAATTCCCGTTAAACAAGCTCGAGACAGAAAATTGTTGTTATCCAGTTTCCTTTGGAGGGACTCGTGTGTCTTGTTTTAGAAGTTGGTGGCCTTCAATTGTACTGTACAAGCTCACTCGTTGAATATGACTCTGAAGGGACACCTGGTGGTTAAAATAGGAATTACAGGACAGACAGTGTGCATCCAATGATGTATGAACAAAAATATAAACGCACCATGTAAGGTGTTGGTCCCATGTTTCATGAACTGAAATAAAAATCCCTGAAATTTTAGTCGCACAAAAAGCTTATTTCTCTCATATTTTGTGCACAGATTTGTTTATATCCCTGTTAGTGAGGATTTCACCTTTGCCAAGATAATCCATTCCACCTGACAGGTGTGGCATATCAAGAAGCTGATTAAGCAGCATGATCATTACACAGGTGCACCTTGTGCTGGGGACAATAAAAGGCCACTTTAAAATGTGCCGTTTTGCACAACACAATGCTACAGATGTGAGGGAGTGTGCAATTGGCACGCTGACTGCAGGAATGTCCACCAGAGCTGTTTCCAGAGAAGTGTAGAAACCCTCGTTCTGTGCGTTATTACCCGGCAGTCATAGTCTAAGTATATGTTTAAAGATGGATGTTTAGACACAGTCAGGAGAGGCAGAGTGACTGAGATTACAGATGACGGCAGTCCTTTTGTTTTTATACATTTTTATTTTTGTCATAATTGTCTAATTTTCTATTGTTTGATGCCACCTTTGGTCTCAATGAATGTATCATTCAGTAGCTATACATTTAGGCTAAACGTAGAAACATCAGACATACTATATCCAAGGTTATTTATCTACAATACTTGATTCAGTTACTACTCACAAGGTTAGAATCCATTACAAGTGAACAAGGAAGTTATTGAAACCAACACAAAGATTAATCATATGCACGAATAACACTAGTTGGCATCCAGTTGACACATGCTGATATAAAATCACCATCTGTAGGAGTAGTATATTTATTGACCATTCTTTTTAAAGCAACACTATTAGGATTTGTTTGGTACTTTGTTATGATTTGACACTGTTATGTCATTTAAGTTATGTTTATTTATGTTTTTATAAGTTATTTTGTGTTTTGTATGCTTTGTGCTGCTGTCTCTCTCTCTCTCTGTCTTTCTCTGTGTTTGCGCGACGGGCAGTCTCCTGAGTAACAGGTGTGTGTTTGTACAGGATTGTATTGGGCATCATCACTAAGAAGAATATATTAGCGCATCTGGAGGAGCTCAAGGAACACACGGAGCCCCTGGTGACTAGCCCCGCCCCCTGTCCCCTCCCATTCCACTGACCTCTCCCCCTTCCCCATTTCTGCCCACCTACCTAGGCGCGACGCATGAAAGTGTAACTGACAGTTCCCGTTTCCAATAGCAACCCACTCGTCTTACTGTGTCATATTTTCAACTCACTCACAAATGCACTCTTTTTTGTGTGTGTGGGGGGGGGGGGGGGGGGGTGCATCCACTTTCTCCTCACTGGATACCCTATCATTCACAAACACAAGTGTCACTCTGTCACTCTCTGGTCTCCCTATTCATTCACTACTAGTCATTAACAACAGTTAGTAAGATGTATATATTTTTTTAAAGATCTACTCTAAATGAGTGGTGTTGTTATGGGTCCTTTTAATGTTGGACTTTGATGGGAACTGTCATTTGAAGCTTGATGAGTTAGATCCTCGTCACGTACTATTGCTCCACCGCCCATTTCCATCAACGACATGCCACTAGCTATTAGTCCCTTCATCAGTAGTAGGGGCTGCTTCATCTGCTATAAGAAGTTATTATAGAATATAGATAGAAGCATGAATATACTGATTGTATATTGATCTCGTCCCCCCGTCCCTGTCCCAATAACTTGCGTACAGCCATGTAGCCATGCCTATTTTTTGTGTGTGTATCACTCGGCCCATCAAAAACCTTCACACGCAAACATGACATAATTTCACTTTAAAAGCATCCCAAATGGCACCCTATATCCTGTGTAATGCACTTCTCGTTCAAAAGCAGTGCACTATGAAGGGAGTAGGGTGCCATTTTGGACGTAGTACAGTTTGACTCCAATTAATTACTGCTTCTTCCTGTTTTGTTTTCTTTTTTTTTGTCTTTCTTTTTACCTCTCCCTCTCGCTCCCCCCTCCCCCCCAACTGGGTCACCGTCCGTCCGTCTGTCTGGCGGACCAACAGATCGACGACATCTGACCCGACAGCTCGTAGCTCCGCCGGCGTCCCCTTAACCGATTGGCGAGTAACCGGCCGCTACGTGGGAGCGGACCGTTGGTTTTTCTGGGAGGGGGAGATTTAGCATCTAGTGTCTCTGCCGTAGGCCTAGTAGAACCCTCCTCCTGAGAGAGTGAACTCTATGGTGGTGAAGTGATGGTGGTGTGATGGTGGTAGTAGCCGTGTTGTGGTAGCTAATACCTATAGTATAGGTAGCCAGCTAAGACAAGCAACACACATCCAACACCCACCCTGATCCTAAACAGTACCCACCCCTCATTCAACCCCCTCTCACCTGAACTCAACCCCCGTGCCTCACCCGCTGCCTCCCACCTCAACCTCCCTCACTTCAGATCTGGTCCCCTCCACTTCCTACATGTGCCCCGCCTTCAACAGGCCTGTTCTGTAGATCAGGGACCGTATTCATGAAGCGTCAAAGAGTAGGAGTGCTGATCTAGGATCAGTCCTTATAATCATATTCGTTAGGATCTTAAAGGCTAAACTGATCCTAGATTAGCACTCCTACTCTATGACGCTTTGAAAGACAGCCTCTCATCACTCTCTCAGCTCAACGTCTGTCTCTCTCGCTCTCCAGTGTCTGCAGATGTTTCTCACGAAATCTCAGTTCAAGAGCACAAGTGTTTGTAGTTATAACAACAACAAAAAGGCAATTCTATGAATCAGGATGTCCTAATGGACATCTAATTATTATCCGTTTGCACAATGGTTGCAAACGGTAATTGACCCTCTGTGTTTTATATTACATTTCAACCAATTGCCACCTGGCTCTCAGAAAGGAGTAACCTTTTTAAAGGGAGCCGGTAGCAATGAGCCTGAAGACGCTTGACTGGGTGTTCCAGAATGTTTATCCCTGAGGACTGTGAAGGTTTGGTAAGGCAAGGTGTTCAGTCTTGCTCTTCCTAGTGTGTTCAGTTCATTTCCTCCCTCCAGGCTTCTAACGAGAATCACTCACTCACCATTCTCCCTTGGTTACTCACCTTCTCCTCTCCACCTCGTATCCTTCCTTGGCACCAGTGGCACTCGTGTTTTTGTTGGCATGGTTGCAGTGACACTGACTGTCACGGTTGACTGAGTGGTTACTGTATTCCCTGTTACTGTATTCCCTTGGGCTAAAATGCAGATACAGTTTGGAAGAAATGGAGCATTTGCTTCTCTAGACTGTAGAATTCATCATTATTATTTAGTAATTTTTTTATTTTTGATATATAGCAACTTATCATTAAGTGTCAGGCCCCAAAATAATATAAATCCCCAAACGAAGGCCCCAACCGAATTGCCACAATTTTGTCAGTTAACAGAGCCCATTATTTTGGTTAGATAACATGATCTAACCAAATAAATAATATTATCATTCTCTCTCGATTGATTCCACCTTTGTATCCCCGGCCAAAACCACCACTGACCGGCCAACCAACCGCACTAGCCAACAAAAACACGATACAATTCTCTCCCACGCCAACCAGACTGTGCTCCCTGCCAGCTCATCACTGACTAACTCTCTTTTTTTCTCTCTCTCTATCCCTCTCAATCTTTCTCACTCCCCCCGATCTCTCTCACTCGTTCTGTCTCTCACACACACACTCTCTCACACACTCTCTCTCCCCCTGCAGGCGTCTCCTTGGTATTATCACAAAAAAAGATATCCTTCGTCATATGGCCCAGATGGCCAACCAAGACCCCGACAACATAATGTTCAACTAGTCACCGCCTTCCCGGGTCGTCAAGCTGACGAGGAGGAAAGCGAGGAGGAGGTGGTAAACCTACTGGACGGCCGCGGCTCCACCCTATGACGCACAGCCCAACCCCCCCCACCCCTGGGACACACCACCCCAAATCCACCTCAATACTAAACCAGAGCCCTCTAGAGGCCACAGGAAGGAAGAGACAAACAGACTCTAAAAGGACTTTAAAAATGGCTGCTGTGAGGGACGTTTTGGCCCCTAGGTAGCAGCTACTACAGGCTGGGGCATATATACACAAGGAATGCAATATAAACACACACCTCCATTTACATACAGAAACATACATACATACATGAGATCAGACTCACTCATACACAGATGCCACACAAGCATGCCACTAGCCGAATTGCACCTCCTTCAAACACACTCTTCATGCTCCTTCGTCCTTGTCCTGTTTCTATTGGTTCACGCTGGCGGACATTGCTGTGAGCCTGAAGCCTGGCTACCGAGGTAAGAGGTCAGAATGATCCGCTAGGACGCGAGGAGCGACCTTCAGACACCTCGACTGCTGATTGGCTGTCAGCCCTGCCAGGCTCCACCCCCACTGTGCCCCTCCCTCCCCACACCCCGTCCGTCCTCGAAAGCATTGTTTACCTGTGAACTCTCTTTGAGCGAGAGAATGCATGTGTGCGTTTCACCTCCACGTTCCAATCAGGTTGTCATAGTAACCCAAAACTACAAACTCCCCCCCTCCCCCCTAAAGGCATCCTCCTGATATTAGACTGGGCGTTGCTCCAAGGTGTAAGTGTGGGTGAGAGAGAGAGAGAGTGTGTGTGTGTGTGTGTGAGAGAGGAAGGAAGATCAAGGGTACAAGCAGGATGTACTGGAGTAGTTAGTTAATGTCTGAGTGTTGTAGTTCAAGAACAAAATGTCTCTTTCTGATGTATGTGAAAACATTCTGTACAGAAGAGTCCGATACTCATCGGTTACATACCCCCTGTTGAAGTAAAGGGTGAAAAACTCTGTGTGTGTGTGTGTGCGCGTGTGCAATTACCTTCTGATCTGAGCCAGGTAGGCAGTATGCCATAGAGGTGTGTGTGCACGCGCATAAGTATCAGATGAGAAAAGACTTGAATGAGAAGATGAGAAAAGTCCGTTTCTCCGACAGTGATGGTGGGCAGTGTGTATATCAAAATAAATAGGAACACTAACTCAAGGTGAAGTTCTGTTACTGGAGGAGAAAAAAAAAAATCATTTTTTCTTTTCAAACTATTACTAATGCAACTACTTTTAGAGTATTGATATATTACATAATCAAGTAACTTTTTACGGCTTGTAATGAAACAAAGTCAAGACTGGAAAACCACTTTTTTTTTCAAGTGAACAAAAGAAATGGATGATTATGAGGATGTTGATGGTAATACTGCACAGTAACCATGTCTTAGATATTTTACGTTGCTTTAATTAAGCTGCCTCATGGTGTGAGAAATGTGTCTTGTATTTTCCACTGGAGCTGAATCTTTTCTTCCTCCTCTGCCTCGTCGTCAAGTACAACATGAAATCTTCTTCGTATTTGTAGATTTAAAGGACTGAAATAGGAGGTGCATTTCACATGTTTTTTTGGGAGGTGTGCCAGTAACTCCTTTTAAACTTCAATAAAGTCTCTTGTATATTTTGGACTTGGGGATATGTAGAAGCACACAGTACACAAAAGGAAATAGTTTTGAACCCTCCATGTGTCAACCTAGACTCATGAAAAAAATAAGAGGATCGTATATCTGGTTCACCCTTTAATGTGTGGTTCACCACAGGAAGCAGTGACCTTGATGCGTGCGCCAGTCAAAGGAGTTCTCTCTCTCTCTGGCTTTGTTTCAATGACAAGGTGCATAGAGTAGCACCTTAGCTGCTGAGTGAAGGTTATGGGATGTGTCCCAAATGGCACCCTTCCTCTATATAGTGCACTTTTTAGGGAAAAGGGTGCCATTTGAGGCACACATTAAAGCGTGTGGAGGCAGGTGGTGACTTCATGTTTCTCCCTATTACATTGATATTCATTGGGCACCAAACATAATAAAACAAACAGGGAGGGACTTGTCCAATAAGAAACGGATATTTTCCGTTGCCAAATGTTTTTCAAACGTTTTCCATTGCATGCCCTAATGAAGGGTTTCCTGGGTCCACATTGAGTTGTTTTGCCCTAGCACTACACAGCTGTCTCAAATAACCAACTCATCAAGCTTTGATTATTTTGAATCACCTGTGTAGAGCGAGGGCAAAAACTAAATGTGCACCCAGGGTGGGCCTCCGGACCAAGTTTGGGAAACACTGCCCTGATGGATTCAACCCTGCTGTTGGTTGACGAGCGCATCATCCTTGTTTAACCCATGTGGTGTCACCAAACACTGTTCTTTTCATAACTTCATACTGACTTTTATTTATGGTAGATAGTTGTACATTAATTGTATGATTACATTGATGGTTTGATTGTACATTTAAAACAATGTGTAAAAGTTAATTGTTTTAAATTAAAATGAGAAAATTGCAAAAATGTGTCTGAGTGGGTTCTTCTATTTTAGACATTAACAGGATTCTAATAGTATTGAGGTAAAAGGATGAACACACCAAGTTACTGTCAATCCAACTATTTGTATGGTATTCTACTATACAGCACAACTCATGTGACGCTTTTCTCAGTGAACAAGATGAATTTGGTGGTACAGTACACTAAACTCCACCCATGCAAAGCACAATAACGCTGATAGAATCCCCTCAGATCAGAAGCTGCTCTGTGGCCACGGAGGAGGAGCACTGGTGTAAAGAAAAGACGTGATGTAGAGAAGCGGGAGGGGGAACACTAGTGTAGAGGAATGAGGAGGAGGAACACTGGGTCAAAGAACAGAGGGGAAAGAAATTCTGTGCCACCCAGACTTCCAAAACAAACCAGTCTTTGTAAGCCTCTTTTCCTGTTAAGAGTTGGGAGCGGAAGAAAGACAGCTTCTAATGCCAGTCAGTTTGCTTTCAGTGCTCGCACAAAGTCAGTTTGCTTTCAGTGCTCGCACAAAGTCAGTTTCTCTCACACCGAAGTCTCCTGATACAGTAGAGGGATCTGGCCTGGCTTCCCATTCACATGCAGCTCTGCATGCCTTTGTACCTGTTAAAATCCACTAGGCTATTTCTATGGGAGAGCTGTGTGCAGACTTCAGAAGCTGGCTTCTAGTGTGTGTGTGTGTACACAATCGCTCCCTGTATACGTCACATTACGCATGCTTAGGTTAATGCTTTGCTTCCACTGAACGCTCCTTCCGGCGAAGACGGAAGGTGAGTGAGCTTAAACAAGTGTTCACTTGCGCGCTACTCATCTATAATGACCGCTGTAACTATGGTTACAAAAACAAGATGGCTGCCTTTTCTCATGTACATTGGGAGTGAGTGAGGCTGATAGGAGGAATGCATCAGGTGATGAAGTGTCATGGTCCTTTCAGAGAGGGAGAGAGACCTACAGTAGGAAGGCACAAAGCTTTGTTAATGCACGATTAAAACAAACTGGAGGAAACCATGGTAACACAGCAGATAGATTTTATTTTCACTACAAAAAATAAACAAAAAAAAGCCATCAAGAGCATCATTTTAAAGCAGAGCAACATCGAACCCCCCTCCCTCCCCCGACTATTAAGCAGAAGGAAAGCATTTTTAGTCCGGTTAAAGACTAACCCAAATACATCGCTTTCATTTCACGTGTAGCCTCTGTTATTAAAGCATGTACGGAAGAGGGTTGGGGTTTGAGACCCATTCAAAACTTAAACATTCAAAAAAAGAAAATGTGGGGGGGGGGTATTTCATACTAGGAAACATAATGGGGGACCATAAAGGCAAAATGGTCAAACGTCTAGCATGTAGGAAGTTGTGCATGATCCAAACACCACGGTGGGTCATAATAACAATAATTATAACAATGTCTAATGCAATGTTTCAGAAATGTTTCAATGAACCACTTACTAGAAAGGCTATAGTGGTCATGTGATTATTACTTAAAAGGATCGCAGACCAGAAGGCCTGAAACAACTAGTCTTCAATCATCCACAAATGTTAGTCATGAACTTAACATGATACTGAAATTGCAGGTCCAGGTTGGTTGTAACAGTGGTAGGATAATGTGCAATATTTTGAAGTTGAAAAAAAAAAAAAGCCTTTGTGGTCTGCTTAGTAACAGTGATCGCACGACGTCAGCTTGGAGCTAATTTATGAATTGATCATGAATACTGCAACAAAATTAAAGCATAATCGTCAAGTCACTTTCCTGAAAATCGATTTTCGATAATGCTTGAATCGAATAACAAACAGCTCTTTTTTTCCTCTCTGCTCACTAATACGAAACAAATTAAATGGCCCTATACATTGCTTTATACTTACATATATCAAATATTGATTATCCTCTCCTCTCCCACAATACATTCAACATGTAGATCCATAAGCATGAGGGATGATACGCAATGTCTTATCAAGTAGATTTATTGTAATCCACACTAGGTTATTAGAATACAATCCAGAGACAGACCTACATACGTAGCTAGGTTCGAGTTTTAAGCTAGTTCCGTTGAAAAGTGAAATAAAATGACCTTTTCTTGACATATTCTATGTTTTTGAGGGTGGGGTTAGGAAATGCATAGGACAGGATCACTCATCCCTCCTCGGGAGCGTTTGTTGTTTTTTCTCTCCTGTTTACACATGGCTTTCATAAATCACCTGACCAGGCTGTAGCTTAGTAGTAACCTCTGGCTCCACCTCTGCCTCCAACCCCACCTCCTCTACTGGCTCCTGCTCAGAACCCTGCTCCTCTTGCTGCTGCTCCTCCTCCTCCTCCAGGTGAAGGGGAGCCAACGGCGGAGGAGACAAGGGAGTGGGCGTGGCCTCAGCCAGAGCCGGGGCCTCCATGGGCAGCGGGGGGTGGATGGACACCTGGATGGCGATGTGCTGAGGCTGCTCGTGCAACGACGCGTCGTCGGAATCCGCTGCAGGGGATCCGGAACGCTCCCTCTCCCGGAGGACGGTGAAGACGTCGCCGGGCCCCACCCCGACCAGGGCTCCCTGCACCAGAGCCGCCCGGCATCCCGATGCCCCATCCAGGTGGTGCCCCTCTGGGGCCTGTCGGAGGAACGTGTGCCTCATCTCCTCAACCCCCACCACCTCCAGGATATCCTCCATGAAAGTGCGGCAGTTCATGATGAGGGGGGGCAGCGGGATGCTGCGGGCCAGCTCCTCGATGTAACGGGCAAACTCCATGGTTTTGAACTGGGTCACCTTGGCCAGCTCCAGGGTCTTGGCTGACGTGATGATGGGGATGCGCTTGGCGATCTCAAACGCCTTCTGGAGCTTTAGAGTGGAAGAGAATATGGAATATAAGCGCATTGGACATTTAAATATAGGATGGAAAATATTTCACCATTCAAGAATTATTAAAAACATCACTTGCCCCAGTTACAAACACACACCCCAAAGGCACTATATCTGCGTAAGGTCCTCACAAGTATAGTAAGACAGGACACAAACCTTCTCGGCGCCTTCTGTGCGGAAGAAGTCGTTAATGGCCTTCTCGGTCTTCTTCAGGTGGCTGCTCATCATGCAGAGGCGCGTGATGTTGAGGATCATGATGATGGTGAAGGTGACGAGGCACACGACCACGTAGTAGGCCCCCAGGTCCCCGTTGTGCAGGACCACCCGCATGGTCACCGTGCAATTGGCGCTGCCGTGCACGTTGGACGCCATGCACGTGTACTTGCCCCGGTCGGCGAACCTGATGTCGGTGATGTTGAGGATGCCATCGTCTGTCAGCAGCCACTTGCCACCTGAGAACGAGAGAGAGCGCGTCGCTGAAACCAACTTTTCCATATCATGCCAGCCTCATATTTCCTACTCAGGGCCAGTAGTCCAGTCAGGTAGTAAATGGACAACTCCTGACACGAGTTATCGTAATAATCTACAGGTCATGAACAATGGTAAAGGATAGACCTAACCATAAAATATTATGGAACATTGCAAAAAAAATAAACGTTTCACCATAGAAACAGGGGCCATTTCCCTTTAAGAACTGTTTGTGGTTTCCAGGTTGCAGAGACAGCAGTAGCCAGGCTAAGGGGAAGGTATCCGCTACAGTTTGTCATGACTGTCACGGGTAAGAGCTTTTTATAGCTAGAAGCCCAGGCCATCCTTTCTGCGAAGGCCTTGCATTTTACACTGCATATACAGTGGGGCAAAAAAGTATTTAGTCAGCCACCAATTGTGCAGGTTCTCCCACTTAAAAAGATGAGGCCTGTCATTTTCATCATAGGTACACCTCAACTATGACAGACAAAATTAGAAGAAAAAAAATCCAGAAAATCACATTGTAGGATTAAAAATATATATATATTTGCAAATTATGGTGGAAAATAAGTATTTACACTTGCACAATTGGTGGCTGACTAAATACTTTTTTGCCCCACTGTATAGACTGGATTGGTAATTCCCGTTTATGTCAACCCCCCCCCCCCCCCCCGTTCTGATCATTCAATTTCTATTCTTCCACTGTAGGCCTAGTTCTGATCATTATATTTCTATTCTTCCACTGTAGGCCTAGTTCTGATCATTCAATTTCTATTCTTCCACTGTAGGCCTAGTTCTGATCATTATATTTCTATTCTTCCACTGTAGGCCTAGTTCTGATCATTATATTTCTATTCTTCCACTGTAGGCCTAGTTCTGATCATTATATTTCTATTCTTCCACTGTAGGCCTAGTTCTGATCATTATATTTCTATTCTTCCACTGTAGGCATAGTTCTGATCATTATATTTCTATTCTTCCACTGTAGGCCTAGTTCTGGGGCCAGAAACCACTTTATAGCTCCCTCACCTTACCTCTGGAATCAGGCTAGACCTTGGCGGATTTAGGTATGGGCGACATGGGGTGCCCGCACAATGTTGTTGTTGTAAGGGTGACATTTGCGCGATCGGTTTTCTATCGCTCATTTGCACGTTACATCAATGATATCATGTCACCTTGTGGGTCAGTTAACCTTATCGGAGTGGGCAGCCCTGATTCTAGTTTGTGAGCTAGGCAGGCTACTGCCTGAGAAGGTCTCCCTCTCAGAAGTATGCGATGGGGCGGAGGTAGGTTGACCTCAGGTCTCCCCACTGGAAACCCGAGGTAGGGGGAGCGGGGGAATCAAATAGTGCACCTCTAACTTTGTACAGTACTAATGCAATTAGTAAAAATCTGTCACACTACGAAATGCTACCAAATAAACCACAATTCATTCATGACACTGTGGCTATATAGTTTCACAGACATATTGTTGCATTCTTTTTCTGGTTTGTGCAAAATCATTAAGAATAATATAAAACCAGTCTGCACACCACCAAGGTGAATTGGTTTAGTCTTGACTCTTGGTTGACAGTGTTGGGGGATGGGTAATGTATTGATGCTCGAGTGCCAAATCAACACAAATGGATAAGAAAAGGTCTAAGCCATCAGGTGCCCAGTTTAGGAAAAAGAGGAAAGAGAAACACGAAAAAGATAAGGTATGCAGCTATGTCATCTCTTTAGGAGTATAATATTAAGCATGTAATGAAATAGCCTGTTGCTTGCTATGCTATTACACCTAGGGCGACAATATTCCATTTTCTGCCCAACTAGCTTACATAACATTGGATATCATTTCACAGTTTCATCATGATAATGTGTGTAGCCTGCTGCAAAACGACTACAACTTAACTAGCACATTATTGATTTGGTTAACGTTCATTGAGGTGACATAAAGGTTATCCGTGATTGTATTGACTAGGTCCTGAGCTCAGTTAGCCCACAGCATTGGAAATGTCCCTAACTTAAAATCATATCTAATTTTATTTGTCACATACACATGGTGAGCAGATGTTAATGCGAGTGTAGCGAAATGCTTGTGCTTCTAGTTCCGACAATGCAGTAATAACCAACGAGTAATCTAACAATTCCACAACTACTACCTTATACACACAAGTGTAAAGGGATAAAGAATATGTACATAAAGATATATTTTATTTTATTTATTTATTTTTTATTTATTTATTTTACCTTTATTTAACCAGCTAGGCAAGTTGAGAACAAGTTCTCATTTACAATTGCGACCTGGCCAAGATAAAGCAAAGCAGTTCGACAGATAAAACGACACAGAGTTACACATGGAGTAAAAACAAACATACAGTCAATAATGCAGTATAAACAAGTCTATATACAATGTGAGCAAATGAGGTGAGAAGGGAGGTAAAGGCAAAAAAGGCCAAGATGGCAAAGTAAATACAATATAGCAAGTAAAATACTGGAATGGTAGTTTTGCAATGGAAGAATGTGCAAAGTAGAAATAAAAAAATAATGGGGTGCAAAGGAGCAAAATAAATAAATAAATTACAATTAAATACAGTTGGGAAAGAGGTAGTTGTTTGGGCAAAATTATAGGTGGGCTATGTACAGGTGCAGTAATCTGTGAGCTGCTCTGACAGTTGGTGCTTAAAGCTAGTGAGGGAGATAAGTGTTTCCAGTTTCAGAGATTTTTGTAGTTCGTTCCAGTCATTGGCAGCAGAGAACTGGAAGGAGAGGCGGCCAAAGAAAGAATTGGTTTTGGGGGTGACTAGAGAGATATACCTGCTGGAGCGTGTGCTACAGGTGGGAGATGCTATGGTGACCAGCGAGCTGAGATAAGGGGGGACTTTACCTAGCAGGGTCTTGTAGATGACATGGAGCCAGTGGGTTTGGCGACGAGTATGAAGCGAGGGCCAGCCAACGAGAGCGTACAGGTCGCAATGGTGGGTAGTATATGGGGCTTTGGTGATAAAACGGATTGCACTGTGATAGACTGCATCCAATTTGTTGAGTAGGGTATTGGAGGCTATTTTGTAAATGACATCGCCAAAGTCGAGGATTGGTAGGATGGTCAGTTTTACAAGGGTATGTTTGGCAGCATGAGTGAAGGATGCTTTGTTGCGAAATAGGAAGCCAATTCTAGATTTAACTTTGGATTGGAGATGTTTGATATGGGTCTGGAAGGAGAGTTTACAATCTAACCAGACACCTAAGTATTTGTAGTTGTCCACGTATTCTAAGTCAGAGCCGTCCAGAGTAGTGATGTTGGACAGGCGGGTAGGTGCAGGCAGCGATCGGTTGAAGAGCATGCATTTAGTTTTACTTGCATTCAAGAGCAATTGGAGGCCACGGAAGGAGAGTTGTATGGCATTGAAGCTTGCCTGGAGGGTTGTTAACACAGTGTCCAGAGAAGGGCCGGAAGTATACAGAATGGTGTCGTCTGCGTAGAGGTGGATCAGGGACTCACCAGCAGCAAGAGCGACCTCATTGATGTATACAGAGAAGAGAGTCGGTCCAAGAATTGAACCCTGTGGCACCCCCATAGAGACTGCCAGAGGTCCGGACAGCAGACCCTCCGATTTGACACACTGAACTCTATCAGAGAAGTAGTTGGTGAACCAGGCGAGGCAATCATTTGAGAAACCAAGGCTGTCGAGTCTGCCGATGAGGATATGGTGATTGACAGAGTCGAAAGCCTTGGCCAGATCAATGAATACGGCTGCACAGTAATGTTTCTTATCGATGGCGGTTAAGATATCGTTTAGGACCTTGAGCGTGGCTGAGGTGCACCCATGACCAGCTCTGAAACCAGATTGCATAGCAGAGAAGGTATGGTGAGATTCGAAATGGTCGGTAATCTGTTTGTTGACTTGGCTTTCGAAGACCTTAGAAAGGCACGGTAGGATAGATATAGGTCTGTAGCAGTTTGGGTCAAGAGTGTCCCCCCCTATGAATGAGTGATGGTACAGAACGGCATAGGCAAGATGCAGTAGAAGATATCGAGTACAGTATATACATATGAGAATTGTAGTGTATGTAAACATAAAAGTGGCATAGTTTAAAGTGGCTATTGATACATGTATTACATAAAGATGGCAAGATGCAGTAGATGGTATACAGTACATTATATACATATACGAGATTAGTAATGTAGGGTATGTAAACATTATATTAAGTGGCATTGTTTAAAGTGGCTAGTGATACACTTTTTACATCAATTTCCATTATTAAAGTGAGCTGGAGTTGGGTCAGTATGTTGGCAGCAGCCACTCAATGTTAGTGGTGGCTGTTTAACAGTCTGATGGCTTTGAGATAGAAGCTGTTTTTCAGTCTCTCGGTCCCTGCTTTGATGCACCTGTACTGACCTCGCCTTCTGGATGATAGCGGGGTGAACAGGCAGTGGCTCGGGTGGTTGTTGTCCTTGATGATCTTTATGGCCTTCCTGTGACATTGGGTGGTGTAGGTGTCCTGGAGGGCAGGTAGTTTGCCCCCGGTGATGCGTTGTGCAGACCTCACTACCTTCTGGAAAGCCTTACGGTTGTGGGCGGAGCAGTTGCCGTTCCAGGCGGTGATACAGCCCGACAGGATGCTCTCGATTGTGCATCTGTAGAAGTTTGTGAGTGCTTTTGGTGACAAGCCGAATTTCTTCAGCCTCCTGAGGTTGAAGAGGCGCTGCTGCGCCTTCTTCACAATGCTGTCTGTGTCGGTGGACCAATTCAGTGTGTCCGTGACGTGTACGCCGAGGAACTTAAAACTTACGACCCTCTCCACTGCGGTCCCGTCGATGTGGATAGGGGGGTGCTCCCTCTGCTGTTTCCTGAAGCCCACGATCATCTCCTTTGTTTTGTTGACATGAGTGGGAGGTTATTTTCCTGACACCACACTCCGAGTGCCCTCACCTCCTCCCTGTAGGCAGTCTTGTTGTTGTTGGTAATCAAGCCTACCACTGTAGTGTCGTCCGCAAACTTGATGATTGAGTTGGAGGCGTGCATGGCCACGCAGTCGTGGGTGAACAGGGAGTACAGGAGAGGGCTCAGAACGCACCCTTGTGGGGCCCCAGTGTTGAGGATCAGCGGGGTGGAGATGTTGTTACCTACCCTCACCACCTGGGGGGCGGCCCGTCAGGAAGTCCAGTACCCAGTTGCACAGGGTGGGGTCGAGACCCAGGGTCTCGAGCTTGATGACGAGTTTGGAGGGTACTATGGTCTTAAATGCGGAGCTGTAGTCGATGAACAGCATTCTCACATAGGTATTCCTCTTGTCGAGATGCGTTAGGGCAGTGTGCAGTGTGATTGCGATTGCGTCGTCTGTGGACCTATTGGGGCGGTAAGCAAATTGTAGTGGGTCTAGGGTGTCAGGTAGGGTGGAGGTGATATGGTCCTTGACTAGTCTCTCAAAGCACTTCATGATGACGGAAGTGAGTGCTACGGGCGGTAGTCGTTTAGCTCAGTTACCTTAGCTTTCTTGGGAACAGGAACAATGGCCCTCTTGAAGCATGTGGGAACAGCAGACTGGGATAAGGATTGATTGAATATGTCCGTAAACACACCAGCCAGCTGGTCTGCGCATGTTCTGAGGACGCGGCTGGGGATGCCGTCTGGGCCTGCAGCCTTGCTAGGGTTAACATGTTTAAATGTCCACAGGTGGGGGTTGTGCTTATAGCCCAACACCGTGCAGGACATTTGGCATTTGCCAGAGAACACCAAGATTGGCAAATTCACCACTGGCACCCTGTGCTCTTCACAGATGAAAGCAGGTTCACACTGAGCACATGTGACAGACGTGACAGAGTCTGGAGACGCCGTGGAGAACATTCTGCTGCCTGCAACATCCTCCAGCATGACCGGTTTGGCGGTGGGTCAGTCATGGTGTGGGGTGGCATTTCTTTGGGGGGGGCCGCACAGCCCTCCATGTGCTCGACAGAGGTAGCCTGACTGCCATTAGGTACCGAGATGAGATCCTCAGACCCCTTGTGAGACCATATGCTGGTGCGGTTGGCCCTGGGTTGCTCCTAATGCAAGACAATGCTAGACCTCATATGGCTGGAGTGTGTCAGCAGTTCCTGCAAGAGGAAGGCATTGATGCTATGGACTGGCCCACCCGTTCCCCAGACCTGAATCCAATTGAGCACATCTGGGACATCATGTCTCACTCCATCCACCAACGCCACGTTGCACCACAGACTGTCCAGGAGTTGGCGGATGCTTTAGTCCAGGTCTGGGAGAAGATCCCTCAGGAGACCATCCGCCAGCTCATCAGGAGCATGCCCAGGCATGGTAGGGAGGTCATACACGCACGTGGAGGCCACACACACTACTGAGCCTAATTTTGACTTGTTTTAAGGACATTACATCAAAGTTGGATCAGCCTGTAGTGTGGTTTTCCAATTTAATTTTGAGTGTGACTCCAAATCCAGACCTCCATGGGTTGATACATTTGATTTCAATTGATAATGTGTGTGTGATTTTGTTGTCAGCACATTCAACTATGTAAGTAAAAAAGTATTTCATAAGAATATTTCATTCATTCAGATCTAGGATGTGTTATTTTAGTGTTCCCTTTATTTTTTTGAGCAGTGTATTTAGTCTTTTGGGGTGTCTTATGCCTAGAATTAGCCATGGCGATTGTATTGTTCATTTGGTTCAGATTCTGAAAGTTTGATAAATTGTGCATATTGACAAGCCATACAAGCTACAACCGCCACTGAGGCTACTAATGGACTAACTGCATGCCTTGTTGTTTTTGGCACAGAGCTCAATTCATTCAATATTTCAAGCAATCTAGGCCTATAAAATACTTGCTCAATCAATTAACTGTAACAAACTGCAATTCATTAATCCATTGTGGTTTTCATTTTGAGTCATAATATGATTCCTATTGAATCAATATTATTTCTTCCTGCAGGACTGTCCTTGAGGCCGCAATCAAGGAACCAGCTATTTTGCACTTGAAATCCATATTTTATCCTGGAACCCCCTGCAGTGGACCAGTGTTTATGACCTTCCTCTAATTACTGATATTATTTTCTTGATGAGTTCGAGCTGAACGAATAGGCGGGCAGAGAGGTGCCACTAACTTGTTTATTCCATGGCTGGGTCCCAAATGGCAGTGCACTACATCTGATCAGGGCCCAAAGGGGCTCTGGTCAAAAGTAGTGGGTCCTGATCAAAATTAGTGCACTAAATAGGGAGCCATTTGGGACACAGCCCATTTGTTCAATATTTAAATAGAGGGTGGGGCTGAGGGACAATGGAATCCGTCTGGAAAAATACCACGTGGTGCTTGTTGGTTAACAACAGGGAAACAAACAAGTAGTCATGTAAATGTGGAACCACAAGCAAGTAGCCAGCCAGACATTAAATCATGTTACAACATCTGTTGACTATTGAAATTGGTCCTTCTTTGTCTACTACTACATTGATGTGTGAACTTCTCACTAAACTAATCTTGGTATATCTAATGTATTAAGAAGCTCTGTTATATCGGGGCAAAATAAATGTCATCCAGGCTATATTTCACCATGGGTCTACATTGGCCACTATTCTCCTATCATCACATGAAGTGTCATCTACCATTACAACAACTACGTAGGCATGTTATTAGACTGTGGCTGGATGGATGATTTCATGTTCCTCCATATTTTTGAAAGCTCATCCTGAGTGGGTTGCTGACACACACACACACACACACACTCTAGAGCCTGAATAGTGTTGGGCTTGAGACAGAGAATGCAGTGCACACACGCACACTTAATCCATCAATCCTCCAGCCGGTCTGTTGTGTCTCTAGAAAACCTGAATGGCTACAGGAAATGTATTCAGACACCGGACATACATTTCAATGAGAAGGACTTCTAAATTTATACCCCCGTGTAAAGTGTTCCCAGGCTCACTTCGACGCGTGTGGAATCAAGAGGTAACAAACAGTGGCAAAAGCCGTGAAAGCAAAGGAAAGTCATGTTCAACAGGGAAGAAGCGACTCCTATTCATGGGTTGCACATTGCGTCACAATATTGTTTCGAACAAAGTATCAAGTATCTACAGACAGCCTAAGTAGTGGCCGTGACCACCAATCTGCATCCATATAGGCTAGAGTAGATAGACTACAACTGAATGAGAGAACCAGGACAACAACATCATATTAAAAGCCATTACCGTGTAATGTATCAGGTATCTACAGTTAAGCAGTGGCCGTGACTCGAACTCCAACGTTTTGGAAAAAAAGCCAACTGGCCAGCTTGTTTGATTTGTTGTCATATAATAATCACGACATTGATGAATGATTGTTATCCCCCCCATCTGCAGGGTTGGCATTGCATTGTCACTACAATAATCCCCTTCATCGTCATAATAGTCTGTCTTAATGTCACTAGTAAAATGTTACCTTCCTATCGCCCCCTCTTTCTGTCCCTCTCTCTCCCTGTCCCACCCTCTCTCTGTTGTCCACAGTTGGACTTAAAATAGCCTTTAGCCTGACAGTTCAAGTTGGTTTGAGAAAAATGTCTGTAGAACAGCTGCTGATTGTGAGGCCAGAGCAACATCAGGGCATTCTTTATAATTATACAAACTTGACTTACTTGTCTCGGTGTCTAGCAGGTCTCCGTGCGAGTTGAACCACTGTACACTCGGGTCAGGGTCTCCAGTGACGTTGCAATCAATCAGTGCGCAGTTGCCCTCACGGGCGATAATCTGGTTGACTTTCGAGAACACGAGGGGGACAAATCCACCATCTGCCACCGTACCGTTTTCCGTGCTGTTTCTATCTGAAACCGCCGATAAGGCCGCGGTGGCGTGGAGGCTAATAACGGTCAGTAGAAAGAAGCCAAAAGCGTAGCTGCTTGCCCGATGCATTTTTTTGTCTTCCTGACGGTCGCCTTCACCAGATAAGAGTTTGTCATGCCACTCGCATCTTTATGCTCAATATACTGACAATCTCCTGGTGGTGGTAATTAATGGCTATTTGGTATTCTGCTCCAAATCTTGAACCATTCCACTGAAAAGAGAAAAGACAAAGCAACCATGAACATTGTGAACAGTCCGTTTGTTTATTCAACATTTTGGTTCAGCAGAGAGATCACCTATTAAGACCAGTGACCCAATGTCTTTGACATTTCTGGTTTATAATTAACCCCCTCGACCAAATAGTCGATGACTGACAACAACAAAAAACACCAACTACCAAGCTAACAATGTGACATTGACATTGTTGATACAGCAGACTATACTAGTGCTGCTGGAACAGTGCATTTTGTTACAACATAACTAGAGCTGCAATGTAACTTAACAGACATGACATGCCTGTATTTTTATTAGGCCCTAGCTACGTTAGTAGTATTGTTGTCTAAAATCAGTTACGAGTTTGATAACAATATTACTTAGTATACATCAATAGAAGTATTGATAAGTACCACTGCTAGTTAGTTGACAATTTACATGCAACATAGTAGCTAACCTAGTTAGCTAACAAGTCTAGCTATTTGGGATGTTTTTACACACTAGCAGCTAACGTAACTGGAGGCAAAATCGCGGGGTTTAGCTATAAAACTAACGCTAACGGGTTGTAAAACTAGCTAGCTTATCTGATATAATTTATAGACGATACTATATAAACGGTGAAGTAACTCACATAATATAGTTAGCTCCATGTAAGGTTGGCTAACAGAGAGAGAAAAAACTAAGATTAGTCCACTAATGTAAGCAATCATAGCTCGCTAGTTCACTCGCAATAACCTTATCTTGCCGAATAACGTTTTCCAATAACATCTGATAGCATACTTACAATTTCATTTAGCTTACAGGCGTTAAATCGTAAAGAAGGAGAGATCACCGTGTGTCTTTCGGCCTTTGCTGCATTCCGCTATGTCTTCGACGTCCTCATCGCTCTTCTGTTCTCTCTTGCTCAGCTGGCCGCGTGACACAACATTCGGGTCGCTGCAGCATTCGGTTTCCCTAGAATCCCTACCCGAGTCAAATTACCAACAGGCAGCAAGAAAAAACTAGGTCAGTCATTGGCCACGCAACAATTTTATGTGATCGTATTAAAATGGATCCACATGCCCAAAGAAACATGATTGGATTAACTAGAATAGTACAGTACAGTATCCTACGTGAATGGTAATCATGACTGTGTCATCAGTGGAATTAGATGTAGATAGAAATGTAGGCCATATTTCATCCACCCCCCCAAAAAAGAATATATATATATATTTGCAATTAATGAAAACATCACTTATTGTTCCCAAAAACTATTTTACATGAATGAAGTCCATTCATGCACTGGGCTGTATAGACTACTTTTAGGACGTTCTGCTTTGTCTGCCCTTTCTATTGAGTCTTAGACTACAGTTCTTCAAGCCCTTAACAGAGGCCAGTGTCTCACTCTGTCTCAGATCCAGGCCGTTTGCCATCATCAACCACTGCATTGTTCGATCTGACAGACAGAACTACAGCACTTAAGACTCATGAAGAGCCCCAAATGCCAGGGCACTTAATTTTGTGGTTCTATTGAATCCTTTGACTTCACTTTGTATATAAAAATGACCGATGAGATGAGTATTAATCAGAAAAGAACTAGTTTACAAACATTAAATCAAGACAATTAGTAACTACTCCACTCGCTCTCCACACTCTCCACTCCCTCCCCACACCAACAAACAGACAGACAAACAGCCATACTGTTGTGGTCTGCATAAAGTTCAGGAGAAGAGAGAAAAAAAACTGTTTTGCTTAACCCAAGTTTGTCAATTTTGCCTTCCGGAGTGGATTATTGACCGACATTGTCACTGCTTTAAAAGCACAAATCAAACTCTGAAATGGACACAGGCTATTAAAAGACTCAATCCATTGATCCATTCATCAATAATACTAGCTATCTCACATTGGCAAGTGTTGATATTGAGGAAAGTGTGTCATTGACCCAATAGATATCCGGAACACAACACAGCAGAGTTTCAAGGAACTGGAAGTTCAGTTCGAAGCAGGAGTGAGAAAGGGGGTTTAAAACTGTACACAAACACTCCTCCTAAGCACCGTACACACAGTGGCCTTATGTGTCTGGCCTCCACAGCTCTTAAAGCCGCTACATACTG
This sequence comes from Oncorhynchus kisutch, assembly GCF_002021735.2. NCBI lineage: Eukaryota > Metazoa > Chordata > Actinopteri > Salmoniformes > Salmonidae > Oncorhynchus > Oncorhynchus kisutch. The sequence goes on from NC_034182.2 coordinate 24,090,000, forward strand.
GAGCAGTGAAAACGTTCTAAGTCACGTGAAGTCACAATTTTAAAAGGAATCCCAACAAACAACAGTCCTAACCGTTGTAACGCCCTGGTGGTAGAAAATGGTAACACGCGAGCACACACACACACTGTAAGAAAATCTTTTAATTTACTTTCCCTCACCAAAATCATGACAATATAACAGTGCATGGATCAGCATGGATCAATCAACTGTTACATTTTCTCTAATCTTTACAAATGTATACTGAACAAAAATATAAATGCAACATGTAAAGTGTTGGTCCCATGTTTCATGAGCTGAAATAAAAGATCCCAGAAATGTTCCATTCGCACAAAAAGCTTATTTTTCTCAAATTTTGTGCACAAATGTGTTTATATCCCCGTTAGTGAGCATTTGTCTTTTATCAAGATAATCCATCTACCTGACAGGTGTTGCATATCAAGAAGCTGATTAAACAGCATGATCATTACACAGGTGCACCTTAAAATGTGCAGTTTTGTGACCCAACACAATTCTACAGATGTTTCAAGTTTTGAGGGAGCGTGCAATTGGCATGCTGACTGCGGAAATGTCAACCAGAGCTGTTGCTAGAGAATTGAATGTTAATTTCTCTGCCATAAGCCGCCTTCAACGACTTTTTAGAGAATTTGGCAGTGCGTTCAATCGGCCTCACAACCGCAGACCACGTGTATGGCGTTGTGTGGGTGAGCGGTTTGTTGATGTCAACGTTGTGAACAGAGTGCCCCATGGTGGCGGTGGGGTTATGGTATGGGCAGGCATAAGCTACGGACAATGAACACAATTGCATTTTATCGATGGCAATTTGAATGCACAGATATATCGTAACAAGATCCTGAGGCCCATTTTCATGCCATTCATCCGCCGCCATCACCTCATGTTTCATGATAATTCACAGCCCCATGACGCAAGGATCTGTACACAATTCCTAGAAGCTGAAAATGTCCCTGTTCTTCCATGGACTGCATACTAACCAGACATGTCACCCACCCATTGAGCATGTTTGGGATGCCCTGGATCGATATGTACGACAGTGTGTTTCAGTTCCCGCCAGCATCCAGAAACTTTGCACAGCCATTGAAGAGGAGTGGGACAATTCCCAGTCATGTGAAATCCATAGATTAGGGCCTAATGAATTTATTTAAATTGACTGATTTCCTTATATGAATTGTAACTCACAAATCTTTGAATTTGTTGCATGTTGCATTTGTATTTTTGTTCAGCGTACATACTGTCTAAAATTTCAGTTAAAAACTATGAACGTTTTGGTGTTCAGAAATGCTCGGCTCAAGTAATGCTGATTTAGTTGTAGAGTTGTAAATAGTGTGACACAGTGTTAGCTACCAAGCTAGACCAAGGACTGCAAAACGGTGATTACATTCACAGTCATCTCCAAGGCAACATGCGTACCTTGTCTGAGGTAAATTTGTATCTTTGTGATTGCAGGTGATTCATGTTTGTGGCATTGATTGCTGACTTCAGGAATCAGAGGGAACATGCCCCGATCCACATCAACGGGACTGCAGTAGAGTCAGCTGGTTTTAAGTTCCTCAGCGTCCACATCACTGTGGACTTGACGTGGACCAACACCACCACCACTCCTGTCAAGAGGAAGCAACAGCGTCGCCCTTCCTAAGGCGGCTGAAGAAATTCTGCATGAGACCTGGGTCCTCTCCAAATACTATCGCTGCATCACTGAGAGCGCATCACGGCCTGGTACGGGAATTGCTCTTTCCACAACCACAAGGCCCTCCAGCAGGCGGTGAAGACGGCCCAGTACATCACTGGCACTGTGCTCCCACCCATCCAGGGCATCTACTCAAAGCGGTGCCGGAGGAAGGCCCACAGCAGACGGTATCGGAGCACACACACACAGATACCAAAGTCTTATGATTGGTAAATACTATAGACTATAAATTGTGCATTCCTGTATTAAACTTATGCTAAAACGTTTCTTCTGTTCTACAGAGCCATTAATGTTCATATTCTTTATATTTTATTATTTCTTATGGTTGTTGCATTGTCGAGAAGGACCCTGCAAATAAGCATTTCGTCGGGCGGTGTATCCCGTACATGAGACTAATAAAAGCTAGTGATTTTGTAAAAAAAAAGATCTCTGCCAATGAAAATAGTTTGTCGTCCATTTGGTATCTGATGTGCTCCTCACAAAGATTCCTTGATGAGTGCAGAGAGCCTCTTGAAAGCCTGTGGAGAAAGAAAGAGAAGGTACATTTATTACTCATTTATTGCCTTCAAGTGTGTTTGTGTGTGTGTGTGTGTGTGTGTGTGGCTGCATTTGCATGTGTGTGTGTTTCTTTACCTCGTCGATCTGTTCCGGTGTGGAGAGGGAGAAGGCCGCTCTGACATAAGGACACGGGTCTGAGCTGTTGATCATGAATACACCTCCAGGGACAAGCAGCACCTACAGTAGGACAACAGAAACATTTTAACCAACCAGCACCTACAGTAGGACAACAGAAACATTTTAACCAACCAGCACCTACAACTAAATATGGACACAAAGACAAAAGGGGACCAAACTGTACTGCAGCGGTTGGTGGCTGTAGACCCTATGAGCTTCTGTCATAGTTCTCTCTCTCTCTCTCTCTCACACACACACACACACACACACACACACACACACCTTGAAGCTCTGAATTATGTATCATAAAACTGCTGCTTGTACAGTAGATTCTGTGTGCTGATATTAAATTAGCTATTACTTTTACCATTTCCCAGACCCACTATGTACATAACCAGCCTTCTATAATCTACTGCAATTGGCTTCAATTGTTTGGTGCAGTGTGAAGAAAATACCCAAATGTTAGATTTGAAAAAGCCCCGATTGTGTTTCCTGTTCTTTCCACATAGAAGCAGACCAATCAGCGTGGATTTGGAGTGTTCTTATGTGGGCGGGGGAAACCGTGGGATTTTAAATCCATTTGCCTTCTTGGATAATGGCAGCTTCACATACTATCCAGCATCCTATTTCTGACAAGCACTAGCCCGGGCCCTTAGTGAAAATGTCTTGCTGCTCATCCTGCATGCATGAGTAGGACATTAACGCCAGACAACAAAACAGTACGGTTACCTGTAGCCGAATTGTTGTTAAAGGAGAAGTTCACTTAATTTGATCCAAATCTCTATTTTCATTGTAAATGGCATGGTATAGAAGTGCCAATAAACACTTTTTTGGTGGATCTCACTCGCTTTCGAGAAACTTACCCCACCAGTAATATACTTCCTTATGCTTGTTCTGCAGTTGTAGGGGCACAGAAAAACCTGAGCAAAAGCTCCAAAACCACACCGACGCTCTCAGTATGCAGATCTTTCGCTGTTGTACACCAGAAACTGTGTCGCGCTGAACTTCATCCGCAACATTGTATTCCACGTTGTGCGACTCGAGTGATACTTCTCGATGTAGCCCACAATACTTTTCCGTGTGCTCTACATGGAGATGCAGCACTGCTGGATAGAGGAAACGCCTCAAATGGAATATAACATCGCGAATAAAGTTCGGAATGACACAATTTCACGTGTACAACATCTAAAAGACGTGCATCACTATACTGAGAGCATCGCCGTTTCGAAAAGGAAGTATTTGAGTGTTTTTGGAGCCTTTGTTCATGTTTTTCCTGTGCCCCTACAACTGCAGATAACACATAAGAAAGTATATTGCTGGTGTGGTAAGTTTCTCTAAAACAAGTGAGATCACAAAAAAAGTGTCTGGGCCCTTCTATAACATACCATTGACATCGAAAATAGAGGTTTGGTTCAAATAAAGTTAACTTCTTTGAAGTATCGAAAATATAGAGATATTATAAATGACAGGAACCTCCCAGAGATTCAGGACTTCAATGTAAGTGAACTATTTTAAAAACACCAAACATAATCTCATTCAGTCAAACAGGTTGTATTAGTTTAGTCAGTGTATGTGTGAGCTGTGGTGGAGCCCAGAGATCAGGTGGGCCTGTAGGGTAGAGTTTAGACTGTGTGTGTTTGTGTAACTACCTCCTTCTCCATAGCCTTCTCCATGATCAGCTTCTGGGTGTCTGCGACGCCCTTCACCTTGATCCACAGGAACATGCCTGCAGCTGGGGCGTGCCACTCTGCCACATCTACGCGCACACACACACACACACACACACACACTTCCTCTGATGTTTTGTGATTTTAACAAGGCACTAGCACTGTGTGAGGTGCTGGCTTCATGAGTGTTTTTTTAATGTTAGGCTTCAACGGACACAACCATGCGAATGTGAGTGAAACACAAACCTTTGAGACACTTGTCTGCAGAGGAGAGCATGGCATCTCTCTGTGTTCTGTAAAACTCAATCACTCTGAAAGAGATAAGTTTTTTTTATTGCACAACAACACATAACACAAACAACTCATATCTCTAGCTATATTGACACCATATATGCGTGTTGTTTATACAGCTGCCAGTGGTACGACCTTTGACCTACCCATCTACGTGGTTGAGGAAGCCTTCTTGACCCCAGCCATGCAGCAGCTGGGACACCATGAGCTGGAGAGGGAGAGATTGAGAGAAGGAGAGAAGGAGAAATGGAGAGAAGGTGGAGTAGTCAACACTGCATCTGTTGCATGTTCCAGCGCATTGTGTTGCCAATGGAAGTTGACGCTTTCTGAATTACATATTGTCTAGAACATTCCATATGTTATATATACCTAATCCTAACTTCCTTCCGTATGCGTGGAAATAACCCACAGATGTTACGATAACATGGTATTCGTCAACAAAGAGCAGGCAGCGAATGGGCGTGACTGTCTCGTTCTGCCACCTCAAGAGAAGTGATTTAGTGTTGCATTAAAAGGAAAAATCCAGCATCATGTTGATATGGCCGGTGACACTTTCCTTCTTGAAAGTCCAATTACCGTGAAAACTTGCCCGCTGACATGCAAAAAAATTATGTTGGGACTGCATCAACCATGGACTAATGAAAAAAATACCAAAATATTGTTTTTGAGTGGATTTTTTCATTAACCTCTGTGATGACACGGATTAAACCACTAACGCTTTCTGTCTACTCTCATCTCTATGGGAGAACACAGACAATTATGCCACTAATCTATACTGAGAATGGTACAGTACATTCACAGAATTAAATAGAACACAATATAGTAATATCTCTCTCGATGGCTGCATTTGTCTTGTTGTTGCTATGGTAACTACTCACATTAAAAATGCTGCCAACTGTCTCTTCCGGCAAAATAACATAAAAAAAAATATATAATAATAATCAAGGTCGTATTCACAAGCAACCAAATGGGAAGAAGGCAGGCCAAAACATTGGAGGGACTACCTGAAATGTTAACTACCTTGGAATCTTTTTTCGCTTTCTGTTGGAGAACGTGTTGCTACTTCGTGCACTACTGAAAACGCAGTTTCATGTTTTGCTGTGATTACAGTCACAGGAAAGAAGCCTCATATGGGATTTAAACAATGACTATAGAGACTAGAGGCAAAGTAGAAAATACAACCAAACATCACATACCATTCATTTTAAAGGGGATGGTACGGCAGTTTACTAAGACATGCATGCTATATTACTTATTTACATGTGTTTCAAAGCGAATGGTGGGGTAGTTTACTACTAGGTCTACGTTTTAAAGGGGAAGGTGATGCAATTTTGAAGGGGGTGATGGGGTTAGAAGGAGAGGTTCATTCACCTGTGTGAAGGTGCTGGTATGCATTGTAGAAGCCTGGATGTGTAGTACCACTCTGTCCACCAGCGGCTTGGGCCCAGTCACAAAGCCTATCCTCAGCCTGCAAAGATAGACACAGAGGGTCATACCTGCAGAGACACACACACACACGGGAAAGGCAGACAGGCCGTTTCACTGGTGAAGGAACATCACAACAACAACAACGAGCAGTGTGTCCTCTGTCTTTCTAGGCACAGCAGTGCTGCATCCTGTGTGTGTGTGGACCAGAGGTCCCCACAAGAATAACAAACAAACAAACATTTGACTAACTGGGGACTTTTTGTTACTCCCCACAAGGGCAAATGCTATTTCTAGGGGGTTTAGAGTTAAGGTTAGAATTACATTAGGGTTTAGAGTTAGGAGCTAGAATTAGTTTCAGGGTTAAGGTTAGGTTTTTGGGTGAAGGTTAGGGTAAGAGTATGGGTTAGGGGTTTGGGAAAATAGGATTTTGAAAGGGACTGAATTGTGTGTCCCCACAAGGTTGGCTGTACAACACTGTGTGTGTGTGTAATACCTACTGGGAATAGCACAAGGTAATTCAATTGTCCATATGAACTGGAAAAACAAGGACTCAATAACCCACTGAGTACACAGCTTCTGACAGTCTCTTGGTAAACAAGTTCTGACAACCACATAGAGAGAGAGACTACAAAATCACACTAAATTAGCTGGTAATAGTGTAACAACAAACTGAACAGGTCTTTTTTTTAACTATATTTTTTAAAGTCTTTGTATGTTTATTGGATATAGAGGTGAAAGGTAGGTCAGAGACTGCTGAAAGAGTAGTGGGCCGGATTCAAACCCATGCTGGCAGTGGTACATCGTACATGTGCTCCAGAGACAGCGGCTTACTGCTAGACCACCCTAGGCTACTGAATAGGTCTCTCTTGGCAAAGAGATGGTTCTCAATTAGACAAACCTGCATAAATAAAAAAGGTAAATTACTACAGTGACTGTACTTCCTTCTTCCTCCCTGACCTCTGACCTCAAAACCCACATAGTTGCCGTGGCGATCTGATAGTCTGCCTCACCCTGACGACAGGATCTTTGAGAAGGAGTCTGTCCTGATGATTCTCCCGTCAACGTCCATGGAGAGAAACGTGGGAGCCCAAGGCTGCAGAGAGAGAGAGAAAGACGCATGAGCAGCCTGTTCTATTATATACAGTAGGGGTGATGCCAGTGTAATGTGTCCCAATAAAACATACAAAGCCATAACACATTAATCAATTAAACTAGTTTTACCTTGTCAAACTGTAGGAAGTAATAGGGGTCGTCCTCAATAATAAGGAGGTCATACTGCCTGGCAAGCTGTCAAAACGACAACAAAATCTTGATTCATTCTGTGAAGTAGACCTTTAGGGAAATCAATATTTTACAGAGGCCTGAATTGAACTAGCACAATCATTTCAGAAAGAAACCCTCCCTTTCCCTTCGCTCCCATATGCATGAGTCAGTGACCTGACCAGGACCATGTCAAACTCTGGCCCTATTTGAAAAAGACTGTTAAGGAAATCATTAATAAGAACTAGAACAATGGATTCAGATTGGGTCCCTCCCAATTTCCTTCCCGAATGTCAGTTGGCCTGGTCCCAGATCTGTTTGTGCTGTCTTGCTAACTCAGAGACAGCACACAGGACAGCACAAACAAATCTGGGACAAGGCTATAGACACTATGGTTCAGGCTATAGACACTATGTGTCATTGTGGCTGCAATATACACTATGGCTTTGTACTCTGCAGTCTGTATTCTATTCAAATTGGTTGCCTCCCTTTCCTTCCCTTTCCCTTCCTATCCAATAGAACTCAAGAGAATATTGTTCAATAGAAGCATGTCTAACATCAGATATGTACAGTGCGGTATCCCTCAGGGCAGTTGCCTTGGGCCGTTACTCTTCTCTATTTTTACATATGATTTGCCACTTGTCTTACAAGAAGCTAAAATGACTATATATGCTGATAATTGCACATTAAACACATTAGCACCTACAGCCAGTGAGCTCACTCAGTCTCTCAGCAAGGAGTTACAGTCAGTGTCAGAATGGGTTAAAAAAAAACAATCAACTATTCTTAAATACTTAAATACATCTAAAACCAAAAGCATTGTATTTGGTTCAAAGCATTCTCTTAGACCTTAACCTCAACTGGAGTTGTGCATAAAGGGTGTGACCATTAAACAAGTTGAAGAAGCTGAACTCCTAGGAGGAACATTGGATGGTCAGTTATCATGGTCAAGTCACATTGACAAAGTTGTTGTGAAGATGGGGAGAGGCATGTCTGTTATATAAACATGTTATGCGTTTTTGACAAAAAGATCAACTATACTAGTTGTTCAGGCTCTGATCTTGTCCCATCTTGATACCTGTCCAGTAATGTGTTCAGGTGCAGAAAATACATACCTAGCTAAGCTGCAACTGGTTCAAAACCAAGCAGCACACCTTGTCCTTAACTGCACACACAGAACTGGCATCAACAACATGCATCATAGTCTTTCATGGCTGAGGGTTGAGGAGAAATGGACTACTTCTCTTCTAGTCTTTTTAAGAAACATTTGTGTCTGTTGAAAATGCCTAACCACTTGTCTAATCTATTTGCATACACTTCAAACAGACATACATACCCCACCAGCCATACCACTATGTGTTTCTTCACGGTAACCAATAATAAATAAATAAAAGATTTAATATGCCGCTCAGTTATGTGTAGAGCCATGTCCTCATGGAATGCTCTGCCACCACGCAACAACAACAAAAAGCTTTTAAAAAATGATTGTATTAGAATGCCTCTCCTCTTTCTAAAGATCTAATTGAACTGTACATAAGAATATGAAGATGTACTGTATATATGAATAATGTGTACATAGTATTGTTGTCATCTCTTGGTGTCTTTCCAATATATAACTCCTAAGTTTATTTTGAATGTAATATAATTTCAAATGTAATATAATATCTTATGTAGTTCTTGTCTATATCTGTTCTGTACTTTGTCATGTATTTGTACGTTTTATGTGGACCCCAGGAAGAGTAGCTGCTGCATGTGCAGTAGCTAATGGGGATCTGTTTGAATACTTCCTTGAGGTTTCCATGAGGTAAGCACTGATCTAAAATAATTTTGAGAGGTGAAAGCAAGGTTAACAACCTGTTACTTTAACCGATTCAACTAATTCAGATCTGAGACTACTTCAAGGAAAGTAGGAAGGAAGGATGCATTTCTGAACAATTTGAATAGGGCCTATGTGTCTGCAGACTCTACCGTACCTCGTAGACATCCCTCTTCCTCTGGGTGGTCATGGAGGCCCCGGTGGGGTTTCCTCCATTGGGGATTGTGTAGAGGACCCTGGGTACGGTGCTGTGTGGCTTGTGGACATCTGCCGGGTCCCAGCGGGACAGCACCTCCTTCAGCCCACCCGGGATCATACCGTGCTGATCACTGGGCACATTGATCAGGTTACATCCCAATGGCTGGAGCTTGGGACGGCAAACACAGTGCGTGTGTGTGAGAGTAAATGTGAGAGTGAGTTTTTATAACTATTATTATTAACATTATGTTGTTGTTGTTGATATCATTATCCGTCACATTTTGATTTATCAACAGTGGCCCTGCCATTCGTGCTAATAACGCTTGTCTGAGTGAGTGAGTGCGCGACAGAGAGAGAAAGTGATTATGTGTGTGTATCTGTGGTTGTGAGTAGAGGTTCTTACTGCAGCGAGAGTTCCAGAATACGTGGGCGCGTCCAGGAGAACGTTATCTCCGGGATTTACAAGCATTTCAAACACCTGCCAAAAAAACACAGAGAAAAGTAGTAGAGGGGAGGGCAAGAATAGGACAGGCTCATGGGATCGCCGGGGATCATTAGTGGCCGTCACACCTAACTTATCTTCCTTGCACTTTTATCTTCTGCTTTATTAAGGAACCTTTTACTTACTGCGACTGTGATATGCGCTTGTCGGAGAGAGCTATTTTAAGATGAATACACCAACAGTAAGTCCTTCTTGATAAGCGTCTGCTATATGACTAAAATGGAAATGTAATACCTTGCAGAGACCCTCTTGACTGCCTGTAGTAACACACATGTCCATCTTGCCCTTCTCAGCGCTGTAGTTGGCTGTAGGAGGGTTGTGAAGGTTCTTCTGAAGGGCCTTCATCCAAGTCAACAGCTCCGGGATTCTATATGTGGTAGACAGAGGCCTAAATTAAACAACCTACCATTCATAGAGGTTGAATCCTAACTTTAGTTGAACTTTCAAACTGATGTCCATGTGAGACTAAGTGAACATATTGACTTCGGTGGAAATTCAGATTCACCTCATCATGAATAACCTGCAGTTACAAGTCACCTTATCTTAACCCTACATTATCTCACCTTAACCTCATCGTATTTCCTTGGAAAATTGTATTTTTTTAAAGCAAGAAATAGACCTAATCAATAATAATAAAACTTGAATAGCAGCCAGGGTATGTCGTAATAAAATGTTCGGTTTTGTCATCCAGGGAAACGTTAATTCTAGTGTGCATGATTAGGGTGCTTTTTAGGAAGCAGGCTTGGCTTTATCGTCCCGTTCACTCTTATCAGAAGTGATTAAATCAACGCTGTGGAAAGCAAAGCAGCGGTTGAGAGCACACGCACGCACACAGGTTGAGATCTCTACAGACCAATATGAGTCACTATTTACTATTTAGACTGTTGTAAAGGTAGATAAGAAGCTGTTAAGAGATAACCTTCTGCCACCGCCATTAACTAGCATAGGCGTTATGCTGTCCTAACCGTTGCAAGGAACAGCGTTGACCAGTTCAAACGCGTAATAAAACTCGTTTCAAACCATTCATGTCCGCAGGATTCTACAGGCTAAACTCCTGACCGTGCGTAGAGCTAGTCATGTACATTACTCCGTTGGTGTTGGAGCGCTGTCCTTGTTGACTCTTTCCTATTGCGCTCTGAAGAAGCTTCCGCAGACGTTTGAAAGATTTCTGTGGGCTAAGAGATGCTACTTAACAATACACAACGGGTGTGTCCAAGATCGCACCGATTCCCTATAAAAAGTAGTGCACTACACTGAGTGTACAAAACATCTTTCCATGACATAGCTTTCACCTGGTCTGTCTATGATCCCTTACTGATGTCACTTGTTAAATTGACTTCAAATCAGTGCAGATGAAGGGGAGGAGACAGGTTAAAGAAGGATTTGTAAGCCTTGAGCCATGGGTTGTGTATGTACGCCATTCAGAGGATGAGTGGGCAAGACAAAATAGTTAAGTGCCTTTGAACAGTGTATGTGGTAGTAGCTGCCAGGTGCACTGGTTTGAGTGTGTCAAGAACTGCAACGCTGCTGTGTTTCACACGCAACAGTTTCCCGTGTGTATCAAGAATGGTCCACCATCCAAAGGACACCCAGCCACCTTGACACAACTGTGGGAAGCATTGGAGTCAATATGGGCCAGCATCGCTGTGGAACACTTTCAACACCTTGTAGAGTCCATGCCCTGAAGAATTAAGGCTGTTCCGAGGGCAAAGGGGGGATCAACTCAATATTAGGAAGGTGTTCTGTACACTCAGTGCATGTACAGTGCATTTGGAAAGTATTCAGACCCCTTGACCTTTTCCACATTTTGTTATGTTACAGCATTATTTTAAAATTTATTTTAAAAACGGTTTCTTCATTAATCAATAAAACAGGGTTTTAGACATTTTTGCTAATATATAAAAAATATTTTAAAAAGCTACCATATTTACATAAGTATTCAGACCCTCAGATGCATCCTGTTTCCATTGATCATCATTGAGCTGTTTCTACAACTTGATTAGAGTTCACCTGTGGTACATTCAATTGATTGGACATGATTTGGAAAGGTGCACACCAGTCTATATAAGGTCCCACAGTCAGAGAAAAAAACAAGCCATGGGGTCAAAGGAATTATCCATAGAGCTCCAAGACAGGATTGTGTCGAGGCAGAGATCTGGGCCTCCATCATTCTTAAATGGAAGAAGTTTGGCACCACCAAGACTCTTCCTAGAGCTGGCCGGCCGACCAAACAGGGGAGAAGGGCCTAAGTCAGGGAGGTGACCAAAAACCCGATGGTCTCTTTGACAGAGCTCCAGAGTTCCTCTGTGGAGATGGGAGAACCTTCCAGAAGGACAACCATCTCTGCAGCACTCTACCAATCACGCGTTTATAGTAGAGTGGCCAGACAGAAGCCACTCCTCAGTAAAAAGCACATGACAGCCGGTTTGGAGTTTGCCATAAGGCACCTAAAGACTCTCAAACCATGAGAAACAAGATTCTCTGGTCTGATGAAACCAAGATTGAACTCTTTGGCTTGAATGGCAAGCGTCACATCTGAAGGAAACCTGGCACCATCCCTACGGTGAAGAATGGTGGTGGCAGCATCATGCTGTGGGGATGTTTTTCAGCGGCAGGGACTGTGAGACTAGTAAAGATCGAGGGAAAGATGAACGGAGCAAAGTACAGAGAAATCCTTGATGAAATCTTGCTCCAGGGTGCTCAGGACCTCAGCCTGGGGCGAAGGTTCACCTTCCAACAGAACAAAGACTAAGCACACAGCTAAGACAAGGAAGGAGTGGCTTCGGGACAAGTTATTTTTAGTACATTTGCAAAAATGTCAAAACTGTTTTTGCTTTGTCGTTATGGGGTATTGTTTGTAGATTGATGAAGGGGAAAAACGATTTAATCCATTTTAGAATAAGGCTGTAATGTAACAAAATGTGGAAAAGGTCAAGGGGTCTTGAACTTTCCAGAACGCACTGTATATACAAAATAGGGTGCCATTTTGGACAGACCCAATGTCTTCTCGGTCACTGACTCACCCGCTGGAGGCAGAGTACTGCAGAGCCCTCTTCATCATGGTCTCGTCGAAGGTGATCATATCCCCGTTCTTCACCTGGATGGAGCAGGAATGGAAGGGGAAGGTGTTGGGGTTGGGAGCCCCTGCGGCCAAGGAGATCATGGATGGGGGTGACCTTTGCTGGATTTCAGCTTTGGGATGGAGGGGAGGGGGGGGGGGGGGGGGGGGGGGGGGGGCAAGACAGATAGTTTTTATTTTATTTTTTTATTTTACCTTTATTTAACCAGGTAGGCAAGTTGAGAACAAGTTCTCATTTACAATTGCGACCTGGCCAAGATAAAGCAAAGTAGTTCGACAGATACAACGACACAGAGTTACACATGGAGTAAAACAGACATACAGTCAATAATACAGTATAAACAAGTCTATATACAATGTGAGCAAATGAGGTGGGAAGGGAGGTAAAGGCAAAAAGGCCATGGTGGCAAAGTAAATACAATATAGCAAGTAAAACACTGGAATGGTAGTTTTGCAATGGAAGAATGTGCAAAATAGAAATAAAAATAATGGGGTGCAAATGAGCAAAATAAATAAATAAATAAAATTAAATACAGTTGGGAAAGAGGTAGTTGTTTGGGCTAAATTATAGGTGGGCTATGTACAGGTGCAGTAATCTGTGAGCTGCTCTGACAGTTGGTGCTTAAAGCTAGGGAGGGAGATAAGTGTTTCCAGTTTCAGATATTTTTGTAGTTCGTTCCAGTCATTGGCAGCAGAGAACTGGAAGGAGAGGCGGCCAAAGAAAGATTAAGATTAAGATTAAGGTTACAAAGGTACCAATGAAATAAAAAATATCTGAAAACTGACAAAGAAAAAAAATACTCAAGAGAAATTCTACATGGCAAAACACAGGATATAGAAACACGGAATAGAGCTCTACAACCATGACGACTTACTTAACATTCGGATAGGTGAGGGCTTCCGAGCTGCACTGACAGCTGTCAAAAACCGAGCGTAGTTCATGGCTCCTGTAAAATCACCTTCAAACAATCAGCACTGACAGAGCAAGCTTGCCTGTGGTGTGTCAACCGCACCTCCTGGGGAATATAGATATACAATGTGACAGTGCATATGATGATGACACATGGATTCACTTGTGTTCACTTGCCTACTAAATACTAATGCAATGTTGATTGTTGGGTCAAGTTACAAAACATGGAAATAATGTCAATTTACTTGTTTTATCATGATATAATGATGGGATGCATTCATTACAAAATGGTAAGTTTGAGTGTAATATCGTTGGCACTTACTATGCAGCCCCAAGGTCCACCAGAGGACGCTATTATTCTATACGTCGTTTGATTTAAAGACGTCGGGAATAATGGCACCCTCTGCCAAACCTTTGGGCTAGCTACTATGTTGTTTTGCTTCTGCCGTATGGCAGCACTGAAGTGGATTATCGTGCACTAAAGGCGGAACAAATATAGGAACAAGTAGCAACATATGCACGGAGTTAGACTGAAATACATTGCACAAAAATCTTAACACAGGAATAAACTTCAGAAGATCAACATCTGAGTAATATTTACAACCACGTTTGTTTCATAACTGACCTTGCGTATCTTGTGTTTAATCGTACAGTGGCCGCCGCTGGATAATGTATTTTTCCACTAGCAATAGTCCACACAAGTAACCGGTGTGTGGACTACATTACCCAGGTGTCAAAATAGTATATAATTTTGAGATTACTGTACCATAATTGTGTAAATTAACTATCTACATAATTATAAACATGCATAATTGTCCCCAATAATAAAATCGTAACAAACGATTTTAGACAATTTAGGAATGAATCGAATCAGTGGAACAGTCGAGAAGCCGAGTTTAGACAGTACTTTCATGGCAGCAGCGTATCCGAATCCACATTCATAATCGTATTCGAAGCAGCAATGAAACGTCTACGTTGCTGCTAGCGTAACTACCTAGCTAGCTGTTAGTTTTGATTTAATTGTCTTGTGTATTTTCAAATGACTGTGCATTACTGTCATGTTTATACAAACAACGGGGAAATGCGCTGAGGGAAAGCAGCTTCATCCTTACCTTGATTCGTGAGCAACTAGCGTTAATTTATCTGAAAGGCAGCCAGCTAACTAGTTAATTATTACAGCTAACGCTAGCCAGCTAAGTTAGCTAACTTTAGTCAGTTGTATTTTGTCAAGCGACAACACATGTTGGACTTGCAAATGCTTCGTCAAAGTAGACTTTACTTACTTATCACGCTATCAAAGCGCATGACAACTCTCGAGTAGGTTTGGTCGTCCCGTGATGGCATTGAGTAGCTTGATAGTTACAGTAAACATTTTGTTTACCTAGCGAACAGTTGCTGACGACTATACCGTAGATCGAGCAAGGCCATCTTGCTAGGATGTAGACTAGCAGGACCCGTTTTCTGGTTTTAATTGATATATACAGTCGTTTCAATGGGGAAAAGGAAAGACATGATCCACTCAAGGATTATTTTAGGTGAGTTGTTTGTTTACTGTTGATGTTATGCGCCCATGTCTCAAGCATGGTTTTGAATTGGAACATTTCACACCATCATATTGACTACCAGACATATAACATATTATGAAGTGTCCAGAAGCCACTAACGTTAGCCATTCTTCTGAAACATACATGGCAACATAATGATAATAATAATACATGCCATTTAGCAGACACTTTTATCCAAAGCGCCTAACAGTCAGCCATGCATGCAGGTTGGGACGGCAGGTAGCCTAGTTAGAGCGTTGGGACAGTAACTGAAAGGTTGCTGGATCGAATCCCCGAGCTGACAAGGTAAAAATCTGTCGTTCTGCACTTAAACAAGGCCACTGTACTCCGGTAGGCCGTGATTCTAAATAAGAAATAAGGAGACTAGACATCTACCAGAATTTGTTCTTCACTCACTTGCCTAGTAAAATAAATAAATTGATGATCCCAGTGGGAACCAAGCGCCATACTCTACCAACTGAGCCCATAACAACACTATACACTACCAAATAGGCCTGAGTTTGTTTATATATCTTGTCTACATCTCTATTTGTTGTCTGTTACTACAGGTGATGGGGGCCATGTGGGCTTACAAAGCCTGCATAGGAGGAAACACAAAAAACACAAGAAGACGCATCACCGCGACAACGGGCACAGCTCCTACTCCGAGGCCCTAGAGTCAGACTCCGGGATTGTGTTCAAGCCCCCCACACAGCTCAGACTCAAGATCAAACTGGGAGGCCAAACACTTGGGACAAAAAGGTGAGACCTCGTTGCCATTTTAATAGTCTCGCTTGACAGACTTTTTTTTTTTTGCACAACAATTTAAGTCAATAAGTCATTGTTTTAGTTAATGTATGATATAATATTTGGCCTTGAAGTGACATCCGAATTGCCCACTTTGTGCAAATCCGCATGAATGCATTGTCTTTTCCTTTGATATGACATACAAATTATTTTCAGCCTACGTTTTATTTCAGGGCTGGGTTTTATTTGAATGATACCACCCATTAGCATGGCATTGTTTATTAATCAGAAACAGCTGCAAAGCCTTGTCTCTTTAGCCATGGAGCAAACAACCATAGGGGGTGTACATTAGTTTTTTTTCACCACCACTTTTTACATCTTAGCAGAAAAGTAACATAATCCATTGGATAATTAGTCCATTTTTCTTTTTTTGTTAGTCTGGATTTAAAAACCGATACCTGACAATTTTATAAATGGTATAATTGCGTTATATGATAGCATTTTGCAAACCCGCTCCCCCCGTTGCCGCAAGTTGAATGACTTTGACCACTAAAGTGTATCTTCGTCACACGCTCCACTGCTTTGATTGGTGTAACGTTAGCTAGAAACCACAAGTGTCCATCCAGATCATGAAAAGGCACCAGCGAAAGAAATTCAAGGGACTTATAGTTACTTGTCATTTGCGGCATGCATGAGCAAAGTCATTGTAGCCTATCATTTCACTTCCCTGTGAGAACCATGAGCACAGGCTGACTTGGTGTGCTGTACCGCATCCAAAGCCTGCCAGCAGCCTACCAAAAGTTGCACCGTGTCCATTACAATGTAAAAAATAATAATAATAATTGTTGATATTCAATCTTTCAATAGTTATCCATATTACCAGAGTTTCATCTTGCTCTAACATTTATTTTTAATTTTTAATTTGACCCTTATTTTTTATCAGGCAAGTTGACTGAGAACACATTCTCATTTGCAGCAACAACCTGGGGAATAGTTACATGGAAGAAGCGGGGGGATGAATGAGCCAATTGGAAGCTGGGGATGATTATGTGGCCATGATGGTACGAGGGCCAGATTGGGAATTTATCCAGGATACCGGGGTTAACACCTCTACTCTTACGATAAGTGCCACGAGATCTTTAGTGACCACAGAGAATTAGGACACCTGTTTAACGTACCAACCCGAAAGATGGCACCCTACACAGGGCAATATCCTCAATTTTTCTATGGGAGTTTCGCGGCTGCAATAAAGGGAAGATGCCAACATTTTGGAGATAACAATAGAGATTGGCAGCATCTAATGGGGATCCATAATAAATACAAATAGGCCAGTGGTTTCCATCTATGGTGAAGTTTTCCCTAAATCCAGCTGGCTAATCTTTTGAATACAGTGGAGTTAAAACCAAATTTAAACAGCAACAACATTAGCTAGCTAGATTAGGTTAGCAAGATAGCTAGCTACACTGACAGTTGTCAGTGTCCTAATTGTTGATGTTTATCAACTCCACATGGAAATTCCCAATTCGTGACTATGTACAGTACCGTCATTCTTCGGGAGGTGAAACCTAAACGTGCATTTCTTCTATATGACAGGAAATTACGTCAAAATAGTGGCAGCAACTTCATCTGGGGGGGTCGCTTTAAACGTATGGTTTGTTGTTCTCTCTCTCCTTCTTTTCTCATGAACCAGTGTGCCAACGTTCACTGTGGTCCCTGGTGTAGCCCATTCCCAGTGTCCTCTGATGATCGTGGACGACGATGACGACTCTGATGATGATAAACCTTCTGAGGGTGTTCCACTTGAGCAATATCGGGCCTGGCTTGGTGAGTGCAAAGGTCTGTCTCTTACACTCATCATATCCACTCATGTTCAATATAAAAGTAATGATGTGCTTAATGTGATTTATTTACTATATATACACTCCATATACAGTGCATTCGGAAAGTAGTCGGACCCCTTAACTTTCTCCACATTTTATGTTACAGCCTTATTCTAAAATGGATTAAATTGTTTTTTTACCCACTCAATCTACACACAATACCCCATAATGACAAAGTTAAAAACATGTTTTTAGAAATGTTTGCAAATTCATCAAAAATAAAACTGAAATGACATTTACGTAAGTATTCAGACCCTTAACTCAGAACTTTGAAGCAGCTTTGGCAGTGATTACAGCCTCGAGTCTTCTTGGGTATAACGCTACAAGCTTGGCACACCTATATTTGAGGAGTTTCTCCCATTCTTCTTTGCAGATCCTCTCATGCTCTGTCAGGTTGGATGGGGAGCTTCGCTGCACAGCTATTTTCAGGTCTCTCCAGAGATGTTCAATCGGGTTCAAGTCCGGGCTCTGGCTGGGCCACTCAAGGACATTCAGAGACTTGTCCTGAAGCCACTCGTGCGTTGTCTTGGCTGTGTGCTTAGGGTTGTTGTCCTGTTGGAAGGTGAACCTTCGCCCCAGTCTGAGGTCCTGAGTGCTCTGGGGCAGGTTTTTTATCAAGAATCTCTCTGTACTTTGCTCCGTTCAGCTTTTCCTCGATCCTGACTAGTCTCCCAGTCCCTGCCGCTGAAAAACATCCCCACAGCATGATGCTGCCACCACCATGCTTCACCGTAGAGATGGTGCCAGGTTTCCTCCAGATGTGATGTTTGGCATTCAGGCCAAAGAGTTCAATCTTGGTTTCATCAGACCAGAGAATCTTGTTTCTCATGGTCTGAGAGTCTTTAGTTGCCTTTTGGCAAACTCCAAGTGGGCTGTCATGTTCCTTTTACTAAGGAGTTGCTTCTGTCTGGCCACTCTACCTTAAAGGCCTGCTTAGTGGAGTGCTGCAGAGACGGTTGTCCTTCTGGAAGGTTCTCCCATATCCACAGAGGTACTGTGGAGCTCTGTCAGAGTGACAATTGGGTTCTTGGTCACCTCCCTGACCAAGGCCCTTCTCCCCCGATTGCTCAGTTTGGACGGGCGGCCAGCTCTAGGAAGTCTTGGTGGCTCCAAATTTTTTACATTTCACAATGACTGAGACCACTGTGAAACTTTCAACTCTAGAAATTGTTTAATACCCTTCCCCAAGTATATGCCTAGTTTGAGAAATAGAAGCCTCACAAGTCCTCAACTGGGAGCTTCATTAAATAGTACCCAGTATCAACGTCAACAGTGAAGAGGCGACTCCGGGATGCTGGCCTTCTAGGCAGAGTTGCAAAGAAAAAGCAATATCTCAGACTGGCCAATAAAAATAAAAGATTAAGATGGGCAAAAGAACACAGACACTGGACAGAGGAACTCTGCCTAGAAGACCAGCATCCCGGAGTCGCCTCTTCGCTGTTGGCGTTGAGACTGGTGTTTTGTGGGTACTATTTAATGAAGCTACCAGTTGAGGACTTGTGAGGCGTCTTTCTCAAACTAGACACTCTTAATATACCTGTCCTCTTGCTCAGTTGTGCACCGGGGCCTCCCACTCCTCCTTCTACTCTGGTTAGAGCCAGTTTGCTCTGTTCTGTGAATGGATTAGTACACAGCGTTGTACAAAATCTTACATTTCTTGGCAGTTTCTCGCATGGAATAGCCTTCATTTCTCAGAACAAGAATAGACTGACTAGTTTCAGAAGAAAGTTCTTTGTTTCTGGCCATTTTGAGCCTGCAATCGAACCCACAAATGCTGATGTTCCATATACTCAACTAGTCTAAAGAAGGCCAGTTTTATTGCTTTTTTAATTAGAACAACAGTCTTCAGCTGTGCTAACATAAGGGGTTTCTAATGATCAATTAGCCTTTTAAACTGATAAACTTGGGTTAGCTAACACAATGTGCCATTGGAACACAGGAGTGATGGTTGCTGATAAAAAATCTACCATTTCCAGCTACAATAGTAATTTACAACATTAACAATGTCTATACTGTATTTCTGATCAATTTTATGTTATTTTAATGGACAAAAAAAATGTGCTTTTCTTAGTGACACCAAACTTTTGAACGGTAGTGTATGTATTCACACCCCTTTGCTATGACACTCCAATTTGAGCTCAGGTGCATCCAATTTCATTTGATCTGTATTTATTTGCAATACATTTCTAAAAATAAAACATGTTTTCACTTTGTCATCATGGGGTATTGTGTGTAGATGGGTGGGAAACAAATCAATTTTGAATTTAGGCTATATCGCAACAAAATGTGGAATAATACTTTCTGAAGGCACTGAATAAATAAGTTCACTGCACAAGGCAAATGTTTAATGTAATTTCAGTGAGCCTGTTTCTGTCTTTGCCAAACATCAAGTGTTTGAATGAAATGGCGTGCACTACTTTTGACCCTGGTAATGCACTATATACAAAATAGGGTGCCATTTTGGATCATAGCCATGTCTTTTTAATATCATAACCATGCACTTGTTTTCTTTCTGTTCCCTGCCTCTAGATGAGGACAGTAACCTGGACCCGTCTCCTCTGCCAGACATGGACTCAGACTCCCTGGGTAAGCCGCTGGACGAGGAGGAGAAGTGGCTGGACGCCCTAGAGAAAGGAGAGCTGGACGACAACGGAGAGTTGAAGAAGGAGATCGATGAGTCCCTGCTCACAGCCAGACAGGTAATGTAACAAGAGAGCAGGCCCCAGACCAGTCTGTCATATCAAAGTAGGGATGACTTTCACTTGACCACGTGGCTTGATTCAGGGAATTTTGCCAGGCCAGGTCACAATATGATCTGAGAAACGGCTATAAGGTAAAGGAAAATTCCAGCCAAAAACCTTCTTTTGGTATTTGTTTCATTAGTCCATTGTTGATATAGTCCCTAAATGTTTTGCATGTCAGCAATCACGTTAAGATATTTCTGTATTTTGAAAGTTATGTATCTTAACTTGATTGCTGACATGCAAAACATTTAGGGACTATATCAACAATGGACTAATGAAACAAATACCCAAAGTTTTCGTGTGGCGTTTTCCTTTAAAAACTTTAAAGATGAAAAGATTACAGAAAACCTTGAAATATTTATGTAAAGCTTTAGGTCTACATCCTACTGACCCTGAATGGTTGTGTGTGTGCGTCTGCCTTACAGAAAGCCCTCCTGCACAAGCAGCAGAACCAGCCTCTCCTGGAGCTGCCCATGGGCTACAAGGAGAAAGAGATGACCACCGAGATGATGCAGAAGAGAGAGGAGAGTGCCCGCAAGAGGCGCCTGCAGGCGGCCAAGAAGGCAGAGGAGGACAAGAACCAGACCATCGAGAGGCTCACCAAGACCTCCAAGGCCAAGATCAAGAGTATGAGGGAGCGTAAGTCCAAGCAGGCCCAGTGTCCCATGGTCCGCTACTGTGACTCAGCCCAGGGAATGGGGATTTCGTTCCCAACAGGGGTGCTTGCCCCGACCCCTGCTTCCCTGTGCCCCCCTCCCCTGGCACCGGTAGGCTGCGGGATAAACGGGTGCAATAATCTGAAGAGGTACTCATGCTCCAAGACTGGGATCCCTCTCTGTAGTCTGGACTGCTACAAGAAGAATCTGGTCCTTGTTGTGGAGAGTGCTGCTTGAATTGGACCGTTTTCAAATGTTTTGGCTTGCTGGCAGTTTAGACTCTTGGGCTAAATGGACAATGCGTAATTTTTTTGTATTTTGAGAGATTATGAAAAGGCATTTTATTTTATTTTTCTCTTTGTGTGATGTATACTATCAAAAGAGTTCAAACCAATGCATCAGTCAGTCAATTTAGTCCTGATACTAGGATGACATAAGGTAGGCTACAGCCACACCAGGCCCTATCAGACAGCAAGTATTTATTTCTAGATCCTTAGTTTGTGGAAGTCCACATAATGTAGATTGAATAAGAATTTATGAAGGCAAGCTTATTTTTGTAACAGCAGTACTGAAATAACAGAGCGCTGTTTGCCTGATGATCATGAAGGACTTTCATTTGTATAAATATATGAATGGTTTCGTATTAATTTTGGCAAGCAGAAGCCGTAACATGTTTGATCAATTGAGAAAATGACCCAGAGGACACCAAAATATGTTTTTCTTTTAATTGTCACAAATGTGCATTTGTATCACAAATTATTACATTTCCATACAAAATACCGTACATCTTAAATAAAATATCATAACACTTATCTTGCTCCAAAACAGCAACATGAATAGAACTCTACCTAAGGCTGTGTTGCCATGCCAATGGGGAAAGGATAGCAGGCAAGAACAGTCATTATTTGGTCAGTGCTGTTTGGGATCCTTGGGACGTTCCGAACCTTAACCCTTACCGTTTTACATTTCACCCGCAATGGTGTGACGTAAGAGTTGGTATGTCCCAAGAATGCTGTTTAGACTTTTCCCATATTATTTGGTCTGGCACACTTTAGCTAACAGGGATGTCAGAACCACAGAACTAGAATGAGACTTGCTATGGCCAGAACAGCAGAACAATGCTTTCCCTGCAAACTCACATCTACCCTTTCAAAAAATAAAATCCAGCATGTTTTCGGAGGTATTATTACTCAGTTTTTAGTTAGTCTATTCATTACATAGGGGGCCATTTTGGACACAACATAGCATCTGATAAACCCAGGGTATATTTTTATTTTTTAATTAACTAGGCAAGTCAGTTAAGAACAAATTCTTATTTACAATGACAGCCTACCAGGGGAACAGTGGGTTAACTGCCTTGTTCAGGGGCAGAATGACAGATGTTTACCATGTCAGCTCGGGGATTCAATCCAGCAACCTTTCGGTTACTGGCCCAATGCACTAACCACTAGGCTACCTGCCGCCCCCAAAACCTGTTTAGTAGGCAAGCGTAGTGGGATGTTACAGATAGAAATGTCATGAATAGAGCTGACGCGCTTCCTTTTAACTCATGTTTGTTCCACAAAACATATTTCTATCTGGATGCAGTCCTGCTGTTCCACTGGAGCTGATCCAAGGCTAACAGAGAACAACCTTGGTCTGTGAGGTTTCCTGTTACCTGCCGTCAGGTGATCAAGGCACGAGGGAGTCTTAGATCCCAGAATATCTCCGACCGACTGCAAGCAGGCGTTGACGTCAACTGGGAAACCTTTAAGACCAGGGTTGTGTTCATTAGGGAAAACCGTAGCAAAATATTTTGTGATAGAAAATGTGAACAAGCATTTTTTTATTGGAGTTTATGTACTCCCCCGTCTGTCTGTTTTCTTCCGTTTTGTGCCTAATGAACAGGGTTGTGCTCTGGGGTTGTCTGTCTGCCGATAAGTAGTAGTGTTACCAGAGTTCATAAGAGACTGTTGGCAGACGGCTCGTCACAAGGCCAGGCCGAAAGACAGGCGGAAGGCCATCTCCACGGGAACCTCTGCCACGGAGTCATGGAAACACACGTAGAATTCCTGAGGGACGGGTTCGAGAAGCATCCGGCTGGAACACAGAGGGAAATGGCAGTGTGTTTCAAGCTGGAGTATAGGCAGGACGTATAAAAAAACGAAATCAAAACAAAAAGCACTAGATGCAGCAGCACCTTGATAAATGGACATCTCTATGCCCAGTATATCTATGTCTGAAATTCACTGTAAGCCAGGGCCCAACTGTTACATGTTGGTCTGCTATTCTCAGCCTCTCACTCAAACTTTACCACCCAGACAGACCTCTCTCTCACTGAGGGCACACACACACACACCTCTGAAACGCAGAAGCATGTCCAAAAGCAACAGTCGAGACATCCCAAAGTGCCATCAGTCATTACTACAAGTCAACCCCCCCCCCCCCAAAGAAAACACAATATAGAATTCATAACACTGACCCTATATAGCAACAGAGGCAAGATAAATATAATTCTTAGGACACTCAATCATGTACAGTGGCGCTCACACTATGTAAGGCAAGCACAGACATAGTTGACTTGGTTATGTCTCAAACGGCACCCTACTCTCCATAGTACATTGACCAGAGCACTAAATAGTGCACTATATAGAGAATAGTGTGCCATTTGAGATTCACACTGAAACACGGTGTCCTCTGACGTACCCTAATCCCCAAATAAGCACACTACTTTTATCCAGAGTTCTAAATAGTGCACTACAAAAGGAACAGTGTAGCATTTAGTATTTTGTTCTGTCACGTACCCTATAACCCAGTAGGTCATGGTGGGGGCCGGCTTCCTCTGGTCGGTCCAGTTCTCAGGTTTACACTGGAACAGAACTCCGTGTTCCTTCACTGGGCCCAGCCCATGGGTCCCCTGGGGTCTGTCTGTACCTGGCCTGCCCTACTCACACAAAGAGAGGTCTAAGAGATTAAACAGAAACACACGCCACCTTTTTTTTATTACAACACAGACATTCTTACACACAGGGATATAGTGTGTTTGCAGTAGCGACCCATCACATGTTGGTCCCATGTTTGATGGGCTGAAATAAAATTAATAAAGCCGCAGACAAACATAGTATCTTTCTTCAAGTAAGGCAGCTCCAAAATGTAGGTGTTTCAGCCTAGCTCTGTGTTTTCTGTGGTGGAGGGGTAGCCAGCAAAAATACAGAGTGTAGGCGTTGGTAATCTTACCTAATTGCGCCGAGATTTGCTCAGCATTCTGTCGCTCATTGGGACATTATGTCACTGCAGAATCTACGGGAGAGCTAGGCAGTTCAAGCCCCCTCGGGTGCTGCCATAGATATATATTAGAAGTGCCCATTCAAGAAGGCTCAAGGTCATTTGGCCACAGATAAAAATGACGTCAAATTGCGTTATATCTACCATAGCTTTGATTGGGCTGATCATGTCAACATCACACTTTCAAAACCTTTGCTAGAAAGGTAGACAAGCAGCCATCAGCATGAATCACATCGACAATCTACTGGAAAATCCTTGTCAAATGAAGAGAATGTATAGATCTATAGAATTTGGTCTCTCTCCAACTTAGCCTACTGTTCTGACTTAGTGGTGTACATGTAGTCTTGAGCCTGTTTTAGAGAATTGTCATTATCGAATATTGTAAGAGCTTTCATTGTCTGCTTATATGCCCCCGTTATTATCCTACGGTTCTGACTTGGTGTACAGGGAGAATACTGAACGAACGGCCCATGTTCTGAATTCTGTAGCTGTACATTTCACACGTACTGAACAAATAGTTATATCGACTATGTCCATCTTAGCTCGCTCATTAATCCTGAAGAGTCTATTGACACACCCATGTGTAAGTAACATAAGTAAGTAACATAATTCAAAAATCTCCATCAAAATCTGTCAGTTTAAGCAGGAGATGTCATTTTTTGTGTGTGGGCTGCGTCTCTATCCACCGCATCCACGTATGCAAATCATTTTTTACTATCTATTTTTACATTTATGAATGTTATTCAAGGCATTTCTATGGGCTATAGTAGTAAATGCCAAATGTCATTTATCAAATAATTTAAAAAGATTTTGGGGGGGATACCTAAAGGGGTCCTAAAATTCAAAATCCAATAGCTAAATGATACATTATTTAAAAAAAATAAACATCCTCTCCACTGTCAATGGTGTTAATCTTCAGCAAACATAACATGTGTAAATATTTGTATGAACATAGGATTCAGCAACTGAGACATAAACTGAACAAGTTCCATAGACATGTGACTAACAGAAATGGAATAATCTGTCCCCGAACAAAGGGGGGGGGATCCAAATCAAATGTAAGAGTCAGTATTTGGAGTAGCCACCAGCTGCATTAAGTCATGCAGTACATCTCCTCCTCATGGACGGCACCAGATTTGCCAGTTCTTGCTGTGAGATGTTACCCCACTCTTCCACCAAGGCACCTGCAAGTTCCCAGACTTTTCTGGGGGGGGGGGGGGGGGGGGGGAATGGCTCTAGCCCTCACCCTCTGATCCAACAGGTCCCAGACGTGCTCAATGGGATTGAAATCCGGGCTCTTCGCTAGCCATGGCAGAACACTGACATTCCTGTCTTGCAGGAAATCACGCACAGAATGAGCACTATGGCTGGTGGCATTGTCATGCTGGAAGGTCATGTCACGATGAGCCTGCAGGAAGTGTACCACATGAGGGAGGAGGATGTCTTCCCTGTAACGCACAGCGTTGAGATTGCCTGCAATGACAACAAGCTCAGTCTGGTGATGCTGTGACACACCGCCCACAGACCATGATGGACCCTCCACCTCCAAATCGATCCCGCTCCAGAGAACAGGCCTCGGTGTAACACTCATTCCTTCAAGCGAATCCGACATCACCCCTGGTGAGACAAAACCGCGACTCGTCAGTGAAGAGCAATTTTTTTCCTGTCTGGTCGAGAGACGGTGGGTTTGTGCCCATAGGCGACATTGTTGCCGGTGATGTCTGGTGAGGACCTGCCTTACAACAGGCGTTCAAGCCCTCAGTCCAGCCTCTCTCAGCCTATTGCGGACAGTCTGAGCACTGATGGAGGGATTGTGCGTTCCTGGTGTAACTTTTGATGTTTTTCAGAGTCAGTAGAAAGGCCTCTTTAGTGTCCTAAGTTTTCATAACTGTGACCTTAATTGCCTACCGTCTGTAAGCTGTTAGTGTCTTAACGACAGTTCCACAGGTGCATGTTCATTAACTGTTATTTGGATTTTTGAAAGACAGGATCCTGAAAAAGAGACGTTTCTTTTTTTGCTGAGTTTATTACCATCTTAAAACAATTCCATATATTAGCTTAGTACCCCCCCCCCCCCCCCCCCCCCCCCCCTCCTCCAACGGCTTAAACTTTTATAGGTTAATGTCTTAATTGAAATTACGGCTTCCCTCTTATCTGCTCATCGCTCCCTTATGCCATAGTTTGTACATCTCCATTGCTATATTGCTTATATAGGTCTATTCCATTTGTATCTTATTCGTCATTGTAGGAAATGTTGGAATGATTTCATTGTTTTGCTTACTTTGTGTATTGTAACTAGCTCATGTACTTTTCATCACGTGGGAGGATACACTATATAATGTTGTTGGGTCTGTAACCATGTTTGCCAGTGACAGTCTCTTCTCATTCAAATATTGGTTTTCAATAAAAAAGTTCAGTAATAGACCGATGTAAATCCAGTTGATATTGAGAGGGTTGTCTTGTTTGTGCATTGCGCCGCCTGTGCGTCTGGATATTGTCTATAAAGTGGATCCTCGTGATTGTATTTTCCTTCCCTTTAAGACCACATAGGCCTAATAAAATACTTCAAATGGTAAGCTAACCGTCTCTCTCTCTCTCGCTTGCTCGCTCGCTCCATCTCTGTTTGTGTAGTGACTTAAAGAGTAAAGTTAAATTCAGCAAGATGTTGAGGCCTTATCTGAACAAACATTCATCTGAACTTCTGTCGCTGTCCATTTTGAAAGTGCTGAATGAATAGGCCTACCTCGTCGCAGCTCGTTCGCTTGCACGTGCTTATACTTACAGCTAAGTGTTCATAACATAAGAATAAACATGATGAATTTACTGAACATGAATGTAATAATGTTGGTGTATGGTTCAAAAGTCTAAACTCATGTCGACATTCGTTATTATTGAAGGAGAATGTGGTTCTTATTGAGTTACACGAATACACAAGGAGTCAGTAGAAACCATATTTATTTAAGCAAGTCAGCTATATCAGCTAGGGTTTTTAAAAAGGCAGTAAACGAGGCTGAATGAACAGTTTCGCTGACAGACGAGTCTCCGCTCGTTTCAGCCATGGTGCTGAAAGGAAAGCTCTGCTGTTGGGACAGCTTTATGTAGGCCTTAACAGTTTGCGGGCACCGTTTGTCACCGTTATAGTGCAATTAACGTATTGTTTAGTGTTGTGTAGTGGCTTTGCTGGCATGCAAAAAAAAAAAAAACTGGGTAGGTTTGCCCCACCAAGATGCACATGCTAAAATCGCCACGGTGTGTGTGAGAGAGAGTCTGTCTGTGTGTGTGTTCCGTTCTGTATCTTACCCTGGGCGGCAGACTCCGCTGGAAGGCAGCCCGTATGGAGAGGCAGCAGTGGTGGAAGTTGCGAATGAGCTGAGGGTGGATGGAGCCGCTGAGCTGGGCCAGTTCCCTGTGTGTAGGAGCGATGAAGATACCCTGCACCTTCTCCATCAGCACATAGTGGAACAGAGTGTTCTCTGCCCCAGACGTCAACCTGGCCAACACAGAACAGAGAGAGATTGGAATGGAACGGGATGGCATGGAACAGAATAGAAGAGAATGGGGTGGAATAGAATGAGATGGAATAAAATGAGAATAGTGTGATATGGAATAGAATAGGATGGAATGAAAGGATAGGACCACAGCAGAGAGGAGATTTAGGGCATTATTACAACGGGGAAGGATAAACTAACTTCTAACACTGCTGGCCTGTTTCACTCACTTCATAGTGTTGTACTTCTCCCCTGTCTCTCTCTCAGTCAGACTCTTCATCAGGGTGCCCAGGTAGAACGGGTTAATCCTGGGAATCTAAGGGGGGGGGGGGCAACATTGGTATTTGACAAAACCCAGTGTATCACTAAATATCGTGCTCTCCTAGCAGTGTGTGTGTGCCCTTTTATGTCTGTCTGTAATTTAATAAAGTGTGCCGTGGAACATAACTTTTTATAGATACAGTGCCTTGCGAAAGTATTCGGCCCCCTTGAACTTTGCGACCTTTTGCCACATTTCAGGCTTCAAACATAAAGATATAAAACTGTATTTTTTTGTGAAGAATCAACAACAAGTGGGACACAATCATGAAGTGGAACGACATTATATTGGATATTTCAAACCTTTTTAACAAATCAAAAACTGAAAAATTGGGCGAAAATTATTCAGCCCCTTTACTTTCAGTGCAGCAAACTCTCTCCAGAAGTTCAGTGAGGATCTCTGAATGATCCAATGTTGACCTAAATGACTAATGATGATAAATACAATCCACCTGTGTGTAATCAAGTCTCTGTATAAATGCACCTGCACTGTGATAGTCTCAGAGGTCCATTAAAAGCGCAGAGAGCATCATGAAGAACAAGGAACACACCAGGCAGGTCCGAGATACTGTTGTGAAGAAGTTTAAAGCCGGATTTGGATACAAAAAGATTTCCCAAGCTTTAAACATCCCAAGGAGCACTGTGCAAGCGATAATATTGAAATGGAAGGAGTATCAGACCACTGCAAATCTACCAAGACCTGGCCGTCCCTCTAAACTTTCAGCTCATACAAGGAGAAGACTGATCAGAGATGCAGCCAAGAGGCCCATGATCACTCTGGATGAGCTGCAGAGATCTACAGCTGAGGTGGGAGACTCTGTCCATAGGACAACAATCAGTCGTATATTGCACAAATCTGGCCTTTATGGAAGAGTGGCAAGAAGAAAGCCATTTCTTAAAGATATCCATAAAAAGTGTCGTTTAAAGTTTGCCACAAGCCACCTGGGAGACACACCAAACATGTGGAAGAAGGTGCTCTGGTCAGATGAAACCAAAATTGAACTTTTTGGCAACAATGCAAAACGTTATGTTTGGCGTAAAAGCAACACAGCTCATCAACTTGAACACACCATCCCCACTGTCAAACATGGTGGTGGCAGCATCATGGTTTGGGCCTGCTTTTCTTCAGCAGAGACAGGGAAGATGGTTAAAATTGATGGGAAGATGGATGGAGCCAAATACAGGACCATTCTGGAAGAAAACCTGATGGAGTCTGCAAAAGACCTGAGACTGGGACGGAGATTTGTCTTCCAACAAGACAATGATCCAAAACATAAAGCAAAATCTACAATGGAATGGTTCAAAAATAAACATATCCAGGTGTTAGAATGGCCAAGTCAAAGTCCAGACCTGAATCCAATCGAGAATCTGTGGAAAGAACTGAAAACTGCTGTTCACAAATGCTCTCCATCCAACCTCACTGAGCTTGAGCTGAATTTTTTTTCAGTCTCTCGATGTGCAAAACTGATAGAGACATACCCCAAGCGACTTACAGCTGTAATAGCAGCAAAAGGTGGCGCTACAAAGTATTAACTTAAGGAGGCTGAATAATTTTGGACGCCCAATTTTTCATTTTGATTTGTTAAAAAAGTTTGAAATATCCAATAAATGTCGTTCCACTTCATGATTGTGTCCCACTTGTTGTTGATTCTTCACAAAAAAATACAGTTTTATATCTTTATGTTTGAAGCCTGAAATGTGGCATAAGGTCGCAAAGTTCAATGGGGCTGTGACGCCTTGGTCTTAGTATTTTGTGTTTTCTTTAATTATTTGTTCAGGCCAGGGTGTGACATGGGGTTATTGTATTGTCTTATTGGGGTTTTTGTAGGCATTGGGATTGTGGCTGATTAGGGGTGTGTCTAGTAAAGGCTTGGCTGCCTGAGGCGGTTCTCAATCAGAGTCAGGTGATTCTCGTTGTCTCGGATTGGGAACTGTATTTAGGTAGCCTGAGTTACACTTTGTATTTCGTGGGTGATTGTTCCTGTCTCTGTGTAGTTTCACCAGATAGGCTGTAATTAGGTTTCACGTTCCGTTTGTTGTTTTGTATTTTTGTATAGTTATTTCATGTGTCACTTTTCCATTAAAGTCATGAGTAACCACCACGCTGCATTTCGGTCCTCTCTTTCTACAAACGAAGAACGTCGTTACAGGGGCCGAATACTTTCGCAAGGCACTGTATAAGGATGAGAGACGCAATGGGGGAAGGAAGGTTAAGACCCTACCTTGAAAATGCTCCCACTGCCTCGACTCCCATCAGATCCTCCAGAACCCAGTGAGTCTCTCTGGCCGACCAGCTTCCGGGCCGAGTCCGGGGTGGAGTGCGGACTGAGTCCGGTCGGCCTTCCTACAACCCCATCCGACTGTCCCTCGCTCCCGCTGTCGGACTGACTCCTCTTGGAGCTAGGTCTCCGAGCGCCTCGTCCAAACAGGCTCCGGCCCACCACCTTTCCTCCTCCCTGGTCCGAGGAGGGCGGCTTCACGCCACTGGCCAGCTTGCTGAGGACAGGAGACGAGGCAGCCAGGGTGTCTAACCTGAGAACCACAATGGAAACCTTTTGTGTCATCCTCAATTTTATCTATGCACTTATTTATACACACTTATTTTACTTCTACACGTTGAATTTTTTGTTTTTAAAATGGTCAAACTAAAAACAACCTGTCACGGACGAACGAGGGGAGGAACCAGTCAGCACAGGAGAGGCAGGGGGCAGGCAGGGCGGCCAGGCGTTCCTCCATCCCTAAGTCCAGCTCCTCCAGCTGTAGGAGGGTAGCCTTGACCTGGTCCACGTACACACAGTCGGGCCCTGGGGCCCCCGTGGCAGGGGCCGCACAGCCACTCGCCTCCAGGAGCACACACTGCATGAAGTGCCTCTGGGGGAGAGGGAGCAGTAGAAAGAGAGAAGGAGAGAGAGAGAGAGAGAATGTATGGGAAAACAGATGTCTGTGTGTAGTTGGTATCCTGGAACACAAAACTAGAGTCAAATGTTGGATGTCTGTCTGAGGGACAGCTAGAGGGGAAAGAGAAAGAGGAGAGAAATAAAGGTAGAGAAAAAGAGCAAGAAATGACACAAAAACAAAAAGGTGACACTCATTAGAGTAACTGACGGAACATAGAATCCTGCATTTTCAATGAAGACCCTATATGTCATTTTATATGTACAGTACCAGTCAAACATTTGGACACACCTACTCATTCAAGGGTGTTTCGTTATTTGTACTCTTTTCTACATTGTGGAACGTGCAAACCTGTCATCAAGGCAAAGGGTGGCTACTTTGACGAAGCACAAATAGAAAATATATTTAGCTTTTGTTTTAACACTTTTTGTGGTTATTACTACATGATTCCATATGTGTCACTTCATCGTTTCGATGTCTTCGCTATTACTCTACAATATCGAAAAGTATTCCAAATAAAAAGACAAACCCTGGAATGAGTAAGTGGGTCCAAAAGTTTGACTGGTACTGTATGTATCTATGGTCTTACCAGTCCCACTATGAGTAGGAAGTAGCGTCCCTGGGCCTGGCAGTAGCCAGGCATGGTACAGTGGTTGCTAATGGTCTTGGTCTGGTGGATCTGTGAGCGGTGGCGAGGGAACACCTCCCTCCAGACAACCAGCTGGCCCACGCGCTGCTCTGAGGCCAGGGGGAGGAGACAATAGTGCTGGCAGTAGAGAGAGACGTCAAGCAGGTCCTCCTTGGGGAGGTGGTTCGCTATCAGATAGCCCTGGGGTTGGACACAGGCAGAGAGACATACACGTCGAGAGACAAGAGACTCAGAGTATACACACACACACAGGTTGGACACACACACACGGATAACACAATTGAATTGAGATTTTTTACTAACACAATTCGCCCCATCGTATTAGAGTGCCAGACTCTTTCTATACAAAGGTCATGAGAATGGAGACTTGAACCTAGAGAACAACCTTCTACAAATCATGAATAATTCAGCATCAATTGATAGGCTGATGTGCCATCCAGAGAATGAGGGGGTACAGAATGTTATTCTGGGTGATGATATCCCATGTATAGTGCATTCGGAAAGTATTCAGACCCCTTAATTTCTTCCACATTTTGTCGCGTTACAGCCTTATTCTAAGATGGATCAAATATTTTTCCCTCCTCATCAATATACACACAATAACCCTTAACAACAGAGCAAAAACAGTTTTTTACCGAATTTATACAAAATGAAAAACTGAAATATCACATTTACATAAGTATTCAGACCATTTACTCAGTACTCTGTTGAAGAACCTGGCAGCGATTACAGCCTCAAGTAATATTGGGTATGACGCAACAATCTTGGCACACCTGTATTTGGGGAGTTTCTCCCATTCTTCTCTGCAGATCCTCACAAGTTCTGTCAGGTTGGATGGGGAGCGTCGCTGCACAGCTATTTTCAGGTCTCTCCAGAGATGTTTTCGATCGGGTTCAAGTCTGGGCTCTGGCCACTCAAGAACATTCAGAGACTTGTCCCGAAGCCACTCCTGCATTGCCTTGGCTGTGTGCTTTGGGTCATTGTCCTGTTGGAAGGTGAACCTTCGCCCCAGTCTGAGGTCCTGAGCACTCTGGAATGGGTTTTCTTCAAGGATCTCTCTGTACTTTGCTCCATTCATCTTTCCCTCCTCGATCCTGACTAGTCTCCCATTCCTTGCCGCTGAAAAACACCCCCACAGCATGATGCTGCCACCACCATGCTTCACTGTAGGGATGGTGCCAGGTTTCCTCCAGACGTGATGCTTGGCATTCAGGCCAAAGAGTTCAATCTTGGTTTCATCAGACCAGAGAATCTTGTTTCTCATGGTCTGAGAGTCTTTAGGTTGTGCCAAGCGGGCTGTCATGTGCCTTTTATAGGAGGAGTGGCTTCCGTCTGCCCACTCTACCATAAAGACCTGATTGGTGGAGTGCTGCAGAGATGGTTGTCCTTCTGGAAGGTTCTCCCATCTCCACAAAGGAACTCTGGAGCTCTGTCAGAGTGGCCATCGGGTTCTTGGTCACCTCCCTGACCAAGGCCCTTCTTCCCCAATTGACTCAGTTTGGCCGGGCGGCCAGCTCTAGGAAGAGTCTTGGTGGTTCCAAACTTCTTCCATTTAAGAATGATGGAGGCCACTGTGTTCTTGGGGATCTTCAACCCTGCTGACATTTTTTTGGTACCCTTCCCCAGATCTGTGCCTTGACACAATCCTGTCTTGGAGCTCTACGGACAATTCTTTCAACCTCATGTCCTGGCTTTTCTCTGACACGCACTGTCAACTGTGGGACCTTATATAGACAGGTCTGTGCCTTTCCAAATCATGTCCAATCAATTGAATTTACCACAGGTGGACTCAAGTTGGAGAAACAGCTCAAGGATGGTCAATGTAAACAGGATGCACCTGAGCTCAATTCCGAGTCTCATAGCAAAGGGTCTGAATACTGATGTAAACAAGGTATTTCGGTTTTTTATTTTCAACAAATGTCATTTGGGTTATTATGGGTTATTTAGAATAAGGCTGTAATGTAACAAAATGTGGAAAAAGTCAAGGGGCCTGAAAACTTTCAGAATGCACTGTAAATAATAATATGTAACTGGCTCCTTCTTCCTATCCATCCAAGGGTGTCTGTCTTTCCCTTCTGTGAAGTTTCAAGTTTCACTGTGGGCCCAGGTGTGTGTGTGTGTGTGGAAAGGAGAGCGCCCCAGCAGATAGTTGTCAGGTGAGTGTGTATGTGTATGTGTGTATGTGTGTGTGTGTGTGTGTGTGTGTGTGTGTGTGTGTGTGTGTGTGTGTGTGTGTGTGTGTGTGTGACACGACACTCAACCTTGTAGAACAGACAGGAACCCAGTGTCACGTAGAGACGCCTCATGCCATAGAAGTCCTCTGACTGCCAGAGAGAGAGAGAGAAGAAAAAAAATAATTAACAGTTTTAGAAGGTCAGACATGAATGATTAAGTAGTGGATCTACTTCCTGCCGGTCTATCCCCCCTCCCTCTCTACACCACCCCTCCCTCCCAGCCCTACTTCATTTAATCAGCTAGAAGATGCAGGTATAAAGAAGACCTAATCCTCCATTACATGAAATATACACAGGCCAGTCCAGA
This sequence comes from Oncorhynchus kisutch, assembly GCF_002021735.2. NCBI lineage: Eukaryota > Metazoa > Chordata > Actinopteri > Salmoniformes > Salmonidae > Oncorhynchus > Oncorhynchus kisutch. The sequence continues at coordinate 24,124,254 of NC_034182.2, forward strand.
AATACTCACTACTAGACCCTACACAGGGGAGGAGACAGCTGGTGGCTCCGTTTTAATGGGAATGGGGATGAGCATGACACCTTGTCTACTTCCCAAATGGCACCCTATTCCCTACAACAGTGCACTGCTTTGACTAAAGACCTATGTCATGATTTGACTTACCATTTCTCCGAAATCTGACGATTCAAAGTCTGAGAGAACAGTGTCCACCTCCATCTGTGGACAGACAGATAATCAGAGACCATAGAAGTAGAATTCAGATGCCACATGACGTATTTCTGCATTCACAAAGGCTGCAGTCAGATATGCTCTGGAGCGAGACATGGAAAAATTGCCTGACTAGTCGGCAGGAGCACGTCATTTTTACCACCAGACAGCAGAGGGCAGCAAAGACAATACATAAATCCAACAGGGTGGGTGGGGGGGAAGCCCATTAAATATACTTTAGCAAGAGCAAATTGCTTAAACGTATCACTGACTTGACAGCCTAAAACATCCTGTGCCCTAAAACATTTCAGAAGACGTAACAAGCGAGGCGCAAACAGCAAATGGTGAAGACATCAATGAAGAAGAAGACATCTTAAAAGTGGCCCATCACAACCGTGGCCCAAAGTGGTGGCCCATCCCCAGACCTTTATCTCAGGGGGCAGAGGGAGCCACCGGACCGCTGGCAGTCCGTACAGGAAGAGAGTCCCCGATAGGTCAGTGGGCGTGGCCCCAGAGCTGTCACTCAACCTGGAAGGCTGGATGAGCTGTTGGAAGAACAGGCAGAAGAAATGGTCCAGCCTGGGGGTGTGGTCCGCCTGGCAGAATGCACTGTGGGGGAGCGGAAAGAGCAATGGTAACAAGACGGAGGGGGAGGAGGGGGAGAAAGGGAGGGATGGAGAGAGGGATGGTGTGGTGGAGGGAGAGATGAGATGAAGGGGTGGAGGAGAGAGGGAGGGAGGAAGCAAGGGGAGAGAGGGGGACAGAAGGAGGTAGAGAAAGAAGTGGTTAGTTCAAAGAAGCCAACAACCTGTTCAGGTTTGATGTAACAGTATAAATGACCTTGCTTCAAATGAGAAGCCAGAAAGACTGGGACCGCTTGAACCAGGAAATCAAACTGGTGTCCAAAATGGCACCATATTCCCTATACAGTGCACTACTTTTGGTCAAATTCAGGATGCATCCCTGCTGTCAGCACAACAGACCTGTCCAGAGAGCCGTGCATCACCTTGAGAGTCCTCACTGCGCCTCCCACTACCGTCTGCAGATACAACAGAGGAACCCTGGGGAAGAATACGAGGGGGTAAAACACAGTCACATCCACGAGAAGTAGGCCAGAAAAACACTCCGAACCTCAGCTACTTACTGACCATTTTATTGATCAAATATTCTGGAAGGGGTACAGCATTTAGTTGACATATGGGATTGGCTGAGACAGCGTATTGAATATGGGGAAGCATGCATTGGATGACTTTGCCGTGTCGGTACCTCTCAGCAGGCAGGGCGATCACCAGCAGGTTGTTGCTCTCCTTCCAGTAGCCCACATGGACCAGCTGTTTATTGAGCAGAAGAGAGGAGCTGAGGAGAGGGGGAGAAGGGAGAGGGGTAGAAGGCAGAGAAAAAAGGAGGGAGTGGGAGGAGGAAAAGGTGCAGGGGAAAAGACCGAGGAGAAATACAATCACGGCATGAATGAATGGAATTTCTACATTTCAGACTTTGGTAGATCTCAGAGCCGCTTGAAGTGGGTCTGACTGGTGGTAGGTAGATCAGTCAGGAGTGGGTGGGGATTTTCCTACACTACCTGACTATCTGCCCCCCGGTGACATTCTCCAGCATGTCAGACAGAGTGAGAAAGATCCCCCGGACTCCTTTCAGCTGACTGGATGCCTCAGACACTGGGTACTGGTACAGGATCTCCTGCTGATGGGACATGGAGGTACACACACACACACAGACACACACACACACACACAGTCCGTTAGAGAAGGATCTTTGTCATTAGTATTCTCCACACCATGCTGTCTGCTATGAAGGGTGTGGAGCGGACCACTTCAGAGAGAGCCGGGAGGGAGTAGGGCCTCATAGCCATGGAAACAAGGACAAAAGCTCTGATAATTCTTACAATGCCAGACATTCCCCTCTGGGTCACCAACACACTAGCCTCGTGGAGAACCAGGTTTCCCTAAACAGAAAGCCTGGGGAAGTCCATGGCACAAAATCAGCAAAAAAAAAGGGGGGCGGCACACAGTGAAAAACAAGTTACATGTCAAACCAGTCAAATGCCTTGCTTGGGTGGAGGTGCTCACGACATTATTATTGTTGTAGGTGCAACAGTGAGTGAGGATGGCTGCGAAATCGCCGATTAAAAATCCTGTTAAAGTATGCTGATGTATGCCGTGTTTGTGGTGAACCGTACGCCTGGAACCGGAACAAACGTCATCTTTCGCAAGGTAAATTGTCTTTATTGCGACCGGACTACACACAGGCTTTAGAAGAGATAACGGGGCCTGTCACACATTGCCTTTCCTGTGTCATTTGTTGTGTGACAGCCAAAGTGTACCAATGCGGTCACAATTCACGGCGATCTATGAGACACGCCCCCATTCTCATCGATGGGGCTGCAGTGGAGCGGGTTGAGAGCTTCAAGGTCCCTAGCGTTCACGTCACCAACAAACTATCATGGTCCAAGCACACCAAGACAGTCGTAAAGAGGGCACGACAAAGCCTTATCCCCCTCAGGAGAGTGTAAAGATTTGGCATGGGTCCTCAGATCCTCAAAAGGTTCTACAGCTGCAAAATCGAGAGCATCCAGACGGGTTGCATCACCGCCTGGTATGGCAACTGCTCAGACTCCGACCGCAAGGCACTACAGAGGGTAGTGCGAACGGCCTAGTACATCACTGGGGCCAAGCTTCCTGCCATCCAGGACCTCTATACCAGGCGGTGTCAGAGGTAGGCCCTAAAAATGTTCAAAGACTCCAGCCACCCTAGTCATAGACTGTTCTCTCTGCTACCGCACGGCAAGTGGTACCGGAGCGCCAAGCCTTGGTCCAAGAGGATTCTAAACAGCTTCTACCCATCTAATCAAATGGCTACCCAGACTATTAGCATCCCCCACCTCTTTTACGCTGCTGCTACTCTCTGTTATGATCTATGCATAGTCACTTTAATATCTCTACCTTCATGTACATATTCCCTCGACTAACCGGTGCCCCACACATCGACTCTGTACCGGTACCCTCTGTATATAGCCTCGCTATTGTTATGCTACTGCTGCTCTTTAATTATTTGTTACTTTTATTCCATAAAACTACATTGTTGGTTAAAGGCTTGTAAGTAAGCATTTCACTGTAAGGTTGTTGTATTCGGCGCATGTGACGAATACAATTTGATTCGATTTGTATTTGGGGAGTTCCTGCCATTTTTCTCTGCAGATCCTCTCAAGCTCTGTCAGGTTGGATGGGGAGCGTCGCTGCAGTTATTTTCTTAAAACCTGTTTTTGCTTTGTCATTATGGGGTATTGTGTTAAGATTAATAAGGAAAAACATTTATTTAATTCATTTTAGTATATGGTTGTAATGTAACAAGATGTGGGGAAAAATCAAGGGGTCTGAATACATATCAAATTATAAATTCACAAATAATCTCCATAATCCTAAAACTAAATAGGACAATAGCAAAAATCCCCCTGCCTGCACACATTTAAAGGTTTGGTATCGCATTTTAGGCTTGAAAGAGACATATCTTTAAATAATTTTAATCACAGCAAATTTGTTGCCGAGGTTGTAAGAATATCAGATAGCATTCTGTTTTGAAAAATAAATAAATAAATATATATATATTTTTATTTATTTATTTTATTATTAATATCAAGTCAATACATAAAGCACATGAGGGAACACAAGCATACATAGATTACAAACAATAGACTATCGAGCTAGGGGCGGGGCTGGGGGCGGGGCTAGGGGGTACAATATCACATTACAATTACACAAGGACCTAAGGGACATGCGTATACTTACAATTCTAGAGCATTTAACCGTCTTAAAATACAGTTCAATTTCTTTTTGTAGGGTACGAAAATGTGGTTTTCTGTTTGTAAATTTACATTTGTGTATATGAAATTTGGCCAAAAGAATAATGAAATTAATTACATAAAAATGATTCCGCTTATTTCTATTGTATGTAAAGAATCCAAACAGTACATCTCTCCACAATAGTGTAAAATCTTCATAAATGTGTTCAATTATAAACCTACTGATGACTTGCCACAGTTTTCTTACATGCATACAATGCCAAAAAAAGATGCACAACTGTTTCTGGGTGGTCATTACAAAAGGAGCAATTTGAGTTGATGTTTTCCTTAAACTTCTTCATATAGTGGTTGGCAGGATAATATTTATGAATCATTTTAAAGGAAACTTCCTTAATTTTGTTAACAAGTAGGTATGTGTGTGGCAACATCCAAACTTTTTTCCAACAGATATTATCAATAAATCCATTCCAATAAGGCATGACATAAGGTATAGATACAACATCCTGCTGAAACAAGGATCGTATCGCTCTGTTGTTGAATGGACCAAAAGAGAAACAAATCGTTCCTACTGATGAGTCAACAGGGTCAACAGAAGGTAGGCTCTGAGGGTCAGCTCTTGACATGTTCCTGAATAACATAGCAACACCTGAGGGAATGGCATCTAAAACAATTGCAAAATCTTTAGGTGTTACAGGGATCTTGTAAAGTGATAAGAATTCTTTATAACTGAGTAAAAGACCCTCTAAATAAATATATTTTAGATAGGGTGTGGACTCTATGCCATGACATTCACACATCTCGTAATGCTCCCAGTGTACCAAGTAAACCACGTTGACTGAGGTATGACGGTACAGTGTAGTCATGGTATTAGTGTAGTTCCACTGTCATTGTAAGATTCAGGGCTCACTTGCAAAAAGAGACCTTGGTCTCAATGGGACTCCCTGCTAAAAGAAAGGGCAAACCCAAAAAATATTTGGGCGTCATTTCGGATACACCGCGAGACAGAGCGGAAAAGGACAACAGAGAAAAAAACAAGCCATGAGGTCGAGGGAATTGTCCTTAGAGCTCCGAGACAGCATTGTATTGAGGCACAGATGTGGGGAAGGGTACCAAAATATTTCTGCAGGGTTGAAGATCCCGAAGAACACAGTGGCCTCCATCATACTTAAATGGAAGAAGTTTGGAACCATCAAGACTCTTCCTAGAACTGGCTGCCCGGTCAAACTGATCGGGGGAGAAGGGCCTTGGTCAGGGAGGTGACTAAGAACCCGATAGTCACTCTGACAGAGCTGTAGAGTTCCAGATGGGAGAACCTTCCAGAAGGACAACCATCTCTGAAGCACTCCACCAATCAGGTCTTTATGGTAGAGGCCAGACGGAAGCCACTCCCCAGTAAAAGGCACATAACAGCTGCTTGGAGTTCGCCAAAAGGCACCTAAAGGACTCTCAGACCATGACCAACAAAATTCTCTGGTCTGATGAAACCAAGATTGAACTCTTTTGCCTGAATGCCAAGCATCACGTCTGGAGGAAACCTGGCACCATCCCTACGGTAGGGATTGGGACACTAGTCAGGATTGAGGGAAAGATGAACGGAGAAAAGTACAGAGAGAGCCTTGATGAAAACCTTCTCCAGAGAGCCCAGGACCTCAGACCAGGGCGAAGGTTCCCCTTCCAACAGGACAACAACCATAAGCACACAGCCAAAACAACACAGGAGGGGTTTCGGGACAATTCTCTGAATGTCCTTGAGTGGCCCAGCCAGAGCCCGGACTTGAACCCAGTCGAACATCTTTGGAGAGACCTGAAAATAGCTGTGTAGCAACGCTCCCCATCCAACCTGACAGAACTTGAGAGGATCTGCAGAGAAGAATGGGAGAAACTCCCCAAATATAGGTGTGCCAAGCTTGTAGCGTCATACCCAAGAAGACTCGATGCTGTAATCGCTGCCAAAGGTGCTTATATAAATGTAATATTAGTTGTTTATTTTTTATACATTTGCAAACAATTGTAAAAACCTGTTTTTGCTTTGTCAATATGGGGTTTTGTGTGTAGAAAAACAATTGAATCAATTTTAGAATAAGGCTGTAACGTAACCAAATGTGGAAAAAGTCAAGGGGCCTGAATACTTTCCAAATGCACTGCACACACACACACACACACACACACACACACACAAACACACACACACACACGAGAGAGAGAGGAACTGACCTTGTTCTTCTACTTCTGTTTCTCCACTGTGTGTGTGTGTGTGTGTGTGTGTGTGTGTGTGTGTGTGTGTGTGTGTGTGTGTGTGTGTGTGTGTGTGTGTGTGTGTGTGTGTGTGTGTGTGTGTGTGTGTGTGTGTGTGTGTGTGTGTGTTTTGGATGCTGTTGGATCTGGAAGCCTACCAGAGAGGTAGTTCTGTTCTCTAAAGCTTCTGCTTTTGTCAGAAATAGGGGCATTTTCTGACTGTTCAAATACTCACATGATTTATATTTTTGTACTCGAGTACTCAATGAAAAAATAATAACACATTTAACACTGGAAAACAATATGTGTGCATTTGTCTATATGCCAACTGCACGCAACAATGCTCAATTTACCAAAACTATTACAGATATCAAATCCTAACTGCTATATAGCCCCATATACAGTATTTTCAGTCAATAAAAAAGCAAGTGCAGTTTTAAGACTAATTTATTGAAACCGTAATATCAACTGGTTATATTATATCGTGGAACACAATCTTCAAAAAGGCAGTAACCTCAGCAGTGGCCCTTGTTTGTGAAAGCCTATGAGGAGGCTGTGCTTGTGGAAGCCTATGGCTGTGCAATGGCATAGAACAGAATTTTTTTCCAAATGAAAAAAGAAGTGATGCGCATCTCGCGTCTGGAACAGTTATCCTCAAAGAGGGATCATTTGAAACGGGGCTCAATTTGGCCATTTTAAAGAATAGAAATCGGAGCTACAAACCAAAATATGTCTTCTTTTCTCTATACAGATATTCGATTTAGGTTATTCTGCCGGTTGTTTGGAATTTTCTAAATGAATTAACACCGCATGGTGATGAATTACGGCCACGGCATCTGTTTGGTGCTTAATGATTCTGATGAAAATACTCCGTCTTTATCAAACTTGGATATTTTCAATGGAACCGGACTATGCTTTGTGGGGTTATAGCCTAGGATAAAATGGCACAAAAGTTCGCAAAGTAGCCTAAGCAGAAAATAGACGGGGCGAAATTATTCAAAAACTGCAGCTCGTTGTTGGAACACATATTTTCCTTACTTCAATCAACCAGTCAAATTTTGAATTTGTTATAAAACTGTTATCATTTGGCAGTGAATGTAGCTAGTGTATTTCCCATCAGTTAGATACGTAATTATAGGCATTTCTGTAGGCCTAACGGGAGCTTGTGTGCGCTCTCGGCACAAGTGTGTGGAGGGAACGGTCGGAACGCAATTGAGTGAATGATACACGCGAGGAGGAAAGGGAATTTAAGGAGAAGAACTGTGTGATGCTTGGCTTGATTTCTTTCTTCTTTTTTTTTACAAATGGAACACTAGAGTCAAAGCAAAATAATGTTGTCTTCCAAGCCACATTTTTTACTTGCCTGTTCGTGCAGCCACAAAGCACATTCCACCAAATAGTTTGACAGTATTATTATTTTCATTTTTTAAAGTGATCTCTGGTTAAAGATCGAGCTTTGATGTCCGTTTGAGTGTTCTAGTACTCACGCCCATCCCTGGTCAGAAAACACAGAGTGTATACCACCAAAATAGGTTGGTTGTTCTACGTCAACAACGATGCTTTAACCACACCAGGAGACCCCTTTGAGGTCTGGGGGAGAAAGAAAAAAAAAAATCGAAGAAATTTTGATTTTGGGGTTTAGTTACCCTTAATTCAAGTGCGCTCCAGCCAGAGATCATTGTTCATTTAGTGATGTTTCTGTAGCGCTTATGTGATTTCAGAGTTTGCAAAACAAATGCCCACTGGGTTGATGCAAATAGTCATATCATTCTGGCAGGTAGGCATAGGCTACTTTGTAGTTAACATGTGATTGAAGACGCATATCTGATGATGCTAATGGCTACACAAAGTGTAGACATGTGAATTCCTGTGCCTTTAACTTGATTTCTTACTAAGTTCAATAAAAAAATGTATATCGTCAAATTCCGTTTTCATGTCTGGATTCCGGGGCCTTTACCATAGACTTGCGCTGTGAATGTAAAAAAAGATCAAGGTAGAGGTTACTTTTAACCAGACCTTGGATCAGATGACCCTACCCCCAGTCCTACACTTTTATCTATGGCCTCTGGTCTTTAGTAGTGCACTACCTAGGGTATAGGGTGCATTTCGGACAAAGTCCAACTGAACTAACCTCTTCTAGTGGGGAGTCTGAGTCCAGTTTGAGTGACAGGTACATGACAATGTGAGGGATGTGTCCTATAGACATCTGGAGCTCCACCGTGTCCTCGCCCCACAGCAGACGCACCAGCTGGCTAACCGAAGGAGAGGGCCTGAGCCTGGGAGCAGAGGACATGTCCACACCTCCCTCCCCTGGTCCTCCTGGACTGGCTGTCTCCAGGGTCAGCTTCACCTGGGAGGGAGGGGAGGGGAAAGAGAAAGCAGGAGAGAGAAACTAAGACCTAAAGACATCATCATCGGTATCTTTTCACCACATTCTAAAAACAGCCAGTCTGAGTTTTCCCTTTTCAAACACTGTAAAAACAAGGCGGTAGGCTGTGGGTTTGTACGACTCTGGAGAATCACAGTCGGACAGAATCGGCAGGGGGAACTACACTGTGATCATAATAAGGCCCTAAACGATATTTAATCCAGTCCATTAGGTCATTTATTTGGCCTAGCGCTACAGGAAAGCAGGAAGGGTTCACGAAGACAAAGCTCAGGAAAAGAGGAAGTAGATGTGATTCGTTCAGGAAAAGAGGAAGTAGATGTGATTCGTTCAGGAAAAGAGGAAGTAGATGTGATTCCTTCAGGAAAAGAGGAAGTAGATGTGATTCCTTCAGGAAAAGAGGAAGTAGATGTGACTCGTTCAGGAAAAGAGGAAGCAGAGTAGGGAGACAGGTAGCCTAGTGGTTAGAGTGTTGGACTAGTAACCGAAAGATTGCAAGATCGAACCCCCAAACTGACACGGTACAAATCTGTCATTCTGCCCCTGAACAAGGCAGTTAACCCACTGTTCCTAGGCTGCCATTGAAAATAAGAATTTGTTCTTAACTGACTTGCCTAGTTACATAAAGGTCTAATAATAATAAATAGAAGAATGGTGATTGATGGAGAGAGAAATGGATTATATTCCTGATCACTGAAAGAGAAGCAGCATGGATGTGTGTGAGAATCAGAAACAGATCCTGCTGCATGGCCCAGAAGAGTGCAACTCTGTCATCCTCAGAGCTTTTTGCATGACACACCACCATTCACACAAAGCTAAGCAAGCACACTAAGGACAGGCCCCCACATGGAAACACGTAACAGTATGGTGGAGAGATGCATGCTACCATTTACAGATGGCTTATGTCTGTGCACTCTTGTATTTCAAAAGGCAATTATATTAGTCCTTAGCAGGCCACTTTAGTCCTTAGCAGGCCGCTTTAGTCCTTAGCAGGCCTCTTTAGTCCTTAGCAGGCCTCTTTAGTCCTTAGCAGGCCTCTTTAGTCCTTAGCAGGCCTCTTTAGTCCTTAGCAGGCCTCTTTAGTCCTTAGCAGGCCTCTTTAGTGCTGACAGGTTACTGCCCAAATGCATACATGTGCACACTAATAGAATACTGTAGCCTACACACGCAGACTTAAACAAACTGGAATACAAATGTGAAAAAGAACTGTGTACACGCGCACACACACACACACAGTGCTGGCTCTGGGCAGTAACCTGTCAGCACTAAAGAGGCCTGCTAAGGACTTCTGGTTGACGTTAATTGAGACGAATCAGAACCAGGTGTGTGTGTGTGTGTGTGTGTGTGTGTGTGTGTGTGTGTGTGTGTGTGTGTGTGTGTGCGTGCTACATGCGCAGGACTGTGACACTGAAACTCTCTACCTCCCCAAGAAGTGTTCACACTCCTAATGGAGTTAAAAGGACTGGAGTCAGAAATGTGGTAGAATGTTCATGCTTACACCAGTCCGATGCTTTCAAAACCTTGAAGGGTTCGTGAGCAAGTCCTTTACAAAGACTAAGCATTTATTCATTGTATTTTCACTCCCTGTGTTTTGAATTCATCCATCACTCTAGGGCGAGGGCCAGAACATCTCCAGACACTGTCACCAGAAACCCACAAACCGTTGAGCAGCGCCAGGGAAGGCGCCAGGCTTGGGCCGGACGCCATCTTGGCTCTGCAGGGAACAGTAGCCTGTTATTAGGAGAAGGGCCTAACGGTGATGAGTGAGTCCTTCTGACACTATTCTGCACACACACACACAAATGTCAAATGTCATAGAACAAATTCCTTTTACAATGAATAGAATAGTACAATAGACATTGCCAGACAGGCTGAAGGGCTGCGGCACTACGTTCTCTCATGATAAATAATGGGGATGTGGTTAGGTTGGAGGGTGCTCTCGGTAGATTCCTGCCTGCTGATGTCAGTGATCCAGATAGACAGAGAGAGAGACAAAGGGGCATAGGGAGAGAAATAGAGTGAGAAACAGGGAAAGAGAGAGAGAGCGAGAGAGTGGGGAAAAGAGGGAAAGAGAGAGATACAGATAGACAAAGAGAGACAAAGGGACATATAGAGAGAGAGAGAGAGAAAAAAGAGATTGAGAAAAGAGAGAGAGAGAGAGCGTTAGAGAGAGAAACAGCTAGAGACAATTGACATATATATATATATAGAAAGAGAGAGAGAAAGGGGAGACAGAACGAAAAAGGGGAGAGCGAGAGAGAGAGTTGGGAAAGAGAGAGGGGCGGGGAAAGAGAGAGCGCGCGAGAGAAAGTACTACTGATGATACTATACTATGAGGTCAGGCAGAGGGCATGGTGGTCCAACCTCAATACAAACTGCTGCTCCGCCCATATAATTGCTACTGTCTACCACGCTTTACCTGGGAGGGCCATTCACACACATGACCACATACATACAGCCAGCCAGACGCTCACGTGCGCGCACACACACACACACACACACACACACACCACCGAAGTTTCCGCTGACTATGTCAGTAGAGCTCCGTCCTACGAGAGGCCTTGTTGTTTTTTCACATCTCTCTCTCCTCCTCTCTTCTCTTCCTCTCTACAGTGTAATTTACTATCTGGCTTTCCACGTATTCTAATCAGCTGTGCTTTCAGTGGCCGCAGCATAATGGTCGTTTTCCTGTGTTTTCTCAAACAACTCCTGCCGCAGTCTGGCCTCTCTCCTCTCTCTCCTCTCTCTCTCTCTCTCTCTCTCTCTCTCTCTCTGTCGGCAAACGCCATCACTCCCGCCGACACTGTAATTTACAAATTCCTCCTTCTTGAGGCCCTGTTTTGACCGTGTGAGGAGACGGATTTGGAAAAAGCTTGAGCGGTTTTCTGAATGGCGATCAAGGCGTCACTTCCCCGACTTGGACAGTTTTCCTCATGTAGATAGGTGGTGATTGTTTCCTACTATATACGTTTTGACAGCCGAGTGAAGCCAGATGGCAATGGAAAAATATTTCTATATTCGGCATTCTACTTCACCATACATTCAACAATGGATTTACATAAACTTAAATACCACTTTCTGGATGCAGGGAGAAAATTAAACGTGAAGAAACATCATCTTCCCAAGACTTAGTTAGAAGAGCAATCCTGAACAGACACTTATTGAGATTAGCTGTTTTTTTTTTTGGGGGGGTGGGGGGGGTTGGCTGGGTTTTGTTAATTGATTCATTGTCCAAAGCAAGATAAGCAGCTGGTATTCTGACTTGAGATCCACACACTTATCTTGACATCTTATGCACGCCACACATCTCACATTGACGTCAACGAATGATTCACGTGGAAGTTCGAGTTGCACCCTTTAAAAAAAAAAATTTCTACTGAATCGGGACACCTCAGGGCATTCTAGCCTCGTGAATCTGTCCAGAGCCAAAACATCCATGTGGTTTCTAATAACACATTCCAGTGACCTCCAAGACCTCTCTTTGAACATGTGGGACAGTGGAGAGCTCTTGACTAACAGTCTCGGTCTGCTTTTGCGCGTGTGTTCGTGTGTGTGTGTGTGTCTCTGCCTTGCGTGTTAGTGTGTGTGCTTTTCATGTGTGTGTCTGCCATGTGTGTGTCTGCCATGAGTGTGTAGACCCCAGATTGTAACACTTCTAAGCAGAGCAGACGTGTTGGTTCGGGGGGGGGGGGGGATTCTTAAATTGAGTTCTTTCATTGGCTGCCGTTTCTGTTTCAGAGGCTGTGTCCGAAACGCCGCAGCATGCATCGTTAAGAATGTGACTGGGGCTCATAATACAACAACAACAACAACAACAACAACGAAGTTCTGTCGGCGGTCTTTCGCATACTTTCATATTTGCAGCGTTTCAACGTTGTAATACACTTAACTTCATAAACACACCACAAAGCGGAACATAATTCTATCTAACTACTGTTCCTTTAATATGGCAGTAAGGAGTTGTGTGGGTGGGCTTGGAACACACACATACACCTACTAGAACTGGGCGATAGGGACAGAAATCCATATCGATAAATGGACTAAATTAATAGGATAACGATATACAGAACGATACATTTATGACATTTGTAGTCCCATGTGGCTCGGTTGGTAGAGCATGGCACGTGCAACGCTGGGGTTATGGGTTCGATTCCCATGGGGAACCAGTACAAATATGTATGCACTCACTACTGTAAGTCAATCTGGACTAAAATGTAAACCATGTTTTTTTTTTAAATTATGTATTACCCTTTAAACTATTTAACTAGTTTGAATGTTGTAGCTATAAATGGACCCTTCGCTAAAACTCGCCCCAGAATTTTTGCCAACCAATCACAGCGCTGCAATGGATAGCAACTGTGGTCTAGTTCAGACACCTCGGTCGAGCACACGTTTCAAACACATGAAAGCCAATGACGGCAGTGGGGAAACCTCACAGTTTTATTTTATAAATGTATTGTTTAAATTGTTAAATAATTGATCAGTGCGCCAGTGGTACTTAATACTGTGATTCCTGAAATGCATGTTGATGGGAGTATTTTTCAAATCTGAAATTATACTTTTGTTACATTGTTTGCTAGCTCAGCTGGTTAGCTAGAGCTCAGTCTCATTGACCACCTAATGTAGCTAGCCATGTTATTAATAAATTCCATCTGTTGTCGACATCAGGATACAATTTGAGAGCACTAGTTAGCTTCAAAAGTGGTTATTAGCTTTGACTGCATGCTGACAAATTCAGAATCCTTCGGTAACAACACTACAAACATAATTTTACCAGGTTCCCGTGAAGCAATTGTAATGACAGTCCACCTCAACAGACCCAAGAGTTTCCTGTTTAGCAAGAGGTAGTCTGTGATTCATTTCACTGTGCATTAAAAACACAGTTTGAGATCATTGTGAGGGGATTTTGCCAGTGGGGAGGAGGAATTGGTCTTCCTGGGAATATATTGTCTGAGGTTGCAACAGTAACCAAGGGGGGCGGGGCTTAGTGAAGGTTCAATTGTCCCATTAACAGTCACCCATATTCTTTTTGGTTTATTGGCCATTAACACACACACACACACACACACACACACACACACACACACACACACACACACACACACACACACACACACACACACACACACACACACACACACACACACACACACTCACCTGGGTAGGACCAGGAATGCAGGACAGAACCCTCTCAATGTTCTCTGTGGTAACATCCACATCGTCTACTGCGACCAGGTTGTCACCTGGGACGAAGAAGAAAGTCTCACTCCCAGCGTCACGTTACATATAGACAACTTAGACTAAAAGGGGAATAGTGACATTCCTGTAAAAGTACGTTGCGCCACATTGTGTAACCTGTTCAGAAATAGTATAGTTTTGTTGAGGAGCACAGTGTTTGGCATGACAAGGAGGGGCAACTGGCAAAGAGTGGAACGTATACAAAACACACCGGTATCCAGTCAAGAGACACAGTCCACTTGTTGTTTCTTTTTGTAAAACAACGAGTTTCACCTGCCTCTCTGCAGACTCGTGCCCTTTCCAATCAACCCTAACACAGATTCCACCTTAGTTATTTCAGTTAGTTAACTAGTCTAATTGCTTTAGCATGGACTGGTAGGCTACATGAAAGTCATGGCTTTAAACACTAACTCATGTGGATAGTCTTTTGTATTCAGCAGTTTTGTTTTTTGCATTCCTTGGGCTGCCCAGAACAACAGTGCCCGGCCTCTACAAACTTCAAAACTATTTACTGTAAAACACAACGTTATAAGTCTAACTTTATTTAATATAAATGGCGTCAATAAATTAATTTATTGCATTCTATACCATTTGTATACGACTGATCCCGGTGGCTGTGTCTGGAATGGCAAAAGTAGTGCATTACATAAAGAGAAAAAGGTGCCATTTGGGACGTACCCAGAGTGATGGTTTTGTACACTCACCTATCAGTATCTGTGCACACTTGACGGCCGGGCTGTTGGGCACCAGGCCGTGGACAGTGATCCTCTCCTCCCTCCTCCCTGCGTGGTCTCCCTGGCCCCAGGACGGGCGATGCACCACCCCCAGAAGGGCCTCCAGTAGACCCCCTCTCTCCGGGGGAGGAGGGGAGCAGCTCCCCAGGCGTTTGGGGTTCAGGTAGAGAAAAACTTCCTTCAGCTGCTGGACCATCACCCCCACCCTCTGCCCCGCCTGGTTTTTCAAGATGGATACTGGACGAGATGACGAGTCTTCGCCTCCTCCGTCGGGCCCTCTGCTCTGGGATGGTCGCCGCTTCCTCCTAAGGATCCTGGCCAGTCTTTTTAGCTTGGGCTCTCCTTTGGTTGGAGCACCATCAGGAAGCTTCCTGGACTCGTCGCTGATGATCTCCGCTTCCTTCTCGCTGAAGCGGACGTGATTGGTGGAGAGGCCGTGATTGGCGGCTGCCTGAGCCAATGCCGCCGCTTCCTCTCCCTCGCTCAGTTCCAGGTAGAAGAGCTCACCGTTCTTCTGGACGTCGTCCAGCCATTCTGGCTCTAGGTCGCTGGGAGTGAACCGACAGAGCACGGAGTGAGTGAAACTGTGTGAGCAGAGCCAAAAGGGGTGGATTGTCTGTCCAGGAACTCCTTCAGACAAGGAGTATCAGGTTATTTGAGCACGAACAAGAAACACAACTCTGGCTTGCGGATTAAAAGTATGTCCTAATTATGCTGAACAAAAATATAAATGCAACATGTAAAGTGTTGTTCCCATGTTTCGTGAGCTGAAATAAAAGATCTCAGAAATGCTCCATATGCACAAAAAGCTTATTTCGCTCAAATGTTGTCCATAAATTTGTTTACATACCTGTTAATGAGCATTTCTCCGTTGCCAAGATAATCCATCCACCTGACAGGTGTGGCATATCAAAAAGCTGATTAAACAGCATGATCATTACACAGGTGCACCTTGTTCGGGGGACAATAAAAGGCCACTAAAATGTGCAGTTTTTTCACACAACACAATGCCACAGATGTCTCAAGTTGAGGGAGCATGCAATTAGCATGCTGACTGCAGGAATGACCACCAGAGCTGTTACCAGATAATTTAATGTTAATGTCTACCATAAGCCGCCTCCAACAATGTTTTAGAGAATTGGGCAGTACATCCAACCGGCCTCACAACCACAGACCACGTGTAACCATGCCAGCCCTGGAACACCACATCTGGCATCTTCACCTGCGGGATCATCTAAGACCAGTTACGAGGACAGCTGGTGAAACTGTGGGTTTGCACAACCGAAGAATTTCTGCACAAACTATCAGAAAGCGTCTCAGGGAAGCGCATCTGCATGCTCGTCATTCTCACCAGGGTCTTGATCTGAGTGCGGTACGGCATCATAACCAACTTCAGGTGGACAAATGCGCACCTTAGACGGCTATTGGGGAGGCATAAGCTACCGACAGAGAACACAATTGCATTTCATCGACGGCAATTTGAATGCACAGATACCGTGACGAGATCCTGAGGCCCATTGTCGTGCCATTCATCCGCCACAATCACCTCATGTTTCAGTATGATAATGCATGGCCCCATGTCGCAAGGATCTTCACACAATTCCTGGAAGCTGAAAATGTCCCAGTTCTCCCAAGGCCTGCATGCTCACCAGATATGCCTCATGCAGCGTGTTTGGAATATTCTGGATCGACGTGTACGACAGCGTGTTCCAGTTCACGCCAATATCAAGCAACATAGCCATTGAGTGGGACAACATTCCACAGGCCACAATCAACAGCCTGATCAACTCTATGCAAAGGAGATGTGTAATGCTGCATGAAGCAAATGGTGGTAACACCAGATACTGACTGGTTTTCTGATCCACGCCCCTACTTTTTTTTTAAAGGTATCTGTGACCAACAGATGCATATCTGTATTCCCAGTCATGTGAAATACATAGATTAGGGCCTCATGAATTTATAGCAATTGACTGATTTCCTTATATGAACTGTAACTCCGTAAAACATTTGAAATTGTTGCGCGTCACGTTTATATTTTTGTTCAGTGTCATTTAGAGCATATTAGCCGTCATCAGAATATGACAGATTAGTCTTTCTCATTTCCCCACTTCAATCCCCGTGTAAAAAAAAATGAGTCTTGCATGATAGATGCTATTCAAAATGGGTTAGTAACACAATTATACTACTGTACAACTACTGAACCTCTGTTAAACAGCCAAAAAGGTATGATAGTCCATCTTCTGCATTCTGTTCTGGATCAGCATTTAACCACAGTCAAGGGAGAGTGGTGACTGAAAAGCACATTTTTTAAGAGGACAACGATCATGTACATTGTATAAAGGTTTATAACATATAATGTTCTTATAATTTGATAATACTGGAAAACCGCTCCATTTGCATGGCGTTTTATTACCCCTATCAGCTTCTCTCGTACTCATCCTCAGGACATTTCTGTTCCAATTCATCATGTGGCATTTGGGGGAAGAAAGAAAACAACAGGACTGGAGAAAGACTGGATATTGTTTGTTTTTTAGTCAAGCAGAAGAAGAAAGAGGGAAACCCACACCCACACTATAACCCCCACCCCAAAAGAGAAAATGCCCCCAACTCTGAGAAAAACTGAAAAACTGAAAAAATTCAACCAGGCATTTTTTTCAGCCGGTCAGTCTCCCTCTAAATTAAGCTGTGTCGCCTCTGTGGTAGGCTCTTGGAAACCACATCCATAAATTCACGAAGGATGGTGAATAGCATATCATTATTTATGAAGGTTAAGTTTCCAAATTGGAAACAGAAATTTCCCAAACTCTGAAAGTAAAAAAAAAGAGTTGATTCAATAGGCCAAGAACAGTGCTACAGTGACTGTTCCTTTTGCTTCAACCATCTTTTCCCTTTCAATACCCTCTGCATCCCAAATGGAACCCGTATCCCCATTTATGAACCGGGTGGTTCGAGCCCTGAATGCTGATTGGCTGACAGCCATGGTATATCAGACCGTATACCACGGGTATGACAAAACATGTATCTTTACTGCTGTAATTATGTTGGTAACCAGTTCATAATAGCAATAAGGCACCTGGGGGGGGGGGGGGGGGGGGGTATAATTAAGGTTTAGGGTAGCCTCGTGGTTAGAGCGTTGGGCCAGTAACCAAAATGTTGCTGGATTAAATCCCACAGTTGACAAGGTAAAAAATAATCTGTCGTTCTGCCCCTGAACGAGGCAGTTAACTGGCTGTTCCAGGTAGGCCTTCATTGTAAATAACAAATGGTTCTTCTTAACTGACTTCCCTAGTTAAATAAAGGTTACACATCAGAATGAATGCATGAATGAGCCTTTATAGCTTAATGAGAGTATATTAAAAAGTGTTTGGATGTTATTAAACAGATGGGATACAGCAAACCCAAAATCATGCATTAACCAAGACTACTCTTCCCCTGTGTGTGGACGGTGGTTAATGCATGATTTTGGCGGAAAGTTCGAGATGCATGCAGATGCGCGCGAGTTCCCGAGACAGCAGGGCGACGGACATGGAGACTGTGCATGGCAAAATGAGCGATAATGAATCAACAGACAGTCAGTCCGAGTACTCCGAGTAAGAAAAACATGTATATTATTGCTTGTTGCTTTAGAAGAGACAGAAAGAAAAAACATTGGGCTGTGCCCAATACCATGTTAGCTAGCTAGTCATCTTCCATCAGCTGCCAGTTCCACCTCAACTTCATAACTTGACAACCGAGGCAGATCACTGGAAGCGACTAGGTTGCACACTCACTGTAAAGTGGTGTAGTGGTTGCCGAGTGCCTGTTGATTCACTATCGCTCATTTTGCAATGCACATTCTCCCTGTCGTCACCCTGCTGTCTCGGGGGCTCGCGCGCATCTGCATGCATCTCGAGCGTTCCGCCAGACTTTTTAGTAGCCATTATTCAATGTATTAAATGTGTTCGACAACAAGCTACAAGTTACTCTAAACTTCCAAGTAAATCAGTTCGAGATAGTTGAATGAGCATTGGCAGTCTTTCGCCATGTTGTCTGCATACGTGAACTACAACTTTGCCACGTGACAAAAATTGTCTCGGTGTGGTTGGCTGATCTTCACGTTGCCATGACAACGTGGACGCTTTCCTTTTGCTGGATAGAAAAAAGACGAGGGGCACAGAATCACCCATGCCCCACCTAGACACAAATGTACGTGCAATAAAAAGAGGTTGACTGAATGCATGTTTCAATGCAACAACTTTGTTAGTAACAAAAAAATGCACTACCTCTTATTGACTAAGCCTAAACTAAGCAAACAACATAACATTTGTAGGATAAACTCTGCTTAATGTGATACAAATGTATCTCATATTTGCAGAGTATCTAATGAAATCACAAAGGTTGCAAAATCTAAATAGCTTGTTAAATTGTACACTATCTCCCTATGAATAAGATGGGCATGGGTTGAGCACTTCTGTTTCCCCCGCCCCCTCCCCCTCCCCACGAACTGCACGAGGCCTTTAAATCCTCTATGGCATTCACAGTGCTTTAAACAAAGCAACAATAGTCAATGCGAGAAGAAACACAAAAAAAACGTCTCAATAGTTTACCAAAACGTCTACATAACATTTTCATATAAACTCCCCTCATCGTTGCCATAGCATGCATAAATATACTGACCTGTATAGAAGCACACTGCGTATGGAATCAAAGTCTTCTAAATTCTTAGAAAATGGTGTGGACGTTTCTCCATCTGTAGCAATGTTAAACATGATTTATATTTCATATTTTCACGGACAGGATGAGTTTAACATAGATTAGCAAGGCTTTCAAACTACACTTTTCCATTCCAGACAAAAGTTCAGATGGTTTAAAATGAATAGTGCCGTTTAGGACCGGTTGTCTGCCAGCAGTCTTCTTCTACATATTTAAATACATTTTAAAATGTTTAAATCCCCAGTCGTGGTCCGGTATTGAAGGAAGAATCCGTGCACTAGTCAGAATGAATAACCTGGTCTAATGCTGCTGTCGATCCAAAAAAACAGAATAAACTTTCCTCACGTCAATCACTGACACAAGGGCACGCAGTTCCTCCCCGATGCTTTTGAAGACGAGAAGAAAGCGGCCCTGAATACTTCTCCAGACTCCAGTATGTTCAGCAAGCTCAGTAGCACATGCACGAGTTGAGCCGCTTCTTGTCGAGCGGGTGTACTTGGCAGGTGGCGTAAAACGCCGCCTCTTTTGCTCAATAGATGCAACTATGAATTCACTACTAGGCTATACAAGCCTTTGTTGTAGCACTTCATATCTATTTTGTTAATATGTATTTGTTTGTATGGTACAATTGTAACAATTACGAAAAACACGTATTACACTCTTCCTGAATAATGTCGAATTTATGTACAGAAAAATGTATACTTCTGTTGTTTATTTTATTTGTCGCTTGTGCAGTATGTCAAAGGTGGGGTGCGGTCACAATTATTAAACAAATTATCAAGATTGAGATCTACGTTACCAATTTATATTAATGAATAACGTTCACAAGTACATAATGCTGGTACCACTCTGGCTATACTCCCTTCCTCCAAATCCCCAGGGGAAACAAGGAACGGTCATCAAAAGCAGAGATCAAAAGAGTAAACTCTTCAATCTCTACCCTCTTCGCGCTCAAAAAGGAGTACTAAAATCTTATCATCGTGGATAGCGAGACAAAACACTTTAGAAACACATTTCTCAAGTCAAAAACTATAGAAATGATCCATGAAAGTATAGTTCTGCTCTTCATTGCAGCTATGCTCCAGTTCTTGTACCAGGAGCATACTATTTTCAGTCATGGTGACAACACCAAATCTAAGTTGTACAGACAGAAGAAAACGCCGACAAAACGTTTTTGTTATTCTTGTTCCGAAAAAACATAACAATTACTCACTAAATGAAAGATACAAGTCAGATATTAAATACCCACAATGCTATCTGGTGTCACAGTCAACGCATCATACAGTTCATTGGCTGAGTAATGTTGACAGTGAGAGTAGTCAACGTGGTAGCTCCTTGTGGGCGTGAAGCCAACTGTGGCTCGGATGAAAATCTAGCATCAGAGTTGAATGACTTTGTGTTCGGGATTAGTCATAGTGGCTGTATACTGACATTCAAAACATTACAAATAATATCCTTATCAAGAGTACTTTGTTTTAAAGAGATGGGAAGAAATTATTTTGAAGTTTGTTAACAAGCAAGCGCTCAAACAAGTGTATGTATATTAAATGTGTCTGGCGAGAAATAGGAGATTTTCAGAGTACTCTGTCAAAATTGTCCGACTGCCACAAAACGACCATCTAGCAAGTCAAATGTGCTCAACGTTGAATGTTTTAAAAAGGTATCATTCATTTTGCATACGATTTAAAACTTTCTAACCAGTCAAAATCATTTTTCATTAAATTTGATGATATTTGAATGAAACTAGATCAAGTAGTATGACCAAAGTATGAACAATGACTGTTGCTTCTACACTTCTAAAGTGTGATCAAAAAATTACTGAGCCCTCCCCCTTGTCAAGCACATGGATTCAGGAGGTGGGATCATCAATTCCATGACAAAGGTCCTTTTCCCCAGATTACTCAATTTGGCTGGGCAGCCAGCTCTAGGAAGAGTCTTGGTAGGTCCTAACTACTTCCATTTAAGAATGATGGAGACCACTGTGTCCTTGGGGACCTTCAAAGCTGCAGACATTTTTTTGTGATCTAAAAAAGATATATTTCAAGGAAAACATTTTTATATAATTTGTTAAATGTTTAGCGAACATAATATAATGTAAAATTATGCCTTACGGTTTCTGTAAAATAATAAACGTGGCATCAGAAGATAACATACCATCCAATGAGGTGTTGAGGGAAAGACATTACCTATAGATTGGACATAATCGTAGAGATAACAGGAAATACACTATAGCTCAAAGTGGCTACATCGGAATGATGGCTTGCACAGGAAAAACTGTACATTTCTAACATTTAATTAAATCAAATCAAATGTGCCACATACGCCGAATACAACAGGTGTAGGTAGACCTTCCCGTGAAATGCTTACTTAGACCTTAACCAACAATGCAGTTCAAGAAATAGAGTTAAGAAAATATTTACTAAATAAACTAAAGTAAAAAATGAAAGGGAACACAAAATAGCCCATTTGATTAATTGTTCAGACGTCTTATAGCTTGGGGGTAGAAGCTGTTAAGGAGCCTTTTGGACCTAGACTTGGCGCTCCAGTACCACTTGAGTGCTGTAAGCAGAGAAAACAGTCTATGACTTGGGTGACTGGAGTCTGCCAATTTTTTGGGCCTTCCTCTGACACCTAGTATATAGCGCCTTACGTCGGATCCCGAGTAGTTGCCATACCAGGCGGTGAGGTGATGCAACCGGTCAGGATGCTCTCGATGGTGCAGCTGTAGAACTTTTTGAGGATCTAGGAACCCATGCCAAATCTTTTCAGTCTCCTGAGGGGGAAAAGGCGTTGTCGTGCCCTCTTCACGACTGTCTTGGTGTGCTTGGACCATGATAGTCTGTTGGTGATGTGGACACCAAGGAACTTGAATCTCTCGACCCTCTCCACTACAGCCCAGTCGATGTGAGTGGAGGCGTGTTCGGTGATGAGCATTGTGGGCACTATGGTGTTGAACGCTGAGCTGTAGTCATTGAACAGCATTCTCACACGTTCAATGAACAGCATTTACGGTTGAGATTTAATGATGTTAGTAAGGAATCGATATCATGTCAGTCAGAAGTTCAATGGTAGGCGACAGCCACATGGTGGTACTGTTGCGTTGCCTAGGCACCCCCCATACCTCTTGCCTACAGCTATAGTTATGGAATTGTTTGTGTGACAGGGTCCGCGTCTCGCCCGCGGCCAGAAGCTTCCACGATTACCGCCCTCTTCTGGTTTATGTCATTTCATCAGCCCCTTTCAAAGAATATACATTACTTTCCACTGTTCGATTGTCATGTTCTGGTGTCCTTTAATGCATTTAAATCAAATACTTTGCCAGTAGTCATTTTTGATGAAATTGCCAAATCTACTGGCAAACTATTCAATTTAGACTCTGTCCCAGCACCCCCCTGTATATATTGTTATTTTTTTACTGCTCCTCTTTAATTACTTGTTACTTTTATCTCTTATTCTTATCCATATTTTTTTTAAACTGCACTGTCGGTTAGGGGCTCGTAAGTAAGCATTTCACTGTTAGGTCTACACCTGTTCTATTCGATGCATGTGACTAATACAATTTGATTTGATTAGGAAGGGCAGTTGATGTCACTGCACTTAACGAGAATGCCACCCAAATCTTCCACAAGGTGGAAGCAGATTGTCCATTTGTATTTACCTGCTGGACAGACATAGTATCTCAGACAGCTGGAGGGTGCATCCCAAATGGCACCCTATTCCCTATAGAGTGCACTACATTTGACCAAAGCAACTTTATAGGGAATAGAGTGCCAATTGAGATGCAGAGAGAAATAACCTCTAAATCCCAGAGGTTTGTTTGAGTTATGTTCTACTGCAATCTTACATGCTTGAGGTATAGAAGTTAAGTTTCCCCGGACCACGGCTACAGGATCAGATGATCATTTCCCTACCCTTAACCATCAAGAGGTGGGAGATATATCTGACCCTGTATCAGTGGTTATCATGCAGATCCTACTCCTGCAAAAAGGTGGTTGGACCCATCTACTCATTAGGGTTTATGTGTAAAGATGATAATGTTGTGTAAAATTGCATTTTAAAAAAAATAAATAAATCAATACATAGAGTGATGGATGAAAGTAGTTTCATGTTTGTTTTATATCCCAGTAAATCTTATTTGGTTTACGTGTTGTAAACCTTGTCAATCACACACACCTCAATGTCAACGCTAATATATAAGAGGGACAGAGACTTGATGAAATCTTAGGAAAAAACACAATAAAACAAGTTTATTGATTCACGTAATTATTTGGGGGCTTTATTTTATACAACATACCAGAAAGTATTGATACCCCTTGACTTATTCCACATTTCTTTACAGCCTGAATTCAAAATGGATGAAATATTTTTTTTCTCCTCACACAAAATCCCCATAATGACAAAGTTAAAAACGAAATTAAGAAATATCTAATTTACATAAGTATTCACACCCCTGAGTCAATACTTTGTAGAAGCACCTTTTTGGCAGCAATTACAGCTTTGAGTCATCTAGGGTATGTCTGCATCAGCTTTGCATATATCTTCATCAAATTTAAATTCAGGCTGTAACACAACATGTGAAATACGTCAAGAGTTATGAATACATTTTGAAGGCGCTAGATTGCACATTAACTAATCATTGTGTAGTGTAGGGGCTCCCGAGTGGCGCAGCAGTCTAAGGCACTGCATCTCAGTGCTAGAGGCGTCACTACAGACCCTGGTTTGATTCCAGGCTGTATCACTGCCATAGGGCAGTGCACAATTGGTATCAGAGTGTCGTCCGGGTTAGGGTTTTGCCGGGGCAGGCTGTCATTGTAAATAAGAATTTGTTCTTAACTGACTTGCCTAGTTAAATAAAAAATAAATAAAGTAGTCTTGCCAAAGTGAGGTTGCAGGAACGGACTCCATCCCGTCGCTATTCTTACTTTTCTTCGGCATTAATCAAACCTGTATAGCCTGAAAAGAATGATAAGATAAACATTTACTTGTACAGAGTGGCTACGACCTGTGTTTGCCCTTTTTCCGTGCAATAAACAATCTTATGCTCTGTGGCATGTGTTACTTTATGCAGCTGCTTCTCCCACTCCTCAGCAGCTGTTGCTCCCACTCCTCAGCAGCTGCTTCTCCCACTCCTCAGCAGCTGCTTCTCCCACTCCTCAGCAGCTGCTTCTCCCACTCCTCAGCAGCTGCTTCTCCCACTCCTCAGCAGCTGCTTCTCCCACTCCTCACTTATCTCTGCTTTGAACGTTCCAAAAACATTAAGACATGATCAACATGTACAAACCACGTAGTCTAGGGTTAATCTAAGGATATTGAAGTCAACAAGTAGTAATAACAAGTAGTAATAACTGGGTAATAATAATATTACTGGTTGGAACAGTAGTAGTAACCAGAAAATGCCCTATTTATACAGTACCAGTCAAAAGTTTAGCAAGTTCTCTCATTACACCCCGCTTTTCCGCAAAGTCCACTGGCTTCCAGTTGAAGCTCACATCCACAACGAGAACATGGTTGTAAGTGGTGCGTAACTGGCAGCAGGGAAGTCAGGCGCAGGAGAGCAGAAATGGGTAACAGCCGGAGCACTTTAATGATGCCAACACAAACGGAACCCAGAACAGCAAAATACAGGTTGAAACAACTCGTCGCCAACCAGTCAGAAATGCACAAAACACTTACAACAAACAATTCCACACACAGACATGGGGGGGAACAGACGGTTATATACACATCAAATAAATGAGGGAATGTAAACCAGACGTGTGGGAAAACAAGACAAAATAAATAGAAAATGAAAGGTGGATCGGCGATGGCTAGAAAACCGGTGACGCCGAATGCTGCCCGAACAAGGAGAGGAACCGACTTTGGCAGAAGTCGTGACAATGGTGCTTACCTACAGAACAGAAAGAGGAACTGCCCCTCCCTACCTTCAGGCTATGATCAAACCCTACTCCCTCCATTCTGCCACCTCAAGTCTCTTGGCCCTCCCCACCCCTACAGAGGGCAGCTCCCGTTCATCCCAGTCCAAGCTCTTCTCTGTCTTGGCACCCCAATGGTGGAACCAGCTTCCCCCTGAAGCTAGGACAGCAGAGTCCCTTCTCATCTTCTGAAAACATCTGAAACTCTCCCTCTTCAAATAGTATCTTAAATAATCCCCCCCCCCCAAAAAAAATTATAATAAAAAAAGTTTGAATTTGCCGCTTGAATGCTGAGTGAGCGTTTGTCATGCGGCAAGCGTATCCTATCCGGACGAGGGCCAACCCTGTGGAACGAGACATCTGTAAAAACATCCGCTGCGCTGATGGCATGGTGGCCCAGAATGAGTGTGATTGCTATGAGGATTTGTCATAACAACAGCAGATCTACAAACGGTTTGAGATCCAAACGGTTTGGCCTACGAACTAATATGACCACTCTATAGAATGCGGAAACAACCCCAACAAGTGTCAAGGGACTCGCCTAAAGGTAACCCATAGAAATGAACTGACGTATGGAGGTAGTTTTGTGCCAACAAAAATAAGGGGTTACATATGTGAGGGGTTAAAATATTTCCTGAGCTTTCTTATATCTCCTAGACAGACACTTCAAAACCTTGTTCCTTATTCATTTTTGGACATTTATGAATGTGTTATTCAATGCATTTCTATGGGCTATAGTATTAAAGGTCAAATGTAATATTTTATCAAATAATTTTTTAAATATTTTTGGGGGATACCTAAAGGGGTCCAAATAGCTAAATGATCCATGGTATGACTTTCTTAAAACAATTCCACATGTCAAGCTTAGAATGCGATTCAGCAGTTGTTATATTGAGTTGAAGTGTTGCAGCAAAAAAACGGAAAAACAAGACAAAACATTGATAGCGCTTGTTTGATTGGACCAAATAGGTGAATATGTTATGAAAAGATTAACAAAAGTTTGGACACACCATTCAAGGGTTTTACTTTTCACTATTTTCCACATTGTAGAATAATATTAATAGTGAAGACATCAACACTATGAAATAACACACATGAAATCATGTAGAAACCAAAAAAGTGTTAAATTAAAATATATTTATATGAGATTCTTCAAAGTAGCCACCCTTTGCCTTGATGACAGCTTTGCACACTCTTGGCTTTCTCTCAACCAGATTCATGAAGTGTTCACCTGGAATGCATTTCAATTAACAGGTGTGCCTTGTTAATGAGTTTGAGCCAATCAGTTGTGTTGTGACAAGGTAGGGGTGGTATACAGAAGATAGCCCTTTTTGGTAAAAGACCAAGTCCATATTATGGCA
The DNA here is from genome assembly GCF_002021735.2 of Oncorhynchus kisutch. Taxonomy (NCBI): domain Eukaryota; kingdom Metazoa; phylum Chordata; class Actinopteri; order Salmoniformes; family Salmonidae; genus Oncorhynchus; species Oncorhynchus kisutch. Next base: position 24,150,833 of record NC_034182.2, read on the forward strand.
AGAACAGCTTAAATAAGCAAAGAGAAACGACAGTCCATCATTACTTTAAGACAAAGATCAGTCAATCCAGAAAATGTCAATAATTGGAAAGTTTCTTCCAAGTGCAGTAGCAAAAACGAATAAGCGCAATGATGGAACTGTCTCATGAGGACTGCCACAGGAATGGAAGACCCAAAGTTACCTCTGCTGCAGAGGATAAGTTCATTAGAGTTACCAGCCCCAGAAATTGCAGCACAAATAAATGTGTCACAGAGTTCAAGTAACAGACACATCTCAACATCAACTATACAGAGGAGACTGCGTGAATCAGGCCTTCATGGCCAAATTGCTGCAATGAAACCACTACTAAAGGACACCAATAAGAAGAAGAGACTTGCTTGAGTCAAGAAACATGAGTAATAGACATTAGACCGGTGGAAATCTGTCCTTGGTGTGATGAGTCCAAATTTGAAATGTTTGGTTCCAACCACCGTGGTTTTGTGAGATGCAGAGAAGGTGAACGGATGATCTCCACATGTGTGGTTCCCACCGTGAAGCATTGAGGAGGAGGAGGTGGATGGTGTGGTGGTGCTTTGCTGGTGATTATTTGGAATTCAAGGCACACTTAACCAGCATGGCTACCACAGCATTCTGCAGCGATACGCCATCCCATCTGGTTTGCACATTTGATTTTCAACAGGACAATGACCCAAAACACACCTCCAGGTTGTGTAAGGGCTATTTGATCAAGAAGGAGACTGATGGAGTGCTGCATCAGATGACCTGGCCTCTATGGATGTTGTAGAGCATGAACCTGAAGAAGCGGGTCACTATTTTGATGTTTACAAAGAACTACAGGATGTTGTCCAGGGTCACGCCAAGGTTCTTTGCACTCTGGGAGGGTGACACTTTGGAGTTGTCAACTGTGATGGAGAGGTCTTTGAGAGGGCAGGCCTTCCCCGGGAGGAAGGGAAGTTCCGTCTTGTCGAGGTTGAGCTTGATGTGGTGGGCCGACATCCAAGTTGAGATATCTGCCAGGCATGCAGAGATGCGTGTCGTCACCGGGTAAGGAGAAAGTAGTTGAGCATCATACGCATAGCAATGATAGGAGAGACCATGTGAGGATATGACAGCGCCGGGTGACTTGGTTTACAGAGAGAAGAGGAGAGGGTCTAGAACCGAGCCCTGGGGGACACCAGTAGCGAGAGTAAGTGGTGCAGAAACAGATTCTCTCCATGTCACCTGGTAGGATGCAATCCAAGAGTGTGCATAACCTGAGATGCCCAGCCCTGAGTGGGTGGAGAGGCGGATCTGATGGTTCATGGTGTCAAAGGCAGAGGACAGATCTAGGAGGATGACTTCATAGGAGAGAGTCAGCTTTGGCAGTGCAGAGAGCCTCCGTGACACAGAGAAGAGCAGTCTCGGTTGAGTGACCCGTCTTGAAGCCTGACTGGTTAAGGGTCAAGAAGATTGTTCTGAGAGAGATAACAAGAGAGTTGATCAGAGACAGCACGCTCAAGTGTTTTGGAAAGAAAAGAAAGGAGGGATACCGGTCTATAGTTTTTCAGATGAGTCGAGTGTTGGTTTCTTGAGGAGGGGAGCAACTCGGGCCATTTTGAAGTCAGAGGGGACGCAGCCAGTGGTCAGGAATGAGTTGATGAGGGAAGTGAGGAATGGGAGAAGGTCTCCAAAGATGGTCTGGGGAAGGGAGGAGGGGATGGGGTTGAGCAGGCACGTTGTTGGGTGGCCTAGTCTCATGATTTCATCTGGAGAGAGAGGGGAGAAAGGGGTCAAGGCGTAGGGTAGTTCTGTGTGAGTGAGACCAGTGGACTCAATAGGCTGAGTGAATGATTAGCGGATGTCGCCAACCTTTTTTTCAAAGTGGTTGACAAAGTCATCAGCAGAGGAGGAGGGAGGAGGGAGGGGGTGGATGATTAAGGAGGGAGGGGAACGTGGGGGAAAAAACGATGCTCGGCTGCTTTCTCTTCTAACAACATGACAGACAGAATTAAATCACTTGTGATTATTGCATTGTTTGCTCTATAACCCATTCTTTCATACGCCACCGTGATATACAATAAGGCCATGAATACAAAACAAAAACAAGTCACACAGTGGCAGAATAAATTCAACTCCACTTACCTTTGTTTCATCACAAAACCGGAGAGGACATCTGTCCAGTGAAGTTCACAAAGCAAATATTGCATGTAACAAAGATAATCTGCAGCATGGTCAAGCAAGTTCATGTTTGACAGTTTACTAAACAACTATTAGAACTGATTTAGAACCACAGAGTTACAGCAAATCTGCACAAAGACAATGAGCACTGCCTCTGCTATTCCAGCACCTTTTTATCTTAAACATTTAAACATAATCAAATCAACGAGGCTATATATGCTTTGTTTAATACACTGAAAACAAAAAGATACCCCCCCCAAAAAACGATTTGGTCCAATCAAAGGTTGCCTAAATATCACATACTGGGACAGAGGGGCACTGTTCCCCTCGCTCGGCTGCTTTCTCGGGTTAGATTCAGACGCTTTCGATTTGAAGGGAAGATCATAAAATCACAGAGAGGAAAGATAAATAATGTATCATTTTTATTGGTCTGGCTTCCCTTGGCAACGATAAATGCACACCACTGATAATATAGCCAGGTATGTTCATTATCTAGCTACATCAAATGGAGACACCAGACAAAGTATTTTTTAGGCTTAATGTTAAAACAAATGAAAATGAAAATAACCTCATAAAAGATTATATTCTCTACTGTCACCTCATATTCATCACTTGATCTCAAATCCAAAATGCCGGAGTATAAATTCCTCATTAAAATGGTAGCCTCACTGCCCAAACACATACTGTACTGTGTGGTGAGGAGTCGATGTTGTCGGCTTCATTTCTTGCCTGAGATGTTTTCATTTTGTGACAGGACGTTTTCTTTTTATGCTTGATCATTTCATTTGTTATCAGCATAATTTGTTTTTTTCGCCTCTCCTGAACTCTTTCCAAGGCAGATTTTACCGCCTGTGTTGAAATTGTGAGTGGGTGGGGTCTTCCCAAATTGGCTTTGAATGGATGATTTGGATTGGATTTTAAAAAACGCAGGCTTCCTTCTTTTCACTTTTTCATAAAGCCCAGTAATGTGGGGTGAATGGAACGTTGTTGACCCTCTGTATATGTTTTATATTGTGGTGCCAGCATCATGTTATGTGCATCCTAACGGTAGCTACAGCTTAAGCCCCTCTTACCTCAAGAGTAAGTAACATAACAGACCATGATGGTGGCTAGTTTCATAAACCATCATGTGTAATTTAAACTTAGCCATTCATGCACATGCTGTCTCCGGTCTCTCTCCATGTCTTGTGTTCAGACCAGACGCTACACATTTTGTTGTCCTCTCTCGGTCTCTCGCTCGCTTCCTCTCTGATAGTCTTGACCATCTCAGAGCGGTGCCAAGGCCTGCGACTCTCCTCTCCTCTCCTTTAGAGCGAGTTACTAATATTGACAACTTGAGGTTGTTATGCAGTTGCTTCTCGCCTAAGTAACATTCACAAGTTGTGTTTTTCTCCCTCCTAGTCTTGAACATCTGTGCTGTTACTTCTCCTTTCAATGGTTTGAGATGAGTTTTTCACAACTTTGCATGAAAAATAAATGTCTTTCATAACTCTTCAACAAGCTGAAAGCTTGAAAATTCCTTTTTAGTTAAGAAATTAATAGGAATACAGCACCAGTGTCCAACTCGACTCGGAGGACACGTTTAGACTTAGATGGGCAACTTGGGACACATTAGGAATGAAAATATAATTTCCACCTCCAGAAATTAGTCCAATAACATATTGGTAAAATTATTTGTTTAAATAATTGTTTACATATTTTTAACAGATATTATCAGGTATGCTATTAGCAATGAGCATTATTACCTTTAGCCCAACTAATGCAGCATAGTATATTATATGGATAAATAAATGGGCTGAAGCATGGGGTTGCCTATCTGTAATTACCCTATTAGACTTATCGATAACACTTTACTTGACACAGAGTCATAACCATGTCATAACATGGTCGTAACACTGTCATGACCCATATATTTACAACCTGTCGTGACATATATTGTGCTATTTTATGGCTGGTTATGACACCTACATAAGATTGAGTTCAAACAAGTTTTTTTCCTTTCCAAGAAGTTTCCTTTCATGTGAAAGTTTGTTTCTTAAACCCTTTGTTGTTGTAATGAATTCTTTACAGTCATGTTTTCACCCCATCATATTTTAAACAACTTATAGTAAATACACATTAAGCATTATGACCATCATAATCATATTAGCCAGATGGGCATGTACTGTACGTGATAGGCCTTTATATCAGTCATCAGTCAAAAAGAGGGTGTCTTGTCCTGCTCCTGAAATCTGCTCCTGCATTCATCCCAGTCAGAAGCAACAGAACATTGGGTTAGGTGCATGTCTAACATGAATGTGTGCACAATTACAATGATAATTTAATATGGTCAATTAAAAATATATAAATATATGTCACAACAGGTCTAAATATGTCATGACAGTGTTATAACCTGTTATAAAATGGTCATGACAAGTTATGGCAGCTGTTATGACATATACAAGAGTATGTGGACACCTCTTCAAATGAGTGGATTTGGCTATTTCAGCCACACCCGCTGCTGACAGGTATATGAAAATCAAGCACACAGCCATGCAATCTCCAGAGACAAACATTGGCAGTAGAATGGCCTTACTGAAGAGCTCAGGTACTTTCAACGTGGCACCGTCATAGGATGCCAACTTTCCAACAAGTCAGTTTGTCAAATTTCTGCCCTGCTAGACCCAGTCAACTGTAAGTTCTGTTATTGTGAGTTGGAAATGGCTAGGAGCAACGGCTCAGCCACAAAGTGGTAGGCCACACAAGCTCACAGAACGGGACTGACAAGTGCTGAAACGCGTAAAAATCGTCTGTCCTCAGTTGCAACACTCACTACTACTAAGTTCCAAACTGCTTCTGGAAGCAACATCAGCAGAAGAACTGTACGTTGGGCGCTTCATGAAATGGGTTTCCATGGCCGAGCAGCCACACACAAGCCTAAGATCACCATGCGCAATGCCAAGTGTTGGCTGGGGTGGTGTAAAGCTTGCCGCCATTGGACTCTGGAGCAGTGGAAACGCATTTCTGGAGTGATGAATCATGCTTTACCATCTGGCAGTCCGACTGACAAATCTGAGTTTGGCGGATGCCATGAGAACCTGCCCCAATACACAATGCTAAATGTAAAGTTTGGTGGAGGAGGAATAATGGTCTGGGGCTGTTTTTCATGGTTCGGGCTAGGCCCCTTAGTTCCAGTGAAGGGAAATCTTAACGCTACAGCATATTATGACATACTAGATACGATTCTGTGCTTCCAACTTTGTGACAACAGTTTGGGGAAGGCCCTTTCGTGTATCAGCATGACAATGCCCCTGTGCGCAAGGCGAGGTCCATACAGAAATGACTTTGGAAGAACTTGACTGGCCTGCACAGAGCCCTGACCTCAACTCCATCGAACACCTTTGGGATGAATTGGAAAGCCGAGTGCGAGCCAGGACTAATCAACCAACATCAGTGCCCCACCTCACTAATGCTCTTGTGGCTGAATGGAAGCAAGTCCCTGCAGCAACATTCCAACATAAAAAATAAAAAAAATATATATATATATATATACTTCACCTTTATTTAACCAGGTAGGCCAGTTAGGCCAACACATAAACAAACGTACAGTCAATAACACAATAGAAAAATCTATGTACAGTGTGTGCAAATGTAGAAGAGTAGGGAAGTAAGGCAATAAATAGGACTTAAGAGGTGAAATAATTACAATTTAGCATTAACACTGGAGTGATAGATGTGCAGAAGATAATGTGCAAGTAGAGATACTGGGGTGCAAAAGAGCAAGAGGGTAAGTAATAATATGGGGTTGAGGTAGTTGGGTGTGCTATTTACAGATTGGCTGTGTACAGGTGCAGTGATCGGTAAGCTGCTCTGACAGCTGATGCTTAAAGTTAGAGAGGGAGCTATAAGTCTCCAGCTTCAGTGATTTTTGCAATTTGTTCCAGTCATTGGCAGCAGAAAACTGGAAGGAGAGGCTGCCAAAGGAAGTGTTGGCTTTGGGGATGACGAGTGCAGACCAGTGAAATATACTTGCTGGAGCGTGTGCTATGGGTGGGTGTTGCTATGGTGACCAGTGAGCTTAGAAGGCGGGGCTTTACCTAGCAAAGACTTACAGATAACCTGGAGCCAGTGGGTTTGGCGACAAATATGTAGTGAGGGCCAGCCAACAAGAGCATGCAGGTCGCAGTGGTGGGTAGTATATGGGACTTCTGGTGACAAAACGGATGGCACTGTGATAGACTGCATCCATTTTGCTGAGTAGAGTGATGGAGGCTATTTTGTAATTGACATCGCCAAAGTCAAGGATCGGTAGGATAGTCAGTTTTATGAGGGCATGTTTGCTAGCATAAGTGAAGGAGGCTTTGTTGCGAAATAGGAAGCCGATTCTAGATTTAATTTTGGATTGGAGATGCTTAATGTGAGTCTGGAAGGAGGGTTTAGTCTAACCAGACACCTAGGTATTTGTAGTTGTCCACATATTCTAAGTCAGAACCGTCCAGAGTAGTGATGCTAGTCGGGCGGCAGGGTGCGGGCAGCAATCGGTTGAAGAGCCTGCACTTAGTTTTACTAGCATTTAAAAGTAGTTGGAGGCCACGGAAGGAGAGTTGTGTGGCGTTGAAGCTCGTTTGGAGGTTTGTTAGCAGTGTCCAAAGAAGAGAACAGAACAAACAGAACATTGTTTTTTGAGGATAGCCTGCTGAAGTTGTTCGAGATATGTTCAGTTTGCAACGGAACATGCAACATAGAGAATACCAGCAAGGGGACCCTCAGCATCACGCAGACATGCCTTTGCTGTGAGCATTCCTATAAAAGGTGATGATTCATTCAAAACACCCATACATATATGTGCCTGAAGATGCTAAACTTGTTTATGTTCATTAATGGTCAATTACCATGAGACCGGCAGTCTTTTGCGTGACAATATCCGGCTAACATTTCATGAACGCCACATCCCTAATCTGAAGTGAAATAGAAAGGTGAATGCAGCGATCTGGTTGGTTCCACCACGCTAATCATTATAACCATTGATCATGTAATTAGTGCTCTGTGTGTGTGTTTGACCGACCAGTATCTTTGATGAGGGGCCAGAAGTTGATCTACGCTGCCATGCCCATAAATGGGGCACTGGCAAAGACCTTACCTCCAGCCTCACCTCTTGCCTGCTCACCAAAGGTCATCGATGCGGAGACCAGAATTAAGTTAAGTCTGACCTGTTCAAACTTCAACATAGTATATGTTTGTCAGATATCACCTATCCTAACTGCCATTGGTAATAAATCAGTGACCGTATGCGTTCACAGATTCATCTATGGATCCAGCACACGGAGGCTTGTAATATGATGTGATGGAGTCATGACCGACAGACAGGCTGGATACTGATGTCTCTGAATGGAGAGAGACCTGGCTCTCAACACATCCACAATTTGGGACTGAAGGTGATAACTAATAATATATTACAACAGAAATGTCCAGTATTTGCAACACCCTTTTCATTCCATGTGTCACTGATGAACTCTGCCTCAACCGTGTCTGTTTCTAAAGACGGAGAGGGATGTAGATGCATTTGCCAGTCGCTCCTTGATGGGCACAAAGCTCAAGACGCGACCTTCCCTTTCCTCTGGTATGTATTTAGCACACATGATAACACATCACTCCTGACAGACAAAAGCAAAAACTCTTACATAAAGGTAGCAGCCTCTACATGAGCAATCTGACATGCTGCATAGCAGAGGTTCACAAACTTTTTTTACTCAGGCCCCCCTTCAAGCATCGGGGAACACACCTTCAAAAACTCAGTGCCTCTTTGCTTGATATCATGGGAAAAATCAGAAGATGTCAGCCAAGACCTCAGAAACAAAATTGGAGACCTCCACAAGTCTGGTTCATCCTTGGGAGCAATTTCCAAACGCCTGAAGGTACCACGTTCATCTGTACAAACAATAGTACACGAGCATAAACACCATGGGACAACGCAACCGTCGTACCGCTCAGGAAGGAGACGCGTACTGTGCAAATAAATCCCAGAACAACAGCAAAGGACCTTGTGAAGATGCTGGAGGAAACAGGTACAAAATAATCTAAATTCACAGTAAAACGAGTCCTATATTGACATAACCTGAAAGGCCGCTCAGCATGGATGAAGCCACTAATCCAAAACAGCCAAAAAAAAGCCAGACTACGGTTTGCAACTGCACATGGGGACAAAGATCGTACTTTTTGGAGAAATGTCCTCTGGTTTGATGAAACAACAATAGAGCTGTTTGGCCATAATGACCATCATAATGTTCGGAGGAAAAAGGGGGATGCTCGCAAGCTGAAGAACACCATCCCAACCGTGAAGCACGGGGGTGGCAGCATCATGTTGTGGGGGTGCTTTGTTACAGGAGGGACTGGCGCACCTTACAAAATATAAGGCATCATGAGGAAGGAAAATTATGTGGATATATTGAAGCAACATCTCAAGACATCAGTCAGGAAGTTAATGCTTGGTCGCAAATGGGTCTTCCAAATGGACAATGACCCCAAGCATACTTCCAAAGTTGTGGCAAAATGGCTTAAGGACAACAAAGTCAAGGTATTCGAGTGACCATCACAAAGCCCTGACCTCAATCCTATAGAATATTTGTGGGCAGAACTGAAAAAGTGTGTGCGAGCAAGAAGGCCTACAAACCTGATTTAGTTACACCAGCTCTGTCAGAAGGAATGGCCAAAATTCACCCAACTTATTGTGGGAAGCTTGTGGAAGGCTACCTGAAACGTTTGACCCAAGTTTAAATTGTTTAAGGCAATGCTACCAAATACTAATTGAGTGTATGTAAACTTCTGACCTACTAGGAATGTGATGAAAGAAATAAAAGCTGAAATAAACAATTCTCTCTACTATTATTCTGACATTTCACATTCTTAAAATAAAGTGGTGATCCTAACTGACCTAAGACATGGAATTTTTACTAGGATTAAATGTCAGAAATGGTGAATAACTGAGTTTAATGTATTTGGCTAAGGTGTATGTAAACTTCCAACTTCAACTGTACAACTCCCTACTACATCGCACAGTTCAGGCTGGATCTGATTTACCTTTAGAGAAACTGTGCTATGTGTGTATTGAGCTCACAGAAAGAAAGAAACTCAGCAAAAAATAAACATCACTGTCAACTGTATTTATTTTCAGCAAACTTAACATGTGTAAATATTTGTATCAACATAACAAGATCCAACAACTGAGACAAACTGAACAAGTTCCCAGACATTTCTGGGGGGAATGGCCCTAGCCCTCACCCTCCGATCCAACAGGTCCCAGACGTGCTCAATGGGATTGAGATCCGGGCTCTTCGCTGGCCATGGCAGAACACTGAAATTCCTGTCTTGCAGGAAATCACTCACAGAACGAGCAGAATGGCTGGTGGCATTGTCATGCTGGAGGGTCATGTCAGGATGAGCCTGCAGGAAGTGTACCACATGAGGGAGGAGGATGTCTTCCCTGTAACGCACAGCGTTGAGATTGCCTGCAATGACAACGAGCTCAGTCCGATGATGCTGTGATACACCGCCCCAGACCATGACGGACCCTCCACATCCAAATCGATCCTGTTCCAGACTACAGGCCTCGGTGTAACTCATTCCTTCGACAATAAACACGAATCCGACCATCACCCCTGGTGAGACAAAACCGCGACTGGATTTGTGCCCATAGACTACGTTGTTGCCGGGATGTCTGGTGAGGACCTGCCTTACAACAGGCCTACAAGCCCTCAGTCCAGCCACTCTCAGCCTATTGCGGACAGTCTGAGCACTGATGGAGGGATTGTGCATTTAGGATGTAACTCGGGCAGTTGTTGTTGCCATCCTGTACCTGTTCCGCAGGTGTGATGTTCGGATGTACCGATCCTGTGCAGGTGTTGTTACACGTGGTCTGCTACTGTGAGGATGATCAGCTGTCCTTCCTGCCTCCCTGTAGCACCGTCTTAGGCGTCTCACAGTACAGACATTGCAATTTATTGCCCTGGCCACATCTGCAGTTCTCATGCCTCCTTGCAGCATGCCTAAGGCAGATGAGCAGGGACCTTGAGCATCTTTCTTTTGGTGTTTTTCAGTCAGTAGAAAGGGCTCTTTAGTGTCCTAAGTTTTCATAACTGTGATCTTAATTGCCTACCGTCTGTAAGCTGTTAAGTGTGGTGTTAGAGGGCCAGTAGGAGGCACTCTTTCCTCTGGTCTAAAAAAGTGACACTGCCCTGTGTAGGGTGCCGTCTTTCGGATGGGACGTTAAACGGGTGTCCTGACTCTCTGAGGTCATTAACGATCCCATGGCACTTATCGTAAGAGTAGGGGTGTTAACCCCGGTGTCCTGGCTAAATTCCCAATCTGGCCCTCAAACCATCACGGTCACCTAATAATCCCTAGTTTACAATTGGCTCATTCATCCCCCTCCTCTCCCCTGTAACTATTCCCCAGGTCGTTGCTGCAAATGAGAACGTGTTCTCAGTCAATTTACCTGGTAAAATAACAGAAAAATAAAATAAAGTGTCTTAACGACCGTTCCACAGGTGCATGTTCATTAATTGTTTATGGTTCATTGAACAAGCATGTTTCCGGAAACCGTGTTTAAACCCTTTACAATGAAGATCTGTGAAGTTATTTTGAATTTTACTAATTGTCTTTGAAAGACAGGGTCCTGAAAAAGGGACGTTTCTTTTTTTTGCTGAGTTTATATCCTAAATGGAATTCAAAATCATTTAACCGATGTCGGTCAATTAGTTGTTTAAAACAGAAAAATCACCAGTATTTTGGTTAATCGCTGAGCACTACTCTATGGTAGTGACAAGAGGAAAACTGATGCACTACCCAATTTCGAAATTGCACCTTGTGCATTCTACCACTACAACTTTCAAGAGTAAATTGAAAGCCAGACTGAGTTCCTTAAAAAAAATAAGAACAAATTATTCCGACCCCACAGTTTGGATCCACTGCTATATTGCATGGAAACTTGACTATTTTTCAGTCTGATCAACTGTAGGGTACCAACAACAGCAGCTGCATAGTCCAGCCTACTATGCGCCGTGTCCCTCCGACCAGGGTAAATTATTTATATTTAAACTTGGGCTGACTAGGCTACATAAACTTTTTCAACCCCAAATTATTAACTGGAATGAATAAACCCAATATCTGACATAGACTGTGAGTACATTTTTAATTCGGCACAAGTTGCATAGGGCGAGAGTGGACTACACGATGCAAACAAGCAGAAAGCAAGCTCAGCCCTGTGAGTTTTATTGACCAATCATGTTGCTTCTGTGTCTGTTTATAGAATCCCTAGTCCTTCTTTTAAACATAATTCATATGAAGAAGTACAGGGTTGCTGCAGTTTGACAGAGTTTTCATCCTCCCCAAGGCAAGGGGTTTTTCCAGGAGTTAAAAAAATAATAATTTGACCACCTGATTAGAAAAACTCTGGTCCCATCATAGCCCATTTTAAATATTTTTACAACAAATTAATCATGTCATACCTTATAAGGTCCGGAGTTTTTCCTGGTTACTAGATCAGGAAAAACTACAGGTCCAGGAATTTTCTTTCCGCCACATCTCTCTAGGACCTGTGGTGCCACTTCTGGTCCTAATTCATTCAAATAAATCAAGAAATCTGTAATAAATGTTGACGTTTTTGCCCATCTTAGTCAAATTTGACATCTGACTAAGATGTTTGATGCAGTATTTCTCAAGTGAAATAATGTGCATGAAAACAAGTATTCTCTCTTTGAATAACAACAGACACGTCATTGAATAATCCTGTCCATAGTTCCAACTCCTACTTGCAGTAGTACTATTGACCAATCACAGACGAAGGGCGTAGACTTTGGCTACCGAACATCGACTTACCTCAAGAAAAAACATTTGCGAACACTTGTAAATAAACCTTCTGAACCCCAAAATGACTGGGAAGCATGGAACAGGCTGTAATGGCCAAATTCTGTTTGCCTTTTTTGTTAAACACATAAATAAATATTGAAATTAAAACAGCCATGTGTATAAGCACAATGGTTTCATGTGAGTGGCCCTGAGAATGTTTACAGAGGCAAAGATAATAAACACATATGCCAGTGAAAAAGCCATATTACAACCAATAATTAACAAAAATATAAACGCAACATGAAACAATTTTTACGACTTTACTGAGTTACAGTTCATATAATATGATTATATAATATAAATAATATAATTAAATCAATTCCTTAGGCCCTAATCTTTTCACATGGTACTGGGCTGGGGCACAGCCATGGGTGGGCATAGCTCACCCACTTGGGAGACTGGCACACCCACTGGGGAGCAAGGCCCAGCCAATAATAATTTGTTTTTCCCCATAAAAGGGCTTTATTACAGACAGAAATACTCCTCAGCACCCCCCATCCCCTCATGAGCTTAAATAAAAGATCCCAGAAATTTTCCATACGAACAAAAACGTTATTTCTCTCAAATGATGTGCACAAATTTGTTTACATCCCTAATAGTAGGCATTTCTCCTTTTCCAAGATAATCCATTCACCAACAAGAGCATGCAGGTCGCAGTGGTGGGTAGTATATGGGACTTCTGGTGACAAAACGGATGGCACTGTGATAGACTGCATCCATTTTGCTGAGTAGAGTGATGGAGGCTATTTTGTAATTGACATCGCCAAAGTCAAGGATCGGTAGGATAGTCAGTTTTATGAGGGCATGTTTGCTAGCATAAGTGAAGGAGGCTTTGTTGCGAAATAGGAAGCCGATTCTAGATTTAATTTTGGATTGGAGATGCTTAATGTGAGTCTGGAAGGAGGGTTTAGTCTAACCAGACACCTAGGTATTTGTAGTTGTCCACATATTCTAAGTCAGAACCGTCCAGAGTAGTGATGCTAGTCGGGCGGCAGGGTGCGGGCAGCAATCGGTTGAAGAGCCTGCACTTAGTTTTACTAGCATTTAAAAGTAGTTGGAGGCCACGGAAGGAGAGTTGTGTGGCGTTGAAGCTCGTTTGGAGGTTTGTTAGCAGTGTCCAAAGAAGAGAACAGAACAAACAGAACATTGTTTTTTGAGGATAGCCTGCTGAAGTTGTTCGAGAGATGTTCAGTTTGCAACGGAACATGCAACATAGAGAATACCAGCAAGGGGACCCTCAGCATCACGCAGACATGCCTTTGCTGTGAGCATTCCTATAAAAGGTGATGATTCATTCAAAACACCCATACATATATGTGCCTGAAGATGCTAAACTTGTTTATGTTCATTAATGGTCAATTACCATGAGACCGGCAGTCTTTTGCGTGACAATATCCGGCTAACATTTCATGAACGCCACATCCCTAATCTGAAGTGAAATAGAAAGGTGAATGCAGCGATCTGGTTGGTTCCACCACGCTAATCATTATAACCATTGATCATGTAATTAGTGCTCTGTGTGTGTGTTTGACCGACCAGTATCTTTGATGAGGGGCCAGAAGTTGATCTACGCTGCCATGCCCATAAATGGGGCACTGGCAAAGACCTTACCTCCAGCCTCACCTCTTGCCTGCTCACCAAAGGTCATCGATGCGGAGACCAGAATTAAGTTAAGTCTGACCTGTTCAAACTTCAACATAGTATATGTTTGTCAGATATCACCTATCCTAACTGCCATTGGTAATAAATCAGTGACCGTATGCGTTCACAGATTCATCTATGGATCCAGCACACGGAGGCTTGTAATATGATGTGATGGAGTCATGACCGACAGACAGGCTGGATACTGATGTCTCTGAATGGAGAGAGACCTGGCTCTCAACACATCCACAATTTGGGACTGAAGGTGATAACTAATAATATATTACAACAGAAATGTCCAGTATTTGCAACACCCTTTTCATTCCATGTGTCACTGATGAACTCTGCCTCAACCGTGTCTGTTTCTAAAGACGGAGAGGGATGTAGATGCATTTGCCAGTCGCTCCTTGATGGGCACAAAGCTCAAGACGCGACCTTCCCTTTCCTCTGGTATGTATTTAGCACACATGATAACACATCACTCCTGACAGACAAAAGCAAAAACTCTTACATAAAGGTAGCAGCCTCTACATGAGCAATCTGACATGCTGCATAGCAGAGGTTCACAAACTTTTTTTACTCAGGCCCCCCTTCAAGCATCGGGGAACACACCTTCAAAAACTCAGTGCCTCTTTGCTTGATATCATGGGAAAAATCAGAAGATATCAGCCAAGACCTCAGAAACAAAATTGGAGACCTCCACAAGTCTGGTTCATCCTTGGGAGCAATTTCCAAACGCCTGAAGGTACCACGTTCATCTGTACAAACAATAGTACACGAGCATAAACACCATGGGACAACGCAACCGTCGTACCGCTCAGGAAGGAGACGCGTACTGTGCAAATAAATCCCAGAACAACAGCAAAGGACCTTGTGAAGATGCTGGAGGAAACAGGTACAAAATAATCTAAATTCACAGTAAAACGAGTCCTATATTGACATAACCTGAAAGGCCGCTCAGCATGGATGAAGCCACTAATCCAAAACAGCCAAAAAAAAGCCAGACTACGGTTTGCAACTGCACATGGGGACAAAGATCGTACTTTTTGGAGAAATGTCCTCTGGTTTGATGAAACAACAATAGAGCTGTTTGGCCATAATGACCATCATAATGTTCGGAGGAAAAAGGGGGATGCTCGCAAGCTGAAGAACACCATCCCAACCGTGAAGCACGGGGGTGGCAGCATCATGTTGTGGGGGTGCTTTGTTACAGGAGGGACTGGCGCACCTTACAAAATATAAGGCATCATGAGGAAGGAAAATTATGTGGATATATTGAAGCAACATCTCAAGACATCAGTCAGGAAGTTAATGCTTGGTCGCAAATGGGTCTTCCAAATGGACAATGACCCCAAGCATACTTCCAAAGTTGTGGCAAAATGGCTTAAGGACAACAAAGTCAAGGTATTCGAGTGACCATCACAAAGCCCTGACCTCAATCCTATAGAATATTTGTGGGCAGAACTGAAAAAGTGTGTGCGAGCAAGAAGGCCTACAAACCTGATTTAGTTACACCAGCTCTGTCAGAAGGAATGGCCAAAATTCACCCAACTTATTGTGGGAAGCTTGTGGAAGGCTACCTGAAACGTTTGACCCAAGTTTAAATTGTTTAAGGCAATGCTACCAAATACTAATTGAGTGTATGTAAACTTCTGACCTACTAGGAATGTGATGAAAGAAATAAAAGCTGAAATAAACAATTCTCTCTACTATTATTCTGACATTTCACATTCTTAAAATAAAGTGGTGATCCTAACTGACCTAAGACATGGAATTTTTACTAGGATTAAATGTCAGAAATTGTGAATAACTGAGTTTAATGTATTTGGCTAAGGTGTATGTAAACTTCCAACTTCAACTGTACAACTCCCTACTACATCGCACAGTTCAGGCTGGATCTGATTTACCTTTAGAGAAACTGTGCTATGTGTGTATTGAGCTCACAGAAAGAAAGAAACTCAGCAAAAAATAAACATCACTGTCAACTGTATTTATTTTCAGCAAACTTAACATGTGTAAATATTTGTATCAACATAACAAGATCCAACAACTGAGACAAACTGAACAAGTTCCCAGACATTTCTGGGGGGAATGGCCCTAGCCCTCACCCTCCGATCCAACAGGTCCCAGACGTGCTCAATGGGATTGAGATCCGGGCTCTTCGCTGGCCATGGCAGAACACTGAAATTCCTGTCTTGCAGGAAATCACTCACAGAACGAGCAGAATGGCTGGTGGCATTGTCATGCTGGAGGGTCATGTCAGGATGAGCCTGCAGGAAGGGTACCACATGAGGGAGGAGGATGTCTTCCCTGTAACGCACAGCGTTGAGATTGCCTGCAATGACAACGAGCTCAGTCCGATGATGCTGTGACACACCGCCCCAGACCATGACGGACCCTCCACATCCAAATCGATCCTGTTCCAGACTACAGGCCTCGGTGTAACTCATTCCTTCGACAATAAACACGAATCCGACCATCACCCCTGGTGAGACAAAACCGCGACTGGATTTGTGCCCATAGACTACGTTGTTGCCGGGATGTCTGGTGAGGACCTGCCTTACAACAGGCCTACAAGCCCTCAGTCCAGCCACTCTCAGCCTATTGCGGACAGTCTGAGCACTGATGGAGGGATTGTGCATTTAGGATGTAACTCGGGCAGTTGTTGTTGCCATCCTGTACCTGTTCCGCAGGTGTGATGTTCGGATGTACCGATCCTGTGCAGGTGTTGTTACACGTGGTCTGCTACTGTGAGGATGATCAGCTGTCCTTCCTGCCTCCCTGTAGCACCGTCTTAGGCGTCTCACAGTACAGACATTGCAATTTATTGCCCTGGCCACATCTGCAGTTCTCATGCCTCCTTGCAGCATGCCTAAGGCAGATGAGCAGGGACCTTGAGCATCTTTCTTTTGGTGTTTTTCAGTCAGTAGAAAGGGCTCTTTAGTGTCCTAAGTTTTCATAACTGTGATCTTAATTGCCTACCGTCTGTAAGCTGTTAAGTGTGGTGTTAGAGGGCCAGTAGGAGGCACTCTTTCCTCTGGTCTAAAAAAGTGACACTGCCCTGTGTAGGGTGCCGTCTTTCGGATGGGACGTTAAACGGGTGTCCTGACTCTCTGAGGTCATTAACGATCCCATGGCACTTATCGTAAGAGTAGGGGTGTTAACCCCGGTGTCCTGGCTAAATTCCCAATCTGGCCCTCAAACCATCACGGTCACCTAATAACCCCTAGTTTACAATTGGCTCATTCATCCCCCTCCTCTCCCCTGTAACTATTCCCCAGGTCGTTGCTGCAAATGAGAACGTGTTCTCAGTCAATTTACCTGGTAAAATAACGGAAAAATAAAATAAAGTGTCTTAACGACCGTTCCACAGGTGCATGTTCATTAATTGTTTATGGTTCATTGAACAAGCATGTTTCCGGAAACCGTGTTTAAACCCTTTACAATGAAGATCTGTGAAGTTATTTTGAATTTTACTAATTGTCTTTGAAAGACAGGGTCCTGAAAAAGGGACGTTTCTTTTTTTTGCTGAGTTTATATCCTAAATGGAATTCAAAATCATTTAACCGATGTCGGTCAATTAGTTGTTTAAAACAGAAAAATCACCAGTATTTTGGTTAATCGCTGAGCACTACTCTATGGTAGTGACAAGAGGAAAACTGATGCACTACCCAATTTCGAAATTGCACCTTGTGCATTCTACCACTACAACTTTCAAGAGTAAATTGAAAGCCAGACTGAGTTCCTTAAAAAAAAATTTAAAAAATTATGCCGACCCCACAGTTTGGATCCACTGCTATATTGCATGGAAACTTGACTATTTTTCAGTCTGATCAACTGTAGGGTACCAACAACAGCAGCTGCATAGTCCAGCCTACTATGCGCCGTGTCCCTCCGACCAGGGTAAATTATTTATATTTAAACTTGGGCTGACTAGGCTACATAAACTTTTTCAACCCCAAATTATTAACTGGAATGAATAAACCCAATATCTGACATAGACTGTGAGTACATTTTTAATTCGGCACAAGTTGCATAGGGCGAGAGTGGACTACACGATGCAAACAAGCAGAAAGCAAGCTCAGCCCTGTGAGTTTTATTGACCAATCATGTTGCTTCTGTGTCTGTTTATAGAATCCCTAGTCCTTCTTTTAAACATAATTCATATGAAGAAGTACAGGGTTGCTGCAGTTTGACAGAGTTTTCATCCTCCCCAAGGCAAGGAGTTTTTCCAGGAGTTAAAAAAATAATAATTTGACCACCTGATTAGAAAAACTCTGGTCCCATCATAGCCCATTTTAAATATTTTTACAACAAATTAATCATGTCATACCTTATAAGGTCCGGAGTTTTTCCTGGTTACTAGATCAGGAAAAACTACAGGTCCAGGAATTTTCTTTCCGCCACATCTCTCTAGGACCTGTGGTGCCACTTCTGGTCCTAATTCATTCAAATAAATCAAGAAATCTGTAATAAATGTTGACGTTTTTGCCCATCTTAGTCAAATTTGACATCTGACTAAGATGTTTGATGCAGTATTTCTCAAGTGAAATAATGTGCATGAAAACAAGTATTCTCTCTTTGAATAACAACAGACACGTCATTGAATAATCCTGTCCATAGTTCCAACTCCTACTTGCAGTAGTACTATTGACCAATCACAGACGAAGGGCGTAGACTTTGGCTACCGAACATCGACTTACCTCAAGAAAAAACATTTGCGAACACTTGTAAATAAACCTTCTGAACCCCAAAATGACTGGGAAGCATGGAACAGGCTGTAATGGCCAAATTCTGTTTGCCTTTTTTGTTAAACACATAAATAAATATTGAAATTAAAACAGCCATGTGTATAAGCACAATGGTTTCATGTGAGTGGCCCTGAGAATGTTTACAGAGGCAAAGATAATAAACACATATGCCAGTGAAAAAGCCATATTACAACCAATAATTAACAAAAATATAAACGCAACATGAAACAATTTTTACGACTTTACTGAGTTACAGTTCATATAATATGATTATATAATATAAATAATATAATTAAATCAATTCCTTAGGCCCTAATCTTTTCACATGGTACTGGGCTGGGGCACAGCCATGGGTGGGCATAGCTCACCCACTTGGGAGACTGGCACACCCACTGGGGAGCAAGGCCCAGCCAATAATAATTTGTTTTTCCCCATAAAAGGGCTTTATTACAGACAGAAATACTCCTCAGCACCCCCCATCCCCTCATGAGCTTAAATAAAAGATCCCAGAAATTTTCCATACGAACAAAAACGTTATTTCTCTCAAATGATGTGCACAAATTTGTTTACATCCCTAATAGTAGGCATTTCTCCTTTTCCAAGATAATCCATTCACCTGACAGGTGGGGTATATCAAGAAGCTGATTAAACAGTATAATCATTACACAGGTGCACCTTGTGCGAGGACAAAAAAAGGACACTCTAAAATATGCAGTTGTCACACAACACAATGTGTCAAGTTTTGAGTGAGCGTGCAATTGCCATGGTGACTGCAGGAATGTTCACCAGAGCTGTTGCCAGAGAATGTAATGTTCATTTCTATAACATAAGCCACCTCCAATGTTGTTTTAGAGAATTAGGCAGTACATCCAACTGGCCTTACAACCGCAGACCATGTGTAACCACACCAGCCCAGGACTTCCACATCAATCTGATTGGCTGGGCCTGACTCCCAAGTTTTTTTACCATTATTTTACCAGCAACAACCTGGGGAATAGTTACAGGGGGAGAGGAGGGGGATGAATGAGCCATTTGTAAGCAGCAGATGATTAGGCGACCATGATGTTATGAGGGACATCTTGGGAATTTAACCAGGACACCAGGGTTAAAACCCTTACTCTTACAATAAGTGCCATGGGATCTTTAGTGACCTCAGAGAGTCAGGACACCATTTTAATGTCCCATCCAAAAGACAGCACCCTACACAGGGCAGTGTTATTGCCCTGGGGCATTGGGCTATTTTTTGGACCAGAGGCAAGAGTGCCTCCTACTGGCCCTCCAACACCACTTCCAGCATCTGGTCTCCCATCCAGGGACTGACCAGGACCAACCCTGCTTAGCTTCAGAAGCAAGCCAGCAGTGGGATGCAGGGTGGTATGCTGCTGGCAGTGAGTGAGCCTATACCCTCCCAGGCCCACACCTGGCTGCACCCCTGCCTAGTCATGTGAAATCCATAAATTAGGGCCTAATTAATTAATTTCCTTATATGAACTGTAACTCCGTAAAATCATTGAAATTGTTGCATGTTGCGTTTATATTTTTGTTCAGTGTAGTAATTTGAAATAAGGTTGACTCACAACTTTTGCTTGGAGGGATGATTGCAGAACAGAACTACAGAGGACAAAGAAATGACTTAATCTATAGATTCATCCTTTCTGTGACTGCCTCTCGACGACGAAGCGAGCAAGTTTCTTCACCCAGAGTGAGAGTTCAGGCAGATCTTCTCTCCACTCACCAGACCAGCACTGGAAAACAAAACACAGTCACTGTGGCTGTACAGACAGCTCCAAGACACATCCACTGTTTATACAGACACTTCAAGACACATCCATTGTTACAGACAGGGGTATGTCAGCTCATCATTACTCTCCAGATTATATTACAGATGCTTTGTCAGGCTCATTTGCATCAAATGTCAGACTTTTTGGAAATGAGGTGGATCCATTTCTTTGGAAGTTGGAGTCATATTTTGGGATGTTCACACTGTTTTCACTCTAAAAACAGACAGGAGATTGGGGTCATTGAGTTTGATACATGTGCCGAGTAACTTCATGGGAAATGTGTTCCACGCTTCTGTCTGGAGGAATTGCAAACAAATGAAGCCCCTACTCCCTATGAACGTGGGTAGACCTGAGGGGATTGGATAGGTGAAAGTAATATGGCAACATTTCACCTGGCCAATCAGAGGTCCAGATGGATATACCACCATATTGTTTACACCCATCCAGTCCTCTCAGATCTCCAAAATTGCCTAGAGGGGCTAGCAGCCAGTCTCAAATCAATACCTAACCCTCACCCTTGGCCCTAACCCTTGGATTCTGCAGATCTGTCAGATCTAAGCAATATGGTGGAAGCTCCGCCACTGCACTACTTATACCTACCCAGGCCAAGAGGGAGGCGTAGGGATCTTACAAGAGTTGCCTCGTTAATCCGCTGTCTCTCTCACAAGAACTAGATTCACTTTCTATAATCTCACTCCCTTTCTCTGCTCTGATAGACATATCTCCAGCGTTGCACGGTGTAATTGATTTCCTTATAGAATCATAGGGTTCTAGAGGAGCTGCAGCACCCTGGATACATTTAACTCAATGTGGGGGGGGGGGGGGGGGGGGGGGGGTGAGAGTTAGACTACTGCTGTCTGTTCGGAAATAAATGTAATAATTCAGAATAGTGTAACAAACCTGTAAGGCCACCGAAACTCGCACATTGTTTGTTGACTAGCGTAAACAGTTTAGGACACTGATCTCCCATGGAATTATCAAGTTAATAGTTTATATGGAGGAACAGACAGTGCACCCCAGCAATGACCAGCCCGCAAGCAACGCCTTCCCAAAAACTCTTCCTCAGCATGCCTCCCGCATCCTCACATTCAGCAACTCATTTGCATAACATTGTGTGATAGGCTGAGAGACTTTTAAACGTGTAAAACATTATACCATGAGAAAGCCTATAATTTTGCCCCAGAGGTTCAATATCTTATTTTATTATTACGTAGCTGTAGAGTGTATCCCAAAAACAAGGCATAGCTTACAGTTGGGAATACACTGCAAATACAGTGGGGAGAACAAGTATTTGATACACTGCCGATTTTGCAGGTTTCCCAACTTACAAAGCATGTAGAGGTCTGTAATTTTTATCATAGGTACACTTCAACTGTGAGAGACGGAATCTAAAACAAAAATCCAGAAAATCACATTGTATGATTTTTAAGTAATTAATTTGCATTTTATTGTATGACATAAGTATTTGATCACCTACCAACCAGTAAGAATTCCAGCTCTCACAGACCTGTTAGTTTTTCTTTAAGAAGCCCTCCTGTTCTCCACTCATTACCTGTATTAACTGCACCTGTTTGAACTCGTTACCTGTAGAAAAGACACTTGTCCACACACTCAATCAAACAGACTCCAACCTCTCCACAATGGCCAAGGCCAGAGAGCTGTGTAAGGACATCAGGGTTAAATTGTAGACCTGCACAAGGCTGGGATGGGCTACAGGACAATAGGCAAGCAGCTTGGTGAGAAGGCAACAACTGTTGGCTCAGTTATTAGAAAATGGAAGACGTTCAAGATGATGGTCAATTACCCTCAGTCTGGGGCTCCATGCAAGATCTCACCTTGTGGGGCATCAATGATTTATTTATTTATTATTTATTTACCTTTATTTAACCAGGTAGGCAAGTTGAGAACAAGTTCTCATTTACAATTGCGACCTGGCCAAGATAAAGCAAAGCAGTTCGACAGATAAAACGACACAGAGTTACACATGAAGTAAAAACAAACATACAGTCAATAATGCAGTATAAACAAGTCTATATACAATGTGAGCAAATGAGGTGAGAAGGGAGGTAAAGGCAAAAAAAGGCCATGATGGCAAAGTAAATACAATATAGCAAGTAAAATACTGGAATGGTAGTTTTGCAATGGAAGAATGTGCAAAGTAGAAATAAAAATAATGGGGTGCAAAGGAGCAAAATAAATAAATAAATTACAATTAAATACAGTTGGGAAAGAGGTAGTTGTTTGGGCTAAATTATAGGTGGGCTATGTACAGGTGCAGTAATCTGTGAGCTGCTCTGACAGTTGGTGCTTAAAGCTAGTGAGGGAGATAAGTGTTTCCAGTTTCAGAGATTTTTGTAGTTCGTTCCAGTCATTGGCAGCAGAGAACTGGAAGGAGAGGCGGCCAAAGAAAGAATTGGTTTTGGGGGTGACTAGAGAGATATACCTGCTGGAGCGTGTGCTACAGGTGGGAGATGCTATGGTGACCAGCGAGCTGAGATAAGGGGGGACTTTACCTAGCAGGGTCTTGTAGATGACATGGAGCCAGTGGGTTTGGCGACGAGTATGAAGCGAGGGCCAGCCAACGAGAGCGTACAGGTCGCAATGGTGGGTAGTATATGGGGCTTTGGTGATAAAACGGATTGCACTGTGATAGACTGCATCCAATTTGTTGAGTAGGGTATTGGAGGCTATTTTGTAAATGACATCGCCAAAGTCGAGGATTGGTAGGATGGTCAGTTTTACAAGGGTATGTTTGGCAGCATGAGTGAAGGATGCTTTGTTGCGAAATAGGAAGCCAATTCTAGATTTAACTTTGGATTGGAGATGTTTGATATGGGTCTGGAAGGAGAGTTTACAGTCTAACCAGACACCTAAGTATTTGTAGTTGTCCACGTATTCTAAGTCAGAGCCGTCCAGAGTAGTGATGTTGGACAGGCGGGTAGGTGCAGGTAGCGATCGGTTGAAGAGCATGCATTTAGTTTTACTTGTATTTAAGAGCAATTGGAGGCCACGGAAGGAGAGTTGTATGGCATTGAAGCTTGCCTGGAGGGTTGTTAACACAGTGTCCAAAGAAGGGCCGGAAGTATACAGAATGGTGTCGTCTGCGTAGAGGTGGATCAGGGACTCACCAGCAGCAAGAGCGACCTCATTGATGTATACAGAGAAGAGAGTCGGTCCAAGAATTGAACCCTGTGGCACCCCCATAGAGACTGCCAGAGGTCCGGACAGCAGACCCTCCGATTTGACACACTGAACTCTATCAGAGAAGTAGTTGGTGAACCAGGCGAGGCAATCATTTGAGAAACCAAGGCTGTCGAGTCTGCCGATGAGGATATGGTGATTGACAGAGTCGAAAGCCTTGGCCAGATCAATGAATACGGCTGCACAGTAATGTTTCTTATCGATGGCGGTTAAGATATCGTTTAGGACCTTGAGCGTGGCTGAGGTGCAACCATGACCAGCTCTGAAACCGGATTGCATAGCAGAGAAGGTATGGTGAGATTCTAAATGGTCGGTAATCTGTTTGTTGACTTGGCTTTCGAAGACCTTAGAAAGGCACGGTAGGATAGATATAGGTCTGTAGCAGTTTGGGTCAAGAGTGTCCCCCCCTTTGAAGAGGGGGATGACCGCAGCTGCTTTCCAATCTTTGGGAATCTCAGACGACACGAAAGAGAGGTTGAACAGGCTAGTAATAGGGGTGGCAACAATTTCGGCAGATAATTTTAGAAAGAAAGGGTCCAGATTGTCTAGCCCGGCTGATTTGTAGGGGTCCAGATTTTGCAGCTCTTTCAGAACATCAGCTGAATGGATTTGGGAGAAGGAGAAATGGGGAAGGCTTGGGCGAGTTGCTGTTGGGGGTGCAGTGCTGTTGTCCGGGGTAGGAGTAGCCAGGTGGAAAGCATGGCCAGCCGTAGAAAAATGCTTATTGAAATTCTCAATTATGGTGGATTTATCAGTGGTGACAGTGTTTCCTATCTTCAGTGCAGTGGGCAGCTGGGAGGAGGTGTTCTTATTCTCCATGGACTTTACAGTGTCCCAGAACTTTTTTGAGTTAGTGTTGCAGGAAGCAAATTTCTGCTTGAAAAAGCTAGCCTTGGCTTTTCTAACTGCCTGTGTATAATGATTTCTAGCTTCCCTGAACAGCTGCATATCACGGGGGCTGTTCGATGCTAATGCAGAACGCCATAGGATGTTTTTGTGTTGGTTAAGGGCAGTCAGGTCTGGGGAGAACCAAGGGCTATATCTGTTCCTGGTTCTAAATTTCTTAAATGGGGCATGTTTATTTAAGATGGTTAGGAAGGCATTTAAAAAAAATATCCAGGCATCCTCTACTGACGGGATGAGATCAATATCCTTCCAGGATACCCCGGCCAGGTCGATTAGAAAGGCCTGCTCGCAGAAGTGTTTCAGGGAGCGTTTTACAGTGATGAGTGGAGGTCGTTTGACCGCTGACCCATTACGGATGCAGGCAATGAGGCAGTGATCGCTGAGATCTTGGTTGAAGACAGCAGAGGTGTATTTAGAGGGGAAGTTGGTTAGGATGATATCTATGAGGGTGCCCGTGTTTAAGGTTTTGGGGAGGTACCTGGTAGGTTCATTGATTGAGGGCATCAAGTTTAGATTGTAGGATGGCTGGGGTGTTAAGCATGTTCCAGTTTAGGTCGCCTAGCAGCACGAACTCTGAAGATAGATGGGGGGCAATCAGTTCACATATGGTGTCCAGAGCACAGCTGGGGGCAGAGGGTGGTCTATAGCAGGCGGCAACGGTGAGAGACTTGTTTTTAGAGAGGTGGATTTTTAAAAGTAGAAGTTCAAATTGTTTGGGTACAGACCTGGATAGTAGGACAGAACTCTGCAGGCTATCTTTGCAGTAGATTGCAACACCGCCCCCTTTGGCAGTTCTATCTTGTCTGAAAATGTTGTAGTTTGGAATTAAAATGTCTGAGTTTTTGGTGGTCTTCCTAAGCCAGGATTCAGACACAGCTAGAACATCCGGGTTGGCAGAGTGTGCTAAAGCAGTGAATAGAACAAACTTAGGGAGGAGGCTTCTAATGTTAACATGCATGAAACCAAGGCTATTACGGTTACAGAAGTCGTCAAAAGAGAGCGCCTGGGGAATAGGAGTGGAGCTAGGCACTGCAGGGCCTGGATTCACCTCTACATCGCCAGAGGAACATAGGAGGAGTAGAATAAGGGTACGGCTAAAAGCTATGAGAATTGGTCGTCTAGAACGTCTGGAACATAGAGTAAAAGGAGGTTTCTGGGGGCGATAAAATAGCATCAAGGTATAATGTACAGACAAATGTATGGTAGGATGTGAATACAGTGGAGGTAAACCTAGGTATTGAGTGATGAAGAGAGAGATATTGTCTCTAGAAACATCGTTGAAACTAGGAGATGTCATTGCATGTGTGGGTGGTGGAACTAATAGGTTGGATAAGGTATAGTGAGCAGGACTAGAGGCTCTACAGTGAAATAAGCCAATAAACACTAACCAGAACAGAAATGGACAAGACATATTGACATTAAGGAGAGGCATGCTTAGTCGAGTGATCAAAAGGGTCCGGTGAGTGGAGAGGTTGGTTGGTGATTTAGACAGCTAGCCAGGGCATCGGTAGCAAGCTAGCATAGGATGGAGGTCTGTTGTTAGCCACCTCCTGCGCTCCGTCAGTAGATTAGTGGGGTTCCGTGTGGTAGAGGGGATCAATCCAAATCACACAACAACAAAAATAAAAACAATAGATATAGTTATAGAGGCCCAAGAAGAAAACATAATAATAATAATAAAAAAATAAAAATAAATGTCCGATTGTCTATTCAGATAGCAGCCGGTAAGACAGCTAACGGTTAGCAGGCCGCAGATGGGCGTTCAGGTAACGTCGCGACGGAGGAGCCAGCCGAATAATTCCTTCGGGTAGATAACGTCGGCAGTCCAGTTGTGAAGGCCCGGTGGGGCTCCGCGAAGGCAGCAAAACGGGTCCGGATAGGCGACTGCAGCCCAGGTGCGATTGATGGAACTCAGGAGTGATTGACGGAGCTTGCTAGCTCCGGAACAATTGATGTTTGCTCCGGAATCGACGAAGGCCGATAGTCACACGGATAGCAGCTAGCTAGCTGTGAGATCCGGGCATGAATGTCCAGAGAGCAGTCGAAATCCAGGGACATGGAGAGAAAAATTGGTCCGGTATGCTCCGCTCCGAGCCGCGCTGCGCCGTACAGAACTGGCGATAGACTTTCGAGCCAAAGGATAGCCGATGACCACCATTAGCTGAACACCAACGACTTGCCAGTAAAGGAGCCAACTAGCTTCTGAACTAGCTTCTGGATTAGCTACTGGCTAGTTTCAGGCCAGCCTCCTGGAGTTTCTGGCTAGCTTCTTGGAGGATTACAGATCTGAGGTAAATAATACTTTTTTATAAATATACATTGGTGAGGCGGGTTGCAGGAGAGTGTTTTGAAGATGAGTTGATGGAAAATAAAAATAAAATGTATGTGAAAAAGTTGTAAATATATATATATATATACAGGACACGACAAGACGAGGACAAAAGACGTCTGAACTGCTATGCCACCTTGGAGATGATGTGAATGATCATGAGGAAGGTGAGGGATCAGCCCAGAACTACACGGCAGGACCTGGTCAATGACCTGAAGAGCTGGGACCACAGTCTCAAAGAAAACCATTAGTAACACACTACGCCGTCATGGATTAAAATCCTGCAGCGCACGCAAGATCCCCCTGCTCAAGCCAGCGCATGTCCAGGCCCGTCTGAAGTTTGCCAATGACCATCTGGGTGATCCACTCACCGTGTTTGGAGGAAGAAGAAGGATGAGTACAACTCCAAGAACACCATCCCAACTGTGAAGCATGGAGGTGGAAACATCATTCTTTGGGGATGCTTTTCTGCAAAGTGGACAGGACGACTGCACCGTATTGAGGGGAGGATGGATGGGGCGATGTATCGCGAGATCTTGGCCAACAACCTCCTTCCCTCAGTAAGAGCATTGAAGATGGGTCATGGCTGGGTCTTCCAGCATGACAACGACCCGAAACACACAGCCAGGGCAACTAAGGAGTGGCTCCGTAAGAAGCATCTCAAGGTCCTGGAGTGGCCTAGCCAGTCTCCAGACCTGAACCCAATAGAAAATCTTTGGAGGGAGCTGAAAGTCAGTATTGCCCAGCGACAGCCCCGAAACCTGAAGCATATGGAGAAGGTCTGTATGGAGGAGTGGGCCAAAATCCCTGCTGCAGTGTGTGCAATCCTGGTCAAGAACTACAGGAAATGTATGATCTCTGTAATTGCAAACAAAGTTTTCTGTACCAAATATTAAGTTCTGCTTTTCTGTGTGTGTCAAATACTTATGTCATGCAATAAAATGCTAATTAATTACTTAATCATACAATGTGATTTTCTGGACTTTTGTTTTAGATTCCGTCTCTCACAGTTGAAGTGTACCCATGATAAAAATGACAGACCTCTACATGCTTTGTAAGTAGGAAAACCTGCTAAATCGGCAGTGTATCAAATACTTCTCCCCACTGTATGTCAATGAACAAACAGCAGGCAGACAAAAACAGCCCTTTAACAATATTTCAAATACAATCTCGGGAAAACACAGGTTGAAAAGCAATTGGCTCTTGTTGAAATAGAGAATATTCTAAATCGGGCTGCTGAAAGCTACCAAAATATTTCATCAAGTTCCAAATATTGTTTTAAAAAGTCAAATCGGAGAGAAAAAGAGCCTTTGAGCTGTGCATCGTTGGGTGAGTCAGTGAAACTGGATATCACTTTTAAAACTATAATTTACTCCTCATATTGTACAATGTGTGTCTCCACACACCTAGGTCTAGGCTATTGATGGATTCAAGACAATGTCGGTTTATCTATCTCAGATCCTCAATTTGTCAGTTTCAAAGATGCCTGTCATTCCGATAATTTGCGTGGTACTATGGTGCTTTCAGGACAACTGGGAACTCTGGGGAAATCATTACGTCAGAACGTTTGAGCCTTAAAAAGAGGCTTGAGTTCAGGACTTGGAATACCGAGTTGGATGACTGTTCAAAATGAATTTGCCCAGTCGGTTTTAGTTTTTTTTTTCCGGAGTTCCCAATTGTCTTCAATGCACTGGTAAGAAGTAGGAGATTTCCGAATTCCGAGTTCCCAGTTGTTATGAACGCAGCATTAAAGATTATGCCAAGGTCTTCAGTCATTCAATCAGGGCGGCAGGGTAGCCTAGTGGTTAGGGTGTTGGACTAGTAACCGAAAGGTTGACAAGGTACAAATCTGAGCTGACAAGGTACAAATCTGTCGTTCTGCCCCTGAACAGGCAGTTAACCCACTGTTCCTAGGCCGTCATTGAAAATAAGAATTTGTTCTTAACTGACTTGCCTAGTAAAATTAAAAAAGTATATATATATATTTTTTTATGTTAAAGGATGTAGATTTGCATAAAATGCATTTATAAAAATACAAATATTTTCCCGGACCCTAGGCCACATTTTCCCCATGTGTGCAATTTCTGTAATGCCTCTACTCTACTGCTCTATGCAAATGTGATGATATGCATGCAATGTTTTATTATAAAGGTCATTTTATTTTTCTCATCCGGTACCTCCGGGCTCCCCAGGTTACCCCCCCTTTGTGCTCACTTTTTGTTCTGGCACCTCCCGATACACAAATGAAGCACTGCTTTCCAGGCTTTATAAGATCTGGCATGTGTCCCCAATGTTGTCAGGCAGAAATTTGACCGTGGAGTCACTCACATGACCTCTGTGGTATTGCAGTGTGGCCCTCTGGGAAGGATCTCGATGCTCTGTCTGGACTCCAGCTGATTACACAGGCATTGTCTGTTGTAATCCCTCCCGATTGGGTGCATACCAAGAACAATTCATCAATCTTTTAGTTCATACAATCCAAAGAGATTTTGTTAAAATATGTTTTCATTATTTTGTTTTGTGTATTGGATAGAGACAGAGTCCAGTATTGCAACACAAAAGTGTTTGCTCTCTACAGTTCCACATTCACTCACACACACACACACACACACACACTTGGAGAGACATCTAAGGAGCTGGCCCAATAAAAGTTAACTTTAAGGTCCAGTGTTTACTGATGATATTCAGTTGTAAACTGTCAAATGTTCTGTACTTTTGTACTTTTCTTAAAAAACAGCTGTAGACTAACAGTGAAATGGTTACTTACAGGCCTTTTCCAACAATCCAGAGTTAAAGATAAAACAAAACAGAAATAGTGACACGAGGAATAAATGCACAGTGAATAATGAGTTGATGTGCAGGGGTACGAGGTAATTGAGGTAGCTATATGTACATATTGGTAGGTATAAAGTGACTAAGCAAAGGGATAGATAATTGACAGTAGCCCACAGTGAGTGAATGTGTGTGGCGTCAGTACACGTGTGCGCGTGTTGTGTGGGCATATGTTGTGTGTGTTGGGGTGTCAGTATGAGTGGGTGGGTAGAGTCCAGTGTGTGAATAGAGTCAGTGAGAGGGAGTTAGTGCAGAAATGGGTCAATACAGGTAGTACGGGAAGCCATTTCATTAGCTATTTAGCAAGTCTTGTTCAGCAGTCTTATGGCTTGGGGGTAGAACCAGTGGAGGTTGGTGACTTGAAAAATTGAGGATCATGGGAGACCCACGGTATAGGCGAGTAACGCACGGAGACGACGAAGTGTGTTTCGAAAATCGTCAAAAAGACTTAATTATTTTAACCTAAAGCATTTAGTAAAGACATTTATAGTACCATGTTATGGGGAATGGGAATGAGAGGGCTACTTACACTGTGTTGGAAAGGGATCGCAGCAGTGAATGACTGAGGGTATGAGGCATGAGTCGAGCTGTTCAGAGGCTTGAGTTCAGTGCAGGGCAGGATTTGACTGGGAAGACAAAAAACAATAACACACTACGCAGTTAGACAAAAGAGCTAAGAATGAGTTAGTCCAAGCAAGGAGTAAAATCATTCATGTGTAACAATGGGATTGTGTATGTGATTGACTCGACATACAGGAATGAGAGAAAATGTAGAGGTGTACTCACAGTGCTTGGAGGGGAAGCATTCAATGTGCCAGTGGAAGAGTGGGCACATGAGACATGGCTTCAGTTCATGTCAGGAGAAAGTTGACAAAGGAAGTGGAGTTGAGTAGTCATCACCTCTTAATCAGGGAAGAGGGGACTTAGCCGTAAATATAAATAGACGATACATTCCATTACAGCTGCGCCATCGTAGGTTTGGACAACGAGTTTGTCTATAACTTAAACTCAGACATCTCAAAATGCATAAAGTCAAACAAGGACTGCGCATCTCGCCCACTTGACACATCAAAGTATCTCAAGAAACGTCCCTGAATAAAGCCCTGATCATCCACATACCTGACGATAACTGACAACTGCAAGCAGACTGGTGGCACCATAGGTCCCAGAGCGGTGGGGCAATTTTTACACCCTGGGGCTTGGAATTTTATCTTATATGTTAACCTAACTAGGAAAACTCTGGACCCTATAAGGTATGACAGTGATTAATCAGTCGTAAAAAGGTTTTATATGGGCTATGATGGGACCAGATTTTCCTAATCAGGTCACATGATTTTTTTTTTACTCCTGAAAAAATATCCTGGCCCTGGGGGGCCCTGAAAACCCTGTCAAACTGCATCTACCTTATACTTGTTCCTATAAATTATATTTAAACAAAATTTGGAGGGGGATTTCCTCTACCCAGACACATAGACAACAACTGATAGACAATAGAACTCACAGGGCTGAGCTAGCTTTTATGCATTTTTACATCATGCAGGCCTATGCAGCTGTAGGCCTTACAAAACATTTACTCACATCTGTCGCCACTATTATGTTGATTCATTAATTTTATGGATTAAAAAAGTATATGCAGCCTAGCCAGCCCAATTTTTAATATAAACTCAATTTGAGCACATTCACGGTTTTTCCTGACACACAAACGGACTATAAATACATAACGTTACCAATGAGTTGACCCTGACCAGATGGACAGTGCGCATAGGCTGTATGCAGCTAGCCTACAGTTGATGAGACTGAAAAATAATCTTGTTTTCATCCCATACAGCATGTCAGATTTCTAGTGTTTAGGTGTAGTTTAGGCTGCTGCAACATTTATACCATGCGTTTTTGAGTGTCTGTTCGGAGTGAGTATGTGTTATCATCTTTGCTAAATAAATACCAGAGGAAAGTGGAAAGCCTACTTGAGCACACGCGAAAGAATGCGCAGCGTCAATCTCTTTAATCTTTTAATGGATGATGTGCTGGAATCATTCGGAATTGTTTTCGACATCCCCAAAAAAGAGTCGAAAGCTCGATAAGTTCAGCAAGTAAAGCATCGTAACGTGCAATTACCTCTGCAAGCTCCTTGTAGTTGCCCATGCACAAAAACGCAGGCAAGGCGTGCAATACAGACGGCTTGATGAAAGGCTCCCTGTTAACAATCTATTCTTTTGATCAGCTGGTATTTTAACTCGCCCCTTTTACCCCAGAGAATGAAAGGGGTTCTTCGACAAAAAGTCCACAACATTTTCAGCAGCGTTGTCTATTAAACTATTCTGGCGCAGAAAACGGCACACTTGCTCTGGTACAGTTGCTAGCTAGCCATTTAAATTGACAATTTATTTAAATTTGCCTTGCTTTTACTGGACACCAAAATTAAGTTCTAAAACCCAGAAAACGATTTATAATATACCTCCTCAGTATCCTGTAATTTGAAAAAAACTCATTTGAATTGAATACAATCCCAAAAATGCTTCAGGATCACTTTTCACTCTTAAAACAATGTCACCAAGTTTCTCAACACATAGAAACCCCATAACGCTCAGTGGCACAATCCCAATACAACTCAATAGGTTCGTTCTCGGATGCTAATTCTATGATTGGATGGACAATATGTCAGTTCTTCCTGCTAAAGCTTTGTTACCATGTACACTACTGTTTGGGCTCACTTAGAAATGCCCGTGTTTTTGAAAGAAAAACCATTTTTTTGTTCATTAAAATAACATCAAATTGATCAGAAATACAGTGTAGACATTGTTAATGTTGTAAATGCCTATTGTAGCTGGAAACAGCAGATTTTTATGGAAAATCTACATAGGCGTACAGAGGCCCATTATCAGCAGCCATCACTCCTGTGTTCCAATGGCACGTTGTGTTAGCTAATCCAAGTTTATCATTTTAAAAGGATAATTGATCATTAGAAAACCCTTTTGCAATTATGTTAGTACAGCTGAAAACTATTGTTCTCATTAAATAAGCAATAAAACTGTCCTCCTCTAGACTGGTTGAGTATCTGGAGCATCAGCATTTGTGGGTTTGATTACATGCTCAAAATGGCCAAAAACAAAGCACTTTCTTCTGAAACTTGTCAGTCTATTCTTGTTCTGAGATATGAAGGCTATTCCATGTGAGAACTTGCCAAGAAACTGAACAGAACAGTGCAAACTGTCTCTAACCAGAATAGAAAGTGGAGTGGGAGGCCCCGGTGCACAACTGAGCAAGAGGACAAGTACATTAGAGTGTCTAGTTTGAGAAACAGATGCCTCACAAGTCCTCAACTGTCAGCTTCATTAAATAGTACCCGCAAAACACCAGTCTCAACATCAACAGTGAAGAGACGAGTTCCTCTGTTCAGTGTCTGTTGTTCTTTTGCTCATCTTAATATTTTATTTTTATTGGCTGGTCTGAGATATAGCTTTTTCTTTGCAATTCTGCTTAGATGGCATGTCTGTCTTCAAATAAATCCAGAGTGAGTGCAAGAGACAGTGAGAGTGAGAGACAGCAAGAGAGCGAGAGTGAGACACAGTGAGAGAGCGTGAGAAAGTGATTTTGGGTTGACATGAAACAGCCTGCATTGAATTCCAAGCTCAAGCAGACAGATGGGCAGCTCTTCTTCTATTTGCTAAGCCACTTGATTAGCAAAAAGACCGCCACACGCTCATCCTGCAACAGAATCATCCTTAGAGACCATTAGAGACCTACAGTAAAGCTGTCGTCCACGGGGTTGCATGTAAACGTATATCACCATGAACACCGCAAGCATAACCATCATTCTGCTCACCCTTCTGTCCATCTTCTCAACAACTGAAGGTAAATAATCATTGATTCTTCACTTAATATTGTATACTTAATTATGTATTTTATTATTTTACTGCATTTATAAGCTGGGTACTTTCATTTGAAGTTTTAGCAACTAATCAACATTCCAGTAGTCTTGGCGACTCTTTACATGACAGTGTTCTTATTACTGGGTTATTATCCATGTTTATACAAATGAATAACTAATGTAACTACTACTCATTGTTATACTGTGTTTACAGCAGCAACCCTTACCCTAACTCTAGCCCTAACTTTAGTGTTTTTCTTGCATGTGTATATATCTATGGTTACGGCATAGATATATACACATGCAAGAAAAACACTGAAAAGAGATTTAAGACAAAGCCATTGTGCTTTCCACCCTACCTCTCTATAGGGATAAAGCAACCACGGGTTCTACGCTGCCTTTGCCCCAAAGTGCAGACTGGTCTTATTCCGTTCAGGGATTTAAAGAGTGTGTGGCACCTCTCTCCTCGCCCACACTGTTCAAAGACTGAAGTCATGTGAGTGTATCCCTCCCTCTAAGGATAAATCAACATAACTGAGCATTTATAATCAGTAACCGGTATGATTATTAATACATTTTGACAATGATCTTCTCCTCAGAATAAGTACAAATGTTGTTGTCCCTCAAAATGATAAATCGACACCTTGATAGTTTATCATCAGGTTAATTGTTTTGACAGTGATCTTCAGACTAAGTGTTAAAAACATGAAAAGTAACTTATGATTTAAATCAAGTTCAAGAATTTGCTCAAAGGGTACTGGTGCACATTTTGAAGTGAATTAAAGGGATATTTTGTCATTCCTGACCTTGAAAGTAGTCTATGGATCATCTATGAACTATGCCTTTAATTATTTTCAGTGTCACACTCAAAAGGGGAGGTCAACTCTGCCTGGACCCAAAGAAACGTTCGGTGAAGATTCTGGTGGAGAGATCAACCAAAAGGTAATAACAATCTTTAACTGAATAATATAGTCCATGGCAGTGCATTGCTGCCATTGCCTTGTATTAGTGAAATCATAGCCTGGTCATACCCAAATCTAACTGCCAGTAGTGCAGGACCTGAAGCAAGGATATGCATTTTCTTGATACCATTTGAATGGAAACACTTTGAAGTTTGTGGAAATGCGAAATGAATGTAGGAGAAAGTAGCACATTAGATTAAAAAGGTAAAAAATACATAACGTTACCAATGAGTTGACCCTGACCAGATGGACAGTGCGCATAGGCTGTATGCAGCTAGCCTACAGTTGATGAGACTGAAAAATAATCTTGTTTACATGGTTAAAAAGATAACAAAGAAAAACATGTTTTTTTTGTACCATCATCAATTTAGATGTTGGCCACTAGATTGCAGCAGTGTATGTGCAAAGTTTTAGACTGATCCAATGAACCATTGTATATCTGTTCAAAATGTTGTATCAAGACTGCCCAAATGTGCCTAATTGGTTTATTAATACATTTTCAAGTTCATAATTGTGCACTCCCCTCAAACAATAGCATGGTATTCTTTCACTGTAATAGCTACTGTAAATTGGACAGTGCAGTTAGATTAGAGACACCAATCCCGTAGAGATAAAATAAAAAAAAAGCTATGTCCTTAGCTAGTTTGACTTGTTTGTCTTCTATTTTGCAGAATGCAGGAAAGCAAACGTTCTAAAGAGGTTGGAAGCGTCACTCCTGCCCTGTTACACTTGTCAACCAGATGATGGGAATGATTCAACTGGACTGCCTTCGAAGTGACCAATTCTGAAGCACCCACTAGAATACTATGAATCCGATTGGGATATTGCACTGGGAAATAATTATCTTGAGTGGAAGGGTAGATGTGGCATTGTGTGCCCATTTTCTCTATCCACGCACGACTTCATTGCCGTCTCATATATCACACCCAAATATATAATCTTATATGAATTATATGTCCATTCATTGTTTTGGTATGTTTATTACATATCATATGTTTTACTACTTATATGTTCATTATATCTTCACCTGTGAAAAACACAGGTAGGGTCAGAAGGAGGAGTCCTTAAGAAGAGAGCTGCATATAGGTAACTGAAAATAGTCCTTTATAACAGGACTTAAAGACAGTGTCTGTCTATTGATGCTTTCATTTTCTAACTTGTCCAAGCAAGCAAATAAAACAACATATTCATATCTGCTGACTGTCTCTGTATAACGTTCCACTTTCAGTCAAGCCTTTGGTTTCCAGACAAAAATAAGCTCTATAGCAAAGACAATGGCAGAGATGTTGGCAAACTAATGTCGTTCCCTATGTCCCACAATTCCCTATATAGCGCACTACTTTTGACCAGAGCCCTATGGGCCCTTGTCAAACATAGTGCTCTATATAGAGAACAGGGTTCCATT
The DNA here is from genome assembly GCF_002021735.2 of Oncorhynchus kisutch. NCBI lineage: Eukaryota > Metazoa > Chordata > Actinopteri > Salmoniformes > Salmonidae > Oncorhynchus > Oncorhynchus kisutch. The sequence continues at coordinate 24,186,548 of NC_034182.2, forward strand.
TGGAATGCAGGCAGTGTGTTTTGATGCCTTGACCTGTGATGACAATGTCTCACACAGTGCCTGCAGAAGCTGCAGCATGTGACTTACTGTTGAAGGTTATTACTGAAGACAATGAGGACAAGTCATTGCATCTTCTTTTGTATCCTGGCCAAAACCCTCATTTACCAATACACAGAGGTCTTGGTATGGTGCCAATACTTTAAGAAAAAGACTCATTGTGAGAACATGGAAATAGAATGAGCCCGGATTATTTGCATTAGTTTTGTGGGAAGCACATGCAGAGAACAACATTTGGAGCCAGTTTCTTAGACACAGATACATCAAGCCTAGTCCTGGACTAAAAGACTTTTTAAATTGAGATTCTCCATTAATTTGAGCATGCTTTTTTGCCCCGAACTATGTTTAGACTGAATCTGTGTCTGGGAAACCAGCCCTGTCTGACAAATGACAGCAGTTTTAAGACGAATAGGTTCAACTTTTGTTCATATATTTTTTTCTCAGAGTATTTCTGAGTTTAATGTCTTAGTAGAATACATACAGTGGGGAGAACAACAACCTCCTTAATCAAATAATTGATTAAATAAAAAATAGGATATGTTGCAATGAAGGTCTACAGTAACTTCAACAGCACTGTCTGGGGTAGCACCTTGGTGCAGCCGGAGGACAGCAAGCTTCCGTCCTACTCTGGCAACATTGACTTCAATACAATACCTAGGAGGCTCGTAGGTCTCACCCCTTCCATAGATATACATGGTAAGTATGACCACTTCCGGAGGACGTGCTCCAACCAATCAAAGCTTTTGCAGGAAGAAATACCATGTTGTCCGTCCATTCATCAAATTAAGATCAGAGAATTAACCTATTGATTTGTATTGGGAATGTGCCACAGAGCGTAATGGGGATTCTATCTGTTGAGAAGCTTGGTGACATCATTGGATAGGGATTAAGAGTGAAAATGGATAGTTCAGCATTTTTGGATATTATCAAATTCAAATGAGTTTTTTCAAATGACACGAGTCTGAGGAGGAATATTATAAATTGTTTTCTTACTTTAAGAACTTTGCATTCTCTGGGGTACATGGAAAAAGTGTGAATTAAAAGCGAGGGTGGACCACTGCCTGAGATCAGTTTCATGAAGAAGAATGAAAAGCGAGGGTGTTCAATACCACCTGATCAAAAGTATAGATTGTTAAAACCTCTTACACGGAACCCAAACAGTCTGCACGCGTTCACCATCGTGCGCTATCGTGCATAAATTTATGTTGATCACGTTTGGTGTAGACCAAACGCGATCACGACACGTAGGTTAAAATATCACAACAAACTAAACCAATGACATTAATTTGGGGACAGGTCGAAAAGCATTAAACATGTATGGCAATTTATATAGTTAGCTTGCACTTGCTAGCTAATTTGTCCTGGGATATAAACATTGAGTTGTTATTTTACCTGAAATGCGCAAGGTACTCTACCCCGCCAATTAATCCACACATAAAACTGTCAACAGAATCATTTCTAGTCATCTCTCTTACTTCCAGGCTTTTTCATCTTTGAACTTATATGGTGATTGGCATCTATACTTTCATAGTATTACCATGACAACCGGCAAAACATTTAATCTTTCAATCACCCAAGTGGGTATAACCAATGAGGAGATTCTATAAACCAATGAGGAGGCAGGACTTGCAGCACAATCTGCGTCAGAAATAGGAATGACTTCTATTTGAGCCCTTTGCAACGCTGACGCTCGTTGGCGCGCGCGAGCAGTGTGGGTGCAATAATTGAATAACATGGATTTCTACATTTATTTTGCAACGCTCGCGCACGCGACGTGTCCGGTCTGGTCAGCATGTTAGGGATCGTGGACTGCTAGCGGTCCACCTGAGACAACATCCGATGTAATTGCAGAGCACCAAATTCAAAAAAAGAAAATCGAAGTATTAAACATTCATGAACATACAAGTGTCTTACATCATTCGTCATTCGCGTCGTCAGATTTCAAAAAGGCTTCACGGCGAAAGCATACCATGCGATTATCTGGAGGATAGCGCCCCACATCAAAATACTTTTTCAACCATCACCGGCTTCACAAAAATCACAAATAGTGATAAAATCACTTACCTTTTGAAGATCTTCCTCTGTTTGCAATCCCAAGGCTCCCAGCTACACAACGAATGTTTGTTTTGTTCGATAAAGTCCTTCTTTATATCCAAAAAAGTCCGTTTAGTTGGCATCATTGATTTCAGCAATCCACTCCTTCAACATGCATACAAAGGAATCCAAAAAGCTACCGGTAAACTTCGTCCAAACAAGTCAAACAATGTTTCTAATCAATCCTCAGGTACCCTAATATGTAAATAAATGATAATATTTCAGATGGAAAGAACGGTGTTCAATAGAAAAGGAAACTAATGAAGAGTGTGCCCTCGTTTACACGCTCCAAAAGTCTACCTGTCCTGATGAGAACACCTTGGATAAACTACAACTACTTGTTCAAGAAACAAGCCTGAAACCCTTTCTAAAGACTGTTGACATCTAGTGGAACTGCAACCTGGGTCCAATTTATTTGTGTATCCCATAGGCTAGCATTGAAAAGGCCTGTGACCTCAAAAGAAAACATTTTTCCTTGGGTTTTCGCCTGCCATATCAGTTCTGTTATACTCACAGACATTATTTAATCAGTTTTAGAAACTTCAGAGTGTTTTCTATCCAAGTATATGCATATATTAGCTCCTGGGCCTGAGTAACAGGCAGTTTACTTTGGGAACGTCAGTCATCCGGAAATTCAGGATACTGCCCCCCTAGCCTTAAGAAGGAAGCCTTTCATCAAGCCGCCTGTATTGCTCGTCTTGCCTGCGTTTTGGGCATGCAATAATTTGCATTTAGAGGATACGACGAGATATAAAGTTCCGCCGACAAGGGCAACTATAAGGAGCTTGCAGAGGTAATTGCACGTTACGATGCTTTACTTGCTGAACTTATCGAACTTTCAACTCTTTTTTGGGATGTTGAAAACAATTCCGAATGATTCCAGCACATCATCCATTAAAAGATTAAAGAGATTGACGCTGCGCATTCTTTCGCGTGTGCTCAAGTAGGCTTTCCACTTTCCTCTGGTATTTATTTAGCAAAGATGATAACACATACTCACTCCGAACAGACACTCAAAAACGCATGGTATAAATGTTGCAGCAGCCTAAACTACACCTAAACACTAGAAATCTGACATGCTGTATGGGATGAAAACAAGATTATTTTTCAGTCTCATCAACTGTAGGCTAGCTGCATACAGCCTATGCGCACTGTCCATCTGGTCAGGGTCAACTAATTGGTAACGTTATGTATTTATAGACCGTTTGTGTGTCAGGAAAAAACATGAATGTGATCAAATTCAGTTTATATTCAAAATTGGGCTGGCTAGGCTGCATATACATTTTTTATCCATAATGATTAACTGGAATTAATGAATCAACATAATAGTGACGACAAATGTGAGTAAATGTTTTGTAAGGCCTACAGCTGCATAGGCCTGCATGATGTAAACATGCATAAAGCTAGCTCAGCCCTGTGAGTTCTATTGTCTATGTGAGGGTGTTGGTGAATGGAGAAAGGTAGAGTCAGGCGCAGGACACCGAGATGAGTATAGTCCGACAGTTTACTCAAAAATGAAGAAGAATATTCCAACACGGAAAACACAAATATCCAAAGCACAAGAACACGAACCCACATGACAAACAATGAAGCGCAAAACAGAGAGGGAAGCCAGATGGTTAAATAAGGAACATAATTATTGTAATAGAAAATCAGGTGTGTATAATGAAGACAAAACCAAACGAAAATGAAACATGGATCGGTAGCGACTAGAAAGCCGGTGACGTCGACCACCGAATGCTGCCCGAACAAGGAGAGGGACCAACTTCGGCGGAAGTCATGACAGAACCCCCCACCCCCCTTGACACGCGGCTCCAGCAGCACGCCGACACCGGCTTTGGGGACGACGAGGAGCAGGGCGATCCAGATGGAGGCGGTGAAATTCCTGCAGTAATGATGGATCTAGGATGTCCTCCACCGGCACCCAACATCTCTCCTCTGGACCGTACCCCTCCCACTCCACGAGGTACTGAAGGCCTCTCGCCCGACGCCTTGAGTCCATAATGGCTTGCACAGTATACGCCGGGGCCCCCTCGATGTCCAGAGGGGGCGGGGGAACCTCCCGCACCTCAGCCTGCTGGAGCGGACCAGCCACCACCGGCCTGAGGAGAGACACATGGAACGAGGGGTTAATACGGTGGGAAGTTGTAATCTATAACAAACCGCGGACCCAGTTTCCAGCAGGGCAGGCGAAGGGGCAGGTTTCGGGTCGAGAGCCAGACCCGGTCATGCACCGGGCCTCACTGCGGTGGCGGTCGGCACTCGCCTTCTGCCGCCTGATGGCCCGTTGTAGACGCACATGAGCAGCGTCCCATGTCGCCTCCGAGTGCCGAAACCATTCATCCACCGCAGGAGCCTCGATCTGGCTCTGATGCCACGATACCAGGACCGGCTGATAACCTATCACACACTGGAAAGGGGATAGGTTAGTGGACGAGTGGCTAAGGGAGTTTTTGACCATCTCCGCCCAGGGGATGAAAACCGACCACTCCCCCGGCCGGTCCTGGCAATAGGACCGCAGAAACCTACCCACATCCTGGTTGGCTCTCTCCACCTGCCCGTTACTCGGGGTGAAAACCTGATGTGAGGCTGACCGAGATCCCAGGCGTTCCATAAACGCCCTCCATACTTTAGACGTGAATTGGGGACCCCGATCAGAAACTATATCATCAGGTACCCCGTAGTGCCGGAATATATGGGTGAACAGGGCCTCCGCAGTCTGTAGAACCGTAGGGAGACCGGGCAAAGGAAGAAGACGGCAGGACTTAGAAAACCGATCCACAACGACCAGGATCGTGGTATTACCCCTCGACGGGGGTCAAAATCCACCGATAGGTGTGACCACGGTTGTTGTGGAACAGGAAGAGGCTGTAATTTCCCTCTGGGCAGGTGTCTAGGTGCCTTGCACTGTGCCCACACCGAGCAGGAGGAAACATAAACCCTCACGTCCTTAGCTAAAGTGGGCCACCAGTACTTCCCAGCAAGACAGCGCACTGTCCGACCGATGCCAGGATGACCTGAGGAGGGTGACGTATGGGCCCTACAGATCAAACGATCGCGGACATCAAACGGAACGTACAGACTCCCAACTGGACACTGTGGGGGAGTGGATGTCCGCTCGATGTCCGTGTCCACCTCCCATACCACGGTGCCACCAGGCAAGAAGCTGGAATTATGGGAGTGGGATCCGCGGACCTCTCCTCCGTGTCATACATCCGGGACGGTGCGCCTGCCTTAACGTTCTGGGAACCTGGTCTGTAGGATAGAGTGAAAACAAAGCTGATGAGAAACATGGCCCACCTCGCCTAGCGAGGATTCGGTCTCCTAGCTGCCCGAATGTACTCCAGATTACAGTGGTCAGTCCAAATGAGAAATGGGTGTCTAGCCCCCTCAAGCCAAGCAGGTTAAGGGTGGTGTCCCTGCAGGCTAGCTCCCTACGACCGTCCTTGTGTAAACTACACCTGTAGTGGTCGATCAGGGCCCGCTCATTCCATCCCACGCAGTTCTAAAGTCCAGAGCGTACTCTTGAGTGCTCCTCATCCCCTCCGCTCTCCTGGTTGGTAGGTGATCAAATACTTATGTCATGCAATAAAATGCTAATTAATTACTTAAAAATCATACAATGTGATTTTTTGGATTTTTGTTTTAGATTCCGTCTTTCGCAGTTGAAGTGTACCTATGATAAAAATTACAGACCTCTACATGCTTTGTAAGTAGGAAAACCTGCAAAATCGGCAGTGTATCAAATACTTGTTCTCCCCACTGTATAAGGAAAAACTCCAGGCCCCAGGGGATAAAAATTGCCCCACTGTTCTGGGACCTATGGTGCCACCAGTCTGCTTGCAGTTGTCAGTTATGTATGTGGATGATCTGGGCTTTATTCAGGGACGTTTCTTGAGATACTTTGATGTGTCAAGTGGGCGAGATGCGCAGTCTTTGTTTGACTTCATGCATTTTGAGATTAAGTTTGAGTTTAAGTTATAGACAAACTCGTTGTCCAAACCTACGATGGCGCAGCTATAATGGAATGTACTGTATCTCCAATTTGTATTTACAGCTACATTTTTGTCTTCCCGGCCAAATCCTGTCCTGCACTGGTCAAGGCTCTGAACATCTCAACTCATGCCTCATACCCTCATTCAATCACTGCTGTGATCCCTTTCCAACACAGTGTAAGTAGCCCTCTCATTCCCATTCATTCCCATTCACAAAACATTAAGAACATCCGCTCTTTTCATTAAATAGACTGACCAGGCAAATCCAGGTGAAAGCTGTGATCCGTTATTGATGTCCACTTAAATCCACTTCAGTGAGTGTAGGTGAAGGGGAGGAGACTGGTTAATGAAGGATTTTTAAGCATTTAGACATTTGAGTATGTGCCATTCAGAGGGTGAATGGGCAACAAAAGATTCAAGTGCTTTTGAACACGCGTAAGTGTAAGTGCCAGGCGCACCGGTTTGTGTCAAGAACTGCAAAGCTGTCAGATTTTTCCACACACAAGTTTCCCGCGTGTATCAAGAACAGTCAACCACCCAAAGGTCACCCAGCCAACTTGACACAACTGTGAGGAGCATTGGAGTCAACATGTGCCAATATTTCCGTGGAACACTTTCCACACCTTGTGGAGTCCATGCCCTGACAAATTGAGGCTGTTCAGGGGGGTTCCTAATGTTTGGTATACTCACTGTAATACTGTTGCCCTCACTGTTGTATTGTCAGAGGTGAGGATTTGTGTTGTTTAAATGGTAGGTTTTCCCAAATCCTGCAAGTATTTCCTGAACAATTGGGGTCTGTTGTCCGTCACCAAACTGTTAGAAGATGGCATAGCATATACACACCCCTTCATATTTATTTGGACAGTAAAGCTACATATTTTCATTTGGCTCTATACTCCAGAATTTTGGATTTGAGATCAAATCACATTTTATTATGTCACATGCGCCGAATACAACAGTTGTAGACTTTACAGTGAAATGTTTACTTACTGGAGCGTTCCCAAAAATGCAGAGTTGAAAAGTAAGACAAATATTTGCTAACTAAAAAAAGGACATAGTAACACAAAAACAATAATGATGCTATATACAAGGAGTACTGGTACTGAGTCCATGCTTCAAATGTTTCATATGAGGCAACAGTACAGAAGGTCACTTTTTATTTAAGGGCATTTCATATCTGTTTTACCGTTTAGAAATGTATCTTCCCTCATTTGAAGGTGTGATAAGTACTGTATTTGGAGAAATTCACTTAGTGTATTTAGGTTTTTGGGGGCGGCAGGTAGCCTAGTGGTTAGAGCATTGGGCCAGTAAACAAAATGTTGCTGGATCGAATCCCCGAGCTGACAAGGTAAAAATCTGTCATTCTGCCCCTGAACAAGGCAGTTCCCCGGTAGGCAGTCATTGTAAATTCAAATTTGTTCTTAACTTACTTGCCTTGTAAATTAAAAAAAAAAAATCTTAAAAGTTTAATATTTGCTCCCATATTCCTAGCACAAAATAACTACATCAAGCTTGTTTTTTTAAACATTTAAATTTTATTTCACCTTTATTTAAACAGGTAGGCTAGTTGAGAACAAGTTCTCACTGACAACTGCGACCTGGCCAAGATAAAACAAAGCAGTTCGACGCATACAACAACACAGAGTTGCACATGGAATAAACAAACATACAGTCGATAATACAGTAGAAAAAGTCTACATACAGTGTGTGCAATTGAGGTAGGATAAGGGAGGTAAGGCAATAAAATAAATACAGTATGAGGATGAGGTAGTTGGACGGGCTATTTACAGATGGGCTATGTACAGGTGCAGTGATCTATGAGCTGCTCTGACAGCTGGTGCTTAAAGCTAGTGAGGGAGATATGAGTCTCCAGCTTCAGTGATTTTTGCAGTTCGTTCCAGTCATTGGCAGCAGAGAACTTTAAGGAAAGGCGGCCAAAGGAAGAATTGGCTTTGGGGGTGACCAGTGAGATATACCTGCTGGAGCGTGTGCTATGGGTGGGCGCTGCTATGGTGACCAGTGAGCTGAGATAAGGCAGGGCTTTACCTAGCAGAGACTTGTAGATGACCTGGAGCCAGTGGGTTTGGCAACGAGTACGAAGCGAGGGCCAGCCAACGAGAGCGTACAGGTCGCAGTGGTGGATAGTATATGGGGCTTTGGTGACAAAACGGATGGCACTGTGATAGACTGCATCCAATTTGTTGAGTAGAGTGTTGGAGGCTATTTTGTAAATGACATCGCCGAAGTTGAGGATCGCTAGGATGGTCAGTTTTACAAGGGCAAGTTTGGCAGCATGAGTGAACAATGTTTTGTTGCAAAATAGGAAGCTGATTCTAGATTTAATTTTGGATTGGAGGTGCTTAATGTGAGTCTGGAAGGAGAGTTTACAGTCTAACCAGACACCTAGGTATTTGTAGTTGTCCACATATTCTAAGTCAGAACCGTCCAGAGTAGTGATGCTGGACGGGCGGGCTGGTGCGGGCCGCGATCGGTTGAAGAGCATGCAATTAGTTTTACTTGCATTTAAGAGCAATTGGAGGACACGGAAGGAGAGTTGTATGGTATTGAAACTCGTCTGGAGGTTAGTTAACACAGTGTCCAAAGAGGAGCCAGAGGTATACAGAAGGATTTCATCTGCGTAGAGGTGGATCAGAAAATCACCAGCAGCAAGAGCGACATGATTGATGTGTACAGAGAAGAGTTGGCCCGAGAATTGAACCCTGTGTCACCCCCATAGAGACTGCCAGAGGTCCGGACAATATGCCCACCTATTTGACACACTGAACTCTATCAGAGAAGTAGTTGGTGAACCAGGCAAGGCAATCATTTGATAAACCAAGGCTGTTGAGTCTGCAGATAAGAATGTGGTGATTGACAGTCGAAAGCCTTGGCCAGGTCGATGAATACGACTGCACAGTAATGTCTCTTTTCGATGGCGGTTATGATATCGTTTAGGACCTTGAGCGTGGCTGAGGTGCACCCATGACCACCTCTGAAACCAGATTGCATAGCGGAGAAGGTACGGTGGGATTCGAAATGGTCGGTAATGGTCGGTTTGCTAACTTGGCTTTCGAAGACCTTAGAAAGGCAGGGTATGATAGATATAGGTCTGTAGCAGTTTGGGTCTAGAATGTCTCCCTCTTTGAAGAGGAGACTCAACAAACATGGATACATTTGCAGTTTGTTTTGGTTGTGTTTCAGATTATGTTGTATGAATGAAAATGAATGGTAAATAATGTTTTGTGTCATTTTGGAGTCCCTTATCTCAAGTAAGAATATAATATGTTTCTGAACACTCCTACATTAATGTGGATGCTAGTGTTCAACATAGCCTTGTGGCATCACCGTCCATTTCCATTTTTTCCCAAGAAACATAAACGAGAACCAGTCCTGTGACTCTTCAGCCACAGGGATGCTATAGAAAGCATTACTGAAAAACTAGCATGTACAGCATTGTTTACTATTCTATGGTCTTGCACAAAACGATAATCACCAGATGGTTTCCTAATAGGTCAATTGATGTGTTACAAGGTGAATTCGGGCAGGGAACCATTGCGCCTCTTTCAACTAACGCGCTATGAATGGGAATGATACCCCTTTCGGCTCCTTTGCTAAGAGGGTACTGAGCTTTGTAAGGTCTGTGGGTGCTTTTCGGAATTACCACAACCTTTCATGCGTCCAATATTGGTCTTTGATTTAGCCCACAGTTCTTCAGGTATATATTTTAGCCAATCAATGTGTGAATTATCTTGTAATACCACAGGCATGGTTTCAACGGGTATTGGTTATTATTTTGGTGTTGTTTCATTTTCCTTCAACTGTCTTTCCACATGGGTGTTATTTGGCTTCACATAAGACAGTGGTTTTGTTTCCCATGCAATAAAATGTGTAGTTACAGCTGTCTTCAGATCTTGTCTCAGGCCTGTCACCAGAGCATGGCACAATAGGCTGCTGCATGAGTCTTGGTCAAGTGTCAGGCCTTAGTGTTGGAGGAAGACCCTGTTTGGTGGAATGGATTTTCTGCCCATGTGCATTTGGGGAAAGCAGCATTTACAGCTGTAAAAACTGCATCCAGCTTTTCACCACGATCAGCAACTGGTACATTGGTCCCAAATATATTTATAGTCCTTCCATTTAAATTTCAAGCAGCAGCGGAGTATTTCTTCAATTTCTCTTGTGGTGGGGTTGTACATGGAGATTTCTTTTACATCTTCCTCAAACCTCACAGCATCCTTTGCTGGGTCAATGACATCGCCCACTATTCCTCAACATCCACGGTTTCTCCATTTCCAACATCGCACCTACATTATGGTTGGGTTAGCGAATTATTGGAAACATTCCCTCAAGCTTCTTTTTATCCTTCTCATCTCTTCCTTCGTTGGTGTCCTCGCTGCTGCTCCTTTTATCTTCATCTTGGCTACTTCCCTGACGTCATTCTTCCTGCTTGCACTCCTGAATTTGCTTATTGTTTCTCTACTGCCTTCTTTTCACTTACATTTCTCCAGTTCATTTCTTAGCTCTTCTAGCTCCTCTCCTTCACTCTCCCTCTCGTTTGCTCTGGCCCTTTTTTTTGCTGGTAGCTTTCTATCTTTAGCTCCAGCACCTTTTGCAGCTCCTCCAACAGCTCCTTATGCCACAGCTCCTCCACCTGGCACAGTCCCAGCCCCAACTGTGTTCTGAGTGGGTGGGAGGCCACCATCTCCGTCTGCTGGTGGAGGATTTGGCAGTGGTGGATACAAGGGGGGGCCTCATGATATCCTCTTACAGATTTATCTGTTGCCTTTTCTGCTTCTCTCACATTCTGAAATCGTCCCACTTCACTTGAACTTTGTGTTTTCTTTCAAGTTGGCCTCTCGCAGATACCAGTCTGTCTTTCTGTACCCTGTGTCCCATCAACAGGGAAATGTCCATTCTGTTCAGCCTTCTGTTTGGTTCAGTACCCCCCCTAACAGTTTTTTTTGCCATTACACTAAAGCGAAGAAATTGTACTTCAAAATATTTTAAAATAACTTTCCTTAGGCATAGATTCAATTGTGATCACAATAACAGTGCATTTTGCGACTCAGAAATTGAAACAACAGACCATTTGTTTTTCCTTTGTGCTTACATTACTACATTTTGGAGTGACATGTATGACTGGTTAGAATCAAAAATCTTTCCAATAACCCAGTTCACTAAAGATAATTTAACTTTCGGTATAATAATGGAAGATAAGAACATAGAAATTCTATTGTATGTTCTATTTATTTTGAGTACATTTTATATTCATAAAAGTAAAATGCATAAAAACACAGCTTTTGCTTATTGCTTTTCAGAAAGAATTGTTGAATTACTTTTTTTATTGAAATGTATGCGTGGAAAAAAGTTGGCAAAAGGAATCCTGAAATTGATGAATGAATTAGAGTTATTAGAAGACCCCATTGCTTATTTGTAGCCTATATTTATTTTCGTATGATTTATTTTGGTTTGTTTATTTAGTTATGTTGTACCTCCTGTGCGCTCCGTTTCCCACTTGAATGTATGTTATGGTGTTTTAATGGGGAACAGGTGAGAGTAGTGCGTTTATTCCCTTGTTTACGTTTGCTTTTCTGCTCATATAAAACAATGGCTTGACTTACGTTAGATACGTTTCGAAACGTTTGGGAAAGTTGGGTATGGTGTGGCTATTATTAAGCTTTGGCTACCGAAGGCCTATGATATGAAGGCAGTGTGCCCCAGTGCTCGGACAGGTGAACTTGTGGTGAGGAAGTCTGCTTCAGGCCTACCAGAGTTACTCCTATGATCTGACAATTATAATGCTTGTCTTTGTACAATATTCTGATAGAAAATTAACAAATTAAACTCCTCCTGTAGTTTATACCTGTATAGCAGATGCAGTAGCCATCTGACATAATGAAATGCATGTCTGTGTCATGGCATGTCGCCGGCATATCTCTATATCTCTCTCTCTGTGGTTAGGACTATGCTTCTCTTCCTTTTATATAGGCTATACAGTACCAGTCAAAAGTTTGGACACACCTACTCCTTCCAGGGTTTTTCATTATTTGAACTATTTTCTACATTGTAGAATAATAGTGAAGACATCACAACTATGAAATAACACATATGGGATCATGTAGTAACCAAAAAAAGTATTAAACAAATCAAAATATATTTGATATGCCTTGATGACAGCTTTGCACACTCTTGGCATTCTCTCAACCAGCTTCATGAGGTAGTCACCTGGAATGCATTTCAATTAACAGGTGTGTCTTGTTAAAAGTTAATATGTGGAATTTATTTCCTTCTTAATGAGTTTGAGCCATATCAGTTGTGTTGTGTCAAGGTACAGAAGATAAAGTATACAGAAGATAGCCCTATTTGGTAAAAGGCCAAGTCCATATTATGGCAAGAACAACTCAAATAAGCAAAAACAAATGACAGTCCATCATTACTTTAAGACACGAAGGTCAGTCAATCTGGAAAATTTCCTGAACTTTGAAAGTTTTAAGTGCAGTAGCAAAAACCATCAAGTGCTATGTTGAAACTGGCTCTCATGAGGACCGGCCACAGGAAAGAAAGACCCAGAGTTACCTCTGCTGCAGGGGATAAGTTCATTAGAGTTACCAGCCTCAGAAATTGCGTTCAAGTAACAAACACATCTCAACATCAACTGTTCAGAGGAGACTGTGAATCAGGCCTTCATGGTCGTATTGCTGCAAAGAAACCACTACTAAAGGATACCAATAAGAAGAAGAGACTTGCTTTGCCCAAGAAACACGAGCAATGGACATTAGACCGGTGGAAATCTGTAATTTGATCTGATGAGTCCAAATTTGAGACTTTTAGTTCCAACCACCGTGGCTTTGTGAGACGCAGAGTAGGTGAAAGGATGATCTCTGCATGTGTTGTTCCCACTGTGAAGCATGGAGGAGGTGTGATGGTGTGGGGATGCTTTGCTGGTGACACTGTCAATTTGTTATTTAGAATTCAAGCCACACTTAACCAGTATGGTTACCACAGCATTCTGCAGCGATACGCCATCTCATCTGGTTTGCGCTTAGTGGGACTATAATTTGTTTTTCAATAGGACAATAATCCAAAACACACCTCCAGGCTGGTTAAGGGCTATTTGACCAAGAAGGAGAGTGATGGAGTGCTGCATCAAATGACCTGGCCTCCACAATCACCCAACCTGATCCCAATTGAGATGGTTTGGGATGAGTTGGACCACAGAGTGAAGATAAAGCAGCCAACAAGTGCTCAGCATATGTGGGAACTCCTTCAAGACTGCTGGAAAAGCATTCCTCATGAAGCTGGTTGAAAGAATACCAAGAGTGTGCAATGCTGTCATCAATGCAAAGGGTGGCTACTTTGAAGAATCTAAAATATATTTTGATTCGTTTAACACTTTTTTGTTTACTACATGTGTATATGTACATGTGCACATATGTGTTATTTCATAGTTTTGATGTCTTCAATATTATTCTACAATGTAGAAAATTATCAAAATCAAGAGAAACCCTTGAATGAGTTGGTGTGTCCAAACTTTTGACCGGTACTGTATACAGTGCATTCGGAAAGTATTCAGACCCATTGACTTTTTCCACATTTTGTTACATTACAGCAGTATTGTAAAATATATATTTTTTCATTTCACACCCAATACCACTGAATGACACATTTTTGTTGAATTTTTTGCAAATGTATTAAAAATAGTAAACTGAAATACGTTATTTAAATGAGTATTCCGACCCTTTGATATGAGACACGGAATTGAGCTCAGGTGCATCCTGTTTCCATTGATCATCTTTGAGATGTTTCTACAACTTGATTGGAGTCCACCTGTAGTACATTCAATTGATTGGACATGATTTTGAAAGGCACACACCTGTCTATATAAAAGGTCCCACAGCAATTTGGGGAGATGGGCCTTGGTCAGGAAGGGGACCAAGATCCCGATGGTGACTGACAGAGCTCCACAGTTCCTCTGTGGAGATGGGAGAACTCTCCAGAAGGACAACCATCTCTGCAGCACTCTACCAATCAGGCTTGTATGGTAGAGTGGCCAGACGGAAGACACTCCTCAGTAAAAGGAACCTTGACAGCTCACTTGGAGTTTGCCAAAAGGCACCTAAAGGACTCTCAGACCATGAGAAACAAGATTCTCTGGTCTAATGAAACCAAGATTGAACTCTTTGGCCTGAATTCCAAGCGTCACGTCTGGAGGAAAACTGGCACCATCCCTAGCATGGAAGTGGCAGCATCAGAGCCCGGACTTGAACCCAATCGAACATCTCTGGAGAAACCTGAAAATAGCTGTACAGCGACACTCCTCATTCAACCTAACAGAGCTTGAGCGGATCTGCAAAGAAGAATGGGAGAAACTTGCTAAATACAGGTGTGCCAAACTTGTAACGTCATATCCAAGAAGACTCGAGGCTGTAATCGCTGCCATAGGTGTTTCAACAAAGTACTGAGTAAAGGGTGTGAATACTTATGTAAATGTGATATTTCCATCTTTAATCGTTTTTGCAAAATGTTCTGAACCAGTTTTTGCTATGTCATTATGGGGTATTGTGATGTCATTATGGGGTATTGTGATGTCATTATGGGGTATTGTGATGTCATTATGGGGTATTGTGATGTCATTATGGGGTATTGTATGTAGATTGAGGGGGAAAACAATTTAATCCATTTTAGAATAAGGCTGTTATGTAACAAAATGTGGAAAAATTCAGCGGGTCTGAATACTGAGTATTTTGTTTTAATGACAAATAAAATCAATCAATCAATCCAAACTGTGCAGCGGCCAATTGTGAGTTGAAAAGAGACATCTGTTACCAAACACAAACATTTAATGACATTCAGAGATTGTCAATCCAAGCCTTCGATACTGGGTAAGCCTACAAGGTAGCGAGAAATGTATTTTCTGTTTGTCAAGATTGACATAGTCTATTTATTGTGGTGTTGAAAATGCAAACCATGATATGGAGGTGCCCCTAGTCTGTATTATCTTTTTCATTGGTTGTGTGGTGCATTGTCACAGAAACCTGATGGTGGAAAATTTGTTTACATATTGTCCCCAGCCCAAGGTGCACCTGTGTAATGATCATGCTGTTTAATCAGCTTCTTGGTATGCCACACCTGTCAGGAGGATGGGTTATCTTGGCAAAGGAAAAATGCTCACTAACAGGGATGTAAACAAATTGGTGCACAGAATTGGAGAGAACAAAAATGTAAATGCAACATGTAAAGTGTTAGTCATGTTTTATGATCTGAAATAAAAGAACCCAGAAATGTTCCATATGCGCAAAAAACGTTCTCTCCAATTTTGTGCACCAATTTGTTTACATCCCTGTTAGTGAGCATTTCTCCTTTTCCAAGATAATCCATCCACTTGACAGGTGTAGCATATCAAGAAGCGGATTAAACAGCATGACCATTACACAGGTGCACCTTGTGCTGGGGACAAAAGGCCATTCGAAAATGCCACAGAATTTTTGATGAAGCGTGCAATTGGCATGCTGACTGCAGGAATGTCCACCAGAGCTGTTGCCAGAGAATTAAATGTTAATTTCTCTACCATAAGCCGCCTCCAATGTCATTTTAGAGAATTTGGCAGTACGTTCAACCGACACAACACAGACCACGTGTATGGCATCGTGTGGGCGGGCGGTTTGCTGATATCAATAGTGAACAGAGTGCCCCATGGTAGCCGTGGGGTTAGGGTATGGGCAGGCATAAGCTACGGACAACGAACATAAATGCATTTTATTGATGGCAATTTGAATGCACAGAGATACTGTGACGAGATCCTGAGGGCCATTGTCATGCCATTCATCCGCCGCCATCACCTCATAGTTCAGCATGATAATGCACAGCCCCATGTTGCAAGGATCTGTACAAAATTCCTGGAAGCTGAAAATGTCTCAGTTCTTCCATGGACTGCATACTCCCCAGACAAGTCACCCATTGAGAAAGTTTGGGGTGCTCTGGATCGACATGTACGACAGTGTTCCAGTTCTCGCCAATATTCAGTAATTTCGCACAGCCATTGAAGAGCAGCGTGACAACATTCCACAAGCCACAATCAACAGCCTGATCAACTCTATGCGAAGATGATGTGTTGCGCTGCATTAGGCAAATGGTGTTCAGACCAGATGCTGACTGGTTTTGTGGTCCATGACCCTACTTTTTAAAACGTATCTGTGAACAACTGCTGCATATCTGTATTCCCAGTCATGTGAAATCCAAGAATTTGTGGCCAAATTTACTTCTTTAAATTGACAGATTTGTATTTTTTACTGTAACTCAGTAAAATCTTTGAAATTGTTGCATGTTGCGTTTATATTTTTGTTCAATGTAATTATAAATATGGCATCAAAATGTTGAAAATCTGATTTCCCCCTAGCTGATCATTTTCTGCAGCCTGCTCTGATCGTAGTGTAATGAAACAGGCAGACAGAGTGAGTGAGCTTGTCCTGTGGTGTTAGGTGAATCCCCAACCTTCATGCCCATAGCCCTGAGTGGCATCAATTGTGCCACCAAAGCATGCTGAAGTGGCTACAGTTGTTAGTTTTGGTCATAAACATTATTTTGAGTAAATTCTATGAGGGGGGGAGCATGTTACATTTTTCTGACACTGCAAAGGGAGAGTCATGTGAGGGGGGGGTTCATAATGTTTTTAGGACAGCTTGAGTTGGGGATCAGCCCCTCCCCTCCAGTTAATTTAAATCGGTCCCTAAATTATTCAAATGTAAATCTGTGTGTGTGCGCAGAGATACACACTTGTTCCTCTCAGATGGTCCTGGTGAAATCTGGTCCTTATTCCAGTAACCTGATGACATATATTGGCCTATTTGGGAATTGAACAAGTGTACTGTACATATTCCGAACTGCTTATGGAGGGAGCCAAGGACTAGAGAGAAATACGAGACAATCAGGCAGACTGAAGGAAAACTTTACCAAACAGAACACAGAGCCAGGTAGAACATTGAGATGAGGGAAGTAACACTGAATCAAAGTAGAATAATGTAGAGACTGACAAAAGGCTAAATTCAGACTAGGTTAACTTATTTTTATTTTACCAGTTTGCTGTAATAATAGATTTTTTTAAATGCATACCTGAATGGATAGAGGCAAATATGCAATACTTTACTGATAAATAACAAGTAATTCAGTGTCACACAGCAGAACAGCCTATGGTATAAAAATATGACAAAATATAAAATAAAATGACCCACGTTTCCTGTAATAATTGATAACATTATTTTGCATACGTAAATGGATAAATATGTAATGAGTTATTGATCACTAAGAAATAATTCAATGTCACATAGCAGAATATGGTAGGAAAATACATAATACAACAAAATATCAAATGAAAGTGACAAAACGATCAAATAAAGTGTATATGCTCACAATATTATTCAGTGTAAAGGTTCATATTCAAAACCCAACACTGTTCATCCTCAACTATAACACTGGTGTCAAGCTTCAACTAGTTTTTTTCTGAACAGCTTGTTGTGTGCAGCTAGTACATCTTTCTGAAAAATGTACTTATTATTTGTCAAATGCTTCACCCCTCTGAACGCATCTCTAGAGTAAACCCTCTCATGTAGCCCCACTGCTTAGTCATTTTCCGGTAAACTGCACTGATAACGCCAACCGTATAACTGAGGTACTGTAGCCTAGCAGCCTACTGGTTAAAGTGCATGGTGTCCTATTCTTGGTGGGTTTGGAATATGAAGGGCACTGTCCGGACTTGTTGTGCATGCTCTCCTCACTGAATAGACTGTATCCCGGTGGTTATCAATATTGTGATATTTCTAATTAAGGCTGCTATCCTACTTTTTAAATGCATGAAAACATTTGGCCACAACATTCTAACCGGCGACACCGTCTCTAATCCTGCCTCAGCTCGCAAATCTCACAGCTAATACCCGCGGAGAAAATTATTCATTTTTTGGCTCTGGGGAAGAGGCGTTCGATTCGGTCGCTCAGCCTCCTTCATTACACACAAACAAGTTCTGGTCGGGGTGATGGCTCTTCACCAAAAAATTGTCTGTTTCTCTCACGAACTGGTAGAATTGAACTTGGGCGCGAGGTCCTTCCGCACAATCATGTCCAGCAGGGCTCGTTTCTGGTAGGACTTAGCTTTGTTGTTCACCTCACTCTATGCGGGGTGATAAGAGACTTTATAAAGCCTCGGAAACCGTACCACGGTGTGGCTGCCTTTACGCGGAACCCAAACCGGCTTCGCGCGTGCGCCATCGTGCATAAATGTATTTTGTCCCCCCACACCAAACGCGATCACAACACGCAGGTTAAAATATCAAAACAAACTCTGAACCAATTACATTAATTTGGGGACAGGTCGAAAAGCATTAAACATTTATGGCAATTTAGCTAGTTAGCTTGCACTTGCTAGCTAATTTGTCCTATTTAGCTAGCTTGCTGTTGCTAGCTAATTTGTCCTGGGATAAAAAACATTGAGTTGTTATTTTACCTGAAATGCACAAGTTGCTCATATCCGCCAATTAATCCACACATAAAATGGTCAACTGAATCGTTTCTAGTCATCTCTCTTCCTTCCAGGCCTTTTCTTCTCTTGACTTTATATTGTGATTGGCAACTTTCATAAATTAGGTGCATTACTGCCACTGATCTCGGTTGTCTTTCAGTCACCCAGGTGAGTATAACCAATGAGTAGATGGCACGTGGGTACCTGCTTCTATAAACCAAGGAGGAGATGGGAGAGGCAGGACTTGCAGCTCGATCTGCGTCAGAAATAGAACTGATTTCTATTTTAGCCCTTGGCAACACAGACGCTCGCATGGAGCAGTGTGGGTGCAATAATTTAATAACATATTTCTACATTTATTTTGCAACGCTCGCGCATGGTGTAGTCAGCCTGTTACTAATGTCTGCGTTGAGTGTTAATTAAAGTCATAATGTGCATAGTTTACATTAATTAAATCTCAACCATAAATGTTAGAAACATACAATTTTTCCTGTGCAAGCAGACATTCCGACGTACCCACATTTAACTATAATGTAGCCCACGCGTGTGTATTTCCTGTTATCGCTAAGGGCCTAGAAAACATGATGTCCAATCTATAGTTAATCTGTCTTTCCCTCAACACCTCATGGTATGTTATTTTATCTCGCTGTATACAGATCTAAACATTGTTAGCCAATCACATACTGTGTTGTTACCAGTTCCCAGTTGCCAAAATCAGACAACCAATAATTGTTGGGTCCACTGCTTTCAGTCGAATAGAGGTGCTATTCGGGCTCCTTAGGATGTTTTTTATTTATTTTTTATTTCACCTTTATTTAACCAGGTAGGCTAGTTGAGAACAAGTTCTCATTTGCAACTGCGACCTGGCCAAGATAAAGCATAGCAGTGTGAACAGACAACAAAGAGTTACACATGGAGTAAACAATTAACAAGTCAATGACACAGTAGAAAAAAAAGGGGGAGTCTATATACATTGTGTGCAAAAGGCATGAGGAGGTAGGCGAATAATTACAATTTTGCAGATTAATAACACTGGAGTGATAAATGATCAGATGGTCATGTACAGGTAGAGATATTGGTGTGCAAAAGAGCAGAAAAGTAAATAAATAAAAACAGTATGGGGATGAGGTAGGTAAAAATGGGTGGGCTATTTACCGATAGACTATGTACAGCTGCAGCGATTGGTTAACTGCTCAGATAGCAGATGTTTGAAGTTGGTGAGGGAGATAAAAGTCTCCAACTTCAGCGATTTTTGCAATTCGTTCCAGTCACAGGCAGCAGAGAACTGGAACGAAAGGCGGCCAAATGAGGTGTTGGCTTTAGGGATGATCAGTGAGATACACCTGCTGGAGCGCGTGCTACGGATGTCCCTTAGGATGTCCCTTCAGTCGAATAGAGCAGTTCATAGACTTTCCCATGGGGTCTGTGCAATTCGGGATCCTTGGGATGTTCCTACCTCTAACAAGTATAAATGTAAAATGGTTAGGTTTAGTGTTAGTTTAGGGTAAGGAAGTCCCAAGGAATCCGGATAGCAGTGACCATTCATAGAGTGAGAGACTGGCACGATATTTGAGACCTCCACAGCGACACACATTCTTTTGTTTGATTTTTATTTACAGCCAGCAGAAGCGATTTTCGAGTGTCTGTCATAGATAGTTTCCTTAGAGACGATGAAAATAATTACCAAGATGTCCTTGATCCAACTGAGGAGTAAGTAGGCTATATTTAAGTTGTGATTATCGTTAGGAAATATTTAGGCCTACTGTGTTTATAAGTCCAATTTGATTTATTTGAAAGAATGATGTTTTTGTTGATAACGTATTGTCGAAAGCACGTAGGCAATATTATTTACTGTGTCGATAGGGGAGTAGGCTAGTGTACATTTGTCTTGTAAAAGACACAAACACATAATCTAATCAAAGATAGTGTTGCTCCTATTGAAATGTAATGTGTTTTTAGTGTGTATTCTGTTGCATAAAAAATTTCACTTTTGCCTATTAGATCAATTTCAGTGTGCGCATGTCTGATTTGACTTAATCCATGTTCAGAAGAGGCCATTCCATGTCTTTATTGCTTTGTATGAGAAGGCAGTTTGGTAGAAGGTGGTAGACCGTTTGAGGTCGCTACAATCACCCCTGGAGGAGGTTCTTGGGACACTGCTATTTAAGTCTGAGCAGAGGTTGACGAAAACATTCAAAGGTGGTGATGCTATATTGCGTTTTATTTTGAAAACCAGGCAGATGTTGGAGTAGAGAATGAAATAGTGTAAACTGAACAGGTTGAACTTGTTGAGTACACTCTTAGAAAAAGCGGTTCCAAATGCTTATACGGCAGTCCCCATAGAAGAACCGCTTTTGGTTTGAGTAGCAACCCTTTTAGTTTCCATGTAGAACCATCTGTGGAATGGAACACAAAAGGGTTCTACCTAGGCACCAACGGGGTTCTACCTGGAAACAAAAAGGGTTCTCTTATGGGGACAGCGGGAGAATCCTTTTAGGGTCTAGATGGCACCTTTTTTCCTGAGCGTAGGCCTATATTACCGTGGTCTTCTATTAAAAAAAAATTATGCAACAGGCCCTGTGCTTCTCCTGGAGGATCACCAACTCAGTATGACTAAAATGAGCAGTTCTAATTTGCACCGTTATGCAATTATTACGAGACTGGATACAAGTAGCTAATTCTGGCAACATATGTTCAAGCATTCATTTATTGAGGCAAGCAGATCAGAGATGTCAAGGTGGTACACAAGAGTATGCTACAGTATGTGTATAGTGTACATAACCACTACCAATAGACATTTTTAAATAAGCATTTAGTCAACCAAATAATCACTCTGTAAAACACGGAATGCAGTTACTCTATTGAACTAGTAGGATGAAAGAATTTACACTCAGACAATTAGTGTACATGAAATACATTATACATTATGGAATAACAGAGTATATGACTATCACCAATAGGTTAAAACAACGTGGTAACACGTGTCTTCAGTTCAGAATAGTCTCCAAGTGAAAATGTGTGTCTAACACACATGAGCTTGGTAGCAAGTTCTCAAAGTATGACCAAATTCACTGTCCTTTTAACCAAATTCAAGCAGAAATTCACACCGAACCCGAAATCAACATTTATTTGCACTTTGCTAGTTATTACAAAAGACAGGAAAACACAGCCAGATTCAAATCTAATCAACTCAATGTAAATGATAGGAGCGAATCCTTCTGTTGGTCCCTCTTTGAACTATCAGCTGCCTGACAAACAAAATAACACTCCGTGTAACAACAAATCCATAGCACTTACAGTACGATAAAATATACAGTTAAATTGCCTGTGGCTATAGATACTTTTGTACCTGTTTCCTCCAGCATCTTCACAAGGTCCTTTGCTGTTGTTCTGGGATTGATTTGCACTTTTCGCACCAAAGTACTTTCATCTCCAGGAGACAGAACATGTCTCCTTCCTGAGTGGTATGTATGCCAGTTGCGTGGTGTTTATACTTGCATACTATTGTTTGTACAGATGAACGTGGTACCTTCAGGCGTTTGGACATTTCTCCCGAAGATGAACCAGACTTGTGGAGGACTACAATTTGTTTTCTGAGGTCTTGGCTGATTTCTTCTGATTTTCCCATGATGTCAAGCAAAGAGGCACTGAGTTTGAAGGCAGGCCTTGAAATACATCTACAGGTACACCTCAAATGATGTCAATTAGCCTATCAGAAGCTTCTAAAGTCATGACATAATTTTCTGTAATTTTCCAAGCTGTTTAAAGGCACAGTCAACTTAGTGTATGTACATTTCTGCCCCACTGGAATTGTGATACAGTGAATTATAAGTGAAATAATCTGTGTGTAAACAAATGTTGGAAAAAATACTTGTCGTGCACAAAGTAGATTTTCTAAACGACTTACCAAAACTATAGTTTGTTAACAAGAAATTTGTGGAGTGGTTGAAAAGCGAGTTTTAATGACTCCAACCTAAGTGTATGTAAACTTCCGACTTCAATTGCATACAAATTCATATCTCTTTACGAACTCTTGAACAATCCAAACATGACAATTTAATTCACACACCTCTCCTGGCGCAGTGACCCCCGAACTTCCATGGGAACGCCAGCAAGTCAGGCGTATTATCACCTTCTCATCCTTCCACTACAGTGGTCATTTATGGAAAACAATTGAAAAATCATGCCAAATAGTGTCCCCCTGCAAGAACGGTTTTGGGGTTTCCAGGACTGCCGAAACAGTGAAAAAGAACACTGTCCGAAGATGCTTTTCTTTTTCAGGCCCCAGAGCCTGTAGGATGGGCGTTGGCAGTTTGTTAATTATTTGGCCTGATATAAAGCCAGGGCAGTGGGTGGCGACATGCGCTTGTGACATTTGTTTGCAGACCGCCATAGTATCAAAGAAGAAGACCTCGTATGTAGTCTAACAAACGTTAGAAGAAGAAGATGGCGAGTGTTTATTTTTCTTTACCATATATTTGTCTTTATATAACAACATATTGTTAAATAGGGATAAATAATTTAAGATGTTTTGGGATTTAAATTGATAGCTAACGTTACTTTTTTACTTACATCAGCCTAGCTAACGTTAGCCAGACAGTTTTGTTTAACTAACGTTAGCTAGCTAATTGTTTTTGTTGCTTTCAGTTTGTATGTAACGTTAGCTTGCACTTCAATCGCATCCCTCGAGGAGGTCTTATTTCATCTTTCCAACCAGGCGAAGTACTATGGCACCGCTGATCTCGACAAGAGGCGCAACATTCGTAGAGGGCAGAAATGCACTATTCAGGGTAGAGGCCGATTAATTAGGGCCGATTTCAAGTTTTCATAACAATCGGAAATAGTCCGATTTGCCAATTTTTATTTATTTTCTTTCTCCCCACCTTTATTTAATCTTTATTTAACTCGGCAAGTCAGTTAAGAACATATTCTTATTTTCAATGATGGCCTAGGAACGGTGGGTTAACTGCCTCATTCAGGGGCAGAAAGACAGATTTTCACCCTGTCAGCTCGGGGGACACAATCTTGCAACCTTACAGTTAACTAGACCAATGCAATAACGACCTGCCTCTCTCTCGTTGCACTCCACAAGGAGACTGCCTGTTACGCAAATGCAGTAAGCCAAGGTAAGTTGCTAGCTAGCATTAAACTTATCTTATAAAAAAACAATCAATCATAATCACTAGTTAACTACACATGGTTGATGATATTACTAGATATTATCTAGCGTGTCCTGTGTTGCATATAATCTGACTGAGCATACAAGCATACAAGTATCTAAGTATCTGACTGAGCGGTGGTATGCAGAAGCAGGCGCGTAAACATTCATTCAAACAGCACTTTCGTGCTTTTTGCCAACAGCTCTTAGTTGTGTGTCAAGCATTGCGCTGTTTATGACTTCAAACCTATCAACTCCCAAGATGAGGCTGGTGTGACCGAACTGAAATGGCTGGCTAGTTAGCCCGTGCTAATAGCGTTTCAAACTTCACTCGCTCTGAGCCCTGGGGTGGTTGTTCCCCTTGCTCTGCATGGGTAACGCTTCGATGTGGTGGCTGTTGTCGTGTTGCTGGTTCGAGCCCAGGGAGGAGCGAGGAGAGAGACGGAAGCTATATACTGTTACACTGGCTATACTAAAGTGCCTATAAGAACATCCAATAGTCAAAGGTTAATGAAATACAAATGGTATAGAGGGAAATAGTCCTATAATAACTACAACCTAAAACTTCTTACCTGGGAATATTGAAGACTCATGTTAAAAGGAACCACCAGCTTTCATATGTTCTCATGTTTTGAGCAAGGAACTGAAACGTTAGCTTTCTTACATAGCACATATTGCACTTTTACGTTCTTCTCCAACACTTTGTTTTTGCATTATTTAAACCAAATTGAACATGTTTCATTATCTACTTGAGGCTAAATAGATTTTATTGATGTATTATATTAAGTTAAAATAAGTGTTAATTCAGTATTGTTGTAATTGTCATTATTACAAATACATTTTTCATTTATTTTTAAATCTGCCGATTAATCGGTATCGGCTTCTTTTGGCCCTCCATTAATCGGTATAGGTATCTGCGTTGAAAAATCATAATGGTCGACCTCTAATTCAGGGTAACATTAAGCAGTTCGCTTCTATTACATAACTGGAAGGATTTAGCTATGAACAGCCATTTTCCATCTAGGTAGTTGATCATCCAGAAGTTGCTAGTTATACATTTAGTTATATGTTATATGACTGTCATATTGAGGTGTCTAGTTATAAGTTAACTCTGATCAATCAAATGGATAGGTCTAAGCAATTGTGGTCATTCCAACTGCCCTTAACTTGGTGTCTTTGCTCGACAGACACACAGACAAAGAGAGAGTAGGGAGAAATAAAGGGTGAGAATGAAAGAGAGGTGGGAAAAGAGTGAAAGACGGAGAGAAAGTCAGTTGTGCAAAATGACTTAGACTTGAGTACTACAACAACTCTTGTCTTCAAACTTGTTAGGCAATCACATGTACCTACGGGGGAAGGATGGCCAGCCACACAGATGGGTGATTTTCACTGAGGAGAAGGAACCCAATGCTGACCGAGATGCATGTTGGCCATTTCTGAGTGAAGCGCATGATTGCCAAAATCAACATACACTTTTTTGCATGGGATTGTCAAGGATGTGGACAGCTGGGCATGTGTAATAACAGTTTGTTCATCGATCACATTCTATTATATCTCAAATTTGTTATGATTTCAATACCCATGAAGGTCTGTAAAGGAAGAGAATGTACTTAACTCTACACTCCCTTCTGTAACCCATTTAAAAAGGCTGCTTGGAACCCAAAATGTATTTTCTTGTGTATGATACCCATCAAGGACCAGACTGGCGAGGCCACCTCCAAGGCGATGATGTCTTCTACACCCATGGTTCTCCTGAGGTCATCTTGCGTGACCGAGGTTGTGTACTCTGGAACAAGGTACGGGGGTCATAGGTTATATTCTTTTTTTACAATTCGATTTTGTTTTTCCCATGGTACATAACCAGACATTTCAATATATTCCATTGTCAGTAGATATCCCTTTCCTACCCCCTCCTCCAGGTTTGGATGAACGGACCAACCACACCCTCGAGTGCCATGGGAAAGGCCTTGACGGGTTCCTAGGAATGGTGGCAGAACAACCTGAAGGTAATTATCTTTGCACCCAACGTTAGCGTCCAGGCCTCCAGAGTACTCAACCTTTTTCCGACTGTACGGACGGGATCCACAGCTGTTTACTGAGGTAAACAATGCATTTGCATATAAAAGTATTGCCTATGCTGTAGTATAAAAAAAATGTGTGATTGACTTAGTGTTTTTCTATTGCTTTTTGTATAACGTACTTTTGAGATCACTGATACTCCACCTGATGTGGTGGAAGTTCTCTGAATCTCTGAATGATCCAATGTTGACCTAAATGACTAATGATGATAAATACAATCCACCTGTGTGTAATCAAGTCTCCGTGTAAATGCACCTGCACAGTGATAGTCTCAGAGGTTCGTTAAAAGCGCAGAGAGCATCATGAAGAACAAGGAACACACCAGGCAGGTCCGAGATACTGTTGTGAAGAAGTTTAAAGCCGGATTTGGATACAAAAAGATTTCCCAAGCTTTAAACATCCCAAGGAGCACTGTGCAAGCGATAGTATTGAAATGGAAGGAGTATCAGACCACTGCAAATCTACCAAGACCTGGCCGTCCCTCTAAACTTTCAGCTCATACAAGGAGAAGACTGATCAGAGATGCAGCCAAGAGGCCCATGATCACTCTGGATGAACTGCAGAGATCTACAGCTGAGGTGGGAGACTCTGTCCATAGGACAACAATCAGTCGTATATTGCACAAATCTGGCCTTTATGGAAGAGTGGCAAGAAGAAAGCCATTTCTTAAAGATATCCATAAAACTGTTGTTTAAAGTTTGCCACAAGCCACCTGGGAGACACACCAAACATGTGGAAGAAGGTGCTCTGGTCAGATGAAACCAAAAAAGCTCATCACCCTGAACACCCTATCCCCACTGTCAAACATGGTGGTGGCAGCATCATGGTTTGGGCCTGCTTTTCTTCAGCAGGGACAGGGAAGATGGTTAAAATTGATGGGAAGATGGATGGAGCCAAATACAGGACCATTCTGGAAGAAAACCTGATGGAGTCTGCAAAAGACCTGAGACTGGGACGGAGATTTGTCTTCCAACAAGACAATGATCCAAAACATAAAGCAAAATCTACAATGGAATGGTTCAAAAATAAACATATCCAGGTGTTAGAATGGCCAAGTCAAAGTCCAGACCTGAATCCAATCGAGAATCTGTGGAAAGAACTGAAAACTGCTGTTCACAAATGCTCTCCATCCAACCTCACTGAGCTCGAGCTGTTTTGCAAGGAGGAATGGGAAAAAAATTCAGTCTCTCGATGTGCAAAACTGATAGAGACATACACCAAGCGACTTACAGCTGTAATCGCAGCAAAAGGTGGCGCTACAAAGTATTAACTTAAAGGGGGCTGAATAATTTTGCACGCCCAATTTTTCAGTTTTTGATTTGTTAAAAAAGTTTGAAATATCCAATAAATGTCGTTCCACTTCATGATTGTGTCCCACTTGTTGTTGATTCTTCACAAAAAAATACAGTTTTATATCTTTATGTTTGAAGCCTGAAATGTGGCAAAAGGCCGCAAAGTTCAAGGGGGCCGAATACTTTCGCAAGGCACTGTAAGAGATGCATTTGTAATAATATGAAATGTAATTGCATTTATTTCTATTATCAGTCAAGGCGTGACTGAACATGGACAAGGCATATGAGAAAAAGGAGAGCCACCGGAGGAGAATCAAGGGGACCAAGTGCTTCGACATCCGGGCAAATGACTTGGCTTGGAAGAAGGACGAAAGGAAGGCGAGACCCGGGAAAGCTTGGTGCTCTTTCCCTCCTAGCTGGGCTCACCATCCGTTAAGGTGAATATTGCATTTCAGGTGATAACTATTTCCAATTGCCTACTCGTGGTGGGTGGCATCACCATGCTGTCAGCAGTATCAACACTGGCCCAGTGGTTTCTCCAAATAGTAAATCTCAAGGTTAACCACTGGGTCACGCTAAGTAACCACCACTTCCACGTACGTACCATTAAGGTGTAGGACCCCAGTGGTCATGACACCACCCTGGAGTTTCTCACAACTCATCTCTCTATCTTTTCCAGGGACAATCCCTTACCAACCCCACTGACATCAAAAATGAGCCAGGTATCCTTTCTTTTCTGTCTGCCGTTAACATTATTGCATGTCTAATCAAACATATAGTCAACCACAAGGGGGTACTAATGAGCTATATATATTTTTTTAATCATAATAGAGGACTAATGTTTTTTCAGTGTAGATAAGGCAATGCCTGTTTTAAAATGAAAACATGCCAGCCAGACAAGCCAGTGTATGAATCAAATGTATTTACATATGAATAGGGTGGAAATTAGCTGACTTTGTGATCTGTAAGGTAAGTAACAATGTGGTAATTGGTAACAAATATGAAGTGGGGAAAAGTCAGGATCCTAGTCATGGCTTTTGTTTGTCAAACCCTGATTAAATATATATATATATTTTAAAAAATTTTATTTAACCTTTTATTTAAATGTCTATCAAATCTGTAAGCAATTGTGGCCTAAATCAATGACAAACAGCTGAAATGTTCAGGATCTGTGATCAAAACAGGCTGGGGTGTTTTTGGTTCCGTTTAGTCTAATGATATGCAGTAAGAATGCAACTGCACTGAATTGAATAGTCTGATTCAATGGGATTCTCCTGAATAATACATGTTTTTTTATCTGTTAAGCTGTTTTGTCTATGTTGATTTTCAAGAGCTTCTGTATCATGTTTTCTATTTGTATGGCAAACAGGATAGCTGTTTTGACATTGTTTTATTAGGTCATCGAGCTTGTTGCTAGTGATGTAGTCCTCAATGGTACGTTTGATATTTTCCCCTCTTGTGAACAGCACCATGGTGTGGTCCCAAACTGCTTTAGTAAAAAGTCTTCCTGTTATTTTCCAAAGATTAGACTTCCTGCAACCTACTTTAATAACTATACTGAACAAAAATATAAATGCAACAAGTGTTGCCCCCATGTTTCATGAGCTGAAATGTAAGATCCCATGTGATGTTCCATAGCACAAAATAAACATGTTCTTCTCCAATTTTGTGCACAAATCTGTTTACATCCTTGTTAGTGAGCATTGCTCCGTTGCCAAGGTAATCCATCCACCTGACAGATGTGGCATAACAAGAAGCTGATTATACAGCATGATCGTTACACAGGTGCACCTTGTGCTGGAGACAATAATAGACCACTCTGAAATGTGCAGTTTTGTAACACAACACAATGCCACAGAAGTTTTGAGGGAAGGGTGGGCCTGGGAGGTGGGTGGGCCTATTACCTCCCAGACCCACCCATGACTGCGCCCCTGCACAATCATGTAAAACCCATTGATTATGGCATCATTTTTAAAATTTAAATTGACTGATTTCCTTATGAACTGTGACTCAGTAAAATTGTTGCATGTTGTGTTTATATTTTTGTTCAGTATAGAAGGATGACCGGAGGTCCAGGGATAAATAAGCTTTGCTCTTTTATATGATTGTCACTATTTAAATGTCTAAAGGAGCCTGGTGTGCGAAGCAATGTGATGTGCCAACTACGATCTATCCTCACATATGTCTTTTAAAATGATGTCCACCGTGTAAGCTTAGTTCATCCTAGGATGATGTTTCCAACTGAATTCTTTCCATAACCTCCAATCAGAACAAGTTTTGTGTCTTTTATGATGACATCTGACAGAGAAATAGCATCATTAACAGACAGAATACAGAATACAAAGATCCCTTAGTTGTATGAATAAAGCTCTGCAACAGAATCAGTAGATACTCCCCCTCATCTGTGGTTAAGATGCCTTCAAGCGAAGGAATTCTTTCACTCAATGGAGGCTGCTGAGGGAAGGACGGCTCATAATAAAGGCTGGAATGGAGTAAATGGAATGGCATTAACCCTTTAAGGTGAATGCTCTAACTGTATCCCATGCTGATTAAGAGTTTCTGATAAATTACTCAAATATAAATATCTCCAGGATTTATTGCGGAATGCAGATAATGATCTCTTTACAATTAACATTGACACATACTGGCCCTATGTACACTCAAGTTTTACAACTGATGTAGCACATATTTGACACAAATGTTATGATAAAGTAGAACAGATATTTTGGAGTAGTTTGTCTGCACAGAAATGTCTGCATTTATTTTTTTTCTCATTTTTTTTTTCTATAGCTCATTTTCCAACTGGGTTCAGGGGACCATTGTTTGGGAATTGTGTAAATCACAGAAATAGAATGTAATTATTTATGTTGGATGTGCATAGATTTTAGAGAAATCCATCTTTCTTGCTGAATGTTGGACTTATATGGCAGAGGTTTTCCTTATGAGCCTTTCTCCTGGGATTCTTATTGCGCTTATTTATATCATTCAAAACTATATTTTCTTTCACAAAATTGCGTCAAACTATTGCTAAGTAAATTAAAATCGACAAAACAACACAGACTTCAAAGTGGAGTTTTTCTATCATCTCAATGTGTTCACAAAGAAGCAGAACAACACACTCACCTTGTCACACGGAAGCCATCTTCTCCAAATCACAGACGAGGAACTCTGTTTTCAGCATTGTGATGAAGTATCCCACTCTCTAATCTCTAATCTACATTTGTGTCTTGTCGCAGCAACTTCAGGTTATGATTTAATGACTTTAAAAAAAGGAACAGAAGGACACACACACGGTTATAGGCACACACGCACAAAGTACACACACACACACACACACACACGTCTCCCCAATCACATGACTTTATATCAACCCCTACACTTTGTGGTTTCTATCATCATGAACACCAAAGGTGCATGTAAAGCATTTTCACTCTCACTTCGCCTCTGATCATAAATCTATGCGCTGTGATAAATTACTTTGTTGTTTTCATTTGTAGACAATTGTTTTATTAAGTAGAAGTAGTGTACTATTAATTTTCTTTAATTTGATATAATTGTTTTCTTGAACAGAGTGCACTCTGCATGTACAGTGCATTCGGAAAGTATTCAGACCCCTTGACCTTTTCCACATTTTGTTACATTGCAGCCGTATTCTAAAATTGATTAAATAATTGTTTCCCTCATCAATCTACACACCATACCACATAATGACAAAACAGAAATACCTTATTTACATAAGTATTCAGACCCTTTGCTATGAGACTCGACATTGAGCTCAGGTGCATCCTGTTTCCATGAGATGTTTCTACAACTTGATTGGAGTCCACCTGTGGTAAATTCAATTGATTGGACATGATTTGTAAAGGTACACACCTATCTATATAAGGTCCAACAGTTGACAGTGCATGTCAGAGCAAAACCCAAGCCATGAGGTCGAAGGAATTGTCCATAGAGCTCAGAGACAGGATTATGTCGAGGCACAGATCTACCCAAATATTTCTGCAGCATTGAAGGTCCCCAAGAACACAGTGGCCTCCATCATTCTAAAATGGAAGAAGTTTGGAACCACCAAGACTCTTCCTAGAGCTGTCCGCCCGGCCAAACTGAGTAATCGGGGGAGAAGGGCCTTGGTCAGGGAGGTGACCAAGACCTGATGGTCACTCTGACAGAGCTCCAGAATTCCTCTGTGGAGATGGGAAAACTCTCCAGAAGGACAACCATCTCTGCTGTACTCCACCAATCAGGCCTTTATGGTAGTGGCCAGACGGAAGCCACTCCTCAGCCTGCTTGGAGTTTGCCAAAAGGCACCAAAAGGACTCTCAGACCATGAGAAACAAGATTCTCTGAATGCCTGAATGACGAGCGTCACGTCTGGAGGAAACCTGGCACCATCCCTACGGTGAAGCATGGTGGTGGCAGCATCACGCTGTGGGGATGTTTTTCAGCGGCAGGGACTGGGAGACTAGTCAGGATTGAGGGGAAGCTGAACGGAGCAAAGTACTGAGGGATCTTTGATGAAAACCTGCTCCTGGGCGCTCAGGACCTCAGACTGGGGCAAAGGTTCACCTTCCAACAGGACAACAACCCTAAGCACACAGCCAAGACAGCCAATACAAAAATTATCTTATTTTTCCATTTCATGACATAAGCCCATTTTCTGGACATATCCACTGAATTTAGTCTTCAGAAATAACACCAGGGTTTGATTTGACAGCTTGGATCCCGTGTGGATTTTAGTTTCCATACAAGTCTGTCCTTGAGTGACATGCGTTTTTCTGGATTTTTTTGTTGTTATTCTGTCTCTCACTGTTCAAATAAACCTACCATTAAAATTATAGACGGATCATTTCTTTGTCAGTGGGCAAACATACAAAATCAGCAGGGGATCAAATACTTTTTTCCCTCACTGTACACTTAGGTTGGAGTCATTAAAACTCACTTTTCAACCACTACACAAATTTCTTGTTAACAAATTATAGTTTTGGCAAGTCGGTAGGACATCTACTTTGTGCATGGCACAAGTAATTTTTCCAACAATGGTTTACAGACAGATTATTTCACTTAGAATTCACTGTATCATAATTCCATTGGGTCAGAAGTTTACATACACTAAGTTGACTGTGCCTTTAAACAGCTTGGAAAATTCCAGAAAATGATGTCATGGCTTTAGAAGCTTCTGATAGGCCAATTGACATCATTTGAGTCAATTGGAGGTGTACCTGTGGATGTATTTCAATGCCTACCTTCAAACTCAGTGCCTCTTTGCTTGACATCATGGGAAATTCCAAAGAAGTCAGCCAAGACCTCAGAAAAAAATTGTAGACCTGCACAAGTCTGGTTCATCCTTGGGAGCAATTTCCAAATGCCTGAAGATACCACGTTCATCTGTACAAACAATAGCACGCAAGTATAAACACCATGGAACCATGAACTGTTTGGCCATAATGACCATTGTTATGTTTGGAGGAAAAAGGGGGAGGCTTGCAAGCCGAAGAACACCATCCCAACCGTGAAGCACGGGGGTGGAAGCATCATGTTGTGGGGGTGCTTTGCTTCAGGAGGGATTGGTGTACTTCACAAAATAGATGTCATCGTGAGGAAGGAAAATTATGTGGATATATTGAAGCAACATCTCAAGACATCAGTCAGGAAGTTAAAGCTTGGTCTCAAATGTGTCTTCCAAATGGACAATGACCCAAAGCATACTTCCATAGTTGTGGAAAAATGGCTTAAGGACAACAAAGTCAAGGTATTGGAGTGGCCATCACAAAGCCCTGACCTCAATCCCATATAACATTTCTGGGCAGAACTGAAAAAGAGTGTGGGAGCAAGGAGGTCTACAAACCTGACTCAGTTACACCAGCTCTGTCAGGAGGAATGGGCCAAAATTCACCCAACTTATTGTGGGAAGCTTGTGGAAGGCTACCCGAAACATTTGACCGAAGTAAAACAATTTAAAGGCAATGCTACCAAATACTAATTGAGTGTATGTAAACTTCTGACCTACTGGGAATGTGATGAAAGAAGTAAAAGCTGAAATAAATAATTCTCTCTACTATTATTCTGACACTTCAGATTCTTAAAGTAAAGTGGGGATCCTAACTGATTTAAGACAGGGAATTTTTACTCGGATTTAAATGTCAGGAATTGTGAAAAACTGAGTTTAAATGTATTTGGCTAAGGTGTATGTAGACTTCCGACTTCAACTGTATGATTCAGAGACAGTTGTATGAGGCTGTGCTGCTTGTGTTAGTAAGTAACTACACTTTCAATTTGAGCCTCTTAGTTTCATCATGCTCTATGTTCTACATCTAAAATAAATACTCTTGTATTTCTGGCTCATTTTCAAATTATGGTTTTATAGATTTAAGTCTGGCAAAATAGAGATTGTAGTATGATATCAGGTATTATCATGCTGGCCTTTGCTGGACACGGATTTGAACTGTTGAACAGAGTTGGTCTCAGCGTGTAAAAGAGGATACTGTTCTTAAATAGTTTTGGTAAAATAATAGCTTGAAACATTTCATGTTTACACAGGCAGCTCAGTTCTGATCTTTTGACACTTATTTGCTATATCTGATACATATCTGATCTTTTCCCAATGTGTAAACAGAAAGAAAACACATGGAATCTGGTCTTTTGAGTTCTGATTCATACCACATACGTGTTTGTACATGTAGTATATATTTTTGGCACATGACCTGCCACCACCAAGACTACCACACCAAATTTGGATAGGAACAGTGAAAGAAAATGAGCATTGCATCTGCGTGCTATTTCAGAGAATACGTCAGTGTGAATGCGCTAATCTGATATGGGTGTCAGAACAGTACAGGGGGAAAAAATTGTACATGAAGTAAAAACCTTAGGATGAAAGAAAGAAACCCCTAGACTTGTGTGGAGTTGAACGAAGCACAGACGTGCTTATGTCACTTACTCACTCATCCCTGTCGCGCATAGGGCAAGGTCCACAACTTCAGCCTTCGAACTGGGTGCTCGAAGAACTCTAATTTTGACAGCATGCATGTAGGCCGATAGGATACGTTCAATATTTGATTTCAAAAGATCTTATCTGGACATTTCAAAACCAAAGTATATTGCCATAAAAACACAATAATTGATAACATGCAATCATATTCATGTTCATCTTTTTAATTTGGGTTACTTAAGTATTTATCTTGCATAGAAGTCAAAACAGAAAAGAAAAGGAAACAGGGATATTTAACTTTTCATCAATTTCAATAAATGTTGCATCTTGTGGTTAGAAAATGTTGCATCTCTTGTGAAGATAGATTGAACCATGTATTAGGCCTAACATTCAAGCCCAATCTCTAATCTGTTGGTAGCTGGGCTGTATTAGCTATGATGTAGTTGTGTTTTCCTTGTATAGAAATGAAAACAAATACATTGAACTACACCAAATGTTGCATAGTTAAAAAAAATATTGCCTCTTTTGTGAAATTACATGATCCATCCAAGAAGAAGAAGAAGAAGAAGAAGAAATGAATATCTTAATTGTTGCTTGCTGGGCTCTAACTGAGCTGTAAATAGGTTGTCTAGCTGTGCTATAGATGTCTTGTATAGCTGTGCCATCTCCCTTGTGCTGCTCAGGGCTTGACGGTCAGCTGGGCCTGACCGTACACCTGCCTGAGTGCAGCACAGTCCAGACTGGCCATCAGCTTGGTGGGTCCCTCCCTTCGCGGGGTAAAACTCTCTGTCCAATTCAGGGACGAGCCAGCCAGGATCAGACTGGAATACACACATATACACACATGAGTATATACACACACACACACACACACACACACACACACACACACACACACACACACACACACACACACACACACACACACACACACACACACACACACACACACACACACACACACACACACATACATACATACATGTATCACTCTGCTCACCTGTAATGTTTATACTTGGGTGGCATGACTCCTGGCCCCTCCACGCGAATATACACATCCTCCAGGTTGAACTTGAACGGGTTGGTGAACTCCACAGTCACAAACATCTCCTCACTTACCTTAGCCAGACCAGACACCTACAGAGAGGGGATGAGAGTTGGTCCTGATCCTGTCTGTGAAGACCCAGCAAGGATCGATAAACTGAGCATATTTGGAAAATACTTTGCATTCTATACCAGGGATGTCAAACTCATTTTGCAGAATTCAGTCTTTATTTGGTCTTCAACGCGGTCCGGAGGGCTGCACTGAAACTTGGTTATATTTCCTTGCAGTCCAAAATTAGCCCAAAATAGTCCGCTATTGTCACGCCCTGGTCTTAGTATTTTGTGTTTTTCTTATTTATTTGGTCAGGCCAGGGTGTGACATGGGTTTATTTTGTGTTGTGTTTATGTATAGGGGTTTTTCGTAGGTATTGGGATTGTGGCTGAGTAGGGGTGTCTAGCATAGTCTATGGCTGCCTGAGGCTGTTCTCAATCAGAGTCAGGTGATTCTCGTTGTCTCTGATTGGGAACCATATTTAGGTAGCCTGGGTTTCACTGTGTGTTTGTGGGTGATTGTTCCTGTCTCAGTGTGTTTGTATTCACCAGATAGGCTGTATAGGTTTTCACGTTCCGTTTCTTGTTTTTGTATTTTGTCGTGTTTATTCATTTCATTAAACATGTATCGAACTAACCACGCTGCATTTTGGTCCGACTCTCCTTCGACGGAAGAAAGCCGTTACAGCTATGAAT
This sequence comes from Oncorhynchus kisutch, assembly GCF_002021735.2. Classification (NCBI taxonomy): domain Eukaryota; kingdom Metazoa; phylum Chordata; class Actinopteri; order Salmoniformes; family Salmonidae; genus Oncorhynchus; species Oncorhynchus kisutch. The sequence continues at coordinate 24,222,447 of NC_034182.2, forward strand.
TTTTCAGTGCTCCCTGACTGTCTAGCTTTCATTTAGCTGATTATTAGCAACGCTGAACACAGTCAAGATATTATATGAATGCAGGTCCATTATAATTTCTACAATTTCGATTTGGTTTTTGTCATTTTAAAGAATATTGAGTTCGCCCCCCCCAACACCCACCCCAAAACATAACAAATGTGCCGGATTGGACCCCTTGCGGGGGGGGGGGGGGGGGCGTATGTTTGACACCCCTGCTCTATAGAGTACAAATTGATTTGTTTCAGGCTGTGTGCATATTACCACTCCTAAAAACATGACCTCTGACCTGGACAGAGAGTTTGGGGTTGTGAAGAGTGACGACCCTCATGGCGGTGACAATCTGACCCGTCTCCTTGACCTTCCCAGTGGCAATGAAGTGGAGGTTGGCCTGCTCCACCAGCTTTCTCATGTAGTCCTGGGAACGCACCTGGATCACCTTCTTCTCAGCTGTGGACACACAGAGATGACTTTCTTAGGATATGCTTTGTCTCCTTGAGTTTGACTTTCATTTGCATGTATTTTGTCGGGTCTTGCTTTAGAAATGTTGGAGAGCAACTGGCTTGCCACTAGTAACTAGAATATTGATCTTACAAGAACCCAGTAACCAACACACACCACCCCACCTGCCCACCTTTCATGGGATCCAATGTCACTTTAGGGGTCTTGAAGAGGAACTCAGAGCTGGTGACTCCTGTGTAATACACCACGTTGCCACTGACATACATCTCCCCGGTGCGAGCCTGGCCACTCTTGTTGTTGAACTCCAGCTTCAGCTCGAAGTCATCGCCCACCCTCACCTCGATCAGGGGCATGTTCAGCTCCACGTCAGCCTCTGGAAGGGTGACCTTCTCACGCTGACAACCGTACTCCTCTGCCTTCTCCAGAACAGTGCGCTCCTCGGGGCTACCTGTGGATGTAGGAGACCACAGACGACAGGGAAAGATTATATGGTTTGTTTCAGAAGTAGTCCCCATTCAGAATCTGGGTTTTTCGAGTGGTCGTACCTTGTTCACACAGAGACAAAACCCTTCTTTTAACATTTAAATCAAATCAAATGTTATTTGTCACATGCCCCGAATACAACAGATTAAATTCACATGTAAATTTGAGTTATAGATCTGTCATTCTCACTGAAAGAAAGTCCAAGAAATGTTAGATTTGTTCTGAGCCCTATTTATCTGCTACTCGTGCTTAAGTTTCATCTTTGTGTCGTTTACTTTCAGTTCTGTACACCAGCTTCAAACAGCTGAAAATGCCGCTGTTTAGATGGTACAATGACTCTCTGCATGATACTTGCTTGTTTTGTCACGTACACTGAAATTAGGCGAAACTATTAGAATTTTAGCCAGCAGGAAATGTTGGAGTGATTTCTGCATAGGTCATTTTTAATCTGTGTCTGGGAAAGTGTCCCTTTAGGCTTTTTGCTCTGCGACGCTCCCTCCTCCCTCCTCTCTTACCTTCGGGGAACTTGTACTGGTCAGTGATGTCACGCCGGGTGTCCTGGCCGGGAGCTTTGGTCACCACCATCCTACCAACATGGCTGCTGTTGACTTTGACCGGCTCCAGGGTTCCGTCTCGGGGGTTCCGCGAGTAGAACACCACATCACTGTTCACCTATAGGGTAAAAAATGGGACACATTCATCATGTAAAATTCCAGTAACTATCTATTGATATGTTTAGTCATATATAAGTCATATATACTAGTAATACCAAAACACATGTGCTGGTACCGTATGTTCACGACTACAATTGAGCTCACTGATTCAAACTGATGCAAACAAAAATTGACTGTCTTGGAAAGTGACCAATAAGGGGTTGTAACATTTTGTATACCGTCCTGTGCAGTTGGTGTTTTGCGCCACTAGGATGGCTCATTGTTGTCGTATTTACCTCAGCAAACACGAAAGGTGCGTCGAACGGGAAGCAGATCTGGCCATGTTTGATGGCCTGGACAGACGCAGGGCCACACCTGTACATCCCTGGATACAATGAAAGACACATTAGGACTTAGTAATATCCCAAATAATGATATAATATAGTAACTACACAGCATGTACATTTCATAACATGGTTATGTAAAAAATTATAACATAGTCAGTTAAATTGTGTGTTTGTGTGTGTGTTTGTGTGTGTGTTTCTGTGTGTGTGTGTGTGTTTGTTTCGGCGTGTGTGTGTGTTTCTGTGTCTGTGTGCGTGTTGCTGCGTATGTGTGCGCGTGTGCGTGCGTGCGTGCGTACATGCTTGTGTGTATGAACACCTCACCATCACTGGTCTCTTGGGGCGTAGCATCCACAGCCTGCCAGCCCCCAAACCCTTGAGGAAGGTCTGGCCTGCTCATGTAGCACTCGTTCCAGCAATGGTAGTTCCTACGGCAACACATCCATTCCATTATTTGACATTACCATAAATCATTCTAAATGCAGTCTCTCCACTCATGAATTGTATTTTTAAATGCTCAAATCAAATCAAATCAGAAAGTGATTTGTCTGTCACTGGAACAATTGTACCAGATAGAGTCCTTGGTGCGTTGCTTGTCAATTCTGCCGTTCTCATCCAGGATGATGTCAGTTTTCAGGTTGCCGTCGTTGTCGTGGGAAGAGAAGAAGTTGGTGACAACCCTGGCGGGGATCCCCAGACAGCGCAAGACTGCCGAGGGGGAAGGAAAGAAACTGTATCATCAGCAACAACAACAAAATGTTCAGACTTTTTGGGGGGATTCTGCACATCAAATAGTAGGAAATTAATTTGAGTGATTAATTATGAAATCCTCCCAAATATTTCACTCATTATCATTGTAAAAATCCAAAAACTTTGCCTAAATGATTTTTGGGAGATCCTAGTTAAACATTTCTGGAATCATTAAAGATTTCAGAAATGTGTCAATTTCAAAAATTGAATTTTCTGAAAGTTTGGGGAATATTGTAGCCTTATGCAGGTCTCACAGGTGTTAAAGACGGCAGCGTAGACCCAGCACTGGGCATAGCAGACAGGCATCTTGCTGCTGGAGTAGTTGAGGAGGATCTCAGTACTTCCAGTCCAGGAGGTGGGTGCCACTCCGTAGGTGTAGTCACCACTCCAGCTCCCCACCAGCACCCCGTCGTCGTCACGAGAGTTCAGCTGGGAGAGAGAGGCAAACATACGGTTGGCTGCATCCAAAATGGCACCCTATTTCCTTTACAGTGCACTTCTTTTGAAAAGAGCCTTATGGGCCCTGGTCAAAAGTAGTGCATTATATAGGGAATACACTGGTCAAAAGTAATGCATTATATAGGGAATACCCGGGACAAAAGTAGTGCATTATATAGGAAATACCTTGGTTAAAAGTAATGCATTATATAGGGAATACCCTGGTCAAAAGTAATGCATTATATAGGGAATACCCGGGACAAAAGTAGTGCATTATATAGGAAATACCTTGGTTAAAAGTAATGCATTATATATGGAATACCTTGGTCAAAGGTAATGCATTATATGTGAAATAGAGTGCCATTTTGGATGCAAACAGCCTGTTACAAGCTTATGAGTTGTAAGTACAAATCTCTCTTCTGTACAAATGAAGAAGAGGGCACGACAAAACCTATTCCCCCTTAGGAGACTGAAAAGATTTGGCATGGGTCCTCAGATCCTCAAATGGTTCTACAGCTGCACCATCGAGAGCATGGTTGCATCACTGCCTGGTTTGGCAACTGCTCTGCCTCCGACCGCAAGGCACTACAGAGGGTAGTGTGAACAGCCCTGTACATCACTGGGGCCAAGCTTCCTGCCATCCAGGACCTCTATACCAGGCAGTGTCAGAGAAAGGCCCTAAAAATGGTCAAAGACTCCAGCCACCCTAGTCATAGACTGTTCTCTCTGTTACCACACGGCAAGCGGTACCAGAGCGCCAGACTACTTGCAATGCCCCTCCCCCCACCCCCTCTCTTCCTCTTTTACACCGCTGCTACTCTCTGTTGTTATCATCTATGCATAGTCACTTTAGTAACTCTACCTACATGTGCATATTACCCCGCACATTGACTCTATACCAGTACCCCGCATATATAGTCTCGCTATTGATATTTTACTGCTGCTCTTTAATTACTCGTGACTTTTTCTTATCGTTATCCACATTTGTTTTAACTGCATTGTTGGTTAGGGGCTCGGAAGTAAGCATTTCACTGTAAGGTCTGCACTTGTTGTATCTGACACATGTGACTAATACAATGTGATTTGATTTGAAACGTGTCTTCTGGCAAGGAGTCTTTTCTCAAGCCGCCATGGAGTCCCCCCCCCCCCTATAAATCTACTGTATGAAACGGTTGCACTGTAAGAACGTTGCGATCTTAACGGGTTCTCTGTATGGACCGGTGGTAACCCCGTAACCCTCACCATGGCTGAGGCCTTCCGGGCTACTTTGATGGGGTCCCCCCTGTTGGTGATGGGCATGGCAGCTTTATCCATGATGAACAGACACGCATCCAGCACCCCGTAGTCAAACTGCAACAAGCAAAGTTCAGTTAAGTGTGCACTGAACTTCTTTGATGATCACAGAGAGAATCAGACGGTGTCTTAAAGCCAAAACAAAAAGGTGACAGACAGGTCATGTGTATGGACCTAGAAACAACCGTCTTGCTATTTGACGTATAATGACTTGCATGCACAGTAGTTCTAAATGAATTCTGCATGGTGCAGATAGCGTATCACCACACCAAAAACCAATCATTGCGTAGCTAGTAGTGTTGCACTGGGTCTCTCTGTACCTGGCCAAAGTTCCAGGGCCTCTCGGACACGTCGTCAAACGCCCCGTGGTAGATGACCCCCACCTCGTTGAGAACACACTCCTCCCTCTCATTGCCGTCATCCAGGAACACAGAATCAGCTGGTGGAAGGAAGCCAGAACAATAGAATGGAATCTATTATCGGAATGTAGATGAATAGACGAATGAGATTAATAGAGCTAAATCAATCAATCAATCAGCACAAACAACTGTTGTGGGAACAGGCTAGTGTGATTGCTGTCATCAGTGAGTGTCACAGACCTGCCGCCCAGGGGTTGAACAGGATATAGACGTCTCGACTCTCGTCCTGCCTTGTCCTGCGGATTCCGTATGGCGTCACCACCGCCACGTACGTGCGCCACTTTCCCACAATGCAGTCGGGCGCTGGGGTGATCCCCACCGTGACCACGTTGTCTGCGCTGTCCACCACCCGGCCGGCCCACGGGCTCTGGCGATCACTGGCCACAGACACAGGGATGTAGGTGCCCTTACTAAACTGGGGACTGCCCCCTGGTGGATAGGAGGAACAGGGGAATGACATGTCAGGGCAGGGGTATACCTAGCTCTGGTCTTTGGCTCCGGGGTGCAGTTTCTTCTAGGTACAGATCTAGGATCAACTTCCCATCCCCCAAACCTAACCTTTACCATTAGTGGAGAAAATGTAAAACAGACCAAAGATCAGGGTCTAGGGGCAACTTCACCCTACACCAAGCCTTACTAACACCCTGGACTAGAGCTATGGTAGACCTATGGTAGACCTAACCACTGATACAGGGAAGAAAGATAAATACCTGCACATATTCTTCCTTAGTTTTATTATGTTTCAAGTGGCGGTTATAATTAAGTGCGGGGAACATTCAATGAAAAAAGATACAATGAATGTTCCCGCACTTAATGTAACCGTCACTTGAAACATAATGAAACTATATTTTTTCATTCCTTTACCTTTGGTACCCTGCATCTGGATGCAAGTTTCTAGATGTACGTACAGTAAACTACTTCTTAACCACTGATACAGAGTTAGACCTTTTTTTTTAGCTTAGGAAACTTTTTTTAGGTGTTTCATTTTTATCTCACCGATGACGAACTCCACAGCGAACTGGTCGTCGGAGGGCTTGTAGGGACGGTCGAAGGTCACCTTCAGCTGGAACTCCTGTCCCCTGCGAACGATGAGGTTGTCAGTGGCATACAGGTGGGTGGTGTGCTGCCGCTTATTGACCTCGTCTGGCTTCCGCAGCATGTTCACGTCCCAGATGTCCAAGAACTCTGATAGGATAGTAGGAAGAGAACGAGGAAGAGAGAGATGAGGAGAGAGGAATATAAAAGGGAAGAAAGAGAGATGCAGACTTGTCATCGTAACTTGGGCCCTGATATTTTTCCATGTGACCTTGAGCAGTTATTTCAATACACCTCTGTTTCAGCAAAAAAAGCTGAGGGATGGGCCTGGAGAAATGTACCGTCTCTCAAATTCATAGACAGAGCTATGGATGCAGAGGTAGGTCCTAAAAATGGTCAAAGGCTCCAGCCACCCAAGTCACAGACTGTTATCTCTGCTACCGCACGGCAAGCCGTACCGGGGCGACAAGTCTGGGACCAAAAGGCTTCTGAACAGCTTCTACCCCCAAGCCAATAGACTCCTGAACATCTAGTCAAATGGCCAACCAGACTGTTTGCATTGACCCCCCCCCCCTCCCTCACCCCCTCTCACGCCCTCTTTACACCACTGCTACTCTCTCGATTCTATCTTCAACATAACGTAACGTATGGAATCCTGCAAGTTCAAATGTATGAAGAGTGGTAGAGACATTCTGAAGGCCGATTACGTTGCGTGTTCAACTTTGGGAACCTTCTCATCTTAGGGTAGACAGACAGCTTTGTCTGTAGACTGTGGTGACGTATAGTAAAAATTATGAACTGTAGTCGAAGATCAACAACGTGGTTGTTGTTGGTTGTTCTTTTTGGGAAACTCGCTACAAGATATTATTTAGATGGCTATGACTGTCACACCCTGATCTGTTTCACCTGTTTTGTGCTTGTATTCACCCCCCTCCAGGTGTCGCTCATCTGCCCCATTATCCCCTGTGTATTTATACCTGTGTTCTCTGTTTGTCTGTTTCCAGTTTGTCTTGTCTCGTCACACCTACCAGCATTTTTCCCGTATTCCTGTTTTCGCTCTAGTCCCTGTTTTCTATTTTCCCCGGTTTTTACCATTATACCTGCCCTGACCCTGAGCCTTCCTGCCGTTCTGTGCCTTTCGGACTCTGCTCTGGATTACTGACCTCTGCCTGCCCTTGACTTGTCATTTGCCTGCCCCCTGATTTTGTAATAAACTTTTTTTTACTTTGAACTTTACTTTGAATTACCTATCACGAGGGGACAAGCTGAAGTCGCTTCCAGTCTGTTAGAGGTTCTATATTCCAGTCAGTCCATTCTTATTCAGAACCCTGCCTTGTGTTTCTAGGCCTGCCTTGTGTTTCTAGGCCTGCCTTGTGTTTCTAGGCCTGCCTTGTGTTCTAGCGAGATAATGCTGAGGAAAGGAGAACAGTGATGAGGCTGGTAGACCCAGGATGTGTCTGACGGCGTGCGTTAAGATAACTCTGAACGGAATGCCATTCATTTGTCAGCCAGCCTCCTAAATCTACAGGAAACGTGTCGTTGTAGGGTCTCTTATCGTTTGTGACCAAGGCACATACTGACTCACAAACCAACACTCTGACATACAAACACACTTCTGTCTCTCTCTGTCGCACACCACACACACACTCAAACACACACACACACACACACACACACACACACACACACACACACACGTGCACCCCCCCCCCACACACACACACACACACACACACACACACACACACACACACACACACACACACACACACACACACACACACAGGCTCCTTCTCCTCCTCACCCTGGAGTGGAGGGGGTCCTCGGGGCATCAGGCCGAAGGGCTCGAACTCGGGCACCTCCTCCCCATCTGCATTGGAGGTGGCGATGGGGGCGGCACTGCGTCCGCGGTGTGACACCTGGGGTTGTGGCTTGGCGGCGGGCTCTGAGTCAGACATGGTACCAGCGCTGAAACGTCACCTTACGGGCCTGGGACACAGACAAATGGACGAACAGAGAGAGACAGAGACAGAGAGTCAAACAGACAAGCAGACAATTCCTAGGTATGGTATCATATCACATGACGACTCCATTCATATTCAGCTAGCCCTTGGGGAGGACACTCCCAGTTGTGCTGCAGATGCTAAGAGATGAACTGTTCCCACAAACCACCTGTTTCACATTGAGGTAGGGCAGCAATAGCGAACTTGAGTACTGACCTGGATGAGGTGCACGTAAACTTTAACACAAACCACATGTCAAAACAATTATATATATTACATTTGACATTTTCGTCATTTAGCTGACGCTCGTATCTAGAGCGACTTACAATTAGTGCATTCATCTTAAGTTGGCTAGGTGAGACAACACACATCACAATCGTATCAAGTACATTTTCCCTCAACAAAGTACTCATCAGCGAAGTCCGTGCTAGTAGGCCTTTGGGAACCACTTCTATGTGTGTATTAGTGTGCATTATTGTAGTGACTAGGTCAGAAAACATAGGTTTGAAATGCTCAGTGGTTTCACCGAATAGAGCCTGTGCTTATTTTTTCTTTCATTGTTTATTTCCGTGCTGTGTAAAGAGGAGCCTACTGAGGGTGTGATTCCAGAAAAGCAGTTGGCAAGGTCAGACATTTTGGGGTGTTTGGTTGTTTGTTTTGGCATGTTGTGTTATTCTCCGTCCCTTGTGGTCAGTGTGTCACCCGACTGTGCCGTTAATCTTAAAATTAGAGAGAGAAAATGGGTGGTAAATGACAAGGGAAACTTTAGTGTCAGTGTGTGGGGGACACAACCATGTCATCAGATTCCTTTGCTTAGAATCAATGTGTATTTATTTGTTGTTGTAATATTTATAATTTTCACAACGAGTAGTGTACCAGTAAAATTATGCCAGTATCTGTGGTAAAACTAACAAATTACCTTGCACATTTACAATTAGTTAGGTAATAATATACATTAACAAACTATAAGTAAGTCCAAACTTAGCGGTCCATAAAATGACAAGCTATTAGACCCCATCATATAGTACAAGCAGTGGTGCAACATTACTAATAGTGGGTTGAATGTAAATAATAATCTCAAGACATACCGTAAGTCAATAAAGCAGCACTGAAAAAGAATTACCTCAACCAACCGTCCCCTGGGGGTCTCTTCTTTTAAAGCCTATTTTATTTGAGGTTAGGAGAGGGGGGGGGTTTAATGGAAATGATTATGTAAGTATGGTAATGCTGTTTTAGTAATTAAATACACAATGGTAGTTTTAATGAAAATGTAAGTATGGCACAATATACATCATGCAGCTTTGTGGCACAAACAACTATTTAAGAATTTAGTTATGTAATGGGCGTGTGCTGTGCTGTGCTGGTCGAGGAGAAGGGTTGGGGTGTGGGATGGTCTCCTGCCAGTGTTGGAAAGGTGAGTCATGGACCTGCACAGTGAAAGCACTGTTTCACCTTGGCACACACACACACACACACCAGGCACACACACACACACACACACACAAACATGTGTGCACGCACACTCACATCGTGCCGTCACCCCCTTCAGCTGAACATTAGCTGGTCAATGCTGATTGTGGAGAAACAACATCACCACAGGTTTTTATCGATGTTTTCTGGGACAGTGCTGTGCCTTTTTGTGGTGGAAATGCTGCAAGTTATTACTATTTTTAGCTATTAGTCAATGGATGATGCCATATAATACTGTTTGTATAGGGTAACATGTTCATAGGGCAAAATAAATGATTGTGCAAAGTGCAAAAAATACCGCAAACCTTATTATAATATATAGAAATCCTCCCTGTATGATGCAATTTGCATCATATGAAGCAAAACACAGCATCGTACGATGCAAAATGCATCACACAGGGACGATTTCTGTATTTTGAAAGTTATATATCTTGAAATCTCGATTGCTGATGAGCAAAATATTTTGGGACTATGTCAACAATGTACTAATGAAACAAATACCAAAAGATAGTTTTTGGGTGGAGTTTTCCTTTAATTCGATTTTTTTCTTGAACAATGTGTGTTACAAAGAGGTGACTATTTAAATAGCGTTTCGTAAACGGAGCAATATGTAAATTGTGTTCTCTTTATGACGCACATTGTTGAAGAGTGTGCTCTAATTTCGTCATGCTACCAGATTATATTTAGGTTTTTAATATTTTTTTGCACTTTGCACAGTGCTCCTGCGCTACGGAAATGTCCCCCATATACACAGTTTTATGTAGTGTGTACTTAGACACGGAAGCATTGTGCAAAGAACAAATGTGACTCCTGAAAGGTAAAAATGATCCATAGTTTAACATCATCTTACAACAACTTGTGGTTGTAAAGGAAAAGAGAAAACACAGAAGCAAATACCCCTGATTCTGAACCATTCAAACCAGCACTCAGTTCTCACTCTGGTACTGTAATATTAGCTTCCATTTAGGACTCTCATTAGCCCACAGCCCCCCCTCCACCCCACCCCATAATAAACTCTGCTTTTACCAGCATTTGGACGTTTCCTAGAGGGAAAAAAGGTGTACTATTATACAGCAAAACGACAAAGAGTACTGCAACTGAATTTAGAGTACTGCAACTGAATTTAGAGTACTGCAAATGATGCATTCTATGAGGCATCGCATTACTTTTTATCAAAGCATTGTCAAATACATGCAGTATCAAAAAAAATAGATTGGAGACAGTAAACATTGCTTGACCAGTGACCACTGAAGAGTAAACTCACCTCTGTAGAAGTTGAAGAAGCTGCAGTTGTCTGATAGAGTCGATCCTCAGGGGCTGAGTGTCTGTCTCTCTCACACACAAAGACAGGCTGCTGCTGGGGTCCCTCTGAATCCATTTATATACAGGAAAGGGAAGGGCCCTCTCCATGGCAGAGATAGGCCGTGTGTATATGTGTGTGTGTGTGTGTGTGTGTGTGCGTGTGTGTGTGTGTGTGTGTGTGTGTGTGCTCATGTGTGTGTGTATTTGCAAGCGAGTCAGCCCCAGGGAGAGTGGTTGCTGGGATGGGCTTGTGAGTGTGTGTGTGTCAAATCAAATCAAATTGTATTGGCCACATACACATGGTTAGCAGATGTTATTGCGAGTGTAGCGAAATGCTTGTGCAAAGTTTCCTAAGGACTAGAAGCGAGGTGTGTGTGTGTGTGTGTGTGTGTGTGTGTGTGTGTGTGTGTGTGTGTGTGTGTGTGTGTGTGTGTGTGTGTGTGTGTGTGTGTGTGTGTGTGTGTGTGTGTGTGTGTGTGTGTGAGTGTGTGTGTGTGTGTGTGTGTGTGTGTGTGTGTGTGTGTGTGTGTGTGTGTGTGTGTGTGTGAGAACCAGTCTCAGCATTAGTTGTAGGAGGGGTTGAGGTTGGAAAGGACAGGATTAGGCCCTCGGGTGGCGGTTTGGCCAACTTGAGAAAAGGGTGGGGAATTGTCATCTCTGTTTGCCAGACAGTGAAAGACAGGCCAGCACTGGGGACCAGCCATGCTGAGTCACAATCTGTGTGAATGTCTCTCTAAAGATTTGTTTTGATACTACTAGAGATCAAATTGAACAACGTAAACCGAACACACGTTTACACTGTAGCCTCCGAATACACAATTGCTACATTATCTTGTCAGTGGTAATGGGTGACAGTGTTCTTCAGGAAATAGACAACAGACAGTCTTTAAGATAAATACAGTTTTATCACACATTCGCACTAGTTGATTTTGTTTATGAGTGACAAATCAAAGAGTTCAATTTTGGCTGCTCAAAACTACAGTATGAACTACTATTACTAAACATGTTATGCTTATTGTGTTGTGCAGTATGTGTGTTATAAACTAGCATGATGACATTGGTATGTAAACATACAATACAATATAGCAGGCTTATATGTTATGTGTCAAATCTATGTATATTATAATAAATAAATAAATAAAAAACCAAAAACAACAGTCTGGTTGTCTTAGCCCCACTAGTGACGCCAGTGGCAAATATGAATCATAGCAGTGAGCTAAGCTAACGATGGTGTGCTGCTGTGCTGTCTGGAACTGAGCTAGGAGAACAAACTGTACCCTATCGTGACAGCCAGGACCACAACAGAACCAAGGTGCGAAGAAAAGTCTGTGAAACCCAATGTAAATGGTTATAGTGTGGACACTATACACAATTACTTTTGAATGTGTATGTATATTTACCTGCAGTATAGTAGTATCACTATTCATATATGCATTGCCGTTGTCATTGGCATTGACCAGAGTTACCACAGACATGTTAGCTGCAACCTATGAAAGCCAGGACCACAACTGAACCAAGGTGTAAAAAAAAGAAGTCTGTGAAGCCCAACAGATGTGCGAGAAAGCAGACCAAGCAGTGGCGTCATGCCTATTGGAACAGAGACATTTCAATAGGCAGAGAATGGGGATCCTGCATGTGCATGCCTCTTCAATTTAATCAATTTTTAAGAAAATTGTCTGTAAGATAGTTTCTCAATTTCAGTATTGCGCATCCACCTCAAGTTGATGATGTTGTCAAGAAAAAAACATGATGACAAAATCCATTTTATGCTTGTTTTAATAAAGTAATTTACATGACCATGAAAGTTTTATAAACTCTTGATAACAATAAATGAAGATATTGACAATTTACAAAGGCATTTTCCATAAAGAAGAATTTAAACATCAGATCACAATAGGTCTTATTTACAGAATGTTTTAGGTCGTCAGGATTATTACTTGTCCCCATAATTGACGGTAAACCATTGATGCAATAAAACAGTTGAAACAAGGACATTGACCCAACAGGACAATGACCCAAAACAAACCTCCAGGCTGTGTGAGGGCTATTTAACCAAGAAGGAGAATGATGGAGTGCTGCATCAGATGACCTAGTCTCTACAATCATCCGACCTCAACCCAATTGAGATGGTTTGGGATGAGTTGGACCGCAGAGTAAAGGAAAAGCAGCAAACAAGTGCTCAGCATATGTCGGAATTCTTTCAAGACTGTTGGAAAAGCATTCCAGGTGACTACCTCATGAAGCTGGTTGAGAGAATGCCAAGAATGTGCAAAGCTGTCATCAAGGCGAAGGTTGATTTTGATTTGTTTAACAGTTTTTTGATTACTACATGATTCCATATATGCTATTTCATAGTTTTGATGGCTTCCTTATTATTCTACAATGTGGAAAATAGTAAAAAATAAAGAAAAACCCTGGACTGAGTAGGTGTGTCCATACTTTGACTGGTACTGTACATTTATAGATATACCAGTCCAATATATAAATGCCTTTGCCTGCTTCACATACTATCTACAGTGCCTTCAGAAAGTATTCATAGCCCTTGACTTTTTCCACATTTTGTTTTTGAATTTAAAATTATATTTAGATTTCGTGTCACTGATCTACGCAAAATACCCCATAATGTCAAAGCAAAATGATGTTTTTAGATATTTTTACAACGGAATAAAAAATGAAAAGCTGAAATGTCTTGAGTAAATAACTTCAGGAGTATAAATATGGATACCAAGTCAGAGAATAAGTTGCACGGACTAACTATGTGTGCAAAATGGTGTTTAACATGGTTTTTGAATCACTACCCCATCTCTGTACCCCACACAAACAATTATCTGTAAGGTTCCTCAGTTGAGCAGTGAATTTCAGGCATATATTCAACCACAAAGACCAGGGAGGTTTTCCAATGCCTCGCAAAGAAGGGCACCCATTGGTAGATGGGTCAAATTGAAAAAAGCAGACATTGAATATCGCCTTGAGCATGGTGAAGTTATTACAGTTTTTCTCAGTCGCTTTGGTGCATTTCTTAGATCAAAAGTGCAATTCTTGATCCTACTTGTACAAATTCCAAATCATCTAGTCAACTTGTGCACATCATTAAAGCAATTTCTTATTCCTTTGAACAAATTGCAATTGATAATGTACAAGTGTCAGCTTTTTTCCACATTATCAATTGCTCATGTCATGTTGATCAAAATATAGTAGATGGTTCTCTGTTGAATAGTCTTACCCCTCAAAACATCTAGGCATTAGTTCCTTGCATAAGCCTTTACATGCAAAACTGTTGAACTATTTGTCATAAACTGTCAAGCATAGTTTTACACATTTCTATTAGACCTTTTGTACAAAAACGTGAATTGATGAATCGTGCAGGTGAAATTGACCCTCACTCATGAAGGAATGTAAAGTGTTAGTTCAACCAACAATCAACCAGTTGTCTAAATTGCTCAAAGGTGCATCTCATGAAGAATCAATTGGCAAGCATATATAGACAGACCACAACACAGAGTTGCATGGACCAGGAAACGAACAGGGTCAACAGCCAAGAGGAGGAAGAAGAGGAGCAAGGATGCGTGGTGGAAGGCAAAACAGAGGAAGAGGCAGAAGAGGACATAGGCGCATATCTGATGACATAAGGGCCACTATTGTAGACCATGTTGTGATTCATGGCCTTACAATGGTTGAGGCTGGTCGAAGGGTGCAGCCGAATATTGGGAGATCAACCGTGTCCTCAATAGTTCAAATGTTTCGAAGAGAGAACAGGTATGTCCACCAATGTACAGTGCACTGTTACTGTATGTAAGCAGTATACTGTATACTTCCTACAATGCTTCATATTACAGTAGTCCACTTGTATTTCACAGCATACAGAAATATACTCTATACAGATACATACTGCACCTTACATGCACCCACCTGTACGTTTTACAGTAAAATGTGTGTTCGCATAGTTTTTGTCTATGTGAAAGTGTGCGATGCATCACTGCATTTTTCCCCACATAGGACTGCAAGATTACCTCAAACCGGTGGCAGAGGAGGCCTTTTCACAACTCAACAGGAGGAGGCGATTTGCACCAATGACATGAGACTCAGGGAAATACAAAGGACCATTATAGAAGACAATGATGTCTTTGAAAACATCCATACGGTTAGCATCTCAACCATCGACAGGGTGCTGCATAGAAACCAGATGAGTATGAAACAGCTGTACCGTGTACCATTCCAAAGGAATGAGGACAGAGTTAAGGAGCTACGGTACCAGTATGTACAGGTAAAACATATATCTATGTAACTACTTTACAGCAACATTTTATAGTGATACATAGTATAGTAGCATAAACTGCACACATTTCCATTGCTGTGGAAGGAACATGCAATATATGTACATTTTATGTCACTCTTCCTTACCAAAACAAATTCAACTGTGTGTTCTGGAATATAGCGTATAATGGAGTTGGAATCAAGTGAACCCTCTCACAACTTTGTATACATGTATGAGGCTGGCTTCAACCTGACCAAATGCAGAAGGCGGGGTCGGAATATTATCGGTCACAGAGCTACTGTGGATTTGCCAGGCCAACGGGGAGGAAATATCACCATGTGTGCTGCTATTTCGGAGCATGGTGTCCTAACCCATATCCCCCTTATAGGGCCATACAACACCCAGCATCTACTCAACTTTTTAGAGACTCTCTACAGGGCTCTCATCCCTGATGATGAGAGGGGTCTGTTTAGAGAGGATTTGCCAAAGTATGTGGTCATTTGTGATAATTTGAGTTTCCATCGATCAAACATCATAAGGCAATGGTTTGTGACCCACCCGAAGATGCTCTGTCTCGACCCCGCCCTGTGCAACTGGGTACTGGACTTCCTGACGGGCCACCCCCAGGTGGTGAGGGTAGGCAACAACATTTCCACCCCGCTGATCCTCAACACTGGGGCCCCACAAGGGTGCATTCTGAGCCCTCTCCTGTACTCCCTGTTCATCCACGACTGCGTGGCCACACACGCCTCCAACTCAATCATCAAGTTTGCGGACGACACAACAGTGGTAGGCTTGATTACCAACAACGACGAGACGGCCTACAGGGAGGAGGTGAGGGCCCTCGGAGTGTGGTGTCAGGAAAATAACCTCACACTCAACGTCAACAAAACTAAGGAGATGATTGTGGACTTCAGGAAACAGCAGAGGGAACACCCCCCTATCCACATTGATGGAACAGTAGTGGAGAGGGTAGTAAGTTTTAAGTTCCTCGGCATACACATCACAGACAAACTGAATTGGTCCACTCACACAGACAGCATCGTGAAGAAGGCGTAGCAGCGCCTCTTCAACCTCAGGAGGCTGAAGAAATTCGGCTTGTCACCAAAAGCACTCACAAACTTCTACAGATGCACAATCGAGAGCATCCTGTCAGGCTGTATCACCGCCTGGTACGGCAACTGCTCCGCCCACAACCGTAAGGCTCTCCAGAGGGTAGTGAGGTCTGCACAACGCATCACCGGGGGCAAACTACCTGCCCTCCAGGACACCTACACCACCCGATGTCACAGGAAGGCCATAAAGATCATCAAGGACAACAACCACCCGAGCCACTGCCTGTTCACCCCGCTATCATCCAGAAGGTCAGTACAGGTGCATCAAAGCTGGGACCGAGAGACTGAAAAACAGCTTCTATCTCAAGGCCATCAGACTGTTAAACAGCCAACACTAACATTGAGTGGCTGCTGCCAACACACTGACTCAACTCCAGCCACTTTAATAATGGGAATTGATGGGAAATGATGTAAAATATATCACTAGCCACTTTAAACAATGCTACCTAATATAATGTTTACATACCCTACATTATTCATCTCATATGTATATGTATATACTGTACTCTATATCATCTACTGCATCTTTATGTAATACATGTATCACTAGCCACTTTAACTATGCCACTTTGTTTACATACTCATCTCATATGTATATACTGCACTCAATACCATCTACTGTATCTTGCCTATGCCGCTCTGTACCATCACTCACTCATATATCTTTATGTACATATTCTTTATCCCCTTACACTTGTGTCTATAAGGTAGTAGTTTTGGAATTGTTAGCTAGATTACTTGTTGGTTATTACTGCATTGTCGGAACTAGAAGCACAAGCATTTCGCTACACTCGCATTAACATCTGCTAACCATGTGTATGTGACAAATAAAATTTGATTTGATTTGACTTCATTTTCATAGAATTCCTCCCACCTTATTCACCATTCCTTAACCCAATTGAAGAGTTATTTTCAGCATGGAGGTGGAAGATGTACAATCGTCAGCCACACACACAGATGACCCTGCTGGCTGCAATGGATGCAGCATGTGAGGACATCACAGTAGACACCTGCAGAGGATGGATAAGGCATTCCAAAAGATTCTTTCCACGTTGCATTGGAAGGGAAAATATCCAGTGTGATGTGGATGAGAATATGTGGGCCTACAGACAGGAACGTCTGGATGTGTAGAGACAGCACAACAGTGCTGCGGGCAAAATTGTGCCTTAGGGGTGGTTTCCTGTGTTTCTTTCTAATTTAGTTTTTCCTTTGTGCCCCTTGGGTTGTCCAGTCTCTTTCAATCAATAACCCACATACAGTAATATGTAAATAGTACTGTTGAAATTGATATATGCCATAGAAGTGCAGCCGTGCGCGTTTTCAATACAGTAACTGTCATCCAAACTGTAGCCTAAGTTTACATCAGCTAATACTGTCAAAGTACACAGTTACATTGACAACATGCCTAAACATTTTGACGACGTTGTTCGTGAAAGATGACTCAATGACACTGACATGATCATTGGCATGAATATTTACTTTTGAGACATGTACTAAGGATTTTTAGTGACTGACTAGCTTTAGAAACAAATCTATTGTATATTGCAGTTTGTACAAATTGTTCTGAGAAATGCACTTATTATTTTGCACATGTTAGGGATGATGTGAAAAATGCACCAAAGCGACTGAGAAAAACTGTAATTACACTTTGGATGGTGTATCAATAATACACCCAGTCACTACAATGACGAGACAGCCTACAGGGAGGAGGGGAGGGCTCTGGGAGTGTGGTGCCTGGAAAACAACCTGTCACTCAACGTCAACAAAACAAAGGAGATGATCGTGGACTTCAGGAAACAGCAGAGGGTGCACCCCCCTATCTACATTGACGGGACCACAGTGGAGAAGGTGGAATTCTTGGCATACACATCACTGACAATCTGAAATGGACCACCCACACAGACTGTGTGGTGAAGAAGGCGCAACAGAGCCTCAGGAGGCTAAAGAAATCTGGCTTGTCACCTAAAACCCTCACAAACTTTTACAGATGCACAATTGAGAGCATCCTGTCGGGCTGTATCAACTGCATCGCCTGAAACCGTAGTGCTCTCCAGAGGGTGGTGCAGTCTGTCCAACGCATCACCAGGGGCACACTGCCTGCCCTCCAGGACACGTACAGCACCGGAAGTCTGATGGCCTTGAGATAGAAGTTGTTTTTCCCAGCTTTGATGCACCTGTACTGACCTTGACTTCTGAATGATAGCAGGGTAAACAGGCAGTGGCTCGGGTGGTTGATGTCCTTTTTGATCTTTTTGGAGTTCCTGTGACATCGGGTGCTGTAGGTGTCCTGGAGGGCAGGCAGTGTGCCCCTGGTGATGCGTTGCGTAGACCGCATCACTATCTGGAGAGCACTACGGTTGCAGGCGGTGCAGTTGCCGTACCAGGCGGTGATACAGCCTGACAGGATGCTCCTAATTGTGCATCTGTAAAAGTTTGTGAGTTTGTCTTAGGGCCAATTTCTTCAGCCTCCTGAGGTTGAAGAGGTGCTGTTGCACCTTCTTCACCACACTGTCTGTGTGGGTGGACCATTTCAGATTGTCAGTGATGTGTACGCCGATGAACTTGAAGCTTTCCTACTTCTCCACTGCGGTCCCGTCGATGTAGATAGAGGGGTGCACCCTCTGCTGTTTCCTGAAGTCCACGATCAGCTCCTTCGTTTTTGTTGAAGTTGAGGGAGAAGTTATATTCCTGGCACCACTCCGCCAGGGCCCTCACCTACTCCCTGTTGGCTGTCTCGTCATTGTTGGTAATCAGGACTACTACTGTTGTGTCATCTGCAAACTTGACGATTGAGTTGAAGGCGTACTTGGCCAATCAGTCATTGGTGAACAGGGAGTACAGGAGGGAGCTGAGCATGCACCCTTGTGGGGCCCCTGTGTGGAGGATCATCAGCGAAGTGGAGGTGTTGTTTCCTACCTTCACCATCTGGGTGCGGCCCGTCAGGAAGTCCAGGACCCATTTGCACAGGGTGGGGTTCAGACCCAGGGCCCCGAGCTTAAAGATGAGCTTGGAGGGTACTATGGTGTTAAAGGCTGAGCTATAGTCAATGAACAGCATTCTTACGTAGGTATTCCTCATGTCCAGATGGGATAGGAAAGTGTGCAGTGTGCAGTGTGCAGTATGATGGCAATTGTATCGTCTGTGGATCGATTTGGGCGGCAAGCAAATTGAAGTGGGTGTAGAGTGTCAGGTAAGTTAGAGGTGATGTGATCCTTAACTATCCTCTCAAAACACTTCATGATGACAGAAGTGAGTGCTATGGGTCGGTAGTCATTTAGTTCAGTTACCTTTGCTTTCTTGGGTACAGGAACAATACTAGAAGCAAGTGGGAACAGAAAACTGTGATAGGGAGAGATTGAATATGTCTGTAAAACACTCCAGCCAACTGGTCTGTGCATGCTCTGAGGATGCGGCTAGGGATATTGTCTGGGCCGGCTGCCTTGCGACGGTTAAAACGCTTAAATGTCTTACTCACGTTGGCCACAGAGAACGAGAACCCACAGTTCTTGGGAGCGGGCCGTGTCGGTGACACTGTGTTATCCTCAAAGCGGGCGAAGAAGGTGTTTAGCTTGTCCGGGAGCAAGACGTCAGTGTCCGCGACGTGGCTGGTTTTCCAGTTGTAATCCATGATTGTTTGTCGACCCTGCCACATTGTTCATGCGTCTGAGCCGTTGAATTGCGTCTCCACTTTGTCTCTGTACTGATGTTTGCCTGTTTGATTGCCTTACGGAGGAAATAACTACACTGTTTGTATTCAACCATATTCCCAGTCACCTTGCCATGGATAAATGCGGTGGTTTGCGCTTTCAGTTTTGCGCGAATGCTGGCATCTATCCACAGTTTTTGGTTTGGGTAGGTTTTAATAGTCACAGTGGGAACAACATATCCTATGAACTTCCTGATGAACTCAGTCACCGTGTTTGTGTATACGTAAATGTTATTCTTATAGGCTACCCGGAACATATTCCAGTTTGGGAGATCAAAACAACTTGAAGCATGGATTCCGATGGGTCAGACCAGCGTTGAATAGACCTTAGCACGGGTACTTCCTGTTTGAGTTTCTATCTATAGGAAGGGAGGAGCAAAATGGAGTCTTGATCTGATTTGCCGAAGGGGGGGAGGGGGTCCTTGTAGGCATCTTCGAAGGGGGAGTAGCAGTGTGAGTGAGTACTACAGTCAATGTGTTGATAGAACTTCGGTAGTGTTTTCCTCAAATTTGCTTTGTTAAAATCCCTAGCTACAATAAATATGACCTCAGGATATGTGGTTTCCAGTTTGCATAAAGTCCAGTGTAGTTCCTACAAGATCCCAGAAATATTCCAGATGCACAAAAAGCTTATTTCTCTCTAATTTGGAGCACAAATGTGTTTATATCCCTGTTATTGAGCATTTCTCCTTTGTCAAGATAATCCATCCACCTAACAGGTGTGGCATATTAAGAAGCTGATTAAACAGCATGATCATTACACAGGCCACTCCAAAAAGTGCAGTTTTGTCACACAACATAATATAACCAATGTCTTCCAAAGTTTTGAGGAGCGTGCAATTGGCATGCTGACTGCAGAAATGTCCACCAGAGCTCTTGCCAGAGAATTGAATGTTCATTTCTCTACCATAAGCCACCTCCAATGCCGTTTTAGAGAATTTGTCAGTACGTCCAACCGGCCTCACAACCGCAGACCACGTGTATGGGGTTGTGTGGTTGAACGGTTTGCCCCATGATGGAGGTGGGGTTATGGTATGGAAAGGTATAAGCTACGGACAACAAACACATTTGCATTTTATTGATGACAATTTGAATGCACAGAGATATTGTGACAAGATCCTGAGGCCCATTGTTGTGCCATTCATCCGCCGCCATCACTCCATGTTTCAGCATGATAATGCATAGCCCCATGTCGCAAGGATCTGTACACAATTCCAGGAAACTGAAATTGTCCCAGTTCTTCCATGGCCTGCATATTTACCAGACATGTTTCTCTTTGAGCATGTTTGGGATGCTCTGAATCAATGTGCACGACAACATGTTCCAGTTCCCGCCAATATCCAGCTACTTCGCACAGCCATTGAAGGAGTGGAACAACATTCCATAGGCCACAATCAACAGCCTGATTAACTATATGCAAAGGAGATGTGTTGTGCTCCATGAGGCAAATGGTGGTCATGCCAGATACTGACCGATTTTCTGATCCACGCCTCTACTTTTTTTAAAGTCATATGAAATCCATAGATTAGGGCCTCATTAATTTATTTAAATTGGCAAATTTCCTTATATCAATCCACCCCTGTCGAATGGATAAAAATGTTGTTCATCTTTAAAAATAAAACTCCTATATCTGCCGTTTCCATTACACATGTCACAATCACATTTTTTGTTGACATTACTTTTGTCGCATACAACTGGGTCAATGGAAACCTGCCTACTGTCTATGTTCTTAGGGCACATGGGGTGTATTCATTCTGCCGATTCTGTTGCAAAACGTTTCTTAAATGGAAACAAACGGAATGAACTGGAGAGGGACTTACCCGAATTTGTCTAATAGAAACTCTTGTTTTAGTTGCAAAACGAAACTGTTTGGACTATTGATTACACCCCAGTTAACAGAATTCTCTCCATACAGTCCTTGTTCATTCAAGTACAAATCATTATACAGTGATGTCAAAAGGAATGTAGTTTTGAAACCCCATAGAGGGTACAATTAAACCAAAATGCTAATACAGGGCAGTGTGAGCTACAGAGGAGCACAGCATCACTTACCACAAAGCACTGTTTCTCTATCTCGCCACCCAGCTCTAAATGTGGTCTGACTTCACAAGAAGGCAAACATCCCCTGCTCTCTACTTCCTGTGTTGTAGAATGAGCGTGCTTCAAAAAAACCACAGGTGGGTCATGTGACTTGAAAGTTCCACATTCTGTGTTCCGCTATGTTCTGTGTTTTGTACATTGTCATTCAACCGGCTCTGTGTGATGCCTTTAGAAAAATGATTATGACTCTGCATTGTTGACCGAGACTGAAGGAGTAGCTCTTTACTCATGAATAAAGCCTTCCTATAAAAGAGAGGCTGCAACCAAAGAAAAGAGCAAGAGGAAAGAGAGAAAGAAGAGAGAGAGAGAAAGAAAGAAAGAAAAGAGATGGAGTCACAGGGCGAAGGGTACCCTCCCTCTTCGGTCTCAACTGGTGGTGGTAAGTTCTTTATGAAACTACTGTAGATGGTACATGATTACTTTGACTAGAGCTTGAATCTGTTTGATTTAGGTGCTAAAATTTTTTGAAAAGTCATAAGTAAACGTCTAAATAAATGATGTCCCAGCAGGCACAGTTCTGCATTCTGTCACTCAATTTATGGTCACACTATGGAAGTACAATACAATTCTCTCTCTTTCTTTACAGATGAGAGTATGCAAGGTGTTATGCAGAGAGAGGTGAACCCCTCAACTAGTGCTCCCCCTCTTCCAGAACTTAGGCTAGTCCTGCTGGGAAGGAAAGGAACAGGGAAGAGCTCTGCAGCCAATACCATCCTGGGAGGAATAGGGGGGTTTGAGAGCGGCAGACCAACCGAGGAGTGCTCGAAAAAGCGAGCCGATCTAACCAGGAGACGAGTCACCGTGGTAGACACCCCTGGCTGGGAATGGTACTACCCGCTCAACAGCACCCCCGACTGGGTCCGGAGAGAGACGTTGCGCAGCATGTCCCTGTGCTCCCCCGGACCTCACGTTATCCTGCTAGTGATACGTTCCTGCGCCTCGGTAACCGAGTCCTACAGGAAGCAAATAGAGGAGCACCTGGAGTCTCTGGGGGAAGGGGTGTTGGACCATACCATGTTGCTGTTCACCAGGGGGGACGAGCTGGGTGTGGTGCCCATGGAGCAGAGGATCCTGACGGGTGGGGCTGCCTTCCAGCAGCTGCTACGGAGGTGTGGAAACAGGTATGAAATTAAAATATTGGCATTTTTGACTTGATATTGTCATCTTGGAGGAGTGTACATTCACTTTTTATTACCACATTTAATTTGCAACGGACTTTAACATTCAAGTAATTTAGTTTAGCAGATGCTCTTATCGACTATGAAAAGCCGAATGCCACATTTTGCACCCTCTATAACCACTGTGATTATTATTTGACCCTGCTGAAATCTATGAACGTTTGAACAGCTTGAAGAACGATCTGGCCTTAATGGCCATGTACTCTTATAATCTCCACCCGGCACAGCCAGAAGATGACTGGCCACCCCTCAGACCCTGGTTCCTCTCTAGGTTTCTTCCTAGGTTCCTACCTTTCTAGGGAGTTTTTCTTAGCCACCGTGCTTCTACATCTGCATTGCTTGCTCTCTGGGGTATTAGGCTCGGTTTCTGTATAAGCACTTTGTCACAAGTGCTGATGCAAAAAGGGATTTATCAATATATTTGATTGATTGATTGATCATCAGTGCATTAAGTTAAGGAAGGTACTGTAGGCAAAACATCCACATATCACAACATATATCCCAAGTAAAATTGTCTACGTAAAAAAAAGCTATCTGAGTGCAAGACAGGCAAGAACAAGAACAAGGTTTTCATTTCTGTTTTGTTGTCTTCCAGGTACCATGTCCTGGACAATAGGAGCCGGGGAGATGGAACTCAGGTAAGGGAGCTACTGAGGAAGATGGTGGAGATGGTGGAGAACAAGGGAGGACATTTTGGGGCAGATCCTGCCCTCCTGAGGTTGGAGGCAGACGGGAGGAGGAGAGCGAGGGAACGGAGGAAGAGGCAGAGACAGATGGAGGCCCAGACTCAGAGGGGTACCATCCGAGCTGTGCTTATGAGTGAGTTCCTTAAAAGTGTCTATGCAAACTCAGTAAATTTACACACCCTGCAGGTGTGATGTCCGATCCTGTGCAGGTGTTGTTAGATGTGGTCTGCCACTGCGAGGAGGATCAGCTGTCCGGTCTCCCTGTAGCGCTGTCTTAGGCGTCTCACAGTACGGACATTGCAATTTATTGCCCTGGCCACATTTAAATCATATAGATATCTTCACCTTTATTTAACCAGGTAAGCTAGTTGGGAGCAAGTTCTCATTTACAACTTGGACCTGGCCAAGATAAAGCAAAGAATGTGCGACACAAACAACAGCACAAAGTTACACATGGAATAAACAAGGGTACAGTCAATAACACAATAGAAAAAAATAAAGTCTATATACAGTGTGTGCAAATGGCGTGAGGAGGTAAGGCAATAAATAGGCCATAGTAGCGAAGTAATTACAATTTAGCAAATTGACACTAGAGTGATAGATGAGCAGATGGTGATGTGCAAGAAGAAATACTGGTGTGTAAAAGAGCAGAAAAGTAAATAAAAACAATATGGGGATGAGGTAGGTAGATTGGGTGGGCTATTTACAGATAGGCTATGTACAACTGCAGCGATCGGTTAGCTGCTCAGATAGCTGATGTTTAAAGTTAGTGAGGGATTATATAAGTCTCCAGCTTCTGCAATTTTTGCAACTCATTCCAGTCATTGGCAGCAGAGAATTGGAAGGAAAGGCAGCCAAAGGAGGTGTTGGCTTTGGGGATGACCAGTGAGATATACCTGCTGGAGCGCGTGCTATGGGTGGGGATTGTTATCGTGACCAGTGAGCTGAGATAAGGCAGAGCTTTACCTAGCATAGACTTATAGATGACCAGGAGCCAGTGGGTCTGGCGATGAATATGTAGCAAGGGCCAGCCGACTAGAGTATACAGGTCGCAGTGTTGGGTGGTATAAGGGGCTTTGGTGACAAAACGGATGGCACTGTGATAGACTGCATTCAGTTTGCTGAGTAGAGTATTGGAAGCTATTTTGTAAGTGACATCGCCGAGGATCAGTAGGATAGTCAGTTTTACGAGGGTATGTTTGGCAGCATGAGTGAAGGAGGCTTTGTTGCAAAATAGGAAGCCGATTCTAGATTTAATTTTGGATTGGAGATGTTGGAGGAGAGTTTGCAGTCTAGCCAGACACCTAGGTATTTGTAGCTGTCCACATATTCTAAGTCAGAACTGTCCAGAGTAGTGATGCTAGTCAGGTGGGCGGGTGCGTGCAGCAAACGGTTGAAAAGCATGCATTTGGTTTTACTAGCATTTAAGAGCAGTTGGAGGCCACGGAAGGAGTGTTGTATGGAACTGAAGCTTGTTTGGAGGTTAGTTAACACAGTGTACAAAGAAGGGCAAGATGTTTACAGAATAGTGTCATCTGGATAGAGGTGGATCAGGGAATCACCCTCATCAAGAGCGACATCGTTGATATTTTCAGAGAAAAGAGTCGGCCCGAGAATTGAACCCTGTAGTACCCCATAGAGACTGCCAGAGGTCCGGACAACAGGCACTCCAATTTGACACACTGAACTCTGTCTGAGAAGTAGTTGATGAACCTGGCAAGGCAAGTCATTTGAGAAACCAAGGCTGTTGAGTCTGCCGATAAGAATACGGTGATTGACAGAGTCGGACGCCTTGGCCAGGTTGAGGAAGACAGCTGCACAGTACTGTCTTTTATCGATGGTGGTTATGATAACGATTAGTACCTTGAGCGTGGCTGAGGTGCACCAGTGACCAGCTCGAAAACCGGATTGCACAGCGGAGAAGGTACAGTGAGATTCAAAATGGTCAGTGATCTGTTAAGCTTTCGAAGACTTTAGAAAGGCAGGGCAGGATGGATCTATAAGGATCTATAAGGTCTATAACAGTTTGACTCTAGAGTGTCACCCCCTTTGAAGAAGGGGATGACCACGGCAGATTTCCGATCTTTATGGATCTCGGACAATACAAAAGAGAGGTTGAACAGACTGGTAATAGGGGTTGCAACAATGGCGGTGGATAATTTTAGAAAGAGAGGGTCCAGCCTCAGGGCAGTGGGCAGCTGGGAGGAGGTGCTCTTATTCTCCATGGACTTTACAGTGTCCCAAAACTTTTTGGAGTTAGAGCTACAGGATGCAGATTTCTGTTTAAAAAAAAAGCTATCCTTTGCTTTCCTGACTGACTGAGTGTATTAGTTCTTGACTTCCCTGAAAAGTTGCATATCGCGGGGACTATTCGATGCTAGTCAAATCAAATTAAATCAAATCAAATTTGATTTGTCACATACACATGTTAGCAGATGTTAATGTGAGTGTAGCGAAATGCTTGTGCTTCTAGTTCCAACAATGCAGTAATATCCAACGAGTAATCTAACCTAACAATTTCACAACAACTACCTTATACACACAAGTGTAAAGGAATTAATAAGAATATGTACATAAAAAAATATGTGAATGAGTGATGGTATAGAACGGCATAGGCAAGATGCAGTGGAAGGTATAGAGTACAGTATATACATATGAGATGAGTAATGTAGGGTATGTAAACATATAAAAGTGGCATTGTTTAAAGTGGCTAGTGATACATTTATTACATCAATTTTTCCATTATTAAAGTGGCTAGAGTTGAGTCAGTATGTTGGCAGCAGCCACTCAATATTAGTGATGTCTGTTTAACAGTCTGATGGCCTTGAGATAGAAGCTGTTTTTCAGTCTCTCGGTCCCTGCTTTGATGCACCTGTACTGACTTCGACTTCTGGATGATAGCGGATGATAGGGGTTCCTTTATAATTTGTGTGAGTTTGAGGGCATCTAACTTAGATTGTAGGACTGCCGGGGTGTTAAGCATATCCCAGTTTAGGTCACCTAACCGAACAAACTCTGAAAATAGATGGGGGGAAATCAATTCACATATGGTGTCCAGGGCACAGCTGGGAGCTGAGGGGGGTTTATAACAGGTGGCAACAGTGAGAGACTTATTTCTGGAGAGATTCATTTTTTAAATTAGAAGCTCAAACTGTTTGGTCATAGACCTGGAAAGTATGACAGATCTCTGGAGTAGATTGCAACTCCTCTTCTTTGGCAGTTCTATCTTGATGGAAAATGTTGTAGTTGGGTATGGAAATCTCAGAATTCAGACATGGCAAGGACATCAGTGTTGGCGGAGTGTGCTAAAGCAGTAAGTAAAACAAACTTAGGGAGGAGGCTTCTGATGTTAACATGCTTGAAGCCAAGGCTTTTATGGTTACAGAAGTCAACAAATGAGAGTGCCTGGGGACACGCAGGGCCTGGGTTAACATCCACATCACCCGAGGAACAGGGGAGTAGGATGAGGGTATGGCTAAAGGCTATTAAAACTGGTTGCCTAGTGAGTCGGGGACAGAGAATAAAAGGAGCAGATTTCTGGGTGTGGTAGAATAGATTCAGGGCATAATGTACAGACAGGGGTATGGTGGGGTGCAGGTACAGTGGAGGTAAACCCAGGCACCGAGTGATGATATGAGAGGTTGCATCTCTGGACTGGCTAGTTATGCTGGGTGAGGTCACCACATGTGTGGGAGGTGGGACGAAGGAGGTATCTGAGGCATGTTGAGTGGGACTAGGGGCTCTGCAGTAAACTAAAACAATGATAACTATCCTGAACAACAGTGTACAAGGCATATTGACATTTGAGAGAGACATAAAGCGAGGCATAAAGCAATCACAGGTGTTGATTGGGAGAGCTAGCTAAGACAACAATGGGTAAGACAACAGCTAATCAGCTAAGACAACAACAACAGGTAAAATGGTGATGAACGGGCAGAAAGGGTCGGTTAACTACACACAGGGCCTGAGTTCTAGGCTGGGGCTGACAGACAAACAAAAAATAAACTAAATGGAGTACCGTGATTAATGAACAGTCCATCAGGCATCAGCTATGGCTCGCGGCTAACTGGTGCTAGCTTCGGGGCAGGGACGTTAGCCACTATAGCCACTCGGTAGCAGCTAGCTAGCAGTGATGATCCGATGCAAAGGTCCAGAGCTTACGGCAAGGATCCGGTGGAGTAGTGGATTCTAGCCGTGTTGGGGTAGAGTCCAGGAGGCATCGGCTGAGTAGCCAAGGGATCACAGAGTAGGCCGGGAGGTGGGCCTGATTCGGGGCTAGCTTCAGGGCTGGGTCACTCGGTGGCAGCTAGCTAGCTGTGATGATCAGGAGTAATGGTCCAGGGTTTACGCCAGGAATCCGGCGGTGTAGTGGAGAAAACAGTCCGATACTGGCTGGTGTCCTTGCAGAAGGTAAAGAAGAAAAACGTCTGGTGTCTGTGCAGAAGGTAAAGGCCACTAGCAGTGGCTAACAATGACTAAATGCTAGTAGCTAATTAGCTGATTAGCTTCTGATGGCTAGCTTCTGATGGAGGTTCTGGTCTAAACAATAGCGGATCCGTGTCACATTGGGTGAGGTGGGTTACCAGAAGTTATATTTAATTTAAAAATGGAAAAGAGATGTCATGTTACTATCCTTATGGAAAATAGGACCTAGGGAGATACATAAGCTTAAACGAATAGGAGTACCTAAACAGATGTGACATACAGTACACTCTGATAACCACTAAATATTCCAACCCTGAAATCTTGTGCCCCCTCTCCCTGACAGCTGACGCTGGATCCCAGGGCTCTGATTGGGATGGGAAACAACCATTCTCCAAGGGTACTCGTCGTCTCCCAGAGCTGAGACTGGTCCTCCTGGGAGAGAGAGAGACGGGGAAGAGCTCGGCTGGGAACACCATACTGGGTGGAGGTGGAGAAGGAGCAGGGTTCTTCCAGACAGGAAGAGTGACAGAGGAGTGCGCCCGGTGCCAGGCAGAGGTCGTTTTTACATTTACATTGTAGTCATTATTAAACGCTATGCTCAGAGTGACTAACAGTCAGTGCATTCAACTATGGTATGGGTAAAAACAACCACATATCATACAGTTTTCTTCAGAAATCCACTATGAGCATAATCAGTCCTCGTAATAAAATACAAAAGCGAGTCAGTGTGTTGTGAGACAAGTGCAAAAGTAATGTATATTTTATTTTGCCATTTCTAGGTAGCCATGAGGCTGGTCACCGTAGTGGACACCCCCGGTTGGGAAGGTGGAGTAGCAGGCCCCACCCCAGAGAGGGTAAAGCGGGAGATGGTGTGGGGTAGCGTGTCCCTGTGTCCCCCGGGACCCCACGCTGTGCTCCTCACCCTGAGGGTGGACACTCTGGTCAGTTCCACACCTGTAAGAGAACACCTGGAGCTCCTGGGGGAAGAGGTCTGGAGGCATGCTGTCCTCCTGTTCACCCATGGGGACCAGCTGAGGGAGGGGGTGGGCATTGAGCAGCACATCCAAAGTGGAGGGAGGGACCTTAAGTGGCTGGTGGAGAAGTGTGGGAGCAGGTATGTCTGCTATCCTTATCTCTCTGTTTTGGTTGTTGTTGTTTCTTGTTCCTATGTTTAATTCGTAATCTTCCTCTGTAAGGCGTATTGAGACATTGTGATAATGCAACTTGACTTGACAGGTACCACGTCATCAGTAATGTGAATGGGCGTGGGGACGCCGCTCAGGTGTCTGGCCTGCTGGAGAAGGTAGAGAAGATGGTGGCCGGGAACAGGTGCGAGGCCTTCTCGTCGCTAGTGCAGGAGGTCAGCGACCTCACCAGACAGAGGAACGAGAAATTCAACCAGCGTCTCAAAGAGGTTGGTGACAAGATGCAGCGTCAGGAGATGGAGCTCAAGAGGATGAGGGAGAGGGAGGTCAAAAGCATCCGCTGGTTTTTCGATCGGAAGAAGAAAATTAAATCTCCGGGGAAGTCAGGCGTGGAAAAAGAGGAGGATGGAGGGGAGGAGGAGGAGGAGAAAAGGAGTGATGGGAGGAAGAACGAAATGGGCGAACTAGAGGAGAGGATTCGGTGGCTGACGGAGGATAAGGAGAGAGAGATTCAGGATCTGGGCGCGGAAAACTACAGATTCATCGCTGCGCTCAATCAGAGAAGCAGGGAGCGAGAGGAGATAGTCATCAAGCTAGAGGAGAGAGAGAGAGAGATTGACGAGCTGAAAGAGCGAGTTGACGAGCAGCAAGTGAAACTGCTCGACCTTGAGCGTGTCATCGGAGAGAAAGAACGAGATAAAAAAGAGAGGGAGGAAGAGTTTAGAGGGAAGCATCAGGAATGGAGGAGGGAAGCAGAGGATTTGAAAGTCAGGATAGCCCTGGAAGAAAAAGAAAAAGAGGAATGGATAGGAAGAGGAAAAACGTCACAGAACGAGATGTATGAGTCAAAACAGTTGTCTGAGGAGAGACTTTTACAGTATGAGGAAGAGATGCAGAGAAAACTGCATGAAAAAGAGGAAGAGATGGAGAGAAAACTGCATGAAAAAGCGGAAGAGATGGAAGGAAAGAGACTGCTATCTGAGACAAGGGAAACAGAAAGGAGGGATGAGCAAAGAAAGAGAGATGAAAGGGAAAAGAAAGAGATGAGCAAGCTGAAAGAAATCATTGAAAAGAAAAATAAAGAAATAACTGATGCACAACAATTGGTTACCGAGAAAGAAAAAGAGATTGTGGAAGTGAGGGCGAGATCCGTTGACAACGTAAAAGAAATTGAGCGGCTGAAAGAAAACAATGAACAGAAGGAGTCTGAGGTGGTGGCAATGCAACGGCAACACACAGAGGACAAAAGTAGGAGAGATGCCGAGGCAATGGACAAGTTACGAGGGAAAGAAGTGGAGCTCAACAACTTAATACAAAAGGACGGGGAAAATAAGAGAGAACTCGTTCGTTTAAGGCAAACCATTAAACAAACAAAAACAGAACTGGAAAACTTAACTGCTGCGATGGAGAAGGAAAGGATGAACATGATACAGGAATATGAAAAGGAAATCAAGACGAAGGAAGAGGAGATGAGGTTGATGTTAGAAGACCACGAAAGTGCTGTCAGCCAACTGCAGAAAAAGGAGGCAGAAAGTAGAAGGAACATTTCAGGCATGACAGAATGCTTAAGAGACAGCCAGGGGAAGGTTGAGGTACTGCAGGAGCTGAACGTGAAATTAAAGAAAGAGATGGACAACCTCAGGAAGAAGTGTCAGGAGTACGAGGAGGACCAGCGGGTTCAGAGGACCGAGAGGGAGAGCAGGGAGGCTGACATCAGAGAGCTGCTCTGTGGATATGAAGAGCAGTTAAAACACAAAGACAGGGAAATCCACCATGTTATGGAAGAGCTGAACCTGGAGGTTGCTGCGTTGAAACAGACAAACGACCAGAGACAGAAGGAGCTGGAGAATATGAAAGAAGGGGAGGAGGTGAGAGAGAAACAGGTGGAGGAGATAAGAGGGTGCTATGAGAAGAATCTGAGAGAAAGGCAGAATGAGCTGAAACAGACGGCTGAGGAAAAGGAGCAAGAGCTTGAGAAACGGGGGAGAGTGTATGATGAGAAGGAGCGAGAACAAGCAAGAAGTAAAGAAGTGCTGGATAACAGAGGACGTGAACTTGAGACAAAAGATGCAGAGCTAGTGAAAAGAGAAGAAGTGCTAGTGAAAGGAGAGGAAGGGCTAGTGAAAAGAGGGAAAGAGCTAGTGAAAGGAAAGGAAGAGCTAGTAAAAGGAGAAGAAGCGCTAGTGAAAGGAGAGGAAAAGCTAGTGAAAGGAGAGGAAGAGCTAGTGAAAAGAGAGGAAGTGCTAGTGAAAAGAGAGGAAGTGCTAGTAAAAGGAGAGGAAGAGCTAGTGAAAAGAGAGGAAGTGCTACTGAAAAGAGAGGAAGTGCTAGTTAAAAGAGAGGAAATGCTAGTGAAAGGAGAGGAAAATCTAGCGCAAGGAGAGGAAGAGCTATTCAAAAGAGAAGAAGAATTAGTGAAAGGAGAGGAAGAGCTAATGAAAAGAGTGGAAGAGCTACTGAAAAGACAGGAAGGGCTAGTGAAAGGAGAGGAAGAACGAGTGAAAAGAGAGGAAGAGCTAGTCAAACGAGAGGAAGTGCTAGTAAAAGGAGAGGAAAAGCTAGTGAAGAGAGAGGAAAATCTAGCGAAAGGAGAGGAAGAGCTCTTCAAAAGAGAAGAAGAATTAGTGAAAGGTGAGGAAGAGCTAATGAAAAGAGAGGAAGAGCTAGTGAAAGGAAAGGATGAGCTATTCGAAAGAGAAGAAGAATTAGTGAAAGGAGAGGAAGAGCTAGTGAAAAGACAGGAAGATCTAGTGAAAAGAGAGGAAAATCTAGTGAAAGGAGAAGAAGAGCTATTGAAAAGAGAGGAAGAGCTATTCAAAAGAGAAGAAGAATTCGTGAAAGGAGAGGAAAAGCTAGTGAAAAGAAAGGAAGAGCTAGTGAAAGGAGAAGAAGGGCTAGTGAAAAGACAGGAAGAGCAAGTGAAAGGAGAGGAAAAGCTAGTGAAAAGAGAGGAAGAGCTATTCAAAAGAGAGGAAGTGCAAGTTAAAGAAGATGAAAAGCTAGTGAAAAGACAGGAACAGCTAGTGAAAGGAGAGGAAAAGCTAGTGAAAAGAGAGGAAGAGCTATTCAAAAGAGAGGAAGTGCAAGTTAAAGAAGATGAAAAGCTAGTGAAAAGACAGGAACAGCTAGTGAAAGGAGAGGAAAAGCTAGTGAATAGAGAGAAAATGCTAGTGAAAGGAGAGGAAGAACTTGAGAAAAGAGAGGGAGAGCTAGTGAAAGGAGAGGAAGAGCTAGTGAAAAGAGAGGAAGAGCTAGTGAAAAGAGAGGAAGAGCTAGTGAAAAAAGAGGAAGAACTTGAGAAAAGAGAGGAAGTGCTACTGAAAAGAGAGGAAGTGCTACTGAAAAGACAGGAAGAGCTAGTGAAAAGAGACGAAGAGTTGGAAGGTAGAAGACGAGAAGTAAAGAACTGGGAGGAAGATCTTGAAACAAGACAGAAAGGACAAGAAAAACAGAAACAGGAGTTGTGGAGCCGAGAAAAATGCTTGAAAAGAAAGGAAGAAGAGTCTGAAAGCCAAGAACAAAACATCTGCAGCAAGGAGCAAGACGTGGAGAAAATTGAAAAAGAGCTGCAAAACAGAAAGAACCAACTTGATAGTAGGGAATATGATTTAAAAACTTTGGAAGAAAATATTAAGAAAATAGAGCTGGATCTAGAAAACCTGCAGCGACAACAGGACAACCGTCAACTAGAGCTGGATGAAAGGGAAAATGAACAAGGGAGTGGGAAGATAGAACATCAGAACCAGAGAGAGGATCTGGAAAAAAGAGAGAGAGAACTGAGGGCCAGAGAACATGATTTGAGATGTGGAGAACAAGGGTTGGAAAACCAGGAAGAGGATATGAACAATCGACAGCACGACATGGACAAAAGACAAGAAGAATTGGAAAATATACAACAAGACCTTGAGAAAAGGGAGCTTCACCTGGAGAATAGAGAAGAAGAAATACAGAAGCACAGACAAGCTCTGGAAAAAAGAGAGAAAGAGATCAAAGACAGCAAACAAGGACTTGAAAACAGAGAACACCATTTGAAGAATGGAGAGCAAGAGTTACTGAACTGGAGAACAGAGTTAGAAATTCAAGGGAAACATATGAGCAACAGGAGCCAAGACATGGAAAAGCTGGAGAGGGAGGTGGAAAACCATCAACAAGAGCTAAGGAACAGAGAGGAAGGTTTTGAAGACAAAATGCAAGAGTTGCGGAATTGGGAGCAGCATCTAGAAAGACTTGAAACAGAACTAGAGAGGAGAGAGCATGAACAGAGGAATACGAATAATGGATTCGAGGAAAAGGAGCAAGAAGTTAACCATTTTGAAAAAGATCCGGATGGCAGAGATTATGACGTGGAGATCAGAGAGCCTAACGGATTGATACCAAGCCATGAAGCACATGGAGGAGATGTCTGTGACATGACAACAAGATGTGATAATGTGACACTAGAGGGTATAGAGGATTCCCATATGATGTACCAGGAAGTAGGAGTGGTGGAGAAAGAAGGGCGGGAACTGCAGGGAAAAGAACCAGAGAGGAGTGGAAGCATCACAGACCGGGAAGATCAGACGATGATGGAATGTGCCTCGTCTACAATCTTAAACAATAACAGTCAGTTTGAAAGAATGGCAGCGCCAGAAGAGAAAGAGGGGGCGGAAGAATGTAAAAAGAGGGGGAGAATGGGTGAAGAGGAGGATGAGGAGGATAATTATAAGGAAATTGAAGATGTAAACGTTATCTCAGACTTAAAGTTAACTCCAAGTCCAGGCCCCAGTGTAGAAAACACTAAACGCATCCAAAGGTCTGAGCTGAGGCTGGTACTGTTAGGGGAGACCTGGTCCTCCCGTCACCCAGCAGGGTACACAATCCTGGGCAGAGAGGCCTCACACCCAGGTGAGTCCATCTCGATGCCATGGCGGGGACAAATCGCTGGAAGACAGGTCAGTGTGGTAGAACCACTTGGGCTAAAGTGGCGTAACGGACCAGACGGCAACACCTCCGTCACCACAGACCCAACACAGCTCCAGAACATCTTCCATAGTGTTCCCCTGTCCCACCCAGGTCCCCACGCTATCCTTCTGGTCCTACCAGCCTACCTGTCATTCACACAGAAGTATCGGAGAGCGGTGGAACACCATATGAGTGTGCTCGGGGAAGATATTTGGCGTCGCACTATGGTGCTGTTCACGTGGGGGGAAGCTTTAGGGGAGAGTGCGGAGCAGCACATATTGAGGAATGGGGACCTCCAGTGGCTCGTGGGACAATGCGGCGGTAGATACCATATTCTGGCCAGCAGGAAGAACAACTCTCAAACAGCAGAGCTAATGGAGAAGATAGAGGAGATGGTGGCAGGAAACTATCAATGTAATGGAGACTGATCTTCAGTTGGGATGAGTAGAGATGAATGGAGAGACAAAGGATGGACTGGGATGATATGAGAGGGAAATGATCATTTGTTTGAAATCTTTGCGAATAGGCCAATGGCGGGATGTTTCATTTCATGTGTATTTTTTAAAATATTTTTTGATATAAAATATCATTCATTAATGGCGAAGATATGTTACAGTTACCAAATACAGAGTCAAACTACAGAAGCAAAATAAATCACAGATGAGTCGTTCACAAATGTCACAAATATTCTAACTTCAATGAATTGTTCCTTGACAATCCTTTTACATACAAATGTCAAACATTTACCAAACATGCTTGCTCCAAAGGGACTTTTTCATGTATTACATTTCAGAAAGATCCAAAATGTTGTGGTCTTTTCTGTTCCAGTTTCGCACGAAATGACCCATAAGACTGCTTATAGGTTAAAAAGATGGATTTACAATATGTGAGTTCATAGTTTCTCCACAAGATAGAGATCTTGTATCACTTTCTGTGGACGGCAGATGGAGTGTTTCAAGATGCTGATGTTCAACATGTTGATAATAAATTGTATTAAATGAGTTCAAATGTGTCCAAGCACCAGTACATTTAATTGAGACATCATAAGTGAAATATGAAGTGGGCTAATGTATACAGGGTCATAGTGGGCCAGGGCCCGTATCCACAGTATTGCAGAGTTGGAGTGCTGATCTAGGATTAGGTCCCCCCTTGTCCATGCAATCTTATTCATTGAGATTTAAAAGATAAAACTGATCCTAGATCAACACTCCTACACTGAGATGCTTTGTGAAAACAGGCACATTGATAAAAATAGATGAAAAACTTGGAAAACGAATCCCATTACAGTTTTTCTCAGTCGCTTTGGTGCATTTCTTAGATCAAAAGTGCAATTCTTGATCCTACTTGTACAAATTCAAAATCCTCTAGTCACTTGTGCACATCATTAAAGCAATTTCTTATTCCTTTGAACAAGTTGCAATTGATAATGTACAAGTGTCAGCTTTTTTCCACATTATCAATTGCTCATGTCATGTTGATCAAAATATAGTAGATGGTTCTCTGTTGAATAGTCTTACCCCTCAAAACATCTAGGCATTAGTTCCTTGCATAAGCCTTTACATGCAAAACTGTTTAACTATTTGTCATAAACTGCCAAGCATACTTTTACACATTTCTATTAGACCTTTTGTACAAAAACGTGAATTGATGAATCGTGCAGGTGAAATTGACCCTCACTCATGAAGGAATGTAAAGTGTTAGTTCAACCAACAATCAACCAGTTGTCTAAATTGCTCAAAGGTGCATCTCATGAAGAATCAATTGGCAAGCATATATAGACAGACCACAACACAGAGTTGCAATTTTCCAATAATGGATGGACCAGGAAACGAACAGGGTCAACAGCCAAGAGGAGGAAGAAGAGGAGCAAGGATGCATGGTGGAAGGCAAAACAGAGGAAGAGGCAGAAGAGGACATAGGCGCATATCTGATGACATAGGGGTCACTATTGTAGACCATGTTGTCAATCATGGCCTTGCAATGGCTGAGGCTGGTCGAAGGGTGCAGCTGAAGATTGGGAGCTCAACCGTGTCCTCAATAGTTCAAACGTTTCGGAGAGAGAACGGGTATGTCCACCAATGTACAGTGCACTGTTACTGTATATAAGCAGTATACTGCATACTTCCTACAATGCTTCATATTACAGTAGTCCACTTGTATTTCACAGCATACAGAAATATACTCTATACAGATACATACTGCACCTTACATGCACCCACCTGTATGTTTTACAGTAAAATGTGTGTTCGCATAGTTTTTGTCTATGTGAAAGTGTGCGATGCATCACTGCATTTTTCCCCACATAGGACTGCAAGATTACCTCAAACCGGTGGCAGAGGACGCCTTTTCACACCTCAACAGGAGGAGGCTATTTGCACCATGAGCTAAGGAGCTACGGTACCAGTATGTACAGGTAGAACATATCTATGTAACTACTTTACAGCAACATTTTATAGTGATACATAGTACAGTAAGCATAAACTGCACACATTTCCATTGCTGTGGAAGGAACATGCAATATATGTACATTTTATGTCACTCTTCCTTACCAAAACAAATTCAACTGTGTTCTGGGATATAGCGTATCATGGAGTTGGAATCAAGTGAACCCTCTCACAACTTTGTATATGTGGATGAGGCTGGCTTCATCCTGACCAAATGCAGAAGGTGGGGTCGGAATATCATCGGTCACAGAGCTACTGTGGATTTGCCAGGCCAACGGGGAGGAAATATCACCAT
This sequence comes from Oncorhynchus kisutch, assembly GCF_002021735.2. NCBI lineage: Eukaryota > Metazoa > Chordata > Actinopteri > Salmoniformes > Salmonidae > Oncorhynchus > Oncorhynchus kisutch. The sequence continues at coordinate 24,259,407 of NC_034182.2, forward strand.
GTGTGCTGCTATTTCGGAGCATGGTGTCCTAACCCATACAACACCCAGCATCTACTCAACTTTTTAGAGACTCTCTACAGGGCTCTCATCCCTGATGATGAGAGGGGTCTGTTTAGAGAGGATTTGCCAAAGTATGTGGTCATTTGTGATAATGTGAGCTTCCATCGATCAAACATCATAAGGCAATGGTTTGTGACCCACCCGAGGATGCTCATAGAATTCCTCCCACCTTATTCACCATTCCTTAATCCAATTGAGGAGTTATTTTCAGCATGGAGGTGGAAGGTGTACGATCGTCAGCCACACACACAGATGACCCTGCTGGCTGCAATGGATGCAGCATGTGAGGACATCACAGTAGACGCCTGCAGAGGATGGATAAGGCATTCCAAAAGATTCTTTCCACGTTGCATTGGAAGGGAAAATATCCGGTGTGATGTGGATGAGAATATGTGGGCCGACAGACAGGAACGTCTGGATGTGTAGAGACAGCACAACAGTGCTGCGGGCAAAGTTGTGCCTTAGGGGTGGTTTCCTGTGTTTCTTTCTAATTTCGTTTTTTTTCCTTTGTGCCCCTTGGGTTGTCCAGTCTCTTTCAATCAATAACCCACATACAGTAATATGTAAATAGTACTGTTGAAATTGATATATGCCATAGAAGTGCAGCCGTGCGCGTTTTCAATACAGTAACTGTCATCCAAACTGTAGCCTAAGTTTACATCAGCTAATATTGTCAAAGTACACAGTTACATTGACAACATTCCTAAACATTTTGACGACGTTGTTCGTGAAAGATGACTCAATGACTTATCATTCTGACACTGACATGATCATTGGCATGAATATTTACTTTTGAGACATGTACTAAGGATTTTTAGTGACTGACTAGCTTTAGAAACCTATCTATTGTATATTGCAGTTTGTACAAATTGTTCTGAGAAATGCACTTGTTATTTTGCACATGTTAGGGATGATGTGAAAAATGCACCAAAGCGACTGAGAAACTGTATTGTAAAATGTGAATGATTAATTATTACTGAATTGTTGCAATTCATCTTTTGAGATTTTATTCAACTGTGATTCTCTGTTTTGAATTGAACAAGAAACTGTAGCAATATCTATCGACACGTATAATAGACCTAAAACTACATTCATCAGAGCTACATTCATCTTTATTAGATAGGCCAACCACACATTTTGCCATGTGCTTTCACAGAAATAAAAGTAGATATTTGTCGGTGGGCATTAGCCAGCCTTTCATAAAATCTAAATGTGTCTTTATGAAGATTGTTGACCTATATTTCGTTGCTAGGAGGGCAGGGGAGCTAAGTATTGCCGTAGGGAATCTCACCAGAGACAGCTCTGCGGTTGACAGGTAAAATATGATTCTAGATGAGAGGGTTATAGTCTGTGGCTTTAAAAGCGTCAAGCTTTTATACCAAGGGTGAAATTAAGGTGTAAATATTGGGAGGGACGAATGGTAGAGGGTCCATGGGGTCCTCCCCCAGATTAGTTTGTTTTTACATTTTAAAATGCATTTCCTGCCATTCTACACAGTTTGACATGACTTATTATTCCTCGCTTGAGGGGTATATGGAGGGGTATTTTGACAACACAATATAAGTGGAATGATAACAGGAAGGCCCCTCAATAAGAAATTGGGGGGTAAAAACAGTTAAATTCCTGCATTTCAACACATTTTGGCATGAAAATTTTTTGCAGTTGAAAAGTAACTATCCAGTGAAAATATCACTTTTAAAAGTTAATATTCTGTTAACTCATGCCCCCTATAATGTTGTTGACTCATCCTATACTCATATTTGTGGCCAAAGCATAAATAAATACAAATAATACATTAAACACAGGGCGGCAGGGTAGCCTAGTGGTTAGAGCATTGGACTAGTAACCGAAAGGTTGCAAGTTCGAATCCCTGAGCTGACAAGGTACAAATCTGTCATTCTGCCCCTGAACAGGCAGTTAACCCACTGTTCCTAGGCCGTCATTGAAAATAAGAATTTGTTCTTAACTGACTTGCCTAGAAAAATAAAGGTAAAAAAAACAAAACACAAACTTGTATCTCAAACAGACCGTTTAAAAAAAGGCTTGCTATTATCTCATGGAGGATGAGGTCATTCTTCTGAGGAGGATGAGCTGGCCAATCAGCAATCTTCTTGCTTGAATATACGCTGTGATAGAAAAATTACGTATTTATTTGATATTAATGGTTAATTAATATTTAACTAATAGTAAGAGATTTCTGTCTTACTAGTGTCCGTGTTTTTCCGTGTTTTTCAAATCAAATCAAATTGTATTTGTCACATGTGCCTTAATACAACAGGTAATACAACAACCTTACAGTGAAATGCTTACCTACAAGCCCTTAACCAACGATGCAGTTTTAAGAAAATACCTAAAACAAAATACCACTCTATTTCCCTGCAGCTTCCCTGCAGCTAATCTGGGCGTATGGTCACTAGAGATGGCTTTAGCTGACAAATGAGTTAAAGACTGCATTACATATACAGGAATGTGTTTTACAAGAGATAGTTTAGGAGTAGAACAATCCCTCATTGTCTCAAAATCATTCTTGCAACTGGGAAACTAAGCCAGGGTGGGGTTAAGACAACAACCCTGTGCAGATAACGACTGGATGAACCCAGAGTGGCTTATGATGCTTCTTGGTCTGCATGGGAGGGGTGGAACCAACCATGACGAGCCATTTTTAGTGTCAGCTATATATAGTACTCTGTATTTGTGTAAAGGTTAGGTTACTCGGTCCAACACTCAAGGGTGTGGGGTCGATCAGCCTCATTATTGCAATAATTAATCAATATTAAATAAAGATGATTGTTTGAAGAAATAACAACATCTCTCTCAGTATGAATTTCCACAACAACGCCCACACCATTCTGTTGTTTGGGTACAACAACACCATTCCAAGGAAAACTATTTAACTCATATTGTCATTAATTATAGGCCATATTTCTTATTTCAAAGCTGGAAACATTGGACAGCTATGTTAAAGATCATCTTTGGGCAAAATTTTTAAAAAATAAGGTATTTAAATGGTATAACTGATCAATGCACCTATCATACAAGGTAATTTAATGCTTAAAAAATATATAATGCAGGAATAAGATATTTGGCTAGAGGAGTGCCATTTCTTACCGATCTCTACCGCTTCTGTCCAAAAACAAATCCTGTGCAATGACATCAACACATACTAGGGGAGTTACTGGCTAGCTACAAGTGGCTAGCTTAGTTAGCGAGCTAGCTATGTCGGTCGCGGCGCACATGACCAGAATTACACCTACAGCAGATGAACCAGGAAAGGCACACCGCATTTCAGTTGGAAAATTGAGAAAGAGGAGTTGACCGTCGACCGGTAAAGCTCATTTCCAGCAACTCTTCACATTTTGCCATTGTTTATGTGTTCATATGCTATAATATTTATTTTAGATTTGAAAGAATTGACTGGAGGGGACGAATCGACCTGTTCTGAATTTTTGGATGGGAAATGTCCCCCCCATACCTCATGGCAATGTTTTATATCAACTTAAAAGACATGAGGATCCGTTGGTAAAGCATGGTGCTTGCAACGCCAGGGTTGTGGGTTTGATTCCCATGGGGGACCAGTTTGTGGAAATAAATACAAAAATGTATCCACTCACTGCTGTGAGTTGCTCTGGATAAGTGCCTCTGCTAAATTACTAAAATGTAGTACAAACATATGAAAGCAAACAGCTTTTCTAGCTCACAGACGTCTAGGAGAGTCAAAACACTCAATGGTAATTGTAGAATGATTGACTTGTCGTTGCTGCAAATGTTGCCATTTCTGTAACCAATCATCATACAATGCCATCGGTCTGTCATTGAGCGAGGACTGGATGTGTGAAATGCTCTCTCAAAGAAGTCAATTTTGACAATGTATTTGAACATCGCTGCAGGGGGCAACTATCTTTCAAAGTGTTTTTTTTTTAATCAAGCACTTATTGACGATAAAAAAAGAGATATGGTTTGTCCTCATCTCCCCACTTCTCCCCACTCCTCTTTCAATGTCCAAGTGCAATGGATGTATCTAATGGCCTGTAGGCCGCCTACTGTAATTGCTCACTAAACTTGCAAATGTGAAATGTGCGGTGAAAACGATGCTTTGTGTCTTTCCAAATGTCCACTTTGTGTCATTTAAAGTCCACTCGCCGCCAACGTGGGATAGCAGAGTCACGCGTTGGTAGTTCATGGCCTTGGTCAGAAAAAAAGAACGTCTGATGCTACAGTAGCTTAGCATAGCAGGACCCGCTGTCACCATTCTGTCACTCAAATTTCCAACTCAATATTAGGAAGGTGTTCCTAATGTTTGGTATACTCAATATACTCAATATACTGTAGGTGTTCTCCTGATTGGAAACCGACTGGAAAAAGCTGACAATCATGTTTGATCTTGTTTAAACACATATTAGCAAATCTAAGTTTTATACACTGACATGTAGGTTTTAAATGTGTCACATGTTTAATGGTTTTACAATGTAAGAAAAGCATCAGACATACATTTTGTTATTCCAAAACCATGGCTACACTGCCATGGAACTTTATGCCACAAATTTGCTTTGATTGTTTTTGAGAATCATCAGAACCATAGTCTAATAGTACTATCGTTTTGTACCAACATTCTTTTCATTTTATTTTTTTACCTCATAATAATAGTGAATCGTGTTATGTGATAAAACCCCATTGCACTGTATCAAATCATATCACTTTCCCACTGCCCTCTCTCCATTCAGGGTCACTCTCATGGGCTTCATTACAAATGGCACCCTACTCCCTTTACAGTACACTACTTTTAACCAGGGCCCTATGGGAAGAAGTGCACTGTATAGGGAACAGGGTGCCATTTTGGACACGGACATGATGTTAATGTAGTGGGACAAAGGTCCCGTTCACATTCCACAGGTCATCCTGTGTATCCATTGACTCACATCAGTGTACACATACCTGATAGGGGTCTGGTCAAAAGTAATGCACTATGTAGGGAATAGGGTGCCATTTGGGACGACTACTATGGCTTCGTTAAAACAGGAGTTAATGGCTTAGTTGATTTCTATTCATGAAAATGCACACAAAACAACCCACTAGTTTGAAGAATGGAAAAAGTAGCTGACTGTACATGACAGACACATAGTAAAGCCTACACATGTTTATTGGATGCTCGATGATAAAGAACAGATGGCAGATTTTGATAAGCCTTTACAGGATGGCAATTTAAAAATAAACGTTTTCAGCAATTGATTTTGGTTTTGAAAGCCTTTTGGATTGTGGAGGCAGTAGCAAGCTAACATTCTGCTACAAGGGAAGATGGGAGATTTGTAGTGGCAAGCTAGCATTCTTTTACATTCTCTCTCGCTCCATTTTGGGGGTAATTGATTATATCTTGTTTTGAAAGCATTGGAAGAAGCGATAGAGGTTAGTATAGTGGAAGGAAAGATGAGAGATTGGGCATTGGAGGTAGAGAGGTAGAGAGACGTGTATAGTGGAAGGGGATGAGAGACTGGTCAGACCAAACCAGTCTCTCATTGGGATACGAGAGCTGATGGACCATGAGGGGGGCCTATCTCCTGCCTCTCTCCCCCGTCTCCCCCTCCCCTCTACCACCCCCAAAGGGCATCTCGGAATAAGGGAGCTTGCTTGGCTTGGGCTACAGGCAGCTTTCTGCATGACTATTTAAACCCACCCACCCAGCCCTCTCTTATCATCTCCCTTCTCTCCTTTCCTTTCTCTCTTCTCTTCTCTCCTCCCCTACCGGGTCTTAGGTTTGGTCCTGTCTCATAGCTCAGAACAGAGCATCCACAATATCCCTTTAACATATGGATCCAAACCCAAAACAAGCAATACGGGTGTATCACAGTAATATCCTTAGCACAGCAGCAAATTGGACAGAAGAGGAGACAGGAGACAGAGGAGGGGAGAGAGAAAGGGTCCTTGGGAGAGAGACAGAGACAGAGAGAGATAGAAAGGGTCATTAGGAGAGAGAGTGAGAGTGAGAGAGAGAGAGAGAGAGAGAGAGAAAGAGAGAGAGAGAGAGAGAGAGAGAGAGATAGAAAGGGTCATTAGGAGAGAGAGCGAGAGAGAGAGAGAGAGAGAGAGAGATGGACTGTTATATTCAGGTATGACTAAACAGACCTTTCTTCTCTTCTCTTCCCCCTCCTCTCCTCTCCAACAGGAGAGGAAGCAGATGATGTCGGCCCCTCTGGACCACATCTCTTCCAACTGAGCGCATGCAGTGGGCCAGATCCAGGTCCTGGAATCTAGCTAATGAGACACACCCCAGAGGGTCTGCCTAGCTCCCATTGGCTAAAAGGCCCAAGAGGGGGGCGGAGGGGGTGGGTTGGGGAGACCGGGTGTGGGCAAGCATCTGTCAGAATAGGTTCCAAATCAAATACCATAGTGTACATTCATATCCAATACAGCAATGCATCTAAATCAGAGGGAAATTATACTCTAGTCATCTAAAAATATAGCTGGCATTTTACTATGAAAAGCTACATTTGTCTGGATTTGTCTTTGTGGATATACTGGTTGGAGTGAGTGTTCAAATCCTGCTGTGCTATTGTTTGTGAGCCTCATTCATGTCAAATTGTAACTATTGGATAGGTTTGAGCTGATTGCAAAGCTCCATTTGTTTTTAGTCAACATATGAGTAGGGCAATTTGGAATAGATATATGAAAGGGATTGGAGGAGATTTTTCTGTTGGGCTTCGTGCTCTGAAATGCAGTGACCTCTGTTGTCCAAAAGATGGTGTCATAGTGAAGTGAAATCTCCTCACTTCGCTCTTGAAAATATTTTTTTCTGTTTGTTCTTGAATCGAAAATAAATTTATTCAACACATTTTTATTTAATTTTATTCTCCACTTCTGTTCATTCTTCTGTAAATATTGTCCATATTTTTTGTATTTTTAAGGGTGTTTTGTTACATTTTTTATTTATTTTTTGGGTGTTAGTCTGCTCTAGGGTTTGCTCATTATGTCCTGTGGTCTTGACTCTCAGAGTTGCAGGATCATGATGAAAAGTCTATATTTTGGCTTGATAGCTAGCTAGCTGGCTGTTTGGATGCAAATAATATGTTTGGATGTATTAAACCAAGGACTGCATGCTGTGTCCAGAGGTAAACAAGGAAGTGCAGGCACTGTTCAGAGAATGCTCCAAACCACTGCCAAGATGTGGTGGCTTTTCATGCGCTTTTCAGCAGCCACGGCATCACCCAGGTGGGTGTTACATTCCTGGCAATGGAGGATCAGTGCCAGAGAAGGAGCTCCAATAGAGTGAAGCAGGTGTAGTGTGCTGTTAATTGAAAGAGCTTCGGGACAAAACATTTTCAGACTGTGTTTGTTTCTCCTTGGCTTTTCCATCGAATGCCCCCTCCACTGCATTTCCAGCCCAAACAGCCTCCATTTCCTCCTAAACTGACCCGAGACATTTCATCTCCGCCATTATAATGTTGTGTTTGTGATTTCACTTTTTACGTGCTTTGAGATTCTTTGAAAAGCACTACACAATTCTTAAAAATGTATATATTTTTGTATTGAGATTACGTAGAAGTTTCCATTAAAAAAGATATATATGTACACCGAACAAAAATATAAACGCAACATGCAACAATTTCAAAGATTTTACTGAGTTACAGTTCATATAAGGAAATCAGTCCATTTAAATAAAATCATTAGGCCCTAATCTATGGATTTCACATGACTGGGAATACAGATATGTTGGTCACAGATACCTTTAAAAAAAAGTATGGGAGTGGAACAGAAAACCAGTCAGTATCTGGTGTGACCACCATTTGCCTCATGCAGCATGACACATCTCCTTCACATAGAGTTGATCAGGCTGTTGATTGTGGACTGTTGAATGTTGTCCAACTCCTCTTCAATGGCTGTGCAAAATGGACGAATATTAGCTGGAACTGGAACACGCTGTCGTACACGTCAATCCAGAGCATCCCAAACATGCTCAATGGGTGACTTGTCTGGTGAGTATGCAGGCCATGGAAGAACTGGGACATTTTCAGTTTCCAGGAATTGTGTACAGATCCTTGCAACATGAGGCAATGCATTATCATGCTGAAACATGAAGTTATGGCGGTGGATGAAAGAAATGGCACGACAATGGGCCTCAGGATCTTGTCACGGTATTTCTGTGGCATTCAAATTGCCATCAATAAAATTGTGTTTGTTGTCTGTAGCTTATGCCTGCCCATAACCCAGAAATTCTTTGGATGTGCAAACCCACAGTTTCATCAGCTGTCCTGGTGGCTGGTCTCAGATGATCCCGCAGGTGAAGAAGCAGGATGTAGAGGTCCTGGACTGGCATGGTTACACGTTGTCTGCGGTTGTGAGGCCGGTTGGACGTACTGCCAAATTCTCTAAAATGACGTTGGAAGCAGTTTATGGTAGAGAAATGAACATTCAATTCTCTAGCAACACATTTTAGAGTGGCTTTTATTGTCCCCAGCACAAGGTGCACCTGTGTAATGATCATGTTTTTAAAAAATCAGCTTCTTGATATGCCACACCTGTCAGGTGGATGGATTATCTTGGCAAAAGGGAAATTCTCACTGACAGGGATATAAACAAATGTGTGCACAAAATAAGCTTTTTGTGCGTATTGACACATTTCTGCTATCTTTTATTTCAGCTCATGAAACATGGGACCAACACATTACATTGATATTTTTGTTCTGTATATTTTGGGACATGAAGTACACTGTCCTATACAGTGCCACTATAGGCTATGACCATGCATATTTCCCTGTTTGTCAACACAAATCCCTATACACTACGAAAGTTGTATCCTCAGCCATCTGCCTGCTTAGATTTATGATATAGATTTGAGAAGAAGAAGAAGAAGAAGAAGAAGAAGAAGAAGAAGAAGAAGAAGAAGACAGGGGTGAGGCGCTGTTGCTCTTCTCTCTTCTTTGCCTCCTGATCGGGATGGTTTAGCATCACCCCCGGCGGCGATGCAACGGTTCACGAAGAGGTCAGGTGGCAAGGGCGGGAGGGAGTTACGCAACGTGACGAGCGTGACCGCCGGGGTGGTTGCTGAGTTCAAGGTGCTTTCCTCGAATGAACGAAAGAACGAACAACGTCATCGCCGTAGACCACTGTGGAGCCTTGACAGGGAGCTCTGGGGCAGAGGAAGGAAGGGAGGAAGGAAAGTAGGAAGAACGGTAGGAATGGGTTCTTCTATCGTGTTCTTCTTTTTTCTTATTTTAATGTTTTTTTATGTGTTTTTGTTCTACCTTGTTATTTTTAGTATTTCATCGTTCTTGATTACTACATTGTTTAGGTTAGATCTTGCAAGAAACGCATTTCATTGTACTTGTGCATGTGACATTAAACATTGAAACAAGGGGGGATAAGGGACGGGTGGATAGACTGAGAGGTCAACAAAACTCACATGTCCTTCTAAGTAAACGCCTGGGGTGCCAAGACCCTACCCCTGTGGTGAAAGAGATAGAGACAGGGGAAATGGAGAGGGAAGAATGCATGAGACCTCCCTGGGTTTAAATCGTAATTATTTTCTGTCAAATTACTTTTGTGAGTGTTTAATTGAGCTTGTTCTGGAGTGTCAGATAGACAGGATTGATTTGCACTTTTAGGGGACTAATCGATTGGTTACATTATGCCAGGCAAGCTCAATCAAGCGCCGCTAAAGTATTTGAAGGTGTTTCATATACTGTTTGTACTGTATACAGGTCAAAGCCAGGCAGGCAAGCATTGCGATTCACAGTTCAGATCATTGCTTCTGTCAATGTCAGGCTGGATCAACAAACAAACACATTGGCATCTACAGTGGGAAGAACAAGTATTTGATACACTGCCGATTTTGCAGGTTGTCCTACTTACAAAGCATGTAGAGGTCTGTCATTTTTATCATGGGTACACTTCAACTGTGAGAGACGGAATCTAAAACAAAAATCCAGAAAATGACATTGTATGATTTTTAAGTAATTAATTAGCATTTTATTGCATGACGTAAGTATTTGATCACCTACAAACCAGTAAGAATTCCGGCTCTCACAGACCTGTTAGTTTTTCTTTAAGAATCCCTCCTGTTCTCCACTCATTACCTGTATTAACTGCACCTGTTTGAACTCGTTACCTGTATAAACGACACCTGTCCACACTCAATCAAACAGACTCCAACCTCTCCACAATGGCCAAGACCAGAGAGCTGTGTAAGGACATCAGGGATAAAATTGTAGACGTGCACAAGGATGGGATGGGCTACAAGACAATAGGCAAGCAGCTTGGTGAGAAGGCAACAACTGTTGGCGCAATTATTAGAAAATGGAAGAAGTTCAAGATGACGGTCAATCACCCTCGGTCTGGGGTTCCATGCAAGATCTCACCTCGTGGGGCATCAATGATCATGAGCAAGGTGAGGGATCAACCCAGAAATACACGGCAGGACCTGGTCAATGACCTGAAGAGAGCTTGGACCACAGTCTCAAAGAAAACCATTAGTAACACACTACGCCGTCATGGATTCCTGAAGTCCTGCAGCGCACGCAAGGTCCCCCTGCTCAAGCCAGCGCATGTCCAGGCCCGTCTGAAGTTTGCCAATGACCATCTGGATGATCCAGAGGAGGAATGGGAGAAGGTCATGTGGTCTGAAGAGACAAAAATAGAGCTTTTTGGTCTAAACTCCACTCGCTGTGTTTGGAGGAAGAAGAAGGATGAGTACAACCCCAAGAACACCATCCCAACCGTGAAGCATGGAGGTGGAAACATCATTCTTTGGGGATGCTTTTCTGCAAAGGGGACCGGACGACTGCACCGTATTGAGGGGAGGATGGATGGGGCGATGTATCGCGAGATCTTGGCCAACAATCTCCTTCCCTCAGTAAGAGCATTGAAGATGGGTCGTGGCTGGGTCTTACAGCATGACAACGACCCGAAACACACAGCCAGGGCAACTAAGGAGTGGCTCCGTAAGAAGTGGCCTAGCCAGTCTCCAGACCTGAACCCAATAGAAATTCTTTTGAGGGAGCTGAAAGTCCGTATTGCCCAGCAACAGCCCCGAAACCTGAAGGATCTGGAGAAGGTCTGTATGGAGGAGTGGGCCAAAATTCCTGCTGCAGTGTGTGCAAACCTGGTCAAGAACTACAGGAAACGTATGATCTCTGTAATTGAAAACAAAGGTTTCTGTACCAAATATTAGGTTCTGCTTTTCTGATGTATCAAATACTTATGTCATGCAATATAATGCAAATGAAATACTTAAAAATCACGCAATGTGATTTTCTGGTTTTTTCTTTAGATTCCGTCTCTCACAGTTGAAGTGTACCTATGATAAAAATTACAGACCTCTACATGCTTTGTAAGTAGGAAAACCTGCAAAATCGGCAGTGTATCAAATACTTGTTCTCCCCACTGTATAACCGTTCTCATTCCAGATATCTGTATACATCTCTCTCTCTCATCCCTCTCTATCTCATGCCCTCTATTTCTATTTCTCTCTTCACGTTTTTAAATTATTTGTGCATAATTTATTTCCCCATTAATGTTTGTCCCTTTTAGCTGTGCATGGCTGAATGCATTGGCGCATCTTTGGTTTTAGAAGTGGGAGGGGGGTGGGGGACATAACCTGGGCATCTTAAGCTGATTTCCTGCATTTTTACCAAATTCAATATGGCGTATATATTTAGAACAAAAAGTAAGCAAAAATGTCCACAGTCATCAAGCTTGGTAAGAGATTATTATTACATATGTTTAAGTAATTAATAACACTGAACTAGATCAAATGTAATTCAAAAATTTATATTGTGTTGCACCTTTAACCAATAGCTTAACAAATGTACAAGTCTTGAAAAAATATAAAGACTTTCGATTGTCTTTATTCTCTATATCAAATTTCAGCCAGACCGACCAGCCAGCCCGAACCGCCTGCACGCCATACCCCTACCAGCCTAGTCAATAACGAAACTCTCTCCCAACACAAGTTCCTTCCCAGTTCCCACCTTTAATTTTTTTTACTTCCCAGGTGAAAGGTTTAAAAACAAAAAATACACAACAAAAAACCCACACAGAAACAGCAAATCCTCCATATAATTAATCTAATATGTCTAATAGTACTATAGAGCACTTTTTACTTGCACACAATATAGCTGGGTCGCCCCGACCTGTCCCTAGGGGTCCACCACCCTGCAGCGCCCCAACCCAACACACCCCATTCAGCTTTAGGATCTTAGTAAAACATTCATTATTGGTTTTGGGTGTGTTAGGCCAGTAACAACTCACCGGATGGTAGACCCCCAAGGCCAGGACTGAGCAGGCCAGCAGCTAGGGATGGCCTAAATCTCCCCTGACGTGGACATGTTTTCAATATAGACTCCTTTAATCATACTGTATTCCATTTAAGATAGACCATTTAAGACAGACCTCCAGACCTTATGAAAGTTGCGCTGTATACCCTTAACCTGGTAATGAATCAAAGCTAGTGATACATAACTTGACATTGTGGGAGGATAACCCAACCTTCCAATTCATGGCAATGCATTTCTTAGTCACTATAAATGCTTGTCCACACGTTGTCTTCAGACAACAGTCTCCAGTATTAACATTTCCAAGCAAACAAAAACAAGGAGAAGGGAGAATCTGTAGACATGCTGACATAAAAGAACATACTCGTTGACAGATTTCAGCCAGCCTTCACAAGACCATAACATATTCAAATATGTCCCCTTTTGTGTTTTACACCTCCAGCAGAGGAATGACATTTCTGAGTGCATGATGTTCAGTTTCACTGGCATATAGTAGGTTCTATGGCCTTAAACTGTAGTAATGTATGTCTGAGATGATATGGCCATTCAAACACATCCATATCCATTCATCATCATCAATAGCTTCTAGCAGGTCTTCCTCACACTTTTGTTTTACATGTTATGTGTCATCAGGAAAAGCCTCTATCAACCTTTGATATAGTTTGGAAATCAACTTTGGAGGTTTGTCAGACTGGCTTAAAATAGCATCTGGCTTGTCCAGTGTTTGCTGCGCAGAGAGAATAAGGTGTTGTATCTGCAAAAATTCACCTCAGCTCCATCACAGACTGGTCTTCTCTGGCTGCCTGACCCTGTTGAGACCCTTGTCACCATCTGATCCTTCTAAGGTGAGGCATGACAAAGAATTGCTTTGTTGTACATTTATACATTATTGCCAGATCCCAGACTGTAGCTTTAAGCTTAAGCTGCTGTCGTGTAGCTACTGTAGGTCTAGCCATCAATTCAAGATGAAACTTTATATAATCCAATGATATTGTTAATGTACTGCAAAATTCCCCTCAGCTCCGTAGACTGGTCTTCCCTGGCTGTCTGACCCTGCTGGGACCCATGTCACAATCTGATCCTTCTAAGACATGATGAGCATAGTGTTGTGTACTGATTGTGCACTAGAGGGCTGCATTCCCGCGGGATGCCTGTGGGACCTGAAGGTTCCGACAGAGATCATTGCAGAGATCATTGCAGCAGGTTCTGCAGGCGGGAGGCAGACGGACGTCTTTGGGATGAAAATATTGTATTTTTGTTGTCCCACAGATGATTTGGAAACGGTCCTCTTTCTGCTTTGTATGAGTCAACCTACCTACTGTATTAAAAGCACATATTTTTTCGCATTATTCACACACTCAGAATTCCCTGCTTCAACTTCAGTAGCCTACCTCTCCTAGTTGGGCGTGAGAGTTCAAGTGTGGCCAGTATGTTCGGTTTCATTGAAATAAAGTGGTCGGCCTACATGGGCGGAGAATCCCGTGGCCGTTAACTTAAATATGAAATGAATTTAAATATGATTGCACTATTGTTTACTAGTGTCTGTAAATAAATACATAGGTTAGTCTACTATGGTGAGCGAGCGACGCACCTTTTCATTTTCAATAAGTATTGATTACCCATTTATTTGTCTCTGCCTGCAAATTGTCCTCCTAAAAGGTAGACTGTATCCTATTGGCCTATGCAAAATTTAGCACCATTCTTGCTGCTTCAAGTTCATTAGCCATACCTGCGCGATCAGGTGCACGTGTGGTCTCATTTAAATAGAGTAGGCTATAGCATGGGGCCGTTATCTTTCCAAGGGAATGTACTTCCTAAATAGGCCTATGATTAGGCTATAGTTTACTACATTGTCTAGAAAGGCCGAAATATTAATCACCCATATTAGGCTATAAAAATAGCTCAAGAGAAAGTGTACGTCTCTCCAACTCTGCTCTCTTCAAACTACATCTAGCATATTGGCTAATCCAGCCCAGTAGTCCAGATAGCTTAATGTAAGGCCATGTGAGAATCTTTGGTAATTTAACATATTTCTTAAGTGATTTTTGCTCATTTGATATTGCCTTATAGGGCGCAAAATTGCTGGGCCATGGCTGGCAAGTGAGCTGTGTCACATACGCCTAAAATAACATTGCAGAACTGTGCTTGGGTTTGGGACCAGTTCTTGCGGTACCGGGTGGGAGTCGGACAGAAAGCCAGTGGATGGTGGCATGAAAAGCTGTGGGTGCAGGCAGGAGCGGGATGAAGAAATCCGACACAGACCTCTACTGTGCACCATGACAGTGAAGCCTGTTACTTTCGAACTGCTTATTCCTTTGTCAGTGTGAAAAGTAGAGAATTAAATCGGGAAACTGACAGATCAATAACGTTACATAGCCATACTGACTAATAAAAACTCACATTGCACTGAAAAAAATGTCACAATATCAATCTTCAATCATTTGGCCGATGGCTTCATCGTTTGATTCACGTCTAGTGTGATTGAGGTAAAAAAAAGTATAGCTAACATTTGCCAACTTTTGGCCAGCTCTCTGTTGAAACTGGACCAAACAAAGGCTACAAAACATGTCCATACAAACAACAGCTGTTAGATAGTAATAATAGCCACCTCATATCGCTATCTGACAGGTAGCTAGAGGCTAGAGCTGACCTGGCTGTGGTAGCTACTAGCTAGCATAGCTAATTCATTCATCTCAGTTGAGAGGGGATGAAACATTACACGTCAGTTACAATACTAGCTCAGCACTGCGCATAAATACTCGTTTCGTGTTTTATGTTAAGTTAAACGGCAGTTACCTTGTCAGCTACATCAGTCAACTAAAGAGTAGACAGTTTCTGCTCTGCTTGCTTGCTTTTACAACTCGGTGAAAAAGCGCAACACATACACACTGAACTATGCTCAACTCTCCCGTGCTGGTCCAGCCAGCCTCCCAGAAGCTTTGCCTTCACACAGCCTATCAGCCCGCTCAGTGGTGTCCGCACTGTCCTAAATCCAGCCTGCTGAACACTCCAAACAGTCTACCCGACCACTCGGAGGCGTCTACATGGAACACAAGCACACCGTTGCCTTTTTCTGTATCACATTGTACTGATAAAACCCCCGTCCCCAATGAAAGTTGCGCCCCTGGCTGAATGCATCCCAATTTGATATAGTCAGTGTTGGTGTGTGCGATTGCATTTGCCTATAAAAGGCTTAGCTGACAGATGTCACCCGAGGCCCTAACGCTGGGGTCAAAGGTTCACCTCGGTCCGGGGCCCTCTGCTGGACACATCTAAAAACAGCCTCCAACGCAACTGGATAATCTATCCGCACAGACACACACTCAGACGTGTGTATAGGTAGATAGAAAGTAAACACACGCGCATGCAGACACAACACATTGCTGCCTTGGGCACAATTTATATTGGTGTATTTGTCTCAATCTCCTCAGCTTTTCTCTCGTTCTTTCTCGCCCTCTCTTACACACACACACACACACACACACACACACGCACAAACAAGTCCAAACACTGG
The DNA here is from genome assembly GCF_002021735.2 of Oncorhynchus kisutch. Lineage (NCBI taxonomy): Eukaryota > Metazoa > Chordata > Actinopteri > Salmoniformes > Salmonidae > Oncorhynchus > Oncorhynchus kisutch. The sequence continues at coordinate 24,275,241 of NC_034182.2, forward strand.
GCTGATCCCATCCTCATCTGACCCTCTCACCCCATCTGAGACCTCCTTACATAAAGAGTTATGCAGCTTTGCATTATTTGCAAAGCAAATCCCGATGACGGACTGACAGAGAATTAGATAGATAGACACACACACATGCATGGAGGCACACACACACACTCACACACACGCATGGACGCACAAGCACGCAGCACACACACACACGTATGGACGCACAAGTACACACACACACACAGAACACACACACATACTCATAGGGAGACCACACAGTTTTACCTCAAAGCTATAAAAGATTTACTTTGCATGTAATTCTACATGTAACTGTAAAAGTGTTCTTCCAAACATTAACAAAATATGTATTGAAAATGTTACTTTTATCTGCAGGTAATGTAGGATATAGATGTAGGATATAGGATGTTGATTGAGGAGAATCCAAGTCAGAATCTTAGAACTTTCGAATATTCTAGAAGGGTGACAAGAGTGTATTGCTGTAGTGTATTGCAGAGTGCTGCTTATGAATGTGTTATGTATGGGTTATGAATGTGTTATGTATGGGTTATGAATGTGTTATGTATGGGTTATGAATGTGTTATGTATGGGTTATGAATGTGTTATGTATGGGTTATGAATGTGTTATGTATGGGTTATGAATGTGTTATGTATGGGTTATGAATGTGTTATGTATGGGTTATGAATGTGTTATGTATGGGTTATGAATGTGTTATGTATGAGTTATGAATGTGTTATGTAGGTACTCTTCAAATATCACCAGGTGTTACCCGAAGAAAAATCATAATTCTGAAAGAGCCATCTGGCATTGTCTGATACCATATGAATGTTTTCTCTCTTTTTTTGCAGGTTATGGAAGGGAAATTTGGTTTTATCTCGATTACCGGGATGAAAATATCATGGTTGTGCAGAGAGTGCGAAGAGCAACGCCAGTTTCAGGAGAGGAGATTAAACATTGATTATGTATGCATAATGAAGTCACTCTTGTCTGGCCTGGCCTGGCCTGGGCTGGAACAACTGTTTTCCTTTACTTAGGTACTGAGTAGAGTAGATTGGGTGTATATAAGTGGTAGAGAAATAGATGGAGAGAGGGGATGCAGTGAGAGAGAGGGAGGGAGCAGAGAGAGAGAAGATAGGGAAGATAGAGAGAGAGAGGGAGACAGAGAGAGAGGAGGGAGACAGAGAGCACAGAGAGAGATAAGAGCAGCGAGAGAGAGAGAGAGAGAGAGAGAGAAAACACAGGGAGCGAGCAGAGATTAGTTAAAAGGACCAGAGGCAAATACAAGAGGCTAGCGGAGAGGGAGGGTGGGAGGGAGAGGAATCTCATTGGCTCGGTGGCTAGGCCGTGACGGGCGGATTAGAGTGTGTCTGCTCTGGTTGTGTTTGTTTGATGTATCGGTGGCAGCAGGCCTGAGTTTGTAGCCTACTGCCTAGCCTATAGACTAGTGCAGAGTAAGACTGGGCAGAAAAGGCTTTTGGCAGTGAGTGCCCCCTTAGCTCAATCCTCCACAACAGTGGATTTTCATGAGTGATTTCACAACACATGGTCCCAGTGAAAATAGACTAATTAGGCCCTATCTACACAGTGTGCCGAACAGGAATGTAATGCAGAGAAGAGCAAAGCTATAGCCTAGTCAAGTCCATTAGAGAGTCTACCGTGAGCTTGCTGACACAATGGTCTTTAGGTCATTTTCTCTGTAGTTTAAACACATAGGCCTATTCTATAGTTGAAGTAGTAGGCCAATAGGCCTATTGCTATTATCCCACCATGCTTGGAAAGAGATCTTGTGGAAAATGTACACAGTGACATGGTGTGCTGGGAGAATAGTAATATAGTCCATATCCTGCTCATAAAACCATATCCATTACTGGGGATTTTTAACAGCGAGGTCAAGAGTTCACGCGGCATCAAACAGCAAGAGAGAGTGAGAGAGCGCTAGAAATATGCTGCCGATGCCATGGCAACTGCCGCCCGTGGTCTGGTCTTGAGTTTATCTGAAACTGAAACTGAATCTGAGAGAGAGAACGCCGGCAACCACGGCTACATGAGGCTTTATATTTCAAGCTGGTGCAGATGATGCGCTCTGACGGAAAACATGCATGGGCACGCACTGACGCTGGCCCGGTGCCTGCTCACTCGCTCTCCCTGCGCACCGCTCTTAGCGCAATCCTCTCGCGCACATGGTCTGTTACTGTTGTTTTCACAACATTTCGAAATAGGTTTTATTCATACGTCTGCTGGCGAAATGGGAGAGGGTGAATGTATTTCCGATGTTCATGCTCAATAGTCTGTGCTGTTGTTGAGTTAATTATCCCTTCCCCTTTGGAATTAAATGATAAGGATGAATTCCAGTAGAAGTGGAAGGCAAAACGCCTTTGTCTGCATTATTTCATAAAAGGCAAAAAAATCGTTTTTTTGTCATATTATAAGTAAGAACATTTAATTGAGGATCTTTCTTGTGTTTAAAAACATGTGGAGGGTAGCAACCCTTTCGACCGAGTGTGTGTGTGCTGTACAATGTGGCCTGTGTGCTGTTGCCCTCGTTATTCCATCACATAAGACCGAGGTCTGATAAAAATAGGAAATACTGACGCACGAATAGTGACTACGCCTGTCGCCATGAATGTTAATTTAGTGAACCTAACATCAAAATGTGTTTTCATCTCACCGATGTGCAAACTCACCCTCCCCTGGCCTAAATGTTTTAGAAATATAGGCTATAAAAAAGCGCTTATGAAATGTATCATTCTCCATGAACTTAGTATGACCTAATTGTGCTGTGGTGTAACAACACGTGCTAGCCTCTGTTTAACCTTTTTAGGTCAACTGCCATCGGCTGTTTAAAAGGGAAACGTGCCATGGAATTTTAGTGCCAAACATCATATATGTCTCTTGCATTCTGTCTCTCCTCTCTGTCCTCGACGCATGCCATTCTCCTCGCGTGAACCGCATGTCCAGTAGGCCTATAATATAATGGTCTAGTGTACTTGTGCGAGGAAGCTTTGTAAAGAAACATGTAATTATATACTATACCATCATTAAAATACATGAAATATGCCCACATTAGCTCCAGATCTCAATTGGAAAATATCTCCATATTTAATCTCAATCAGAAAAGGCGGGTAAAAACTGGTTAAAACAAATATTATGTGTTGCTTCAAATTTTGGGATTGCATTGTGCTTTTGCAATTATAAAAAATATCACCCTACTAAATAAACTGTTTTGTTTTCCTGTAACAGAGTAAATTGATCTAAAATGTATGCCTGTAAATATAATGTATACCAGCTGATTAATATATATTTCATTATAATAGTCTAAATAATAGTACAACGCTTGAACAACAATATATTTCTGAAAATGTTTGAGCATATCCACTGTGGAAAGAGATAACCCATAGGTTACCTACAGATATTCTCCCTATACACAATTTGAAATAGGTAGGCCTAATATTAAAACTGTAATATAATTGTATAATTAATTTAGCTATTGTAATACTGTACAATTCAATTTCATATGCAATTAAATTCCGTTTTCATAGCCTATGAAATTAACGCAATACATATTTATTTACCAGGTAGGCCTATTTTGCATGCTCCCTTGAAGTGAATAAAAATTCCATTATTTTTGTCATTTGAACACAGGGTTATATTTTAATAATTAATGACAACAGAGGAAAATAGGAGAATGAAATTATCAGAACTGCGCGCTACTCAATGGTTTGCCACGAGACTCTATCCGAAATTCTTCCTAGAATGCGCACAACCACACGCGAGCAGGCAGGCACACTACATGCTGACCAAACTTGTTGACGGCCCATCGGACACAACTGCAGAAAAACAGGTAACTTAAATAGTAATAACAATAGAACATTATTCATTGTTATTATGTTTTTAAATTGAAAAATGTATAGGCTTTTGACATTTCAAAAAATTTGTTTAGACTTTAATAAAAGTGATTTTAGAGTGTGCTGAGATTAATTGCCTTTTCGTCTTGTTGCATTCACGCGGATTTGTGTAGGATATGCTATGCTTTGTGACACTATATTTGAATAAACATATAATCTCACTTTAGTTGCACTTTGACTAAACATTATGTTAATATTAATAAAACAAAACATAATTACATTTTATTTGGGTTATTATTATTTTCACATTTCTATTTAATCTGGTAACTAATTAACTAAGTAATTCTTTTTTTTACATGAAACCCTACAGTTTTATAACAAGAAAGGAAAACGTTTCTAAATAGAACGTGCAATCACTTGAAATCGACGGAGCCAAGGACCCAGCGTGCAAAGCAAAGCAGGCACCTCTGCGCAACCCATGTCCCTGCGCACGGTGCATTCACAGTTCACGGGCTCCTCGACCTAAATGCGATGTGACGCGAGAACCTTTACTGAAACAAACGGGAAAATAGTATCAGGGAAGGCTGACCGAACTGTGAACCGAGGTCCTAACACGGATCAAATTAACAACAACGAAAATAGCACTGCGTTTTCAGATCGCTTATGCGCGAAGCAGCAAATGCAGCCAGCTGTGTCAGGTCTTCTTAGCGCTCGGATGCATAGTAAATGTAGCCTACGCTTCAAGCTCCAGGACGCAGGCGGGCACCCTCGGCGTGCGTCCCGGGGCCGTGGTTTCCGAACCTCAGACACCGAGATGTAACTAAAAGAAGTAGTTCAGGAAATAATACTTTCTCAGTCTAGAGCTGGCAAACAGGGAGCAGGCTAAGATAATAGTCTACTACATTATCTCTCTTTCATCGTGGTATCGGCTGAACTAAGTAGCCTAGACGATGATGGCAATTATCAGTGTCTGTCCTTGCCATCTTTGGCATATAGCTTGTCATTCAAAAAAGGCTGCCCACTTACATAGATAGGACAACTGAGGGGGAAAAGTACATTATAGATATGTATACACACTACCTGTCAAAAGTTTTAGAACACCTACTCATTCAAGCGTTGTTCTTAGTTTAGACTATTTTCTACATTGTAGTATAATAGTGAAGACATCAAAACGATGAAATAACACATATGGAATCATGTAGTAACCAAAAAAGTGTTAAACAAATCTAAATATATTTTATATTAGAGATTCTTCAAATAGCCACCCTTTGCCTTGATGACAGCTTTGCACACTTTTGGCATTCTCTCAACTAGCTTCATGAGGAAGTCACCTGGAATTAATTTCAATTAACAAGTGCCTTCTTAAATGTTAATTTGTGGAATTTCTTTCCTTCTCAATGTGTTTGAGCCAATCAGTTGTGTTTTGACAAGGTAAGGGGGTATACATAAGATAGCCTTATATGGTAAAAGATCAACAGATCAAATAAGCAAAGAGAAATGACAGTCCATCATTACTTTAAGTCATGAAGGTCAGTCAATAAGGAACATTTCAAAAACTTTGAACGTTTCTTCAAGTGCAGTCGCAAAAACCATCAAGAGCTATGATGAAACTGGCTTTCAGGAACGCCACAGGAATGGAAGACCCAGAGTTACCTCTGCTGCAGAGGATACATTCATTAGAGTTACCAGCCTCAGAAATTGCAGCCCAAATACATTTTTCACAGAGTTCAAGTAACAGACACATCTCACCATCAACTGTTCAGAGGAGACTGTGAATCAGGGCTTCATGGTTGAACTGCTGCAAAGAAACCACTACTAAAGGACACCAATAAAAAGAAGAGACTTGCTTGGGCCGAGAAACATGAGCAATCGACATTAGACCGGTTGCAATTTGTCCTTTGGTCTAGAGTCCAAATTGGAGATTTGGACTCCGCCATGTCTTTGTGAGACATGGTGTGGGTGAACGGATGATCTCCGCATGTGTATTTCCCACCGTGAAGCATGCTGGAGGAGGTGTTATGGTGTGGGGTGCTTTGCTGGTGACACTGTCTGATTTATTTAGAATTCAAGGCACACGTAAGCAGCATGGCTACCACAGCATTCTGCAGTGATACTCCATCCCATCTGGATTGGGCTTAGTAGGACCGTCATTTGTTTTTCAACAGGACGATGACCCAAGACACCTCCAGGCTGTGTAAAGGCTATTTTACCAAGAAGGAGAGTGATGTAGTGCTGAATCAGATGACCTGGCCCCCACAATCCCCGGAACTCAACCAATGACTTGGGATGAGTCGGACCACAAAGTGAAAGAAATGCAGCCAACAAGTGCTCAGCATATGTGGGAACTCCTTCAAGACTGTTGGAAAAGCATTCCAGGTGAAGCTGGTTGAGAGAATGCCAAGAGTGTGCAAAGCTGTCATCAAGGCAAAGGGTGGCTATTTGAGGAAATCTGAAATATAAAATATATTTAGATTTGTTTAACAATTTTTTGGTTACTACATGATTGCATATATGTTATTTCATAGTTTTGATGTTTTCACTATTATTCTACAATGTATAAAACAGTACAAAGAAAGAACAACCTATACTATCCATTCAATCCTGTCACTCACAGACAGTTAGTCAGTCATTATTTAGAGGTAGAGATGTTACACAACTCTTTATACTGAATCTTGACATGCAGGTTCACTTAACTGATGGGTCATCAACTTATCAGCCTACGCCTCAATAGGGACCTCTCAGATGACAATCATGCTATAAGAATGGCTATGCTGAGTTTGAAATGGCACCCTTTTCCATAGTGCACTACTTTTGAGCAGGGCCATGCAATGTCTAGGCTCAGTCCAAAATGTTCCGCTATGGGCCCTAGTTAAAAGTAGTGTACTACATAGGGAATAGGTTGCCATTTCGGATGCAAACCCATGGTGTGCTTGACCTGATATTGGATCTGGGTTCAGTTACTATTTTAAATCTTTCAAATAATTGAAATGTTTGCTTAGGCTGCCTGGAGTGCCAGGTGGGTGGGATTTACAGTTTTTAAACTTTTCTATTAGTCCCATTAAGCCAGGCAAGCTCAATCAAGCACATATAATGCACTTGAAATCATTTCAAATAGTAATTGAACCCAGGTCTGAGTGTTCGAGGACTGCAGCTGAATATTGTTGGCTCGACATTCATGATCATCGGAAGGAGTCACACAGCAGCCTGTTATTAAGAGAATGCCTTGAAGTGCTTTGAAGCCAATGTTATGCATGTCATCAGCTAATTAATTCCACGGCTGGCAAACCAGGCTGGGGCGGAGGGGGGAGGGGGGAGTAGGAGGACAGGGAGATGAACAGTTCACTCTGTTGTTTATCCTTTTATTATTATACTTTTTCAACAACAAAAACATTCTCCAGACAATTATAAAGACCCCCCCCCCAAAAAAAATAAATAAATAATAATAATAATAATAATATAAAGACAACAAGATAACATATATATAATGTAAGTAAAACTAAATCAAATAGCAAATAGCAACAGGTACCATTATCAGCAGCAAATGCAGTTAGCTAATGTACAGTTAGCATTACAACTTGGAGGCAAATTGCAGCAGATACGTTTTCATCAAACAGTTATATTTTCAGAGCTTTTCCGGATCAACTAGTACAATTCTCATTATTATTACTAGTATTATTATTATTTCCTTTCCCTCTCTTTCTATGAAACAAGGATACACGCTGGGTCTCAGGATGCCCAACACATTTTAAAATCTTTTTCCCAGTAAAGGAGCCCATACTTTCAAGAATGTGGGACCGCTATACTCTTAAGTCCATTGTCAATTTTTTGAATGGAAAAACATCTGCAACTTATTTTATCCACAAGTGAAAAGGTGGGTTTTCATTTCCCCAATGCACAAGAATACATTTCTTTGCAAAGTATGAAATAGTTATCAGCAACCTTGTCTTGTCTGAGTCAAGCGTAATATTGTGCATGTAATTAAGGAGGTAAAGGCTTGGAGATTGTACCAATTCAATATCAAAAATGATCTGAGTGGCTGTAGGAAGAGAGCGCCTGTTGTTCATCCTTCTAATCACTTGCCCTCAGGTCTGTGTGTTTGTGTTTGTGCGCGCTCTCCTAAACTCTGCCATCTAAAGTTTGAACGGCAGGATGGCTTCATGCATCCAAACATGTAGCCTCAGTCCATTAACTAGAGTCACGTCACAGACAGACTCGGTCACTCCCACAATGGGGCTGTTACAACACATCTATGGAAAGGGTGAACTCTTTCTCAATTAAATTGGATAGATTATATGTGAATTACCTTTGCTACACATTATTTGAATACCTAAAGCTACATTTTACTTGAATTAAAATGAGCTTGAATAAGTGTTAGTAATCAAAGGAATGAATTTGTGATAAAAGACCAATGAGAGGGAGGGATATGGAGATTGTGAGGTGAGGAGCATATCGTTTTATCACCAGAGTCAAAAGCATAGTGAGAGAGAGAGCTCATTCATCGTCACAGAGGAAAAGTAATAAATGTTTTCTGCTTTAAAGGAGAAGCTAAAGCAAGAGGGATGGGTACGAGAGAGAGTGAAAGAGAGAGGTCCCCTTCCCCGCTTTAAAGCAAACAATCCATTAAGTGGAGGGCAGAGCAGGGATCAGTGCTCTAGGGCCTGGTGTAATCCATGGTAAAACACGATGAAGGAGTAGGGTTTAAAAGCCTGCACAGGCTGCTGCGGAGAGAGGGAGATGTCACTTCCTTTAAAAGCGTAAGAGCACAATCTCACCGGTATAAATGCCACGTTTGCATCTGCCAAAGGGGACAGGGAAGGGAAGGGAGGGGCAGGGAGAAGGAAGAAGGGAGGGGCAGGGAGAAGGAAGAAGGGAGGGGAGATAGGGGGAAGAAGAGAGGAGGGGAGGGTGGTCTCATCTTCCTTTCCTTCACAGCTTTTCATTGTCATTCATTATCACTCACAAAAGGGTGAGTCGGGAGGAGAGGAGAGGGAAAAGAAGAGAGGATGTCGGTAGGAGAAGGGAGGAAAGAAGAGAGAAGGGATGAGTCGGTAGGGGAAAGGAGAAGGGAGGAGAGAAGAAAGGTAGGAGAGATGAGGAGGGGCAGGAGAGAGATGAGGCACTTTAACAGTCTCCCCGCACCCTCCTTTAAGGAGCTGATCTTGTAACCCTTTCAGAACGGTTTCACACTCTGCTCGAGTTCTTCAGAATAGCACCTCTCAGAAGACTGAAGACCTATTACCTGAGCAGCACAGTATAATGTAGTGGGCATGCTTAGTGTAGTGGGCCTGCTCTGATCTGTCTCATATCTCGCAAAGGGTAATGCTCGAAAGTAGTCCGGCTACAATGGGGTGCCATGACATTCGAAAATATTACCTAGGTGACATTGTCTAATGAACGCAATTACACCTTCAAATAGTAAAAATGAATATAACCTAAAACAATACATCTGTAATTGATTGTGAATTTTTTTTTGCTGAAGAAGTCTTAGTTGCTCAATTTGACACCAAGCTAAGAAGTTTGATTCTTGACGGACCAGTATTTCTGGAGTTTAACAATGCGCACGACAACAAGCTAGCTTAAATGTGTCCATCAGTTGGCTAACGTATCTCTAAGCCAGTCATTGAAAGGAATAGGAAGCTAACCTCTTGCACACACTCAAGGCTGAACACCAAATGTTTCGTCCATATGCTAGATACATTTAGCAACATTATTTTACCACCATGAATGAGTTATAAAGAAGCAGCTAGCGCTGCCTGTTCTGCCACGAGTCATAGCCTCCCGTCAGTTCAGCTGCTGCTGCGCTCAGCTGACCCCAACTTTAGTATCAACTGTGGAGAAAAATTCTGATCTACGGACTGTTTTCTGACAACAGTCCCCCTTCATTTTGGAGCAGCATGTCTACAACTTCAGGGCAAGCTAAGCAAGCTGTTTATTTGTCAGTAAAAGGTAGAACTAGATAGTTATGTTAGTAAGCAAGCTACAACAAGTTGGCTAAGCAGCTGATCAAGTCATGGCGACCGATGTGGTTTCACATAATTTTAGCAGAACCTACCCGCTGGCATCACGTAGGAGTGACCTGGATGGAAAATTCTTCAGGATAAAAGTGGACGATATTGCCACTCCAATTTGCCACATCTTAAATTTAAGGCTACTAGAAAGTGTGTACCCTCAGGCCTGGAGGGAAGCAAAAGTCATTCCGCTACCCAAGAATAGTAAAGCCTCCTTTACAGGCTCAAATAGCCAATAAATCAGCCTGTTACCAACCCTTAGTAAACTTCTGGGAAAAATTGTGTTTGACCAGATACAATGCAATTTTACAGTAAACAAATAATTGACAACAGACTTTCAGCATGCTTATAGGGAAGGACATTCAACAAGCCCAGCACTCACAGAAATGACTGATGATTGGATGAGAGAAATTGATGAAAAAAAAGAGTGTGGGGGCTGTTTTTGTTAGACTTCAGTGCGGCTTTTGACATTAACGATCATAGTGTGTCTATGTATGCGGATGACTCAACACTATACACTTCAGCTACTATAGCGAATGAAATAACTGCATCACTTAACAAAGAGCTGCAGTTCGCTTTGGAATGGATTAAGTTACTCCTAAATATTTCTAAAACTAAAAGCATTGTATTTGAGACAAATCATTCACTAAACCCTAAACCTCAACTATCTCTTGTAATGAATAATATGGAAATTGAGCAAGGTGAGATTACTAAACTGCTTGGAGTAACCCTGGATTGTAAAACTGTCATGGTCAAAACATATTGATACAACAGTAGCTAAAATGGGGAGAAGTCTGTCTATAATAAAGCACTGCTCTGCCATCTTAACACTATCAACTAGGCAGGTCCTACAGGCCCTAGTTATGTGGGGCGGCAGGGTAGCCTAGTGATTAGAGCGTTGGACTAGTAACCAGAAGGTTGCGAGTTCAAACCCCCGAGCTGACAAGGTACAAATCTGTCGTTCTGCCCCTGAACAGGCAGTTAACCCACTGTTCCTAGGCCGTCATTGAAAATAAGAATTTGTTCTTAACTGACTTGCCTGGTTAAATAAAGATTTTAAAAAATGTTGCACCTGGACTACTGTTCAGTATTGTGGTCAGGTGCCACAAAGAGGGACTTAGGACAATTACAATTGGTGCAGCACAGCTGGCCCTTAAAAGTACACAGGGAGCTAACATTAATGATATGCATGTCAATCTCTCATGACTCTAAGTGGAGGAGAAATTGACTTCATCTCTGCTTGTTTTTTAATAAGTGTTGACAAGCTGAATGTCCTGAACTGTTTAAACTGTCTGTTTAAACTACAAGCACACAGCTCGGCCATGCATATGCCACCAGGGGTCTCTTCACAAGTCCAGAACAGAGTATGGGAGGTGCACAGTACTACATAGAGCCATGACTACATAGAACACTATTCCACATCAGGTAACTGATGCAAGCACTACAATAAATAAAAAAATACACCTTATGTAACAGCAGCTAACCTTGGCAGCAGCTAATGGGGATCCCTCATAAATACAAATATAAAATGCTGGGCGCAGACGTCAATTCAACGTCTATTCCACATCATTTCATTAAAATGACAACCAGTGTGTGCCCAGTGGGTAGCCACCATTTAATTTCAAATTTTTTGCAAGTTGAATTGTAAAGTATTAAATCACTGTCACGGCGTGTGTGTACAAGTGCGCTGAGAGCTGGGAAGCAGGTTCAAGGAGTGAGTGTTTTAATAAATAAATGCAGCTAAATACCAAACAAGAAACACAAACAATGCACAAACATGACAGTGGAACAGAAACAATAAAGCCTGGGGAAGGAACCAAAGGGAGTGACATGTATAGGGAAGGTAATCAGGGAAGTGAGTCCAGGTGAGTCTGATGACGCGCAGGTGCGCGTAACGATGGTGACAGGTGTGCGCCATAAAGAGCAGCCTGGTGACCTAGAGGCCAGAGAGGGAGCACACGTGACAGTACCCCCTCCTCAATGATCGGGTCCAGCCGCAGAACACTGACCAAAATGAGGATCCCGGGGATCAGGAGCGGACCGGACACCTCTGCAGAGACACGGGAAACCTGTCAATCCGGCTGAGACGCAGGAGCATGGCGACCTAGAGCACCGGAGAGAGAGCAAACCTGACAGTACCCTCTCCCCGGCGCGTTCGGCTCCAGCCACAGGACGCCAACCCAAGGGACGATCCCAGGGATCAGGAGTGGACCGGTCACCCCTGCTGATGCGAGGGAACCTGTCGCCGGCTGGGACGCGGGATCCCAACAGACTGGCTAAGGCAGGAGAGCCTGGAGATCCGGCTGAGGCATGAAAGCCTGATGAGCCGGTGGTCGCAGGGGAGCCTGGCGATCTGGCTGGGGCATGAAAGGCTGTCGCAGCTCCCGGACCCGAAGTCATTCCACCTGACACTAAAAAAAAAAAAACGCTCCCTGATGCTTCTCTTAGGTGAGATGTTATTCTGTAACGAGTGCGGTGAGAGTCGGGAAGCAAGTTTAGGGAGCGAGTGTTTTAATAAATAAATGCAACAATACCAAACAAGAAACACAAACAACGCACAGACATGACACTGGAACAGAAACAATAACGCCTGGGGAAGGAACCAAAGGGAGTGACAGAAAAAGTTGAGGTCAGAAGTTTACATACACTTAGGTTGGAGTCATAAAAACTTGTTTTTCAACCACTCCACAAATTTCTTGTTAACAAACTATAGTTTTGGCAAGTCGGTTAGGACATCTACTTTGTGCATGACAAGTCATTTTTCCAACAATTGTTTACAGACAGATTATTTCACTTATAATTCACTGTATCACAATTCCAGTGGGTCAGAAGATTACATACAATAAGATGACTGTAGAAGCTAATTGACATCATTTGAGTCAATTGGAGGTGTACCTGTGGATGTATTTCAAGGCCTACCTTCAAACTCAGTGCCTCTTTGCTTGACTTCATGGGAAAATCAAAAGAAATCAGCCAAGATCTCAGAAAAAAATTGTAGACCACAAGTCAATCCCCCTGAGACAACTGTCAACTGTCAATCCCCCTGAGACAGACTCTCTCTCTTTGGGGTAATCTCTCCTCTCCACCTCATCCGTCCTGTGTTTTTGAGTGTTGTATTTTAGCATGCCTGGACTGCCAAGTGGGTGGGGTTTGCACTTTGGGGAATTTCTATTGGTTCCATTGCAACAGGCAAGCTCAATGAAGCACAGCTAAAGAATTTGAAATGATTTGAACCCAGGTCTGCCATTCACAGCATCGTGATTAAAATAATGCTCTATCTTCTCACCTATATACACATGTGACCAGTGACCCATAACCCCATATGGGAATACCCCTAATGTACAAAACAAGTGAAAACCTGCCTTGACAGGCAATACAAAAAATACAAAATATGTTTTCTTGTCACATACACCGGATAGGTGCAGTGAAATGTGTTTATTTACAGGGTCAGCTATAGTAGTACGACGGGTTAAGTGCCTTGCTCCAGGATTTTAAAAAATTCACCTGAATGGCTCAGGTATTCGAACAGCGACAATATTTAACACAACACATTAAATGAGCACATAAGAAGGCCAAAATGGCTCCTACAGTGTCAATCCCGATATATGAATGCAATGGTGTTTTCTGCAGTCTATATGTCCTTCTGGTGAACCCATGGTGAGGGAAAATGCTCTGTGACCTGGATATAGATGCCCTGCATCCATCCATCCACACTACTCAGCAGGGTCATGGTGTTTGTGTTCATGCACGCACGCACACACACACACACACACACACTTCCACCAGTGGAGGCTGCTGAGAGGATCCATTAGGAAGGAGGAAGGGCTCATTGTAATGGATAGAATGGAATTGATGGAACAGAGTAAAGCGCGGTTGCCATATGTGTGATGTGTTTGATGCCATTCAATTGATTCCATTCCAGCCATTACAATGAGCCCATCCTCCTATAGCTCCTCCCACCAGCCTCCTCTGGAATACACATACACACACACTAGAACTACAGTACAGAACTACAGTACAGCTCGGGGCAGGCTGCCTTTCTGGTTATAGTGACACCCAACAGATTGACAGAACAGCCTTCCAAGCATATCAACTTCAACATCATATCACAAAAGGAAACAAGAGAGGCGAAGAGAAAGAGAGAGAGAGAGAGCGAACGGGAGAGGAAAAAAACGTAACTCTCTTGTACAAAAGAGCACAGGACCAGCTTAAGCAACGTCATATCGGCATTACACAACAGTTAGTGAGGTAGCTGGGTTTGGAGAGAAGCCGAGCGTTGAAATGAGATAGAAGACTAGTTTACTCTACAGTCCAGACTGGATTTAATGTTTCTGTCTTTTACTCCTGACTGCACAATGAATGACTCCCCCCCTGCTGGGACAATAAAGTTTGAATTGGAAAAAGTTGGGCCTGGTTACAGGTTAACATTGCTGGTGTTACTGTTCTGCTGTCTGCTACTGTACCTCACCCTCTCCTCCTTGGCACAGAGAGGCTGGAGTGTGTGCGTGTGTGTGTGTGTGGTGCAGGTTGCCCATCGATCTGTAAGAAGATTGGCAGATGAGTCACTGGGCCATCGTCCTTCAACTATGTTACATCGTGCCTGCCACTCAGCTGGGGGGGCTAGGGACTGACATGTCATAGAGAGGCCATGGTCACCCGTCATTTCAGAGAAATGTCTCTCTTACCTTCCTGTTCACCCCCTGATCTTTGACTTCACTGCCCTAGCCTCATTATTATCTCTCTATCTCACACACTCATGTCCTTTCCGCTCTCTGTTTTCCCCCTCTCTCTCTCTGGGGCTCACCCCTGCCTCTTTCGTCCATTATATTGCACTCTTCATTTACTCCTTCAATTCTTCATTAACCCAGCGCCATCGGCAATTCTCGGTTGCTCTTTAAATCTCTTTCGCCTCAGCCATTATCTTATTTCACTCATTATTGCCCTCTCTCTCTGTCTCTGTCTTTCTGTCGCTCTGTCGCTCACTCTTTTCCTCCCTCCTGGGCGCTCCAGCTAAGGCAGAGAAAAGAGGAGAAGAACGAAGGAGGAAAGGAGTGGAGTGGAGAGGGAAGGACAGGACAGGAAAGTAACAGAAAGAGGAAAGGAAAAGGAAGGGAGAAGACTCTTCACAGGGACCTCATGGATGAGGGAGCATGACCCATCATATGAGATGTTTATCCTGATGAGGGAGCAGGACCCATCATATGAGATGTTTATCCTGATGAGGGAGCATGACCCATCATATGAGATGTTTATCCTGATGAGGGAGCATGACCCATCATATGAGATGTTTATCCTGATGAGGGAGCATGACCCATCATATGAGATGTTTATCCTGATGAGGGAGCAGGACACAACATATTAGATGTTTATCTTGATGAGAGAGCAGGACACAACATATTAGATGTTTATCTTGATGAGAGAGCAGGACCCAACATATGAGATGTTTATTCTGATGAAGGAGAATGAACCAGCAGATGAGATGTTTATCTTGATGAGGGAGCAGGACCCAACAGGTGAGATGTTTATCCTGGTGACGGAGCAGGACCCAACAGGTGAGATGTTTATCCTGATGATGGAGCAGGACCCAACAGGTGAGATATTTATACTGATGACGGAGCAGGACCCAACAGGTGAGATGTTTATCCTGATGACGGAGCAGGACCCAACAGGTGAGATGTTTATCCTGATGACGGAGCAGGACCCAACAGGTGAGATGTTTATCCTGATGACGGAGCAGGACCCAACAGGTGAGATGTTTATCCTGATGACGGAGCAGGACCCAACAGGTGAGATGTTTATCCTGATGACGGAGCAGGACCCAACAGGTGAGATATTTATACTGATGACGGAGCAGGACCCAACAGGTGAGATGTTTATCCTGAGGAGGGAGCAGGACCCAACAGGTGAGATGTTTATCCTTCGAGGACCGAGAGAGACGACGGCATGCATCAGAGGCATCTTATAGTAGGATCCCAGCATGGGGCCTCCGCTTTTCTTTTCTACACTCTTAGAAAAAAGAGTTCCAAATGGTTCTTCAGCGGTCCTCATTAGACAGAACCCTTTTTTGGTTCCAGGTAGAACCCTTTTTGGTTCCAGGTAGAACCCTTTTGGATTCCATGTCGAACCCTCTATTGAACGGGTTCTGCAACCAAAAAGGGTTCTTCAAAGGGTTCTCCTATGGGGACAGCCAAAGAACCCTTTAAGGTTCTAGATAGTACTTTTTTTCCCTAAGAGTGTATAGTGACTCACACTGTATACTATACACACCACTCACCGAGACAGAGTAAAACAAATACAGTGCACATCATTTGGAAGAGACATTTGATCGTCAACGTCCAAAATATTTCATTTTTGACAGTTAATACATTATATTCCATGTCTTCAGCTCCTCTAACTAATGTAATGTTCAGCACTCATGGAGATACATGGTTACACAAGCGCTGAAAGCCTACAATGTAACAGCCAGCCCATTGCATCGCATCACACATTCCCATATCTCAGTTCGCGGTCCTTGTCTCACTGGCACTGTGTTGGATAGCACCCGCCGGGTGACAGAGACAGAAACAGCGTCCACCCCTCTCTCCCCTATCTCACTGCCCCTCCCTGCCATTCTCTCCCATGTGCTTCCCCCCCCCACCCCTCCCTTCCCTCACCCCTCCCTCCCCCTTCACCCCCCTTGCCCCATGTCTCACCCTCCTCGTACAGTGACAGTGCGTGCGTGGAGGCTGAGGGAGGTCGTGGTACGGTCACTGCTTAAAGCCCGGCCACATTGTGACTCCGAGCTGCAGAATGTGCCAGGATGCATTAACACACTGCCGCCTGGCTGAGCAGAGAGAGAGAGAGAGAGGGAGATAAAGAGAGAGATAGAGGGGGGGGTGGGTAGAGAGAGAGAAGGATTAGAGATAGCGAGAGCAATAGAGAGAGAGAGAGAGAAAGAGAGAGAGAACAAGATAGAGAGAGAACAATTTAGAGAGAGGAGCGAGGGCATCAGCGCACTTACACTAACATAGCTCAGAGGCCCCCAGGGCATGAGGTCCTCACGAGGTGGCTCATAAAATATGAAGGCGCTGTGAGGCCTATGAAGCGCTCTTCATCTTCTCTATCTCGCTCTCATATTCTCTCCCCTCTTTATCTCTTTCTCTCATTTTCTCTTTCTCTCTCCATCTCTCACTGTCATTCTCTCTCTCTCTTTTCCTCCCTGTCCTTTTTAGCTCTCACTCTCCACATCAGCACGAATACATCCTTATGCTGGAGCCCATCTTTTCACAGCAGTCATATTTCCACACTGGCTTTGTGTTTTTCAAATGGACCAGCAGTGAGAGCATGAGTGCTTGGGGATGAGAAGGGGACTGAGTCTGTTTGTGTGTGATTAAACGTGTTTGCATGAACACGGACTGACTCCATAGTATTTGCTTTAATGTTGAGTTTGAATGACTAATTGGCCGATCTTCACTCAGTGATCTCACCCAAAGCTCAGAACTCCGCCTCTTAGGGACCAGACTGGTGATCGGATGAAAAGGGGGAGCCAATGGCAAAGCACCACAGCTGGCCACTGCGGGCTTCTCAAGCTTTGAGGACATGAGCTCATTTTCACTCCTGCCTTAAGCAGGGTTGAACAGCTCTGATGGGCCTTTTGCTAAGCTGTAACTATAGCTCAGATCAGATCTAATGGTGCGACAGTGTTGGAGAAATCAACCTGCTGGGGTTATATATATAGTCAGTGGAGGGAGGCTTTGAAACGTTTGTCATCCACACACACGCACACACATACACACGTATACACACACACACCACTCAAGCAAGCATCTGATCCGTGTAGCCAAACAGAAATTGACATACTGTATGAAAGGGTCTCTGTCCAGAGACTTCTGCTAGGAGCAAACATGAGTCCACAACATCGCACACATACACACGCACAAACACACACACTGCACTAAGTGCTCCACACGACCCCCACCATGTGGCCAAGGACAGGCTAGGGAAGTCACTGAGGCAGGAATGCATTTGGCAGGCAGACTCCAGGGTCAAGCTGGGAGCAAAACCATCTCCGGCCTGACCTTGAACCTGTACTGAACGACAGTCAATCCCATACACAGTAACTCTTGGAACCACACAACACACAGTAACTCATACCATAGAAATAGAATTTGGATTCTACCATTTAAATAGAATTCTAAGAACTCCTAGAACAGGTATCTATCGAATTCCATTTTTGTAGATCATACAGTATGGCTTCTCCTGACCAAGTATGAGATGCAGAGGCTGTCTTTCGTCTGAGTGGGTATCACTGGACAGGGGAACATACACGTGACAGGCCTACTTAAAACAAAAGTGAATTAGTAGAGCAATCAGTTTTCATGTGAAGGTACAGTATTGCCATGACACATACTTTGCAAAGTATTATCAGATTTAACCAAGGTCCATCTCTCCCGGGTGTAGGCAGAGTTCACTCGGTCAATAATCAATGATCAGACTAGGAAACCCTTCTGATGAGAGCACTGATCACACAGAAACATAGAGAATATCACCACACGCGTGCGCACGCACGCACGATCGCACACATGCATACACACCACAGGACGTTGCTGGCACTTTAATTGGGGAGAACGGACTCTTGGTAATGACTGGAGCGCAATCAGAGGAATGGTATCAAATACATCAAACACATGGTTTACAGGTCTTTGATGCCATTCCATTTGCCCCGTTCCAGACATTATTATGAGCCGTTCTCCCCTCAGCAGCCTCCACTGATACACACACACACACCACTGTCCTCTCCTGTCACATACTCAGCCAGCCTGCTATCACAGACTAGACGTAACATAGCTAATGAAAATCTGGGACACTTAGTGTTACGTTTGGTATGGTTACATAAGACAGAAGGTTACTAAAATGAAAGGAGGGGGGTTGGTTGGTTGGTTGGTTGGGGTGGATGGTAGGCATATAACGCAAATTTTTAGCCAGCCAAAAGTTGCGTTTTTGAATATCATCACGGATAACTTTAGCATTTAGTTCATTAGCAACCGCTTAATACTTTTTTAGCATGTTAGCTAACCCTTCACCTAACCCTAACCGTAACCCCTAACCCTAATCCCTAGCCTGGCTAACATTAGCCACCAAGCTAAAGTTGCCCACAACAAATTAGAATTCATAATATGAAATAGATGATGGACCATACCAAACATAACAGACCATACTCATTTGGGTGTCTCAAATTTTTGTTTACTATGTTACGTCTACCCCTGAGTCCAGGTTGTTTCAGCGAGGCAGGCCTCCAATACTGGTTCCATACAGAATCGACCGATTTCATACTTACTTTGCTCTGAAACCTCAGACCCATACACGGTCAATGACAACACATGCTCCAGCCAAAGCATTGTCAATGCCTCTGCCCAGGGCTTTGGCTTGAACTATAGGAATCCCATTGGTTCTATGGAAGTATCCATTTCCCAGTATCATGACAGGAGACACTCCATCTTACCTCATGAAGGCAAAAGGGGGATTTTTTATTTATTACCTTTATTTAACTAGGCAAGTCAGTTAAGAACAAATTCTCATTGAAAATGATGGCCTACCCTAGACGATGCTGGGCCAATTGCGCACAGTGCTATGGGACTCTAACCACGGTCAGATGTGATTCAGCCTGGATTTGAACCAGGGACTGTAGTGATGCCTCTTGCACTGAGAAGCACTGAGAAGCAGTGAGTGGCGCAGCACTGCTGCGCCACTCAGGCCTCTGGTATTAGATTAGATTGACCTGGATGTTGTTAATTGGGCTAGTAATTAGACAAATTCCACGTGGGCCAATGTGCCAGATTTGTGTATCATGTCATGTCATAGCCTACTGTAGGCTTATCATAGACATTAAAGGGAAAAAACAGAGGCCTCTATTGAAACGATTTACCACATTGATAGGAAGGTCGGTGTTGAAATGATGACCACTTTAATGGGGAAAATGCTTTATGATGTAAGACTATGTATGTTACTGATAATATACGGTGTATATATATATATACACCGTATATTATTATTATTATTATATTATCAGTAACATACATATATATATATATGTATATATTAAGTATGCTAGAACTGCCTTTGCTGTGAACTGGGCTATTTGTTTAATTCAACACATTTCATAGCCGTTACAAAACAAAGCACAGTCGTCTGTAGGCTACGTGAGTGAGGAACAATAACAGAAGCAATAGGATCAGGCCCGGATTCCTTCTACCGGAGGGGTTTCTTGGCCACGCCTCTACACACACACACACACACACACAAATTGACATAATTTATTTGCCTTCCACACTAGACTGCGATAATGAGCCATGGGCTATAACTCGAAAGTATTTCTATATTCTTGAACTGGAACATTAACAATGCGCATGTTTTCAATTAATTCTCTTTTACAAGGACAACTTCTGAATTCTGGAAAGATAAAGTAAGTGTTCGAATCAAATGGATTCTAAATAGGAAAGTGTCTATCTGTCATGCATCGTTCTGTTGCAATGTTCTGTTTTGGGTTGTTGAGTAATATAAATACAATTAATTATATTTTTTTGTTGAGTTGTTGTGCTTAAAAACAGTGGAACAATATGAAGAATAACCATAGCAACCATGGAACATATAAACAAACGCGGAAAGTTATCGACCTAAAGATGGCTACTATGTGGTAAAATTGTATCCGGACTTGCTAGACTACTTTGTAGCTATACATTTAACCCGTTGAAACACTGTAACATTGTAGCCAAGCCTTTGTGCCTGTAATTTATCAGAAGTTATAGCGCAACTTGAAGTAGCCTAGCCTAGTGGTTGCGCACCGCCCAATAGCAAGGAGTCGCCTTAATGCTGGCAGACGTTTAGGCTAACCAGAGCCTGGGTTTACTAGTTTATTTCCAACTATCGAACTATAATTTGAAAAACTAAAGACGAACTTTTTTTATTCCTATTCTCAACCTGTTCCTGGACTGATTGTTGTTATTGAGTGACTGGATAATGTGCTCCTCCAGTAAGCCCAGGGTTGGTGGTGGGGTGGTGCTGGTGCGGCGGTTGGTGAAGGCTCCGCCGGACAGCGATATGTTCCAGGCGGCCACCTCCGGGGACCGTGACTGGCTGCGACTCAGCCTGAAGCGGGCGCTGTCCCCAACGCAGCTCGACAAACAGGTGAATCAAAGCACTGTGTTGGCAGCTTGACTCGATGTCAATTCAATAACCCCATCTCTTGAAGTGCTAGTCATTTGTTTATATTTATGCATTCCAACATGTTATCTGTGGCTGTACTGACCTGCTGAGTGTCTGTGTCTGTCTGAGCGTGTGTCCATCCGTCTGCACTTGTGTGCCCTTTTGTGCCTGTCTGAGTGCACAGTGCTCGCCTGCATACCTATATGTACATACACACTAGGGTCTGACGGTGCTCCATGTGGCCGGCCTACACGGGCAGTTGGAGTGTATGAAGCTGCTGTTGGCATCCCAAGTGGTGGACATAAACGCCAGCTGCCCCCTGGGCCGCAGACCCATCCACATGGTCCTCACTGCCAAGAGCAGACCCCACTCCCATGCCTGCCTCACCTACCTACTGGAGCATGGAGCCCTGCCAAACGTGTACGACATCATCTCTTGCTCTGACAACATTATCCCAATGTCTATAATGAGCGTTACCTTTATAATGACGATGATGGTGATAATGACAGTGAAGATGAAGAAGGTGGTAATGATGTACTTTAAGAGAGCTGTGTATTGGTTCATTTCCAGAGCCACTGACACAGGGTTGACACCCCTCCACCTGGCTGCCACCGAGGGCCTGTGGGAGTGTACCAAGACTCTAGTGCAGGCGGGGGCAGACACTGGTGCACGAGACAACCGAGGACACACACCTCTGGAACTGGCACGCATCTGGTGCCACAGAAGGATCGCCAGGTGTGTGTATGTGTGTGAGAGAGAGCGAGAGAAAGAAAGACAGAAATAGAGGTATAGAGAAAGAGATGTGTGTGTTTGTTTGAAAGGTTTGGTGTAGTAGTGGGGGTAACAAGTTGTGTACTTACCAGTTAATACAGCCATGTCAGAGAGATATTCATAGATCAGCTGAGTGGCGTCTAGGAGTGGCGCCCCCTATCAGATGACAATGAGTTTACTCCGCTTATTTCTTAACAGAAGTGACACTTTACTTGACTGTATGTGTGACTGACTGTGGCCAGGTTTCTGAAGGACTCTATGTGGCAGAACGAGAAGAAAAGAGAGATGGAGAGGCGCAAGGCGCTGCAGAACCTTCGGCAGGACCTGTTCAACATGCACAGGAGGGCCGAGAACATAGAGAAGGTTTGTCTACTCTACTGTGTGGAAAAACACAATGCAGTTATTATTACTGTTAACATTTTACTGATAGGAAGTTACTCATGAGTTACATAGATCTAACACTGTCATTTATGTTAAAATGTCCAAACGCTTGAATTTAATCAAAAAGGAATCATTACTTTTTTCCTAACGATTGTTACCTGGTTCTCCTCCGTGTCCATTTTTCTATGGTGACCTCCCTCAGGTGGGGAGACAGAAGTTGATGGAAGAGAAGGTCACGGCGTGGGCCGATAAAAAAGGCCTTCCCCTCCTCTGGGCCCAGCCTATGGCCACATGGAACCAGGCTCACGCCCACTGTCTCTCCCCAGACCAGAGGCCACAAAGCCAGAGGACCAAGGTCTGCCACAGGCAGCATCCAGGGGCCCCTCCTCGGGAGGCCTGGAACATCTCCCCCAACCCCTCCAAACCCCCGCCGGCCTCTGTCTCCCGGCCCCAGGGGGTGCGTTTGAGCAGCCAGCCCGAGAGGTCCCCTCCAGAGCCCGACCTGAGGCACAGCATAACTCTCTGCAGGGCCCATGGGGATGGACGTCCCCAGTACACTGCCAAGTGGGACGGGTCCCCCCAGTCGGTCCCCAACCTGCCCTGGGATGTCCTCCAGAGGGGGCTGTTCCTTGCTGCCTTCCCATCAAGGATTGCCTCGCCCAACCACTTCCAGCCCAACCATGTGCTGGATCTGCCGCGCCTCGGCTGCTCCCCAGGACCCAACACCTCTCCCTGGACAGAGGTGGCCATGCACCTGGCTGAGGAGCTGGAGCCTGGCCACTACTGACTGGATGGAGAGGTAGAAGTTGCCCCTAACCAATTATCCTGAGTCAGATTTATTTCATCCCTCTAAGTGTTAAGGTTAGAATGGCAGGTAGGGTAATCCTAGATCTGTGGTTGGGGGCAACTTCTACTTTAAGGAGTGGTGGAGATCCACTTTCTCCCAGTCTTACACTGTAGAGACACTGTACTGACTCTACTGTGACCAAGCACCAAGACTCTACTGTCACCAAGCATCACAGGTGATTGGACAGTGGTGTTCTGCAAAACATAGATTTTGCATATCAGGAGTATTTTTATTATTATTATTAAAAGGTGTGATATTTGAGAAGCATTACTGGTGGCATTAATACTGTATATTCTTGTCCAATAAAAATTGTCAGAGATTATGAAAGGCGTACAAGGATTGTTTGGCAATGTCAGAGCTAACCCCCTGAAAATGGTTACAAATGGGTATTGTAATTAGTATATGACTATCTATGTATGTTGTTGAATACAGGAGAAATAAGGACTACCCTGTAACTTTCCACTCTGGGCTTGCTGTCCCAATTAAGTGCTTTCGTGTCATTATAGGGCTCCCCCATCCCAATGTCAAACTGGCTATGCATACATAAGTGGAACAACAGCTGAGTTCACCAGTCTCCAGCTACTTCTCTGTGATTGGAGCTCCTCGGTCTCCTGCGTGAAGGTAAGGGAGGGGTGACACAGGGCTGAGACCACAGTAACCTGGGTCACTTGTCACAAACAGGGGCCTGCTGTCTTGATGACACTCCCTCAGGGTCTAGTCTGGGTCTGCAGGTGAGAGCTTGTCAAAAGAAGGTAGGGGGTGGAGGTGGGAGTTGTGGTTTTGTCCGCTTACTTTGTCATCATAACGCTCACACTTCCTGAGAATCACTTCACACCACAGCAATGGCATGTCCTGACCTCTGCTCAACCTTTCGCCCCCCCAAATGATGCTAGCCCCAGAACATACACGTATAGTGAAAGCACACAATCAATATAGAGTACTTTGCAAAAGCAGGGTCATGTTCAGTTCAGTAGCGGGAGATCAATTTTTTGGAACGGAGAAATTACTAAACACAAGTCCAATAACAACGCTTATTTTCTTTTAGAAGTGTTTAAACAATTCATACCCAGTGAACACAACCCAGGAAAGTAATTCTACATAACCGTTCACAAATTGAGTCTCACACCAGGTTAACAGAAAGGTTGCTTGTTCAAATCCCTGAGCTGACTAGGTGAAAAATCTGTCGATGTGCCCTTGAGCAAGGCACTTTACCCTAGTTGCTCCCTAGTAATTCGCTCTGGATAAGAGAGTCTGATAAATTACTTAAATGTAAAATGTTAACTGCCTCATCGCCAATCATTGATTAAGTCTGACAGTGGGGTCCGGAATTATTGGATTCCTTGATAAAGATGAGCAAAAAAAAGTGTATAAAATATACTGTAAATTAGTAATTTTTTTATTTAACCGTTAACTAGGACAGTCAGTTAAGGTCAAATTCTTATTTTACAATGACGGCCGACCCCCTAACCCAGACGATACTGGGTCAATTGTGCGCTGCCCTATGGGACTACCGATCACGGCTGGTTGTGATACAGGATCGAACCAGGGTCTGTAGTGACGCCTCTACAGTAGCACTGAGATGCAGTGCCACTCGGGAGGCTATTACGACTAATACAATTGCTCAGAGAAAGATTTTGTTTTACAAGTTAAATCAACACCACAAATATAGGGGTCAAAATGATTGGATCCTGTTTCCAATACCCTAGCACGCTCCCCTTGCGAGGATAACGACACTGAGCCTTTTTCTAAAATGTTTTATGAGATTGGATAGCACATCGGAAGGGATCTTAGACCATTCTTCCATACATAATCTTTCCAGATCCTCCCCCGTAGGGATGATTGTTCTTTCGAAGGACAATCCCACCGCTGGTGGGCGTGTCCAAAGAGCTCTATTTTTTATGTCATATGACCATAGCACAAGTTCAAATTCAAGTGCCAACGCCGTTTAGTAAACGCCAATCGTTGCTATGGTCAGATGACATGAAAATACACTCAGAAAACACCTCATCCCTACTGTAAAATATGGTGGTGGATCTTTGATGTTATGGGGCTATTTCCACTGGTCTTGGGGCTCTAGTTAAGGACATCATAAACTTGACCAAGTATCAGGACATTTTAGCCAAAAACCTGTTTGCCTCTGCCAGGAGGCTGAAACTTGGCAGCAAGTTAATCTTCCAGCAACACAATAACCCCAAGCACACATCAAAATCCACAAAGAAATTGTTAATTGACCACAAAAAAAATCTATATTTTATCATTGTACCCCATACTAGATCCTTGTACCCCATTGAAAACCTGTGGTTTGAATTGAAGAGGGTAGTCCTTAAGCGCAGACGAAAGAGGTCCAAGGATCTGGAAAGATTCTATATAGAGTAATGGTCTAAGATCCCTCCCAATGCGTTCTCCAATTTCATAAAACATTTAGAAAAAGTCTGTGCCATTATCCACGCAAAGGGCGAGGGTGCTGGAGTATTGAAAGCAGGGCGTGCAATAATTGTGATAATTTTTTTGTGTTACTTGTCAAACAATGAGACCACATCATCTAGTATAAACACATTATTTTAGCTCACTATTAGTATTTTTTACTTTAGTTTTTGTTGCTCATCTTTATCAAAGGATCCAATAATTCCATACCCCAGCGAAAATACCATTTATCTTCCACACAGTCAGTGATGAGTCTCACACCATATAACTGCCTCTAATAGCAATGCTACACATCACTTTAGCAGTTTCTCTCGCCAAACTTACCCGATTCACCCATAACAAGCGTACAAAAATGATTGCGCGTCAACTACCTTATCACAGATTCATAAGTATTCGTGGGCATGTTAATTTGTTTCTGTTTTTTTTTAATCAATTGACATACAAAAGAAAAATCACTTGTATTATTTAAGCTTTCTTTTTCTTCTTTTGATTGGCTCAAGAGAATGAGCAGTTTGAGAGCCATGGAGTCATTGATGATTGTGGAACAGTACAAAAGAAAAACTCATTTGTTCCTATGCGGCCACGTACAAACATTGGCTTAGTAGGCGACCCCATACTAGTAGGGAGTTAGCGACCCAGCACACAACACAAGGGCTGCTTCCCAAAATGGTACCCTATTCCCTTCATAGGGCATGCGTTTTTTTACCAGGGCCCATGGGACTCTGCACCATGTAGGGAATAGGGTAACCTTTGGGACGCAAACAAGTGATCTGGTCTAGGCCTCATTTCACACCAACCCTGTTGCCCTCTTCCCCCCTTCAACCTGTCCTCCACCTCCAACTGACTAAAACCGAGAGGGGACAACATGAACTTGTCCAATAAGAAACACTGGTTTTAGTTTTTTTTTTAAACAGAACAGAATAGTCTGATGCAGAAGAGAGCCTATTTGAGACACCTCCTGTAGCTAGAGAACAGGAGCCAGGGAGGCATTCAGTTCTTTGTTTGCAGTCACCATCATCACAGACAACCATGGATACCCTATTCACTATATGGTGCACTATATAGGCAACGGAGTGCCAATTCAGATGCAGACAGCGCTAGAGGGAGAAAGAGAGCGACTATGAGAGATGTACAAGTTCTGTAAACACACTGCTGCTAGTCCGTCGCAATAACGGGAAGCTCTCGTCTGCTCTGCTACGATGAGCTCTTCTTCCACCTCTCCATTCGTCCCTTCCCAAATATACCCTTGTACCCCCCCCCCCCCCGAGTAGAGCCTCAGTACATCTTCTGTCGACTAGGCAACACTGCCTCCTTGAGGAAAGAGAAGATGAGCAGGATGCCAGACCTCTTGCCCCTCTTGCCCTTGGTGAAGTAACTTGAGACCACATCATCTAGAGAAGGAAAGAGAGGAGAAAAATACAGTTGAAATGTGTTGAATTTATCTAATCAGATAAGTTGTTGAGAAAGAGAGTTAAATCATTTTTAGTAAAAGAACCTGGTTGGCTAAGAGGTGAACAACTGGGGGGGAATGGTACCTGAACGTGCTATATCTGGGTGGGGTCCAGCAGGGACAAAACAACATTTAACGGAACTAGTTATATAGGGGAAAACGTACTTTCCTGGTAAACGTTTTCCATTGTAATTAAGTGTGTTCCCTACTGAACAGGACTAAGTATCCGTATCATAAGGCTCTGGTCAAAAGCAGTGCACTACACAGGAAATTGGGTGTCATTTCAGACTTCGCCTGAAGAGCTCACCTCCTTGCTGCACGGTGGACGGAAGCACGTTCTCCCCCGCCGATAGCGACACAAAGAAGGAGAAAGGGATGATCCACAGGCAGATGGTGAAGTATGCCAGGACCTTCAGGGAGAAGAAGATATGGAATTGAGAAGGGAAAGAGGTGAAGAGAGGAGCTACAGGGCCAGGAGTGATTCCTGACAAGGAAATACTCTGCCTTTAGAGTTTACGACTAGGGCTCAGAGTTTTTCCTGATCATAGCAAAACATATAGCCTATGACTACTAGGTCCTAATCGGCAGACGGCTGTTCTGTAAACACCGGCCTGAGAGGCTTTGTATGAAGGGCAAAAGAAAAAGCAGTGACTGTCACATACAACAGAATCAGTGTTGAGAGAAAACAATGATAAATCAGTGATTCCTCGGTCTTTGAATATTAACTTCATTCAGTTTAAATATTCCCATTACACATCGCAACTGTCTTTGCAGGGTTGGGGAGTAACTGATAATTTTTATTTTTTTTAACTGTCTTCTTATGAAGGGGAAAGTAATCCAAAAGTACCTGCAAGTAATCTGATTACGCTACTGAGTTGGTGTAATCCATAAATGATGTTACTGATCACAATTTTGGACAGGTAACTAGTAACTGTAATGATTACATTTGGAACGTAACCTACCCAACCCTGAGTGTTTGAGCCATCACTCATATAGTTCCATTATGTAATTTGCTAAGTAAATAAAAGATTATGTTCCCTGCAATACTTTGCTCATAAGAGCTCAGGAGTAATCAACACAGATTAGGCTTACCTCAGAGGTGTGTGTGTGTGTGTGTGTGCGTCCTAGGCTTACCTCTGAGAAGGGGTAATACTCTTCAGCAAAGTACTGGAAAGCCATGTAGTGATTCAACACCACCAATACTGAGAGAAAGAGGGAGAGCGGGGGGGGGGGAGAAAGACAAAGATGTAGGAGGGATGAATAGTGTATTTTAAACAGTTCAATTAGGCCACATGACCAGGGAAGAAACTCCAGGCCCTGCATATTATCGATTGGCGTTTACATCTAGAAAGCTATCGCCACTGTACACTTGTTCCCGCCTCAGCTGCTGCCTGCCTCTGATGCTCACCACAGGAGAGAATGAAGTTGGGTGAGCTCAGCAGTATGTAAGGGAAGGTCTGCAGGAGACCAAAGTACACCAGGTTGGTGAAGAGACCACAGCCCATCATCAGCCATGGGAAGCCCTCAAACAGGTACAGGCCCGTCAGCACACCTGTAGAGAACTAAAGTACAGTACACAGAGGAGGGGTGTTAGTAGTACTCCTCCCCTCTGCGGTATAGGACACATCTGAAATGCCTATTCACCATATAGTGCAACATTTTTGTTCATAGGCCTCTGGACCAAAGTAGTGCAACATTTTGAATGTGGCCTAGGACATATGGGAATACTGGGTCACCTAACAAGTAAAAAGGGGGAGAAGGGGAGAGTTGTTCAGAAGAGATGAATGTACAAGTAGGTGACCAAGATATTTAGGCTGTAAGACTGATCGGTTACTGTAGAGAGGTAGTTTGAATGTGTACACTGTAGGCCGAAGTGTTCTGGGAAATGATTGGTCAAATTCACTGTGTTAGATATCATCCAAGAGAAACTACTCACCAGTATCATGTACTTTATTATTCGACTAGTGGCAACTGTGTACTCTTCTATTAGTTCTGCCAAATAATACAGGCCAGCAGCTGGGGGGGGGGGGGGGAGAGACGTACTAATAAATAAAATAAAAACAACCAACAAAATGCATTTACCAGCTTGTCCATAGACAGCACTGTGACATACAAGGGATGAGATCGATTGATGAATAAGTAAACAACATTCACGGCAGTAAACACACACAAACAAACACATACACAAGACCCAAAATAACCCCTGAAAAACTGAAGGTAGCCTAGACAGAATCAGACATTTACTAACATGCTTCCAGAAAAGGCTACTTGAGGCAAAAGCACTAAAACGAGTCAGAACAATTACGTCAAAGAGAAGGGGGTGACAGCACACACACACACACACACACAACACACACACACATGAAGGATCTGCATCTCGTCACGTAAGGCAAAGTACTCCATGCCCACCCGGCCTTCTAAACACACAGAGTGCACTTTTGAACCCTATGCCCAAGTGCCGGTGAAACTCATAGCGAGGCATGACAGGCAGACATTTTTATTTATTTATTATCCCGCATCAGACAGCTCTCTCTCTCTTCGTTCTACCACCTCACTGCCTGCAGTGCAAACTCACTCACTGTTTGAACAAGAGATTCAAGAGCTGTTTTGACGCACATTCGCATTAAATCCACATGGACTATGTTAATTTACCGGTTATTGGTGATTAGTACATCATTGCTGATGACATTAGTTGCTAAAATAGACATGCCGGACAATAAGTGACAGCTGTCCAATCAGATTGGATTTTAGGATAAAAATAAAACAGCCTGTGACAAAAGTTCACTCACTCGACTTTCAAACTGGTATTATCTTCTAAGTTTACAGATGCGCATGCATTTAACACGTCAAAAATGTGTAGAATTTGTCAACCCATCTGCACAGCTAAACCTACTAGCCCAGTAGACTGGTTTTAAACAAGGGCATAAGCCAGATGACTTCTACCCCATTCAGTCATACACACTAACTGCTTTAGCGCCTATTGACTAGGATTTGCCAGGGTGCTCAAGATTATCATGATACTTAGGTGCCGATGCGATATGTATTGCAATTCTCACTATTCTAAAAGGTATTGCGATCATCAAAAGTAATATCCCGATATCTACCTATCGACTTTTTTCCCATATCACTAATATTGTCAATAGTATCTTCCCGAAAGTTAAACATGCATCGGTTGCGGTACGGTTTTGGAAGCATAAGGAGTGTATCTTCATATCAGCGCGAAATACTTTTCTATTTAAATTAGTACACACCTTTATATGGTTAGGGTTCCCACACAGAGGGGAGTATTTGGCTGTTTTGGCTTCCAGAGCCAATTCACCTTTAAACAAAACATTGGTCCTTGGAATCAGAGTATGTGAGCAGAGCGGAGCAATCTGTCAGGTTGGATGGGGAGGGTCACTGCACAGCTATTTTCAGGTCTCTCCAGAGATGTTCAAACAGGTTCAAGTCTGGGCCACTCAAGGACATTCAGAGACTTGTCCCGAAGCCATTCCTGCGTTGTCTTGGCTGTGTGCTTAGGGCCGTTGTCCTGTTGGACCTTCACCCCAATCGGGGGTCCTGAGTGCTCTGGGGCAGGTTTTCATCAAGAAGCTCTCTGTACTTTGATCCGTTCAGCTTTGCCTCGATCCTGACTAGTCTCCCAGTCCCTGCCGCTGAAAAACATCCCCATAGCATGATGCCGCCACCACCATGCTTCACCGTAGAGATGGTGCCAGACATGACACTTGGCATTCAGACAAAATAGTTCAATCTTGGTTTCATCAGACCAGAGAATCTTGTTTCTCATGATCTGAGAGTCCTTTAGGTGCCTTTTGGCCAACTCCAAGCAGGCTGTCATGTGCCTTTTTACTGAGGAGTGGCTTCCGTCTGGCCACTCTACCTTAAAGGCCTGATAGGTGGAGTGCTGCAGAGATGGTTGTCCTTCTGGAAGGTTCTCCCATCTCCAAAGAGGAACTCTGGAGCTCTGTCAGAGTGACCATCAGGTTCTTGGTCACCTCCCTGACCAAGGCCCTTCTCCACAATTGCTCAATTTGGCCGGGCGGCCAGCTCTAGGAAGTCTTGGTGGTTCCAAACTTCTTCCATCTAAGAATGATGGTGGCCACTGTGTTATTGCAGGCCTTCAATTCTGAAGAAATGTTTTGGTACCCTTCCCCAGATCTGTGCCTCAACACAATCCTGTGTCGGAACTCTACGGACAATTCCTTCGACCTCATGGCTTGGTTTTTGCTCTGACATGCACTGTCAATTGTGGAACCTTATATAGTGTGTGCCTTTCCAAATCATGTCCAATCAATTGAATTTACAACAAGTGGACTCAAATCAAGGACGATCAATGGAAACAGGATGTACCTGAGCTCAATTTCGAGTCTCATAGCAAAGGGTCTGATTACTTATGTAAATAAGATGTTTTTTTAATTAATTTGTAAACATTTCTAAGACCCTGTTTTCGCTTTGTCATTATGGTGTATTGTGTGTAGATTGATGAGGATCCCCCCATCCATTTTAGAATAAACCTGTAATGTAACAAAATGTGGAAATGCACTGTATATGCTCTTTAATACGACATGTAGCCTATTTGAAATTACGAAATCACATGGTTTGGTTTCAATACTTAAAAACGAAATGGTAAGTCCAGGTAGTCACAAAAATAGATGAGTGTTGGCTAAATTGCGATTTCGATGAATAGGGCGGTGTGAAAGTGGGATTTAGGACCACTCAACTCCGCTGCTTGGAATATAGGAGTAGCATTAGGGCACCCGTCGAACAGTTACGTGCCAGACATTTCTATCCAACTATTGCGTTATACGATTGGCTTTCCAATAACGTTAGTTTGCGATTATGTAAATAGCAGTGTTGTGGTAAAGATACTCGCTAACTAGTTAGTTACTAGTTAGTTACTAGTAGCCCCTTGCACAACAACCAGCAATAGGTATGGCCCAGCAATAGTAGTTAACATTGGGTAAGGTTTGTCACCAGTTGCAGGCTAGATGAAACGCCGCAGGTGAGCCAATATATTACTGTAGTGATTACAGTTTACTTTGCACCTGAAAACAAGTAGATTTGCTTAACTCTCTTGGTTGGATTGTGAATCACAACTAACGTTAGCTACCCAGTTGGCTGTTAGCTCACACACTAGCTGTAGGGAATTTGCCACGCTACGTTATGTGCCTAGCATTGTTAACTACATTTCTACTATTATCCCAACTGGCAAGTTAGTAAAGTGTATTCTGCCACATTGCTGATTGTCACTTTGCTTGCACCCCTGAGCCCAGGCCGAATTGGCATGCATCGATAGGCTGGGTGTGAAAGAAGGTAATGTGGCGATGCTAGCTACTGTAGCTAACAACTTCAAAAAGTAAACTCACCAATTGCTAGTGTGATGAAAGATATCTGTATCACCAACGACAGCCAACTTAGTAAATAAATAAACCACATCTCGTTTCATGTAAAACAACACACACATATATATATATATATTTAAAAACAAAAGTGACAGTAAGTGCTACGAAATAATTTTGGTGGTTGGTCAAAGTTCGCCCCACTGGCAGTCGGACATTGAGGAAAGCGCTGCAGTCTCCAGGATCCAGTGTGCCCCTGTGGCTACAGCGCCAGTTATGGTCGGAGGAACTCCAGCACATTTGGACAGAGGGGGAGCTGCCTGCGCTCTGTAGTTTACAGCTAGAGCTGGAATAAACGATCAGAAATGAATGTGCTGCTATTACCTGCTGGTCTTCCAGGTATGCTGTAAATGGTTAAATAACAGTAGAATCTTAATAGTGAGACAGTGGTAGAAATATAGTAGAATTAATAAGCTACTTTATTTCTGTTGATTTCATCACACAGACACACAGAGAGAGAGAGACACACCTACACAGAAGGGAGTAGCAACATTATTTAAAAATCCTCCACCTTTGAGATTGAGTGGCAAAAAAACAATGAAAAATGTATGATGAAAGTGAAAGGCAGACCTTTCTAGTAAAGGAGCCAAATTAAATAAATATATAATGACGGAACAGCGTGCAGCAGAAACTAAAATGGTGTCAAAGTGTGAAAGTAATCCCATCCTTTTCAAATGCTTTTACCAAAGAGCAGGGGTGTGTGGAAGTGTGAACTCCAAAAAGCTGCCATCCATCCAGCCTCCATTTCAGACACTTTCAGAAGCTGGAGGACCTTTAAGATCACCTGAGTGCTCTTAGCTCGACAACACCTTGGCAACCCAAGTATATGAAGTGCCTAAATGGCAGCCGACACAATTCCTCTGTTGTGTGAGCTAATTAAGGCGCTAGGTCTCTAGCTACAAGGAGGTCCAGAGTGCAGAATGAGAGAAAAGGTAGCTGTCCACTCTTCAAAAGAAACAGTAGAAATTATTTGCTGGTGGTATGTGTATTTTTCATTCACTGGTACTGCATGTGTGCTTTCCATTTACAAATGGCAACTTCAAAGTGGAAATAATACAATATTTTATTCACATCATGCATGTGAATAAAATATTGTATTATTTCCACTTTGAAGTATTTTTTTTTTACACAGCTGAAGCATAGCAGGTATTAGAGTGAAGTGACCCCTACACAAAAAGAGACAAGTATTCAGAGCATCGGGACAATAATGCACCAAGAATTCCACGATAAGAGCATCAATGCAGAACCACATTCTCACTCTTTGCTTTTCTCGTTGCAACATTGAATGTGAATTGAGAGAAATTCATGGATGGGTTGTTTCTCACACCCAGCACAAGTAGAATATCTGTGTACATTCTTACTGCCACAGAAAGGTCTTTGCCATTGGCTTACTACCCTTAACCCAGTGTTTCTTGATCCTGGTCTTGGTGATCTAAATGGAATTGTTTTCCCTAGCACTGCACAGCAGTTTCAAGTCATAAACTCATCACCAAGCTTGGATTATTTCAATCAGGAGTGTGCTGCTATGGCAAAAACAGAAATGCGCTCCCCTTTGGGTCTCCAAAACCCAAAGATTAAGGTCAAGCCTTAACCCAAGCCACTCACATTTAAGTTACTATTATTATTATAGGCAAAGGTTCCACATATACATCAAATATGTGGACTGGCTGGGGGTACACAAGGAGAGGTTTGGGAAACACTGTGGTACAGTATCCCAAAACTAGTCATCCGTTTTCCCAACTTTCAGATGTTCTCCTGGCAGATGATCAGTTTTGATTCTCTGATATGGGAGTTCCTCTTCTCTCTGTTTTGCTGGAGCCTCCGGAGTACTGGGGTGCTGCCACTCTCTCCTGCCCAGGGAAGTGCTCCTGCTGCTGGACTGCCCGGCTGGGGGCCTGGGTGAAAGACATGGTATATAAGCAATTTTTTATCTAAAAAAAAATAAAACATCACTACGGCTGCGTTTAGAAAGGCAGCCCAATTTAGTTTTTTTTTCTTTTGATCGATCACATCTTTTTTAACATCAGATCTTTTTCAGATTTGATCCGATTGGTCACATGACCAAGTAGTGAAAATACAAATCTGAATTGGACTGCTTGTCTAAACGTAGCCTGGGTAGGCTAATGATGTGTCCTCCTGGTCCCTCGTTTGTTATCATCTGCATCAATCTTTCTCTTTAACCAACTTTGACCTAAAACCATTTCAAGCCATCTACGACCAGGCCAGTCCATCTTTTAATGTAGTACCATCAATTTAATGCCCGTGGACAAAACAATAACCAGAAAGGACACTCTAACCCTTAAAAACCCAAACTGACTGACTGTCCCCCAATCCCTAAAACAAAGGATGGAGATGCTACTGCACCTTGTATTTTGGTAGGGGTTATGGCAGTGGAGGGGGCAGAGCTGAGGGTGTCCTGTCCATCCGCCATGGCCCGTCTCCTTCTCTGTAGCACCATCTGTAGCTCTGCCTCCCCCACGTTTCGGCTGAACCTATTCCGTGACCATGCCCTCCTGTGGCCTTGGTGCTTTATGGTATCCTAGTAGAGGTAGTACAGTAGACAATCAGGATAGGTGAGGAGGAGGTTAAACCAATCAGGTCAAAGAAAATAATAATTCAAAAGTACAGTAAACCAATCAGGGTACATTATTAATCCCGTCGACCTATTAGACTCACTTCTCTTGTAGAATTGAAAATCCTTAATTTTTTGATTTTGTTGTTGTTGTTGTTGACATTCTTATCTAACCTTTATTTAACTGGGCAAGTCAGTTAAGAACAAATTCTTATTTATAATGACGGCCTACACCGGCCAAGCCCGGACGACACTGGGCCAATTGTGCGCTGCCCTATGGGACTCCCAATTCTTAACTGATCCCATCTTACCAGCATTCCTTTCAGCTCCAGCACGGCTGACTTTCTCTTCTCAATCCTCTGGTCCTGTGATTGAAAGATTCATTTATTAAAAGCATTTTAATATTAAATAAATCAATAGTCTTTTATAACAATTATTATAATGAGAAAGGTATCAAAAGTGCTCACCCTCCAGGCACAGTCATCTTCTGATCCGACCTGAAATAGGAGACAAAATGTCAGATGTCTCACCACTGCAATTGTAGATAGCATGATTGATTGACTGATTGGTTGATTGATGATTGATTGATTTATACATGCACTATCTAGCCCTACCTGTGGTCTCTGAGTGGGTCTCAGGACAATGCCTTTCTTTATCCTCTCCATCATCGCATCCACCGCTCGGGTCTTCATGTCCAAAGTAGGATCTGGCTCTGTTGGAGAAAGGGACACAACACAATGAATAGGCTACTTGAGCTGTGCTGTGTTGAACAATAGAACCAGGGTCTTAATTTCCCTCCTAAACCTGCCTTGAGTATCAAATCAAAATAAAATAAAATGTTATTGGTCACATGTGCCGAATACAACAGGTGTAGACTTTACAGTGAATTGCTTACACAGCAGTGCAGAGTTAAAAAGTAAGACAAATATTTGCTAAATAAAAAAGGAAATGGTAACACAATAAAAACAATAACGAGGCTATATGCAAGTAGTACCAGTACTGAGTCAATATGCAGGGGTACGAGGTAGTTGAGGTAATTGAGGTAATATAGTATGTACATGTGGGGAGAGGTAAAAGTGACTTGGCAATCAGGATATATTATAAACAGAGTAGCAGCCAAGTATGTGAAGTGTGAAAGTTTCTCTACATGTGAGTGTGTGTGGCGTCAATATGCATGTGGGTGTTCTGTGTGTTTGAGCATATGTAGTTTGTGTGTTGGAGTGTCAGTGTAGTATGTGTGAGTGGGTGCGTAGAGTCAGTGCAAGAGTCAGTGCAAAACCATTAAGATAAAGAAATATCTGTGGCGCAGCAGTCTACTGCACTGCATCGCAGTGTTGTGGTGTCACAACAGCCTTGGGTTCGATCCCAGGCAGTGTCACAACTGGCCGTGACCGGGAGTCCCATAGGGTGGGGCACAATTGGCCCACTGTAGTCCGAGTTAGGGGAGGGTTTAGCTGGGGGGGACTTTACTTCACTTAACTCATCGCGCTCTAGCAACTCCTTGTGGTGGGCCGGGTGCCTGCAGGCTGACTGCGGTCGTCAGATGAACGGTGTATCCTCTGACACATTGGTGTAGCTGGCTTTCGGCTTAAGTAAGCGGGTGTTAAAAAGCGCGGCTTTGCGGGTCATGTTTCGGAGGACGCATGACTCGAGCTTCGCCTCTCCCAAGCCCGTTTTTGGAGTTGGAGCGATGAGACAAGACTGTAATCACGAAATTGGGGAGAAAAAAAGGCTAAAAATGAAAACATTACAGAGGGGGTCAATGTAAATTGTGCGGGTAGCAATTTGATTAACTATTCAGCATTCTTATGGCTTGGGTGTAGAATCTGTTCTGGTGCCTTTTGGTCACAGACTTGGCACTCCGGTATCACTTGCTGTGTGGTAGCAGAAAGAACTCTCTATGACATTGGTGGCTGGAGTCCTTGACCATTTGTTTTA
Organism: Oncorhynchus kisutch; assembly: GCF_002021735.2. NCBI lineage: Eukaryota > Metazoa > Chordata > Actinopteri > Salmoniformes > Salmonidae > Oncorhynchus > Oncorhynchus kisutch. The sequence continues at coordinate 24,312,067 of NC_034182.2, forward strand.
CCATCCTCTGGTATAGAGGTCCTGGAAGGCAGAGAGTTTGGCCCCAGTGATGTACTGGGCCGACGCACTACCCTCTGTAGCGCCTTGCAGTCAGGTGCCGAGCAGTTGCCATACCAAGCAGTGATGCAACCAGTTAAGATGCTCTCAATGGTGCAGCTGAATAACTTTTTGAGGATCTGAGGGCCCATGACACATATTTTCAGCCTCCTGAGGAAGAAGAGTCGTTATTGTGCCCTCATCACAAATGTGTTGGTGTGTTTGGTCCATGATAGCTCCTTAGTGATGTGGACACCGAGGAACTTGAAGCTCTCGACCCACTCTACAGCCCCATCAATGTGAATGGGGCGTGTTCGGCCCTCCGTTTCCTGCAGTCCACGATAAGCTCCTTCGTCTTGCCCACATTGATAGAGAGGTTGTTGCCCTGGCACCACACTGCCAGGTCTCTGACCTCCTCCTTATAGGCTGTCTTATTGTCATCAGTGATCAGGCCTACCACCGTTGTGTTGTCGGCAAACTTAATGATGGTGTTGGAGTCGTGAGTGAACAGAGAGTACAGGATGGGACTGAGCACGCACCCCTGAGGGGTCCCCGTGTTGAGGGTCAGCATGGCGAATGTGTTGTTGCCTACCTTCACCACCTGGGGTCGGCCTGTCAGGAAGGATCCAGTTGCAGAGGGAGGTGTTCAGTGCCAGGGTCCTTAGCTTAGTGATGAGCTTGGTGGGTACTATGGTGTTGAATGCTGCACTGTAGTCAATGAACAGCATTCTCACGTAGGTGTTCCTTTTGTTCAGGTGGGAAAAGGCAGTGTGGAGTACAATAGAGGTTGCGTCATCTGTGGATCTGTTGGGACATTATGCAAATTGGAGTGGGTCCAGGCTTTCTGGAATGATGGTGTTGATGTGAGTCATGTCCAGCCTTTCAAAGCATTTCGTGGCTACATATGTGAGTGCTATGGGGAAGTAGTTATTTAGACAGGTTACCTTGGTGTTCTTAGGCACAGGGACAATGGTGGTTTGCTTGAAACATGCAGTTATTACAGACTGGATCAGAGAGAGGTTGAAAATATCAGTGAAGACACTAGCTGGTCAGCACATTCTCTGTGTATGGGTCTTGGTTATATATCTGGCCCTGCGACCTTGTGAATGTGATCCCTGCACAGCCGCATAGAGGTTCTAGATAATGTTTCTAACCTCTCTGGATTACAACCAAACGATGATCAGTGTACCATATTACGTATTGGATCGCATAAAAATACAACTTTTACATTATTGTGTAGTTTTTTTACCAATAAAATGGTCTGACGGTGAAGTGGACAGACTCGGTATTCATATCCCTAAAAAACTAAAGGAACTTACTACAACCAATTTTAACAGAAAGTTTAAGAAAGTTTAGTGCTTTCATAATAAAATGATTAATTATGAAAGCACTAAACCTCTCACTAAAAACATCAGTCATACATATCCAAGCTGTATCACAACTGTCTGTAATTGGGAGTCCCATAGGGCGGCGCACAATTGGCCCAGCGTTGTCCTGGTTCGGCCGGTGTTGGCCGTCATTGTAAATAAGAATTTGTTCTTAACTGACTTGCCAAGTTAAATAAACGTTAAAAATAAATAAATAATTAAAAATACAAAAATTATACTTAAACCTGAACTGGTTCTCCAGTAGAGTAAGCATTGCTCACCCCTTGTTCAAAAATGTCCTACTTTGCATTTATCCAGATTACAACCTCTCACTTTCAGTTAATTGAAAGTGGAACCGTTTTCAAAATGTCGCCCTTTCTAAAACAAGTCATACAAAGCTGGTTACAATTCCAGTTTCATCCTCCAGAAAAGACAGAACAAATATTACAACAAATAATATGGTTAAATTCAAATATAATAATTTATAAAACAATAAAACATGATTTATGAGAAAAAAAAGGAAATATCTTTGTAATGATATTATGAATAGGAAAGGTAGCCTAGTGTTTAGAGCATTGGGCTAGTAACCGGAAGGTTGCAAGTTCAAATCCCCGAGCTGACAAGGTACAAATCAGTCGTTCTACCCCTGAACAGGCGGTTAACCCACTGTTCCTAGGCCGTCATTGAAAATAAGAATTTGTTCTTAACTGGCTTGCCTGGTTAAATAAAGGTAAAATAAAACATTTTAAAACATGTGCAGTTAACAAACATATATGAAAATGTTTGCTCTATCCAAAATTACAACCAACTGATTGCAGCATTACCGCAAAAATGAGGCGGCAAGTGGACGGGGGAGAAGGTAGGGAACTTGTTTGTCTGCCCTTTATTAAAGACCAAAATTTGCCCCTTTTTTTATGTATCTAAAAACATATATGCCAGTTTTACTTGCAGACCAAAATGTTGACGGCGGTGCCATACAGGTTGCAAAATAGTTGGGAAGAGATTTTCAACTGTGCACGTGGTTTATGAACTAATACGCAAAACAACGCTTGATTGAAAATGTAGTTTTTCATTTTAAATTATTATACAAAATTCTTGCCACAAACAGAATGTTATGGGGCATACAACCAACTTAGCTCTGCAAATGTTGCTATGAAGAGACAGAATCAGTAGATATCTGGTCACAGGTTCAGGAATGGCTGAAAAATCAAATTATTTATCTAAAATCACCCAACAAATAGCACTCAACAATATAATCATATTTTTTGTAAAAACATGTATCTTTAACTTACAATCTGTAGATACTATGTGTTTACACAGGTTTGAAATTGATGTGAAACAAGAAAAATATGGAAATCTAAAGAGGCCGGTTTACGGAGATAGGTGGGATGGACTGTGAGTAGCTGAGTGGTGCGTTTTAAAAGCTCATGTTCTATAATAGTTAGGACTGAAAAAACAATGTATCATGAATAAGTACTATCTATATAGATGCAATGTACAGTATATAGAAATATCAAATTACTTTATCCTTGCTATGTAATGTCATGACTGTCCTGTGAGGATCCGAATGGGTCAGGTCAGACTGACGAGATTGTGACAGTAACCAGGCCTCTCTCTCTCCCACAGAGGGGAAATGGGGAGCTGCTGGATCGTCAACCGTTCACACTCGGTCGTAAATTACAAGAGAGGGAGACTCTCTCTATTGTTCTTTAGTATTAACCAAAGGAATGTCTTTGTTCACAGACAGTTTTGCCCGCCCAGAACAATATTTCTAACATAACAATGTGGGAAATGGTCAGTGGGGAACTATGGAAAACAGATGTCATATTGTTTTTCATTTTGTAATGTTATTACATTTTCATCCAATATGTTGTGAACACATATGAAAGTCATGAAGGTATTTGTGTTAATAAGATAGGAATGTGATTTTAGTTTTCTAATGAGATAATAGTTTTTGATATTCTTTGCACATTAAGTAGCCACGCCCCGAGTGCGGTCAGAGAGCTTGTCAGAATGACGGAACGCCCCTTTTTACTAAGAGTGCATAAAGGCTTGAAAGAGAATCAACCTTTAGACCAGGAAACTTGAGGTGGAGAGCTACATGTTTGGAATGGTTGAGTCTTTGAACCTCAACACGAGGTGAAGAAATGAACTCACCTTCCTTTGGACCAGAGAGACGAAGAGTGGCAGCTCATGTCCATCGTGGTCCGAATCCTGAATACCAACACGAGGAGGAAGAGTCGAGAAGCTCACCTCTAACAATCACTGGTACAGCTGATTAGCTGTCTTAAGGCAAATATCGAGAAAAGCTAATCTAAGTGAGACTATCCTACTACGTTCATCACCAATGGGAACCGTCGACATGCCTGGTTATCGTCCAGAGTGAACAACAGTAGGAAACGGGAAAGGGGAGGGGAGATCCCTTTTGGACAATCAGAGCCATATAGCTGGAACAACTTTCAGAGAAGGTTTGGTTCCGACCGAGATAAATGACGAACAAAGGCATTTCACACGTAAATACATTCATGATTTCTTATTCCAAACGGGCGGTGGTTCGTGTGCAAGATATATGATTCATGTGAAGACAGTCCTTGACTGTACAATAAGTGTCCTTTTTCTCTCTCTCCCCCCTCTCCATCTATGTTGTAACAAGCTGTCATATCTTGTCAGTCCACTAGGGACCTTTGTCTCATGTAAGTGTGTGTATGTATTCTGTGTTATTATTTAGTTAGCTAGTAAATAAATGATTAAACCAATTTGTGTAGTACTGAAAAATGCGCAAGTATGGGGTTTTTGCAGATCCAAGAAGGTTACGATCGTTCAGAATGAGTATTTGATAAGACGTAATGATTAATAAGATGGCTGTTTACTAACATTATAGGTAAAGACCTTATAGAGTTTAATTTGGAAGACGGTAACTCTCTAAACAACTTCTTCCGTGGTGCCCCAAATCTTAATTACTTAATTGTTACATGATTAATTTAATGGGGTAACAATTAAACATAGTTAGTGGATTAAATAAATAACAGTCGTCAGATTAATGAATGTAAAGTCACGACAGTAACTACTGCAACTACAAAAAACAAGTGCCATGTATGTAAAATGCGTGTAGAATGTACATGTAACAACAAAAGAAAAAGCTATATGAACAAAGTTTATTTTTGTCCTCCGAAGAGGGTGGAAATGCGTAATAATAACATGGTAAGAACACTCACTATTCTTATCAATGTTGTTGGCTGACTCCTTCCTCTTGTTGCGAAGGACGACTAACGGACTGAAGAGAGGAAGAAGAGAAAGTGTTGCAGAAGTTGTTTGTTTAATCAAATTAACTAAATTATATAACCAAATGTGCCTATGGGTATTACCATCACCTTGCTATGTAACAAAGGTCAACAAGTTTTCATTTTCAATGTAAGTTCAAGTTGTTTGAAACAGGATACCTCTACCAGCTAATATCGTGGTTATGTATTTATAGTATATAGAATACATACTCAACAGCAGTACTGGAGGACAGTGGGGGCAGGGGTGGTGGAGGAGGAGGAGGTAGTGGAGGAGGAAGTGCAGGGGTTGAGTTGTCCTTCTCTGAAACCAGGTCTTTCTCTGCATCTTTCAGCCTATCCTCAAGCTGTTTCACTAAAACAAAGAGAAAGTACCACCAACCACAAGTGTGTCATATTTGAATACCGTAAAATAGCATTTGTTTGAATATTGAAAATGGGGCAAAGAGAAATTCAACTTCAGACGGTTATAGTGTTTTTTTGTTTGTAATTATATATTTGAATTGTGCATCAGTGTCCTATGCTCCCTGTGACCAAACTTCATCTGTAAATGTACCTTCCCCCTGAAGATGGGTGACAGTGTTCTGAGCCTCCCTGAGCTGGGTGTCCATGGTCCTCCTCTCCTCCTCACTGCTCTCCAGTTGGCCTCTGACACATTGCAGCTCAGACAGAACACTGCTCTCTTCCAGAGCACACTCGGTCGGTTCCACCTTTGATAGTCATGTACAGCGACATGTATTTTTTTATTTTACCTTTATTTAACCAGGCAAGTCAGTTAAGAACAAATTCTTATTTTCAATGATGGCCTAGGAACAGTGGGTTAACTGCCTGTTCAGGGGCAGAACGACAGATTTGTACCTTGTCAGCTCAGGGATTTGAACTTGCAACCTTCCGGTTACTAGTCCAACACTCTAACCACTAGGCTACCCCACTAGGCTACCCCAGACTTACTGACTATTTTTGAGGTTTTGTTGTACTTTTACCCCTTTTTCTCCGCAATTGGTAGTTACAGTTTTGTCCCATCGCTGCAACTCCCCTACGGACTCGGGAGAGGTGAAAGTATGGTGGAAATTACAAGATTATGTTATAATGCTGTTATTGCATCAAATGGTTGTTTTATGCAACAGAATAAGCGGTTGTTAGAACGCTCATCTATGCGTGTTCTACTGAGGATGGGCCTCTGGAAGATTTACAATGTCTTTGAGGATACCGCATTCCAGAGCATGAGTTAATGTTTCTGTTCTATACGGTACCAGGGAGAGATGGCTCCAGTATGGAATTGGGGGGCCAGACACTGGTCTCTACACAATGAGTTCTCGTGTTTTTACAGCAGAGACTGTCTGCTGTGAATTATAAGTATCTTTCATACAAATCTAAACCTTGTGACCCATTCCATACATCTGTTGCGTGTCATATAGACTGAAGGAGGATGGACATTGCTATAAAATGCTGTGGCTCAAACCAGCTCTTTGAGTTCTCATTGATCACCTCCAGGGGTGATTACCAACCAGCTTCATTACTGCAGTAATTAAATAATGAAGTTTGATTGTTTTGAAGAAATCTTAAAAGTCGCTTCTTTTGATTACAATAATTCCACCACATAGGTCAAGAGCCATGCGTCCTCTGAAACACGACTCTGCCAAGCCGCACTGCTCGATTAACCTGGAAGCCAGCTGCACCAATTTGTCAGAGGAAACACTGTTTAGCTGGCAACTGAAGTCAGCTTGTAGGCGCCTGGCCCACCATAAGGAGTCGCTAGAGCGCAATGGCACAAGGAAATCCCACCCCTAACCCAGACAATGCTGGGCCAATAGTGCGCCACCTCATGGGTCTCCCAGTCACAGCCGGCTAGGATCGAACCCGAGTCTGTAGTGACGCCTCAAGCACTTTGATGCAGTGCCTTAGACCGCTGTGCCACTCGGGAGACCTAGACCTATACATTTAAATGCAACCTATTCAGATCCATTGCTCAGGCATTATACGCCAACAAATACACTGTAGTTTCTTTTTTTACCCCCTTTTTGTGATTACAATCTTGTCTCATCGCTGCAACCTCTCAACGGGCTTGGGAGAGGCAAAGGTCGAGTCATGCGTCCCCCGAAACATGGCTTAACCCGGAAGCCAGCCACATCAATGTGTCAGAGGAATCACCGTTCAACTGATGACTGAAGTCAGCCTGCGGGCGCAAGGAGTCGCTAGAGCGCAATGAGCCAAGTAAAGCCCCCCCCCGGCCAACCCCGGATGACTCTGGGCCAATTGTGCGCCGCCTTATGGGACTCACGGTCACGCCTGGTTGTGATCGAACCCCAGGCTGGAGTGACACTGCAACACTGCAATGCAGTGCCTTAGACCACTGTGCCACTCAGGAGGCCTAATATACTGTAGTTTCAAAGGGACTCGAACATTGTCTCTCTCTCACTCACTCACACATACACTCTCACTCACACACACACTCTCACTCACACACACACAATCTACCTGGTTTCGGTAGTAGCGTTGTATCTCCTGTAGGGTACTGCTGATGTGGGCCACCTGTTCCAGAGCATGTTGGAGCTGGAGACTGGTCTCTGAACTCTGCTGCAGCACCATGCTCTGTCTCTGGGTCTCCTTCTGCTTCACCAACACCTGCCAGTCAGTCAATCAATCCATCAATCATGAATCAATCAATTATCAATCATTCATTTGCTTTTTCATATTTTGTTTTGGATGTGCAAGAGTTATGACCAGCATACAGTCATCAGAGGTATGACTAGTGGAAAGGGGTGGTATGAAGTCAAATTAAATGAATATGGAATCCCATACAGAATGATGCCAAATTCCCTTCCAGCAGCATAGATAAAGCTGTAATGTGAAGCTCTAAATGGTCAAATGATGGTGAAACTAGGTTTAACAAAACCGTTACAGTCAGAGACAGTGAGTTTAGGAATTGAAAGTCCGTGAGTCACTTTCACTTTTGGCTCCCACGAGGTCGAACACAGTGAAAGTGTCGCGACAGCAGTCATCTGTGTGTTTGACTACACATCATCATTACAGTTAACAAAACAACCAGTCCCATATTTACTCCCAATTACCCTGGTGTAAGCACTCTAAAGTCCCTATAGCACAAGGCTACTTTCACACAGCTAGGGACCAAGTAGGGAGTGCTGTTTGACAAGGGAAAGGGGCTGCTGGTTTCCACACAATATGCACGCACACATGCACAGACACACACACACACACACACACACATGCTTAGCTAAGTTATTTCCTATTTGAGGCCCACATCATTATTATGCAGCACGACACATGCGGAGAGAGAAGACCTATGAATGGGGAGTGTGTTTTCAAAACATGTGAAAGTAGACAATTAGAGGCTTCATACACACACACGCACACACACACACACCATCAAACAAATAATGCTTCGCATTGCATTAAGAGTAAAGTGGGCTGAGTTGTGTGGTTGTCTCAGAACAGTAGGGGTCCTTTTCACAGGTAAGGATCCCTGCGAGGCGTCCCATTATGTGCATGTCTGGCAAATAGCGAACAGCGTACACAAAGGCGACAATTGCCAGCATTCAATGTAAAGTGTCAAGCTAAAGGCGGGGTTGTGTTTAAAGCTATAGTCCCCGTTCTCAAACTGCCGCCGTGATGGATGCTCATTATAAAGCGGGGGGGGGGGCTCTAAGAGGGAGACTACTTTTGTTGTCCTCCTAGACGCCCGTAAAAAAATAGAAGGAAAAGATAGCCACCTTTGTTTACAACAGGGCCAGCTGGGGAAACGTGAGCTGTGTGTGTGTGTGTGTGTGTGTGTGTGTGTGTGTGTGTGTGTGTGTGTGTGTGTGTGTGTGTGTGTGTGTGTGTGTGTGTGTGTGTGTGTGTGTGTGTGTGTGTGTGTGTGTGTGTGTGTGTGTGTGTGTGTGTGTGTTTACAAAGTGACCAGCCTGCCTGTGTCCCTTCCTTCTCACACCTCTTTGTATTTGTTTGGCTAATTTGTCCTCTTTAATGAATACAGAATGAATGGGTGTATCTACCCCGCGCACCCCACAATATGCCCCCTGTCTGAATGAGGAAGTGAGGAAGTAGCCCTGCCCTCCCTCTGTCCAATGCTCCTCCATTCACTAGGACTGCCCCCGGGGCCCTGGTTGAGGCCACTGCTGCTCCTTGTCTTCCTATGGCATGCCACCTATAGGAGTGTGAGATGGGTGCACACTCGCACGCACACACACACTGAGAAAACAGAAACACATACGCATGTACACAAAACGCACAGAAATGAAATACACAAACCGAAACACAGGGTTGTGTACCTGGTGAGCGAAGACCTCGGCGTGCTGTCTGAGACCCTGTTCCAGGTCCAGTTTCTGACTGATCTCTGTGAACTCCTCTGTCACTAGCTGGGATACTACGGACCCACATACACATAAAACATTGAATGTGACTTTGGTATGAGGTGAATGGAGCGTATATCATGAGGAACACTGATATGTGTCTGAGTGGGGTCTCACCTCTCTTCATCTTATTCATGTTCTTGTTCTGCTTGGACAGTTTCTTCAGTATGGCCTCTTTCTCCCCAATCTCTAGGGCCAACTGAGTGGCACATGTAGAAGAGTGGGAAACAATAAATACTTACAAAGTTTTACACACACACACACACACACACACACACACTGCTATCTACCTGTTCTTCGAGCTGGCTCTGCTCTCTCTTCAGTGAATCGACCTGCTCACACAACTGCATCTTCTCCCCCAGCAGCTGTTCCACTGAGGCCTGCAGCTCTGACCATGATGGAGTGAAAGAGAGGGTGGGTGGGGGAGAGAGAGCGAGAAAGGGGGAGAGAGAGGAGGAGAAGGAGAGAGAAAGTGAAATGTGAGAGAGGAAGATAAGCAGGTATCTTATATCTCTTTACATTTTCTTGGTCGGTCGGGTAAAAGTACAAAAAACAATCCTCTCAAATCTCAATTCTATTGCCTTGTCATACTGGTATCTCTCACTCATGTTCATACATTATACAGTATGTGTTCGGGATGGTAGTTGTTGTGTATGGTGGATCTCAGAATGTCTCTATACCTCTGATCTGTGCCTGTCCTTGCAGCACAGCCTCCTCACCGCTGTCCCCATCGGGGTTGGGGTCGACCCCCTGGTCAGACTCCAGGTCAAAGCTCATGGTGGCCATGTATTCAGGAAGCTTAGGGAGGAGTGGCAGCAGAGCTTGGCTCCTCCTCTTCAGAACCTTGTTCTCTTTTGTCACCTTTGTGTTCAAGGAGAAAGATATCTGTTAAGAGCAGTGTTATTTATTCCACAGGGCGTGCAGGCTTTTGTTCCCGCCTAGTAGTGATTCAACTTATGAACTAATCATTGAGCCCTTAATCATTAGCTGACTTGTCTGTGTTAGTACTGGGCTGGCACAAAACTTGCACACCCAAGTGGGACACTGATTGGTTCAGTGGATAACATCACTGAGACATTCTTTGGAGTTCCAACGCTGTCGCATGACGAACTACAGTAACCACAATACACCCCACCTTGACAGCGAGGGCCTCTGCACTCTCCCTGCAGGAGCGTTCAATCTGGAACTGCATCTCTAGAACATCCATCTCCTTCAACAGCTGAGAGGATACTGAGGAGAGAGGGGGAGAGAGACAATGGGAGTGTGGAGAGAGAGAGAGAGAAAGCTGGTATTAGGCTGCTGGATGAATAGACTCCTACAATGTGTGCGCATTTATTCTCATTACGGAAGCTTCATTGGAAAGCTGAGCTCCCACCATGTAATCAAGGATGTTGACTGGTGCAGCTCACCTTCCTCCATCTCAGACAGCTTCTGACTGGCCTCATCCCTCTGCTTTTCCAGAATCTCACACTACAGGACAGATCAAACAAACAGACACATGAACAGAGAAATCAGTCACATCTTACTTATTTTTTATTGCATAAGAAAGTAAATAAACAATGTGCTTGGAGTTATTAGTATAAGATCTTGGGGGAGGGGGTTCAATAGAGGAACACTGGGGCATCACAGATGCTATTGAAGATACCTGAATATCTCCTTCATCTTCAGAGGAGCAACTGCTTTCTCCACTCGAAGCTGAGAAAATTTAGAAAAGTTATTACAGTTATTACAGCTCTGAATCATGAATAAGTGGTCCATAAATGAGGAAGAACGACATTCGAAATCAAATGAGTCAGGTTTTCACTACAGATGTTGGATCTTAATTTGAGCCAGTTTGCTACAGCAGTAAAAATAATTCTGCAGCAACAGGAAATGTGAATTATTATGTAGATTAAAATGAATGGACATTTTAGTATGGCATGATGCAGTTTTCATATGGGAAAATCAAGTCTGAAATTTCAAAGTGGGAAATGACAAACGTCAGAAGCCTTTTTAAACCTCAAATACACTACAAGTTTAACATCTCCTGCATTGCAGGAAAGTTCTCCTGCAAAGGGTGATCAAATTAAGATTTTTTAAACTTCTGCAGTACTTTACAGGCCCTAAAAGAGGAAGCTCCACCTTCTGTGAGAATTACAGGAAGAGATTCCGGAAGTCTCACTTGAACAGGGATCTGAACCATGCCTTTCCCATAACCACCCAGGATTATAACTAATGGAAGCATTATTAACACATATCCTACCAAAAAGGTTAACATGCTACTTTTATGCAAAACATTGAAATGGAACATAGGCTATACAGTAGTTTATGGGACTGGCCTGCGCATTAGCCATATATAGTACCTGCAATAATGGGTAGGCTTTGTCGTCATCAAGCAAAGCTTTACACGAGGTTAGGGACACAGAAATATTTCCATAATTCACATGAAATATCAGATAGTCACTTAAGTATTTGTCTAAATAAGTCCATTATACCTTTCTCACTTCCACATTCATTTACCCTCAAGTGCAGACCTAATTTCAAACAACAAACGCTGTAAGTAAGGTATGGAATTTGGACCAGTTGATATACCAGTTTAATAATACCCCTGAATCGTTGACAGTCTCACCTGCAGCAGTGCTGTTTTCACCTTGGAACGACATGATTACCCAGCTAGCCTCCGGTTCTTTCGCCTCTGGTTCTATTGCCTGTGGTTCTATAGTCTTTGGTTCTATAGCATATGGCTCTATAGCCTCTGGTTCTAGCATAAGGTTCTATAGTCTCTGGTTCTATAGCTTCTGGTTCTATAGCTTATGGCTCTATAGCCTCTGGTTCTATAGCTTATGGCTCTATAGTCACTGGTTCTAGCCTCTGGTTCTCTGACTCCCTGACAACAGTCTCCTTGTTCTGTTCTGACTCAGGATCTTACTCCGACTTTGACCAGCACACACATTCCCACAAACACTCACACCCCCAGTGTGTAGAAAAAGGGAACCGAAAGTCTTGACTTGAAGTGATACAAGACGGGGAGTTGTTCACACATACTCATACCAGTAGTGAAAAAACTATAATTGTGCATATTTTAGTAATTTAGCACAGGGTTTCCCAAACTCCGTCCGGGAGCCCCCCTCCTGAATGTAAGTTTTTGTTTTTTTCCCTAGCGCTACGCAACTGATTCAAATAACCAACTCATCATCAAGCTTTGATTATTTGAATCACCTTTGTAGTATTAGGGCAAAAACCAGACCAAGAAACCCTTATTTAGCAGACACTCTTATCCAAAGCGACTTAAAGTGGTGAGTGCATCCATTTTTCCCCCCTCTTCTGGTTCCCCATGAGGGTCAAACCCACAACCTCAGTGTTGTGAGGACCATGCTCTACCAACTGAGCCACACAGGTCCACATTTTAAGGTTAGGACCACTACATTGAATTCTTCAATCCTTACATTGTCATCGATGACATCTCTGCATGTCCTTAAAAGATCACCTTTTTCTTCCACTAAACACCTGAAGTATCCCCAGCCTCAGTAAGAAATTGTGCACTCCAGTTGACATCTCTAACGGGGATACTGTCTTTGTAAATCTACAGTAAAATCAAAGTGTGTATGTCAGGAGAAACCATTCCTGGTATCTTCATATTACAGTAGAGGAACATATTGTGTGCGAACCAAATGGCACCTTATTCCCTATGTAGTGCACTACTTTTGAACTTGGCCCATTGGGCTTTGGTCAAAAGTAGTCCACTAGATATGGGATAGGGTGCTATTTGGGACACAACCCTTGACCTCTGTTTGCAGTCTTAACAGAGATCTGCCATTAAAAACTTTAAAAAATCATCCTGGAAATGACATGACATAGATTGGGAAGAAGAACCCTCAATTATTCACACACACACACACACACACACACACACACGCACACACACACACACACACACACACACACACACACACACAACCAATTACTCAGACTATTCTCCCCCATGTTATTTATTCATAATCCCTAGAGTGGATATTGTTGTTTTTAGCAGCACACAACTTCACAGGGACCAGGCCTATATCTGGTAAGGGCAGAGACCTCAGTTCCAGCCCTGATGTTCGGATTAATAATAAAACAACGTGTAATAAATACCAGCATTGTGAAGGGAAAGACTGAATTCAGCAACAATCAACCCAAAAAGAACAGTACTGACTGTCATACTTTTCAGCAGTAGAATGATTTTCCAGTACTGATAGACTGACCCATGGCGCTACTTTAAAACTGGTTGGATGGTCTCATTCGTCATCCTGAGAGATTGGGTGTGGTGGGACGCTGCAGCACTTAGCCTATGTTCTCTCCGGGAGAGTTTTTATTGTGAGGTTTTTGTGAGAATGGATTGCAGCGGCTTGGGTAGCGTAGCTACATTGCAACCAAACGTCATTGTGAACGTCATTACTTTGCAAACAGACCCACAATAACCATGGCACAAATATAACACAAAACTAGAGGGAGTGGGACACACCCATAGGCTACCGTTGAAAAAACAATATGACTATCTATGAAACAACTCGTGCTTTTGATTTATCAAACATGCATTTACCTAATTTCTTACACAATAAACCATTGTGAATGTGCCAAAATGTTTTTTTTAACACATAGGTTTCTAGATCAATAACAAACATTTATGGTTTTGATAAATGTGATTTTGATCAGGATGCGATCTGTCTGTCACCGTGGATACGTGGCCCCCAGGCTTGTAGATCTGTCTGTCACCGTGGATACGTGGCCCCAGGCTTGTAGATCTGTCTGTCACCGTGGATACGTGGCCCCCAGGCTTGTAGATCTGTCTGTCACCGTGGATGCGTGGCCCCAGGCTTGTAGATCTGTCTGTCACCGTGGATACGTGGCCCCCAGGCTTGTAGATCTGTCTGTCACGGTGGATACGTGACACTTTGTTACATCAATTACAGAAGGGTGATAAAGGTGAAATTGTCACATAATATCATGGCTGTCTGTTGGCATTAGCAGGGGACATTATCCCAGGGAAAGACATGTGGAGCACTACTGGGCGCATAAACAAATATGTGGAACAAATAGGTGGAGAGAGCGTAGTGAGGTGTAGGCCTGACCTTAGTTGACCTGCTAGTTATTAAAAACTGTTATTTGTTTTTCCTGAATCACTAATGAGTGGGTAACATTTAACACAAAGGCTAGCACTGTTGAATATAGTCACAAAGTCACTATTAGCCCCCCCCCCCCCCCATATACACATTGTCAATCGAAAGAATCTGACCCATTCACCGTTCTTTTTCGCTCCTATTTGTACGTTTTGTAATCGTTGTAAAGACTGATTCCATGCATTAGAGCATTACCTTGTGACACATTCGATTCATTCTTTTAAAGCCATAACCATCATGGAATTCATTGAATAAAATGTTGTCGCTTTGGATGGATCACAAGGTATCCACATCGGGGGAAATTGTGAGGAAAATATTTTGATAAAATATGTGGTTCTACATGGTTCTACACCTTTGTGGTTGATAAAAGGCATGCCATTATAACAATTGTTAGAGGTTGTCCATGGCCAATTTCTAGAAGTTCCATAAAATTGTTTAGTTTTACAATTAGGCTGTTCGACCAACTCATCTAATATTTTTGCATACGAAATAAGACTATTTACATTGATACATATACATGTTGTTGCTGTTTTCAGATGTGTTTTGTTAGATGTATAACTATTTATTTATACATCTTTGTTTATTGAAACATGAAGAATATATATGAAAATACTTTTTTACATCAATATGTTCAAATAAACGATTTATGAGATTAATAACTATACAAACATTTATTCAGACAGTGCAACGATCGTCTTCGTGAGAAAGAGAGGAGGACCAAAGCGAAGCGTGGTAAGTGTTCATGATGATTTTTAATAGAAACGAACTCAACACTGAAATACAAAACAATAAACGATGTGAACTAAACGAAAACCGAAACAGTACGGTGTGGCCAACACACTCACACGGAAACAAACACCCACCAACCAAAAGTGAAACCTAGGCTACCTAGGTATGATTCTCAATCAGAGACAACTAACGACATCTGCCTCTGATTGAGAACCATACTAGGCCGAACACAAAAACCAACATAGAAAAACAAACATAGACTGCCCACCCCAACTCACGCCCTGCCCATACTAAAACAAAGAATAAAATAACAGAACTATGGTCAGAACGTGACAGACAGCCTGGTGAAGATATTAGCCTACACCAATTATGAATTCATTATCATTCTGAACTTGATTGATTTCTCATCTTTACGTTGATTATGTAACACGAATAAATGTTGCGCAATGAAACGAATAGAGGTTAAGAAATACGAGAAATTAGCTTTATCATTCTATCTCTTTTCTCAGAATTTGCGCAAAAGTAGTTGTCAGAAGTGGGATTCGAACCCACGCCTCCAGGGGAGACTGCGACCTGAACGCAGCGCCTTAGACCGCTCGGCCATCCTGACACACTGAGATATTCAAAATGTTGCAAATATGATTGCTTTTGATCAGCACGTATTTTAATACACTGGGTTTGTTCATCCTTTTGAGAGTCTGAACATTGGCATTATATCATCAAAACATATATTTGCGACTGTCTCTGCTAGAAATGTTTACGTTGGGAATCAACACTGGGGTCTATCTGGCGATTTCAGAACCGACTTCAATGGAATGAGATATGTTACTACTGGACTAGACTACAAAAGTGCTAGGATGGATAATTCTTTAGTTAATAATATAAATGAACTCATTTTCATGTTCTATTGTTATTATAGGCCAACATTTTCTATTTTTAATAACAGGCCTACCATGTCTTGTTTTTGACTTCACCATTTGGATGCCATATGGACTCAACATCAGGGGTGAGAAGTTGCATTGTTGGAGAAATGAACTTGTGAACTGTTTGTTTATTATCTCCATCATGTCTTGTCTGGGCCAGCTAGCCTTAAAGGGATAGTTCAGCGATTTTACATCCATCCTCACTTGATGTATTCAGACTCCTCACAACAAAACAACTTATTTGTTATCCTCAAATCTCTCCATTACTCAATCATCTGGGATCCTAACCCGGCCCTGCCCATAGATTTACCACTAATATCAACGTGGTGTTATACATGTCTATTTACAAGCACAGATGTGATGCATCTTATGCCCAAGAGTGAGAGAGACAGAGAGAGAGAGTACGAGAGATATAGATGGAGGGATGAACAGGGGGTGGGAGATGGCAGGAGGGAGAGAGAGGGATATAGATGAAGAGAAAGAAAGAGAGAAAGAAAGAGAGAAAGAGAGAGAGAAAGAGAGAGAGCGAGATGGGGATAGAGGTAGAGTGAGAGAGAGAAAGGGATATAGAGAAATAAAAAAATTGAGAGAGAGAGGGGAAAATAGAGGAAGAGTGTGTGTGTGTGTGAGAGAGAGAGAGAGAGAGAGAGGGAAATAGAGGAAGAGTGTGTGTGTGTGAGAGAGAGAGAGAGAGAGAGAGAGAGAGAGAGAGGGAAATAGAGGAAGAGTGTGTGTGTGTGAGAGAGAGAGAGAGAGAGAGAGAGAGGGAAATAGAGGAAGAGTGTGTGTGTGTGTGTGAGAGAGAGAGAGGGAGAGAGAGAGGGAGAGAGAGAGAGAGACAGAGAGAGAGAGACAGAGAGACAGAGGGATGGGGGCAGTACGGTGCAGCCACAGAGGCAGCAGAATCTGTGTGTTGATAGTCTGTGGTGATAATACAGAACTCACTGGGTGTAGGGGATAACGATCTGATACCTTGTGCCGATTGAGGACACACACACTCCACCCAGCATCTGGCATCTGTGTGTGTGTGTGTGTGTGTGTGTGTGATTACAAGTTGTTGTTTCTTGCTTTGTATGGAGGCAGCAGGCTATGGATGGACTAGGGCACAAGGCGAGCATCTGGTGGTGCCAACTGCAGCTGGCTGGCTTATCATAGTCATGATACTAGGACTAATACCCCAGATAGCTACGGGTTCGTTTGGGAAGAGTACATCAATGTACAGTATACAATGCATTCGGAAAGTATTCAGACCCCTTCCCCTTTCCCACATTTTGTTACGTTACGTTTTTTTTCATCAATCTTTTTGCAAAAGATAAAAACAGAAATACCTTATTTACATAAATATTCAGACCCTTTGCTATGAGACTCAAAATTGAGCTCAGGTGCAACCTGCTTCTATTGATCATCCTTGAGATGTTTCTATAACATGATTGGAGTTCACCTGTGGTAAATTCAATTAATTGGACATGATTTGGAAAGGCACACACCTATCTATTTAAGGTCCCACAGTTGACAGTGCATGTCAGCGCAAAAACCTAGCCATGAGGTTGAAGGAATTGTCCATAGAGCTCCGAGACAGGATTGTGCCGAGGCCCAGATCTGGGGAAGGGTACCAAAACATTTCTGCAGCATTAAAGATCCCCAAGAACACAGTGGCTTTCATCATTCTTAAATGGAAGACGTTTTGAACCACCAAGACACTTCCTAGAGCTGGCCAACCGGCCAAACTGAGTAATCAGGGGAGAAGAACCTTGGTCAGGGAAGTGACCAAGAACCCGATGTTCACTCTGACAGAGCTCCAGAGTTCCTCTGTGGAGATGAGAGAACCTTCTAAAAGGACAACCATTCCTGCAGCATTCCAAAAGGCACAAGACAACCCGCTCGGAGTTTGCCAAAAGGTACATAAAGGACACTCAGACCATGAGAAACAAGATTCTCTGGTCTGATGAAAACAAGATTGAACTCTTTGGCTTGAATGCCAAGCGACATGTCTGGAGGAAACCTGGCAGCATCACTAAGGTGAAGCATGGTGGTGGCAGCATCATGCTGTGGGAATGTTATTCAGTGGCAGGGACTGGGAGACTAGTTACGGTCGAGGGAAAGATAAACGGAGCAAAGGACAGAGAGATCCTTGATGAAAACCTGCTCCAGAGCGCTCAGGACCTCCGGCTAGAGCGAAGGTTCACCTTCCAACAGGACAACGACCCTAAGCACACATCCAAGAACGCAGGAGTGGCTTCATGGCAAGTCTCTGAATGTCCTTGAGTGGCCCAGCCAGAGCCTGAACTTGAACCCACATCGAACATCTCTGGAGAGACCTGAAAATAGCTCTGGAGCAATGTCCAACCCGACAGAGCTTGAGAGGATCTGCAGAAAAGAATGGGAAAACTCCCCAAAACAGGTGTGCAAGGCTTGTCGCGTAAAACCCAAGAAGACTCGAGGCTGTAATCGCTGCCAAAGTGATTCAGTTGAGTAAAGGGTCTGAATACTTATGTTAATGTGATATTTCCTTTTTTTGGAGGGGGGGGGGGTGCAGATTGATGAGGGGGGTCTGAACGTAACAAAATGTTGAATAAGTCAAGGCGTCTGAATACTTCCCGAATGCACTGTAATACGTAGCACTCACTCACTTTCTGTCAGTTAGTTTATATATTATATTTATATATTATTTGTCTGTTGACAAGTAATCATTAACACATACACACACACATGTGGACATGAATGAACACACAAACACACACACAGTCACACACAAATACACACACTTCACTTCACCTGCCATGCCTTGCCTTGATCCGCCCTGCCTCTCTCTCACAGTGATGACAGTCTGATAGGATTATCCAGATTTTGGCAGGACCACAGCTGCAGATGACTGAGAAGCTACCCTGCAGAAGTCACCCAAAGGTCAATGGGGTCACGACCCCCCCCAGGGCAGACAGGACACAAGACAACTGGCAGGGGTAAGGAGAGGAGGAGGGGGGAGAGTGGCTTGGAGGAGGAGAGGAGGGGATGGCTCAGTTAGAGCTAAAGATAGAGCATGGATGAACAAGGATGAGAAGAAGTGAATGGGAGGATGATACGATATAACATCTTTTATGCCTGATGGTACTGGGAGGTACAGTAGAGAGCGAGGGAGGGAGAGAGGGAGATAGGAAAGAAAATGAGGGGAGAGAGGGAAGAGAAAAAGGGGGGAGAGAGTGAAAGGGAGGGAGGGAGAGAGGAAAGAGAAAGAGAGTGATAGAGAGAGAGAGCGAGAGCGAGAGAGAGAGAGAGAGAGAGAGAGAGAGAGAGAGAGAGAGAAAGAGATTGATAGAGAGAAGAAAAAAACGTAGCCTTGCTATTGAGAAGAAGAAGACAGGCTATGTGCACAATGCCCACAAAATGAGGTGGAAACTGAGCTGCACTTCCTAACCTCCTGACAAATGTATGACCCTATTAGAGACACAGATTTCCCTCAGATTACACAGACCCAGAAAGAATTTGAGAAAAAAAACAAATCCAATTTGATGGACTTGCATTTTTATTTTTTTAACCTTTATTTAACCAGGTAGGCCAGTTGAAAACAATTGACATTTCCAACTGCGACCTGGCCAAGATAAAGCAAAGCAATGGGCCAAAAACAACAACACAGAGTTACACATGGGATAAACAAACGTACAGTCAATAACACAATAGAAAAATCAATATACAGTGTGTGCAAATGTAGAAAGGCAATAAATAGGCCATAGTGGCGAAATAATTACTATTTAGCATTAACACTGCAGTGATAGATGTGTAGATGATGATGTGCAAGTTTTTTTATGTTTTTATTTCACCTTTATTTAACCAGATAGGCCAGTTGAGAATAAGTTCTCATTTACAACTGTGACCAGCCAAGATAAAGCAGAGCAGTGTGACACAAACAACAACACAGAGTTACATATGGGATAAACAAACGTACAGTCAATAACACAATAGAAAATAACAATATGGGGATGAGATAGTTGGGTGGGCTATTTACAGATGGGCTGTGTACAGGTGCAATTATCGGTAAGCTGCTCTGACAACTGATGCTTAAAGTTAGTGAGGGAAGACTCCAGTTTCAGTGACTTTTGCAATTCGTTCCAGTCATTGGCAGCAGAGAACTGGAAGGAAAGGAGGCCAAATGAAATGTTGGCTTTGGGGATGACCAGTGAAATATACCTGCTGGAGCGTGTGCTACGGGTGGGTGTTGCTATGGTGACCAGTGAGCTGAGATGAGGTGGGACTTTACCTAGCGAAGACTTATAGATGACCTGGAGCCAGTGAGTTTGGCAACGAATATGAAGCGAGGGCCAGACAACGAGAGCGTACAGGTTGCAGTGATGGGTAGTATATGGGGCTTTGGTGACAAAACGGATGGCACTGTGATAGACTACATCCAATTTGTAAATGACATCGCTGAAGTCAAGGATCGGTAGAATAGTCTGTTTTACAAGGGTATGTTTAGCAGCATGGGTAAAGGATGCTTTGTTGTGAAATAGGAATATTCTAGATTTAATTTTGGATTGGAGATGCTTAATGTGAGTCTGGAAAGAGAGTTTACAGTCTAACCAGACACCTAGGTATTTGCAGTTGTCCACATATTCTAAGTCAGAACCGTCCAGAGTAGTGATGCTGGAGGATGCGGGCAGCGATCGGTTGAAGAGCCTGCACTTAGTTTTACTTGCATTTAAGAGCAGTTGGAGGCCACAGAAGGAGAGTTGTATGGCATTGAAGCTCGTCAGGAGGTTAGTTAACACAGTGTCCAAAGAAGGTCCAGAAGTATACAGAATGGTGTCGTCTGCGTAGAGATGAATCAGAGAATCACCAGCAGCAAGAGCGACATCATTGATATATACAGAGAAAAGAGTTGGCCCAAGAATTGAACACTGTGGCACCCCCATAGAGACGGCCAAAGTTCCGGACAACAGGCCCTCCGATTTGACACACTGAACTCTGTCTGAGAAGTAGTTGGTGAACCAGGAGAGGCAGTTATTTGAGAAACCAAAGCTGTTGAGTCTGCCGATAAGAATGCGGTGATTGACAGAGTCGAAGCCTCGGCCAGGTCGATGAAGACGGCTGCACAGTACTGTCTTTTATCGATGGAGGTTATAATATTGTTTCGGACCTCGAGTGTGGCTGAAGTGCACCCGTGACCAGCTCGGAAACCAGATTCCATAGCGGAGAAGGTACGGTGGGATTTGAAGTGGTCAGTGATCTGTTTGTTAACTTGGCTTTCGAAGACTTTAGATTGGCAGGGCAGGATAGATATAGGTCTGTAACAGTTTAGGTCTAGAGTGTCTCCCTCTTTGAAGAGGGGGATGACCGTGGCAGCTTTCCATTCTTTGGGGATCTCAGACGATACGAAAGAGAGGTTGAACAGGGGGGGGGGGGGGGGGGGGGGGGGGGGGCAAGTTGCTGTTGGGGGTGCAGAGCTGTTGGCCGGGGTAGGGGTAGCCAGATGGAGAGCAAAAAATAATAATTAGATTAGAAACAGTAGATTAATACTTAGAATTATATTCTGAACTAATGACTAATACTGTTAGTAGAAGCAGTTAACATGACAGGTTAGAAACCAAACCCATGCTACCTCTAGCATGGCTACCCCCGTAGAAAAATCCTTATTGAAATTCTCGATTATCGTGGATTTATCGGCGTTGACAGTGTTTCCAGGCCACAGTGCAGTGGGCAGCTGGGAGGAGATGCTCTTATTCTCCATCGACTTTACAGTGACCCTTAACTTTTTGGAATTAGGGTTCCTGACTTCCATGAAAAGCTGCATATCGCAGGGGATATTCGATGCTAATGCAGTAAGCCAAAGGATGTTTTTGTGCTGGTCAAGGGCAGTCAAGTCTGGAGTGAACCAAGGGCTATATCTGTTCTTAGTTCTACATTTTTGAAAGGGGCATGCTTATTTAAGATGATGAGGAAAACACTTTTAAAGAACAACCAGGCATCTTCCACTGACATGATGAGGTCAATATCCTTCCAGGATCCCCGGGCCAGGTTGATTAGAAAGGCCTGCTCGCTGAAGTATTTTAGGGAGCGTTTGACAGTGATGAGGGGTGGTCATTTGACATTACGGATGCAGGCAATGAGGCTGTGATCGCTGAGATCCTGGTTGAAGACAGCAGAGGTGTGTTTAGAGGGCAGGTTGGTCAGGATAATATCTATGAGGGTGCCCATGTTTACAGATTTAGGGTTGTACCTGGTAGGTTCCTTGATAATTTGTGTGAGATTGAGGGCATCTAGCTTAGATTGTAGGACGGCTGGGGTGTTAATCATATCCCAGTTTAGGTCACCTAACAGTACGGACTCTGAAGATAGATGGGGGGCAATCAATTCACATATGGTGTCCAGGGCACAGCTGGGGGCTGAGGGGGGTCTGTAACAAGTAGCAACAGTGAGAGACATATTTCTGGAAAGGTGGATTTTTAAAAGTAGAAGCTCAAACTGTTTGGGCATAGACCTGGCTAGTATGACAGAACTCAGCAGGCTATCGCTGCAGTAGATTGCAACTCCGCCCCCTTCGGCAGTTCTATCTTGACGGAAAATGCTATAGTTGGGGATGGAAATCTCAGAATTTTTAGTGGCCTTCATAAGCCTGGATTCAGGCACTACTAGGACATCAGGGTTGGAGGAGTGTCCTAAAGCAGTGATTAAAACAAACTTAGGGAGGAGGCTTCTGATGTTAAAATGCATGAAACCAAGACTTTTACGGTTACAGAAGTCAACAAATGAGAGCGCCTGGGGAATGGGTGTAGTACTGGGGTCTATGGGGCCTGGGTTAACCTCTACATCACCAGAGGAACAGAGGAGGAGTAGGACAAGGGTACAGCTAAAGGCTATAAGAACTGGCCATCTAGTGCGTTGGGAACAGAGAATTAAAGAAGCAGATTTCTGGGCATGGTGGAATAGATTCAGGGCATAATGTACAGACAAGGGTATGGTAGGATGTGAGTAGAGTGGAGGTAAACCTAGGCATTGAGTGACAATGAGAGAGGTATCTTTTTGGTGAAATATCAAAGTGTGCAATCACAGCAGCAAGATTTGTGACCTGTTGCCACAAGGAAAGGGCAACCAGTGAAGAACAAAAAACATTCTAAATTCAACCCATATTTATGTTGATTTATTTTCCCTTTTGTACTTAAACTATTTGCATATCGTTACAACACTGTATATAGACATCATTATTTTGGAACTTGTGAGTGTAATATTTACTGTTTACTTTTTATTGTTTATTTTACTTTTGTTTATCCATTTCACTTACTTTGACAATGTAAACATGTGTTTCCCATGCCAATAAAGCCCTTTGAATTGAATTGTAAGCCTGATGTTACTGGGGGAGTACAGTAGAGAGGGAGAGAGAGAGAGAGAGAGAGAGAGAGAGATCGAGAGAGAGAGAGAGAAAGATCGAGAGAGAGAGAGAGAGAGAGAGAGAGAGAGAGAGAGAAAGATCGAGAGAGAGAGAGAGAGAGAAAGATCGAGAGAGAGAGAGAGAGAGAAAGATCGAGAGAGAGAGAGAGAGAGAGAGAGAGAGAGAGAGAAAGCCTGATGTTACTGGGGGAGTCCAGTAGAGAGAGAGAGAGAAAGAGAGAGAAAGAGCAAAAGATTGAGAGAGAGAGAAAGCCTGATGTTACTGGGGGAGTACAGTAGAGAGCGAGAGGGAGAGAGAGAGAGAGAGAGAGAAAGCCTGATGTTACTGGGGGAGTACAGTAGAGAGAGAGAGAGAGAGAGAGAGAGAGAGAGAGAGAGAGAGAGAGAGAGAGAGAGAGAGACATAATGAAATGTGACAGAGCAGCCTCACAGATACTTGTGAACCCTCGGTGACTCCGCTGTGCTGTGAAAACAAAAACAAACCAGAGCGATGCCGCGAGGCCCTCTATTTTTCTGTTTGTGCAATTTTTTTGTCCAAACAAACAAAAACATGCTTTATATATTGGAACCGAATGGAGAGCCATATCACTTCCATTTTGACCTCCAACCATTTGGTAAACCATTCTGATACGACTTGGATCACTATACCGTAAGGACCAAATGATTTGATGTAGTCGTGATATGACTTTGAGCCATTCTAATACATGCACGTCTCATGCACATACAGCGAGCTCCAAAAGTATTGGGACAGTGACAATGTTGTCGTTGTTTTGGCTCGGGAACTCCATAACCAGCTTTAATTGGATTGTATTTTCATCCATACACATTTTAGGGGACTCAAAGTATTGGGACAAATTCACTTATATGTGTATTAAAGTAGTCAAAGAATAATATTCCTAGTACACAATGACTACATATAGCTTGTGACTCTACAAACTTGTTGGGCGCATTTGCTGTTTGTTTTGGTTGTGTTTCATATAATTTTGTGCCCAATAGAAATGAATAGTAAAAAATGTATTGTGTCCTTTTGTAGTCACTTTTTATGTAAATAAGAATAGGATATGTTTCTAAACACTTCTACATTAATGTGGACACTACCATGATTATGGATAGTCCAGAATGAATTGTGAATAATGATAAGTGAGAAAGTTACAGATGCACAAATATCATACCCCCAAGACATGCTAACCTCTCACCATTACAATAACTAGAGTAGAGAGAGAGTGAGGTTCTACTTGGAGGACTGTAGGTGGCGCTGTAACTCTGTGTTCTGCCACCAGTTGCATTCTCTGCATTTCTCCATGCAGAGTCCCGGACCAACCAACCAACAGCAGGCCAACATTGAAACTGAGAGGCCACAGACCTAGAAATAAATATAGAAGCTGTTGTTTGTTTCACACATTTAATTAACTATATTAATTATGTTGAATTCATGGAAAAATATGATAATATATGCATTTGGCCATCAGTGTCCCCCTTCAAATTTGGTGTTGTGTTCAATTCTATTACTTTTCAATTTAATTATACCTGCACCTGAGAGACTATTTCCACCGGAGAGACTATACACACCTTAGAAAGTATCTACACTTACCACCCACACATCCAACCCTTACACACACACACACACACACACACACACACACACACACACACACACAAGCTGACAAATGGCACACACACTCCCCATCAACACTGTTGTTCTAATATCTACTATTGATTCCATGACCCACTTTATATATTTATATTGCTTCTACTACTGGTTGTTTTTGACTTGACTCTTTTCATTGTTCTTTTTTTGATGAAAGCATTGTTGAGGGCGCATTTTGCTGCACCTTTTATACCTGCGGTGAACTGTGTGTGTGATGAATACATTTGATTTGATTTCATATTATAATCATTCAAATACAAAATGTCTTCAATGTTGAGTTCAATTACTCCGAATGATTTGGAACTTAGTTCATATTTTAATGTTGCTTTGATCGTCTTTTATCTATCTCTACCAAACTATTAACAAATTAATTAATTGAATGCAATTCATTTCGATTTATTTCAGGTAATTGAAAAGCTGACGAACATCAATGATCTGAAGTGTTTGTGTGTGTGTGTGTGTGTGTGTGTGTGTGTGTGTGTGTGTGTGTGTGTGTGTGTGTGTGTGTGTGTGTGTGTGTGTGTGTGTGTGTGTGTGTGTGTGTGTGTGTGTGTGTGTGTATGTGCGTGTGTGGGTGCATGCATGTGTGCTTTGTGAATTGAGAATGAGAAGGGAAATTATGCTGCTGTGTGAGCACGTTGAAAAAAAACGTCATAACAGCACAAAGAGGTCATCTCTAGTCTAGAAAACGCCATTCGAATCGGCAGACAGACAAACAATGCCAGTCAGCCAGCAAGAGTCTTATTGACCTAGACTTGGTGGCCTCACACACCGTGGTACACCATCTTCATCACCATCGTCTCAGCATCATGAGTTTACAGAGGAAACTGTCTGTCTGCTGGAGCCGACTGGCACACAGTGGCACAGACAGCTGATCACCGTCTCATACCCGTAATGGCTGATCACTGTCTCAGAGTAGAGCCAGAATGGTGGCAGAGGAAGCTGGCATCTGGGCAGGCACAAAGTGGCACAGTCAGTGACCGCCAACCAGACATCTCTGGCACAACAGTCAACAGAGAAACAGACTGGGAAGGAGTTGAAGGAGACTGGTTGGCTAATATGACTGGGCTAGTAGTTTATTTTACGGTGAAGTAATTAATTGGTGTTTACCTGGTAAATTACAAGGTATCAATGAGTACTTTCTGGTACTTACTCCAATTAATTGAACACAATTAACTGTAACTACCTGAAACCAAATAGTGCCAAATGGTGCTTGTTGCAACTAGTCCCAAAGTTAAGTTAAGTAATTAATAGGTTATTCCTTTGTAATTACCATGTTACTATGCGGTTTCCAAGTAAGTACTAGGTCATTTCTGTAAAATAAAGTGCTACCATGAGTGGATACACACACGCACGCACACACACACACACACACACACACACACACACACACACACACACACACACACACACACACACACACACACACACACACACACACACACACACACACACACATAGGAGGATGATTTATGGGTGACTTGCTCAATAGTTTACATTGCCATGGAGCTGAGATTAGGGCTGTTAGGGTGACCATATTACCGTCACTAAGGCGGTCACGAGTCATGACCGCCTTAAATTCCACGTGACCGTTTAATCACGCTAACTAGGCTTCTCCAAGCTCTGATGCTGCTGATGGTCATTAGTAGCCTACCAAACTTGCTAACTGCCTGGTACTCAGCACTCTATTGTCCCTCTAATCACTCTGACATCAATGCAAATGTTTTCGAAAATCAAATCAAACACTTTATGAGAGCCCATGAGCTCACGTTGCGCAACATTTCTATAGGCTATGCAATTGCGGGAGAAAACAGAGTGATGGCCTCTACTAAAAAGAGGAGGATCTGATCAGCTTAGTAGGCTAGGCCTACTATATTAATTTATTAACTTTCCTAATATCAAACACATTGTTTTGCTTTAAAACAGGAGTATAGCCTACCAGGCTGGCATGAAAATTAACCACAGGAAAAGCGTCCTCCATTCGCTATTTAAGTACATAGATGGCATGTGTTTTATTCCCCATGCCCTTGTTCCAAGACAGGTGAATGATAACGGTCCAGGTCCATACTAAATCAAAACAAATTTCACATGTATATTATTTAGTATGTGTAAAGACAACATTAAATTAAGAATAGTCTGATGGGTGAAAATATTAGTCTATCACTTGTGAATGATGCCCAGCGTGTTCAGTACTTTTTCAAAACATAGTCGCACACCTCATGTAGCCTACCCCATAGGCCTATATGTTTTGATAAGGTTTGTAATCACAACTAAAGTGGCCAAATAACTTCTAACTGGCATACATAGGTGGCGTGTGAGTTTCAAGTTTGGGGAAGATCAATTTCACAAATAAAAAAATCAGCTTTATATTAAAGCATTATATGTATTATTGCATTTGCGGCCACTTTTGAGAACAGTGTTTTAGAACATTCACACTTATAGCCTTCTGCCGTGTGTGCATTGATGCACTTACAATGTGAAGAAATAGCCTAAAATAGCCTGAAATCTTAATCGAACTCACGGCATGTCTCAGTAAAGCTGGATTACACACTCTCTCTAACCTTCACCCTCCCCTGCACTCTCTCTCTCCTTTCACCTTCTCCTGCCCTGTCTCCTTACACCTTCTCCTGCCCTATCTCTCCCCTTTCACTTTCTCCTGCCCTGTCTCCTTACACCTTCTCCTGCCCTATCTCTCCCCTTTCACCTTCTCCTGCCCTGTCTCCTTACACCTTCTCCTGCCCTATCTCTCCCCTTTCACCTTCTCCTGCCCTGTCTCCTTACAGCTTCTCCTGCCCTCTCTCTCCTTACACCTTCTCCTGTCCTATCTCTCCACTTTCACCTAATCCTGTCGTCTCCTTACACCTTCTCCTGCCCTCTCTCTCCTTTCACCTTTTCCTGCCCTTTCTCTTTCCTTTCACCTTCTCCTGCCCTCTCTCTCTCTCCTTTCACCTTCTCCTGCCCTCTCTCTCTCCTTTTAGCTTCTCTTGCTCTGTCTCCTTTCACCTTCTCCTGCCCTCTCTCTCTCCTTTCAGCTTCTCTTGCCACCTCCCTCTCCTTTCACCTTCTCCTGCCCCTCTCTCTCCTTTCACCTTCTCTTGCCCTCTCTCTCTCCTTTCACCTTCTCCTGCTCTCTCTCTCTCCTTTCACCTTCTCCTGCCCTCTCTCTCTCCTTTCACCTTCTCCTGCCCTTTCTCTCTCCTTTCACCTTCTCCTACCCTCTCTCTCACCTTTCACCTTCTCTTGCCCTTTCTCTCTCCTTTCACCTTCTCCTACCCTTTCTCTCTCATTTCACCTTCTCCTGCCCTTTCTCTCTCCTTTCACCTTCTCCTGCCCTCTCTCTCTCCTTTCACCTTCTCCTGCCCTTTCTCTCGCCTTTCACCTTCTCCTGCCCTCTCTCTCCTTTCACCTTCTCCTGCCCTCTCTCTCCTTTCACCTTCACCTGCCCTGTCTCCTTACACCTTCTCCTGCCCTTTCTCTCTCCTTTCACGTTATCCTGCCCTGTCTCCTTTCACCTTCTCCTGCCCTCTCTCTCATTTCACCTTCTCCTGCCCTCTCTCTCTCCTTTCACCTTCTCCTGCCCTTTCTCCTTTCACCTTCTCCTGCCACCTCTCTCCTTTCACCTTCTCCTGCTCTTTCTCTCCCCTTTCACCTTATCCTGCCCTTTCTCTCTCCTTTCACCTTCTCCTGCCCTCTCTCTCTCCTTTCACCTTCTCCTGCCCTCTCTCTCCTTTCACCTTCTCCTGCCCTCTCTCTCCTTTCACCTTCTCCTGCCCTCTCTCTCCTTTCACCTTCTCCTGCCCTCTCTCTCTCGCCTTTCACCTTCTCCTGCCCTCTCTCTCTCGCCTTTCACCTTCTCCTGCCCTCTCTCTCCTTTCACCTTCTCCTGCCCTCTCTCTCCTTTCACCTTCTCCTGCCCTCTCTCTCCTTTCACCTTCTCCTGCCCTGTCTCCTTACACCTTCTCCTGCCCTCTCTCTCCTTTCATCTTCACCTGCCCTTTCTCTCTCCTTTCACGTTATCCTGCCCTGTCTCCTTACACCTTCTCCTGCCCTATCTCTCCCCTTTCACCTAATCATGCCCTCTCTCTCATTTCACCTTCTCCTGCCCTGTCTCCTTACACCTTCTCCTGCCCTGTCTCCTTACACCTTCTCCTGCCCTTCTCTCTCCTTTCACGTTATCCTGCCCTCTGTCTCTCCTTTCACGTTATCCTGCCCTCTGTCTCTCCTTTCACCTTCTCTTGCCCTCTCTCTCTCTCCTTTCACCTTCTCCTTCCCTCTCTCTCCTTTTACCCTACCTCTTCTTTCACCCTCTCCTGCCCTGTCTGTCCTTTTACCCTACCTCTTCTTTCACCTTCTCCTGCCCTCTCTCTCCTTTTATCCTACCTCTTCTTTCACCTTCTCCTGTCCTCTCTCTCCTTTTATCCTACCTCTTCTTTCACCTTCTCCTGCCCTCTCTCTCCTTTTATCCTACCTCTTCTTTCACCTTCTCCTGCCCTCTCTCTCCTTTTATCCTACCTCTTCTTTCACCTTCTCCTGCCCTCTCTCTCCTTTTACCCTACCTCTTCTTTCACCTTCTCCTGCCCCTCTCTCTTCTTTTACCTTCTCCTGCCCTCTCTCTCTCCTTTCACCCTACCTCTTCTTTCACCCTCTCCTGCCCTCTCTCTCTCCTTTTACCCTACCTCTTCTTTCACCCTCTCCTGCCCTGTCTGTCCCTCTGCCTCCATCTGTTATTTGCTAATTAACAAACCACAAGTGAACCAAACGTTCGCTAGCGATGACGTAATACCCCATTTTCCACTTGCTTCACTGTCTATCACATCACCAGATCAATTCCCATCCATTGATATCACAAAAGTTTCACCTAAATCTACCAGTCAGTTCCACTGATTCCTCACAAATCAATTCTCTCACTAGCCGAACAGTTCTTTCCCTTCCCTCCCGCTCCCATCCCCCCGCTCGTTAATCACACACAATCACACGTCAACAAAGACATGAGAATCAACCAGAGAGGTGGCGGTAATAATGACAGAGCTCTAAAGACTATACTCTACTCACCCCCTGTGTGCTCTGCTGCACTAGCACCTGTGTTAAGCCCTGTGGCTCGAAGCTCCCCCACTTAACACTCTCTGTAGTGTCCACTGAGCTGCCGGGAGGAGATCTCCAAGCCCCTCTCTACTCTTTACTTCCCCTGTCCTGGGCTAGACAGCTGTGGGGGCTTCAGTGTGTAAACCCCCCTATTCCCTCTCTGCCTACCCTCTTTCCTTCCCTCTCTCCATCTCTCCCCCCTCTCTCCATCTCTCCCCCCTCTTTCTTCTCCACCTCTCTCCCCCTCTCTGTCTTTCTCCTATCACACTCTCTCTCTCACTCTCTCTCTCTCACCCTCGCCAAATCTTTCCCTCTCTCTCTTTCTCTTCCTTCCTCTCCCCTTCCCTCTCTCCCCTTCCCTCTCTATTCCCCACCTCTCTTTCTCCCTCCCTCTCTACCTCTCCCTCTCGCCCTCCCTCCCTCTCTCCCTCCATGCAGCTGGTGTTGGTGGAACCTTGACCCTTATTAGTTCTGACATGCAGGAGCACTGATTCTGTAAAGGTTGTGACCCCTCAAAGTAGGCCTTGGCAAGGCTTAGTCCAGAGAGACTCACACATCTGCGTGCTCCAGTCCTGTTCCACGGAGCTGCGATTGTCCCACTGTGTATGCACACATCCCCTTCTCACACACACACACACATACGGGTATACAGGGAAATGTATACACATACACAGGTGTACACGCACATATGCACACACACACATACAGGATTACACATGCAAACAAATGTACACATTACGAGCATACACACGCGCGCGCACGCACGCACGCACGCACGCACGCACGCACGCACGCACGCACACACACACACACACACACACACACACACACACACACACACACACACACACACACACCCCACCAACCCCTCCACTGGCCCTGCATTCAACATGCTGACAACATCCCCTCCCTCCTCCTCCCCCTCCTCTTCTTTCCCTCCTCTTCTTCCCAAACTGCACCAACTGACCGCGCGGCTTCAAGGGCCTCAGATGTGCAGTGAGAGAAATTGCCTTTAATTGGACTATTGCTGCAAGGCTTGGGAAAAGACCTGCTCCCCATTCTTTCTCTCTCTCTCTCTCTCTCTCTCTGTTCTTCCTATTTCTCTCTCTCTCTTTCTCCCTCTCCCTCTCTGGTTCTGTCTTCTCTCCCTCTCTGGCTCTGTCTTCTCTCCCTCTCTGGCTCTGTCTTCTCTCCCTCTCTGGCTCTGTCTTCTCTCCCTCTCTGGTTCTGTCTTCTCTCCCTCTCCCTCTCTGGCTCTGTCTTCTCTCCCTCTCTGGTTCTGTCTTCTCTCCCTCTCTGGCTCTGTCTTCTCTCCCTATCTGGCTCTGTCTTCTCTCCCTCTCTGGCTCTGTCTTCTCTACCTCTCTGGCTCTGTCTTCTCTCCCTCTCTGGCTCTGTCTTCTCTCCCTCTCTGGCTCTGTCTTCTCTCCCTCTCTGGCTCTGTCTTCTCTCCCTCTCTCTATACTATTTTGTAGTGGTGCAACACAACAATTGTTGGCATTTGGCTCTGCCACCAGACCACTCCATCAGGCCCTGTTGACCCCTACACCCCTGAGGTCACAGTGGCACAGTGGTTGCCCTCATTAGTGCCGGGGGGTACTCACCTCTGCCTGGCTGGCTTTCACCATGTACCCCCTGTACCTCCTGGACCTATAGTCTCCTGTAGAGAGCCACGACCACACAGGAGCAGTGTCTACTTATCCAGCACCACCAAGGACCCCAAGAATAGTAGCTGCTGCTACTAATGAGGAAAATAATAAACTAAAATTATCCTCCATAAACACCCACCTTATAAGTCTACTCTGATTCTACATCATTAAAGATCATTCATCCATATTCATTTCCAGGTCCACCTTCAACACATCAACACACACACCTCTTTGTTCCACCAGTTCTCTTTTCCTGGTGGAAGAAACAGAGATTGGGAGAGGGAAAGGGGGTTAGATGGAGGGAGGGCCCTCATTCCCTTTTGAATAGACGTGTGAACAAAAGCCTGTTCAAACTGTCGGGGGTAGAGCCTTGGGTGTTTACTGCTCTTGTATCTATAACCAACAAATCAAGACTTTGGCCCCCTCCGCCGCTTCCCCTCACCCCCGTGCCCTTCCATGGCCTCCTCCATCGCTGTATTGGGAACAGCAAATTAAGGACCGGTCCATCTGGGTGTTATGACCAATTACGGGGGAAACTGTCAGCCCAGATTAGAGCCTGATGAGGAGGGAGGGCGTATGAGGGGGTATTTTATTAGAGAGATACCAGGAGAAGGGATAGAAAGTGATGGGGGAGAGAGATGTGATGGGATGGGAGAGAAAGAGAGGGATGGGGATCGAGAGAGGGTGAGAGAACAAGAAGGAGAGAGATGGGGAGAGAGAGAGCGAGAGAAAGAGAGAGCGAGAAAGAGAGAGCGAGAGAGAGAGAGGTCTATGGTGGACTATCGTTGTTCTTACACTTTGAGACTTTTTAAAGATCCTATGGATACTTGGGGAATATACATTATCTGGATTTAGGCCTGGATATGTTTAGGCTTAAGTGATCCACGGTGGTGTAGCGGTGCCTGGAGAAGTGTGTATACTCAAATGATTAACAAAAAATACCCAAAGGCCCCGCCCGGGGGAAGGAAAGGTGCCCTGTGTGAAACAATTCTACGGAGAAACAGTGACTTACACTTTCAGTCAGGCCAACCCAAGCTGAACTGTGCAGTAGGCGAATAGCAGGTTTACCATTGAAACAGATACATGTCAAGAAGTCACAGGTTTACGATTTTTCACACTTTTTATCAGAAAAACAACCAAATGTTACGTTCTAATTCCATAACAATGCTTAAACCACATTATGAAACCACTTTTGAGGTCTGGGAAAAATCAAAGACATTTTTATTTGTGAGTGTAGTTACAAATTAATTCAAGTGTGCAGGCACCTAGTGTAACGGTTTTCTTCCGTCGAAGGAGAGGAGGACCAAAATGCAGCGTGGTTAGAGTTCAACATGTTTAATAAAGACCATATGCGAGAACACTACAAAATACAAAACAACAAATGTGAAAACCAAAACAGTCCTATCTGGTGCAAAGACACAAAGACAGAAGACAACCACCCACCAAATACCCAAAGAACATGGCTGCCTAAATATGGTTCCCAATCAGAGACAACGACAGACAGCTGCCTCTAATTGAGAACCAATCTAGGCAACCATAGACATACAAAACTACCTAGAAAGGAAACAGCCCCATAAACATACAAAATCCCTAGACCAGGAAAAAACATATCAATCCCCCATGTCACACCCTGACCTAACCAAAATAATGAAGAAAACAAAGATAACTAAGGCCAGGGCGTGACACCTAGCACTGTTGTTGGTTTAGCAGTGTCTCTGTAGCATATGAGTTGGAGTTTGCAAAAGAAATGAAAAAATTCATTCTGACAGGTAAGCATCGTCTACGTTGTAGCTACTGTAGTAGACATTTAACATGTATCAATTTACCTCTCGTCACGTCAGCCATTGCAGACTTTTTTATAACTTGTAAGAAATGTCCAGACCAACTAGGCCATGTCTGCTGACGTTTTTTTAGCTAGATTCTTCAGCCCATAGATTGTGTTGTAATACTTGACTCACTCAAATATCAGAAGAGTACACAATAGACATGACAAATGTATGGAATTGCAAGGAAATTTGCTTTAAAGCTGCTAAATTTTCTCTGCACCCCATGACACAATGTGTAGAATTGCATGAAATAAGCTTGAATTAAACCTGTGGATGTTCCCTAACGCTGGAAGGTGGGCCTGAGTGTACTTAGTGCCCTTCCCTATTGTCTCTGCTCACTGGCATAAGCAGTGATTTTCTGTACCATTTTCTCCGGACAGCTTTCCTCTCTTTGGGGGACTCTAACAAAGGATCCGTCATTCACTTTTTGCTCCATCGGAATGCTGAAAGACCCATCAACCAAAACCCCTCCTTCCTCCCCCTATTCCTCATCCCCCATCCCGCCTTTCTCTCGCTGCTTTTTGAGGGCTCCCAATTTGCAAAGGCCAGGTGTGCCTGGACCCAGAGTTAGCCAGCGAGGGGGTTGGTGAGGGGGTGAGGTGGTGAGCGGGTGGTGGGCCCCACAAAGGGGGTTCCACAAAGGGGGTACCACAAAGGGGGTTCCACAAGCGTTGCTGAGAGCACTGGTGTGGACTGTTCTCTGGTCCAGTGGTGGGGTAGCGACTCGATACTGGCGATGGTACAGGATCAGAAGCTGGGTGGGTGGAGGACAAGGGGTGAGGGGTGAGGGGAGAGGGGTGAGGGGAGAGCAGGGACAAACTAATTGGCACTAATTGAATTGGATGTGCCGATCAGATAGGGAAGCCGTGGAGGTAATCTGAAGTGTCACAGCAGATAACGCCAGGCCGGCCCAGAGTGTCTGCCTCATACGGCCGTCTGTAACATAGCCTGAGAGAGGGCACCGGCCTCCTTTGTCGTCGCCACAATAGGGAGGCGAGCGGGACCTGGCAGTTACAGAGAGGAGCGCTGGGCTCCACAGGTTAGGGAGGAAAGCGGGGAGAGGGGGGAGAGGGGGGAGTTTGGACCAGCATTTGTCAGATGTTATAAACTTCAGTTTAGCTCAGCTTGGTAAAGTAAACTTGGGTTTAATTTAGCTCTCCTTAAATCCTTTGAATTCATGTGCTCGGCATTGTTTATTGGGTAGTGGAGAAGTCTTGTGAGTGTTTATGGAAATTAATTTCCACTACGCACTGAGGTGGACATAGAAACATGCAAATGGTGTGAGAAAAAGAGAGTGAGTGAGAGGTTTAGAAACCACAAGATGAATTGTGTGTGTGATAGCTCAGAGAGAGAGAGAGAGAGAGAGAGAGAGAGAGAGAGAGGGAGAGGAAGGGGGAGAGAGAGAGAGAGAGAGAGAGAGAGAGAGAGAGAGAGAGAGAGAGGAAGGGGGAGAGAGAGAGAGGGAGGGGGAGCGAGCGAGACAGAGAGAGAGGAGTAGGAGGGGGAGACAGAGAGAGAGAGAGAGAGAGAGGAAGGGGGAGAGAGAGAGAGAGGGAGAGGAAGGGGGAGAGAGAGAGAGAGAGGGAGAGGAAGGGGGAGAGAGAGAGGGAGAGGAAGGGGGAGAGAGAGAGAGAGAGGGAGAGGAAGGGGGAGAGAGAGAGAGAGAGAGGAAGGGGGAGAGAGAGAGAGGGAGGGGGAGAGAGCGAGAGAGAGAGGAGTAGGAGGGGGGAGACAGAGAGAGAGAGAGAGAGAGAGAGAGGGGTAGGAGGGGGGAGACACAGAGAGAGAGAGAGAGAGAGAGAGAGAGAGAGGAGAAAGAGGGGGGAGACACAGAGAGAGAGAGCGAGAGAGAGAGAGAGAGAAGCACAGCAAAGCCACTAAACCTCACAGAGGTGGTAGGTGGAGACATGGAGCCCACCGCTCCTCTCTGTAACCGCCAGGGTGGAGACCATGGAGTCAAGGCCAACTCGAACCCACACCCACTCTCTATAAAAACACATTTTTAAAGAGAGCGAGAGAGGAAGAGAGAGAGAGGAAGTGAGAGAGAGACAGCAAGAGAAAGAGAGAGCAAGAGAGAGAGAGATTATTTTAAAGCCCTAGAAAAGAGAGAGGTGGAAGAGAGAGTTAAGGTTTGTTTCGCTGTGTTTTCGGTTCTCTTGTTATGTTGCCTGCCAATCAATCATCCAGTAGTGTCTGAAATTGCAGTCTGCCCCAAAGCAAAATAACCTATTAATTGGCAAGCAATGAAGAACAAAATAATAATGTAAAAAATTTGACTTAATGTCTAACAAATATACAGGCCTTTACACAACATACAAACCTAAGGAGAATTACCAAGGAATCGTCCTTGGTTTGGAGGAATTAGTCTGGTGAAAACAGGGATCACTAGGTCTAAGGATACTTTTAATTTGTTTTGTATGGCCATGACATTTTTCCCATTAAAAAGATGAGCTTTCAATGTATTGCATTGATGCCAGCGCAGGAAGAAGCTCAATATGTCATTTTAAACTTGTATTCCTTGCCTCACAATCCCTTTTATACGGACCCAGACTCATTTACCTTCTGAAAGGATTATGAGATTGAAAATAGGGGGGGGGGGGGGGGGGGGGTCACTGTGGACAAATGTATGTGATGTGTGAGCTTTGATGATTTCTCTGTCGACTTTTTGTTGTTGTTGTGAAAGAGTCACAAAAGTGTTGGAGTGACACACAAGTTACACAAGCATAAAAACATCAAAATGTGTAGTTTGACCCGATATCGTGAACATTTTGTCAAGTTTATATGAGAGATGCAGACCTGTACACTGTCCA
Source organism: Oncorhynchus kisutch (assembly GCF_002021735.2). Classification (NCBI taxonomy): domain Eukaryota; kingdom Metazoa; phylum Chordata; class Actinopteri; order Salmoniformes; family Salmonidae; genus Oncorhynchus; species Oncorhynchus kisutch. Next base: position 24,348,297 of record NC_034182.2, read on the forward strand.
AAAAAGTGTACAAATCCACAACTGAGGCTAAATGCAACAATGGAGAGGACACAAAGAACAAAAATATAAACACAACATGAAAAGTGTTGGTATCGTGTTTCATGAGTTGAATTAAAATGATCCCTGAAATGTTCCATATGCACAAAAAGCGTGTTTCTCTAAAATGTTGTGCGCAAATTTGTTTACATCCATGTTAGTGAGCATTTCATCTTTGCCACGATAATCCATCCACCTGACAGGTGTGGCATATCAAGAAGCTGATTAAACAGCATGATCATTACACAGTTGCACCTTGTTCTTGGGACAATAAAAGGCCATTCTAAAACGTGTACAATGCCACAGATGTCTGCATTTTGAGGGAGCAGGCAATTGGCATGCTGACTGCAGGGATGTCCACCAGAGCTGTTGCCAGAGAATGTAATGTTCATTTCTCTACCATAAGCAATGTCGTTTTAGAGAATTGGGCAGTACGTCCAACCGGCCTCACAAGCACAGAGGACCTCCACATCCAGGTTTCTTCACCTGCGGGATCGTCTAAGTCCAGCCACGAGGACAGCTGATGAAACCGCAGGTTTGCACAAACGGTCAGAAATCGTCTGACGGTAGCTCATCTGCGTGTTCGCCGTCCTCACCAGGGTCTTGACCCCGACTGAAGTTCGGCGTCGTAACCGACTTCAGTGGGCAAACGCTCACCCCCGATGGCCACTGGTATGCTGGAGAAGTGTGCTCTTCAAGGATGAAGCCCGGTTCCAACTGTACCGGGCAGATGGCAGACAGAGCGTATGGCGTCAGGTGGACGAGTGGTTTGCTGATGTCAGCATTGTGAACAGAGTGCCCCATGGTGGTGGTGGAGTTATGGTATAGGCAGGCATAAGCTACGGACAACGAACACAATAGAGCCCTTTCTGTGTTCGCAAACATTGCCGCATGAGGGCAAGTTGGTGGCAGAACAAAGGAGAGTTCTGATAGAACACCAACAAAAAATGTCTCTATTTGCATGTTACTTACGAGTACATTTCACACTACTTTTGGATTATAAGGAGATTTTAAGGCTTGTATGAATGCCCTCCTTAAAAATATCATGTTTGTGTCATCATCGCAAATCAACTGCCTTATACTTAAAAAAACTCCCAACTTCAATCAGTAAAATGGCAATTTGGCTAGCTTCTGCCACAGCTGATATCAATGAGCGTTAGCATTCTAGCTAACAACTGCTGCAGCCAAAATAGTTATTTTGCAAAGATCACAACCAAATATAATCTTAGCGACTGTTCAAGCAAGAATCAAAACATAATTGTAAGCGTATGAGAAGCCCAAAATGGGCGCAGATGGCGATGACTTTCTTACTGACGCTAAGAGTTATGTGACATCAGTGTGTCGTGTACTGGAAAAGGGTGTATTGCATTTATCAATGGCAATTTGAATGCCCAGAGATACCGTGACGAGATCCTGAGGACCCCTGTTATTCCATTTACCCGCCACCATCACCTCAGCACGATAATGCACAGCCCCATGTCGCAAGGATCTGTACACAATTCCTGGAAGATTAAAATGTCCTAGTTCTTCCATGGCATGCATTCTCAATGGGTGACAAAAAAACAGCCCCAGACCATTATTCCTCCTCCACCAAACTTTACAGTTGGCACTGTGAATTCAGGTAGTATTCTTCTGGCATCCGCCAAACCCAGATTAGTCCGTCATACTGCCAGATGGTGAAGCATGATTCACCACTCCAGAGAACACGTTTCCACTGCTCCAGAGTCCAATGGCGGCGAGCTTTACACCACTCCAACCGACTCTTGGCATTGCATATGGTGATCTTAGGCTTGTGTGTGCGGCTGCTTGGCCATGGAAACACATTTCATGAAGCTCCCGACAAATAGTTATTATGCTGAAGTTGCTTCCAAAGACAGTTTGAAACTTGTAATGAGGTCAGACGATGGACAGCACTCGGCAGTCCCGTTCTGTGAGCTTGTGTGGCCTACCATTTCATGGCTGAATCATTGTTGATCCTAGACGTTTCCACTTCACAATAACAGCACTTACAATTGACCGGGACAGTTCTAGCAGGGCAGATATTTTACAAACTGACTTGTTGGAAAGGTGGCATCCTATGACGATGCAATGTTGAAACTCACTGAGCTCTACAGTAAGTCCATTCTCCTGCCAATGTTTGTCTATGAAGATTGCCTGGCTGTGTGCTTGATTTTATACACCTGTCAGCAACAGGTTTGGCAAAAAAAACAAGAATCCACTAACTTGGGGTGTCCACATACTATTGTATATACTGTGTAGTGTATTTCAGGATGTTGTGTATCCCTGGAAATAATCAGACTTCATGTAACCATAACAGTTTTGAAAACATAGCTTGCCCAGAAAAAGTGATCTCTTGGTACATCACACTCCGGGATTGGGATAAGTTGAGCCGCAGGACAGGGTAAGTTAAGGCCGGTTGGACGTACTGCCAAATTCTCTAAATTTCAGTGCTGAATTAAATATTACCACTACCTTTTTAAAAGGTATTCCGGGTTAGGGGAGGGTTTGGACAGGGGGAGCTTTACTTGGCTCATTGTGCTTTAGCGACTCCTTGTGGCGAGCCGAGGGCCTGCAGTCTGACTTCAGTCGTCAGTTGGACGGTGTTTCCTCCGACACATTGGTGCAGCTGGCTTCCAGGTTAAGAGGGCGGATGTTAAGAAGAGCGGTTTGGTCGGGTCATGTTTCGGAGGACGCATGACTCAACCTTCGCCTCTCCTGAGCCCGTTGGGGAGTTGCAGCGATGAGACAAGATCGCAATTTGATATCACGAAAAAGGAGGTATAAAATGTTTTCAACATTTTTGGGGTAGGCCTCGTCTCAGAGGAAGGCTCCTCTGAGCTAGATGCTGACGACAGGCTGGAATAGTGGTGATCCGATGACGGGCTTTTAGTTGGTGGTGGTGGTGGGGAGGTGGAAGGTCATTGAAGACTGTTGCAAAACAGCAAGTGAGAGACGCAAGGGGTGAGTTGACATATAAATAATCCCCTAGATTCATGCCCATTGGTTGAAAGAACGGAAAGTGATTATTGCATGAGTGGGCCCTTAGGTTATTCAGAAAGCGCAGTGGAATTGCCTTAGTGTGCCATGCTCATAGGCTGAATTTAATAGGTGAATGTCCTTCAGCACGCTTGCTAATAGTGAAGGAGGAGGAGAGACGTGACGCTACGCTGACGAGGTCAATTTAATAACACTACCATGCAAATACCTGCTATTCAAATGAGGTAATGTTAGACACTACCACAAAAATACCTGCTATGCCTGTGACATAGGAAACGTTGTGAATTATATTGTGCTTACTGCGTAAATGTACAAGTGGCGAGCCATTCAGACCAGCCTTACAGATTGAACTACATTTCAACACAATCACAATCCTTTTTTGGTCTTTTAATCATTTGAAGCATCTTTTAAAACAGACTTAACACCTGACAAACACTTTGAACTTTTTTTTTTAGCACTTAGCATTACACCTGTGAAGAAAACACAACATTTGCTCAACTTGCCATTGGCTCAATCATTGGCTCAATCATTGGCTCAATCATTGGCTCAACTTACCCCAAGGTAAACAGCTTGACTATATCAGCCCACACAGCTACAACGATGCACTTTCATGGACCTCATATAGAAGCTTATAGAGACCCCAACTGATGTATAGAACAATCTTAAAATGATCTACTTTGGTTTGGATACAAGCATCACCTCTAACACAATAAATGTATTTGATTTGGTGAAAAATTTGTTTTTTTGGACCGAACTTTGCTTAACAGTTTTTCCATGTTTCCATAAAATGATGACCTCTTCCTAAATATTTGGTCAAATTATGAACATATGGAAGGTAGACGACCATCAATCTTTTCCAACAATTATCACAACCTCTGTCAATGAGGACAATTGTAATGATCTGATGTCTAATATGAAACACATTGACATAGATAAATGCTAAGCAACCATGGAATATGGTTGTTTTTGTTTATCTAAAAAAAAACGTTTTACTCTTTATAAGTGTTTTCGCCTAACCACAACAACAAGTGAATGCAACTTTTCAGAATTGACATAATAAAACCCATTGACCACTTCCCCAAACAAACATGATGTTGTGGTCTTTGTGTTGTGGTCTTTTCTCGCCCATTGACATGTGTCCCCCTCTTACTTCACTGTGCACTTCCTTGTTTACGCATTCATCAAAAGGTGCCAAAGAAAGACAAGGGGCGAAGACCATGCACTGCACACCAATGGGGACTAAAAAGATGCCCTCTTCAGCTCTGCGTCTTTCTCTTCGAAACCAAAGAAAACCTTTCACACTGTTCCTCACAATCCTTCTGTAGCAGTGCAAGCTTGTTTGCAAGAGAATAATAGAATACATGGTGTGTGTGTGTGTGTGTGTGTGTTTGTGTGCGTGCGTGCGTGCATGAGAGATTCCCTAATGGTCCCCCTCCCCCTCCCGCCCTGCCTGTCTGTTGAGAGCCTTGGTCGGTCGGGCTGGTCTCAGGAATGCAGCCGGGCTCTTTCTTTCGTAGGGCTAAGTCAGTCAGCCTCTTGTGTGAAGCATGTCAAAACAAGCAGCCATCATTTCACCCTGGGCTGAGAAAAGCAGGCAGCCTAAGGGAGGAGTGTGGGAGGGATGAGGGCTGTCCTGCCCACTAAGGTCACCCGGCAATTAACCCCAAGAGGTGCTCCCTCACCCCCTGTCTCTCTCTCTCCTTACACACACATGTACTTCCTCAAGTCTCTCTCTATAATCCAGAGGACCTTCACAGCTGATCTCCCCCTCCCCTCCCTTCCCGCACCTCTGACCCCTGACCCCACGCACCTCTTTGAATGTCACATGACCGTGCAGGTGTGGAGAGGTCCCTGGCCTTGGATGACCCCCAATTAGTGACAGTAATTAGTGCAGGGCCCTGATGGGTCTCAGAGCTGCTTTTCGGGGGGGGGGGGGGGGGGGTGGACAGGACAGTGATGCGTGGCTAAAGGTCTGGGTTCTACACACACATGCATAACACTAAGATTAAGATCACTTTATTTGTCAGTTGTGCACAATTATTGATGCTTTAAACCAACCCCTCCAAAATACACACATACGGTTTGGAGAGATTAAAATGAAGGGCTGCCATACTGAGCACCATTGGAGCAATTGTTGTCATGGGGGGGGGTTAAGTGCCTTACTCAAGGGCGCAATGGCAGGCAATGGCATCTAGGATTTGATACCAGAAAAACTATGGTTAAGAACTATGTATACGTTAAAAATGTGTTGAAAATTCCACAATACGGTATATAGTATAATATAGAGTATATTGTGTGGTTGAAATTATGTTGAATTTTAGATTTGATTAGATTATATTTTATTTTGTTGATAGTAAATGGTATTTTTGAATAATTTGTTTCAACGTCATGCTGGCAATTTAAATAAATAGTTGTTTTTTTTTATAAAATTTGAAGGATCAGCAACAATTTCTACCTGAACAGTGACTGGTAATGCACTTCAGTTCAATTGAGTCTACCATCCAGATGTCCACCTCTACATATGCTTCTTAGTTTGGAAGCAAGTTGTGTTCATTTCGGCTTAGCTATCATGGTAACACAATTAGACATTGATCAGATTCCATACTAAGTTGCGTAGACTACCTAAATAACATTGACTAGTTGAAAGTAACTTCAGAGTGAGGTTGGGTTTATGTAGGCTACATTGACATCTGATTTGCCCAAAGGACACCATCATTTCCATATGTAGATAGGTGTACTATCATTCATCCATGGTTGATTGGATGGTTAGCCCTATAAATAGGAAACCACTTTCGCGATATTAATAATAGATTATTACCTTTGGATATTTCCCTGTATATGAAGGATGGTTGGTTGGTTTAAAAATGCAATGTGTAAGTTATTTACATGTTGGATTCAAGTATCCATCTCAACCAAAAATCTAAGTCGAATTTAGTTTGCTTTAGTGCTATTCTTTAACTTAGATTTTTGGTTGATATTGAGACGTGAATCAAGCACATCAATCATTAACTTGTAGACAAACTGGATATTGAATTGTGAATGCAACCAAATATCAACATTTGAAGGAGATGTATCTTCTGCTTGGATAGTATATGTACCAGTACAGTATATAATAGACAATATCCAAAGTTGAAAGTGTATTATTAATATCATTCCTTTGTCATCCTATTTATAGGGCTAATGGTAACCACTTCTAAACTTCCAAAGATCTAATCAACCATGGACCATAGCCTTCATACTGAACCGGGCCGGATCAAGAAACCATAGTCCCCTGGGCTTTGTTTCTATTTGATCTACAGACCGATTATCCTTTTCTTTTCAGCAGTAGGCATTGGCTTTCCAAAACGGTCCGCTTTTAAATGAAAAACGGCAGCCGCAACCAACCACAGAAATATAATCCATAGATGGCAGTTCCCATTCAAGTCAGGACTGGCATCCATTGCTAGTGCACCCATGAGTTTAACAGTCAAAGGTTACAGAACCCTTCTATGGATTATATGTCTATGGTCAACACACAACAAACTGTATATTTGGCGGGCATGCTGCCCAAACTGTGGCCTTCCCGACTGTAAGCATACAGGTAAATGCACAAATAAAGGGAACACTTGAGTAAACAGTTATGCAAAGTATATGTTATGGTGTGGGGTGCATTTTCCTGGCATGGTTTAGGTCTTACTTGTAGAATCTATGCCAAGGCGCATTGAAGCTGTTCTGGGAGCTCGTATTGGCCAAATACCTTTTTTAGAATCTTTATGTTGACGTTTCCTTTATTTTGGCAGATACCTGTATGTGCTTGTGATAAAAACTTAAATCGATTTTCCTTTTATAAACTATTGATCCTCTGTAGCAAAATGTTGCTCTCTGCTGTATTTTGAACATTGAGAGCGGGCTCCTGTGGTTGGATAAAAAATAATATGGATATATATAATTTTTGGGGGGGATGCCTCTTGGGCCCAGCCCCTGACTCACACAATTGACCAGTCACATTTATTTGTTATGCAGTTTATTATTTTGTTTTTATTAATCAGTTCCCCAATCATGGCAGGGCCCCCCATTTAATCACGTGGGCCTCCTACCTCCCCTATCTGATGTTTAGCAGAGCGGCAGCACCAGGCTGTCTACACTCATTGAGAGTGGGCTCCTGAGTCCTCCTGTGGTTGGCAGTTGCAATAAATAAATAAAAATACAATATATACACTACATATCTAATATATACTGTATATAAAATATATACAGTATTTCTTTGATTGATTTTGTAAAAATGGGCCTGGGCCCTGGAGCTTCAGCCCCGGTGTGCCCCTGCATTAATCCAGCCCCGCCTACAGTACATAAACCCAACCTCACTCCAAATTAACTTTCACATACAGCGTGTTAAAGAAGAGTTATAGGAGGTACTTTCCACTATTCAATGTGAGTTATGTAGTCTACGCAAAATGAGTTTCGAGGCCGATCCATGTCTAAATGGGTTGACACTATGTCTGAGCTGAAACAAACATATCTTGTTTCCGGGATCTGAGTAGGACACAGAGGTAGCCATCTGGATGGTGGACTTGTTCTCACTGTGTGCACTACCCCTCATATACCAGTAGGAGTCAAATGTTCAATTGGGAATTGTTGGGAGTGTGGCTTCGGACTTAATTTCAATATTCCTCTTTATTTTAGGTTGATGTCATGACGTTGAAACAATGACGTTTTCAAACATACCATTTTACTATCAACATTGAAACAAGATAAAATCAAATATGTCCAATCAAATATGAAATTCTATATAATTTCAACCACCTGATATATATATATAATATATATAACAGGAATACAATTATTTCTAACATTTCTTTGTGTAATTTTCAACACAATTTCAACGTATATAGTTGAAATCAGATTGATGTAAAAACCTGTTATTCGGGTTAAGTCAATGGATTTAAGTTTTACCCTAATTCAATGTTTACAACGCTGGTTGAAATCAGATGTAAACAGTACTGGTTGATTATCTTTTTCAAATCCAATGTATTTTCCTCATTGATTCCACGTCGCAATAGATTGACAAATTACATTGAAACAACGTTGATTCAACAGCAGTACTCCATAGAACGAAGACATACAAGCAAAGATTACATTTGCTGATACTAATATTTTTCTAATCATTCCGATTACGACACCTTACAATAATATCCTTTTCCCGGATTTAGCATCACTGTGAAGCGCAGTTGCGATGATAACTTTAGCCGCATGCAAGCCTGTTGCACTGGCCCGACAACACATTAGTGTTTATTTTCTCTGCTTCCGTCCACTGCTACAGGGAGGGCTCCCCAGCTCCCCACCACCCTCCCTTCCTTCCCTCCTTGCGAAACGGGCCACCCATCTGTTCTCCTTTCTCCTGGCCCTCGCCTTTTCCCCTCTCAAATAAAGGCGCCAATCATTTTAATTGGCACCCTGGAGTCAATTGTCCCTGTGTCACTGGAAAGGAGGAAGCGAGGAGAGGAGAGGACATCAATGATATATGAATGAAGTTTGTAATTCAGAGAGGGTATAGCTAGTGGCTAACTTATCAACCAGTATAATATTAAATATGTTTCCCCATTGAGCAAATGCTATAGCTTTACATACAGGCCTTGATATTTAACAGTGGGTTCTCCATGCAAATTAATTATTTTCTTTACATATTTTGTTTTGTTGCATTTAAGGAGGAAAGTCAGTTAAGAACAAATTCTAATTTACAGTGATGGCATACACCGGCCAAATCTGGCCCAATTGTGTGCCGCCCTATGGGACAACCCAATCATGGCTGGATGTGATACAGTCTGGATTCGAAACAGAGTGTCTGTAGTGACACTTCCAGCACTGAAATGCAGTGCCTTCGACTGCTGCGCCACTCAGAAGTCAAGTGTTGCGATGAAAAGAAGAGACAGACAGAAAGACAATTACATAGACATATATTTATACGCATATGAATACAAATACATATACATATTATACAATATCTTGGCCTTTCAAGCCATAGAGCATGAAAACAGCTCTTTCAAAGCAGAACACAAAAAAATGATCTTTAAATAAGTGCAATTTGTTAGAGACAAAGAATTGTAAAACATATATAAAGTTATTTTTTCCATCATCCTTTTTTTTGTTTTGCGTAAAGATCACATGGTACTGACATGGAGATGGTTGTGCAAAGACCTATATATTTACATTGAGTTTGTTCTTCACTGTGAGTAATGTTGCCCGACATGGTCAATTACAACTTTTACTTAGCCTGATCCCAGGTCATTTTGTGCTTTTATCCAACAGCATGACAAATAATAGTTGGCCTAAGCACATACAGATCTGGAATCAGGTTACAACTTTCATGCCCAAAGGAATTACTGTACTGTAATGGCCTATATAACCTTAGTTGTGCGTAAAAACAAAACACTGCCTCTATGTTATAATAATCTTTTTTTTTTTTTCAAATAAAGAAACATTGCCACACAATCTCATAGGACTTAAACCATCAAACTCATGATACAACAGCACCGTGTAGATGGAGAGAGAGACAGTGAGAGTGAGAGAGAACGGGGCCCATATTTACAAAGTGTCTCAAAATAGGAGTGCTGATCTAGGATCAGCATTCCTACTCTGAGATACTTTGGGAATATGGGCCCTGGAGATAGCTTGAAGGAAGGGAGGGAACTACTGTATTCTCCAGGGTTGGGGTCAGTTTCATTTCAATGCTATACAATTCAGAACCTAAAGCAAATTCCAAATCCAAATTGAAAAGCATCGGAATTATAGTGTACTTCCTGAATTGATGGGATTTTAAATGGAATTGAACTCTGGTATTCTTTACCCCCAGTCAATTCTCTCTGGCATGGGTTTCTTTGTATATGATGCTGTATTTTCAGTGCTGCACGGTATCAGGAGATTGCACATCACAAAATAAACAATTCCATTCAGTCAGTGAGCCCAGAGACATAGAAAGAGAGAAACTGTTTGATGCTGAGCTATTTGCTATGAAAGCATTATCATCTTCGACCCAGTAAGGCCAAGGGCTAGATTTTCTGATGTGGTGCCTTTGAATGTTGTTGTTTTTTCTTCATATGAAGTGTTGTGTGGTTTTGAACATGAGAATGGCCTCTTATTCAGTGCATCATTCACTATATCGCTTTTTAGTTTTATGCTGCTTTTCCATGTGGTTACAACACTGCATTTGAACAAGTATAGCGTCTGTTGAACATGCAATACAAACACACGACTAACTGTACAGCTGCAGGAACGGAGATGTTATTGAAAGAGATGAGGGTCACATGACCGTTACTTCCCTTCAAGGTTAGTTATTATCTGAGGATGTTTTGAGTGGATGTGCTGGGTGAATATCAGAGTTGGATCCAGGTACTAAGACCTGAAGAAGAAAAAAAACATTTGACATTACAAGAGGAAATGCAGTAATTATTTCAAGGAATACCCCAAAACGAAACATAGGCTACTGTGTCTCACTCTCTCTGTATGAAGAGAGAATGCCTTGGGCAAAGCTGCAGGAGAGCAAACTGAAATAGTTTTGGGGGAAAAGATAGAAAGAAACATAAAAGGAAGTAAAGCAGAAGTGTGAAGCTAGCCAGGTAGCAGAAGTGTGAAGCTAGCCAGGTAGTAGAAGTGTGAAGCTAGCCAGGTAGCAGAAGTGTGAAGCTAGCCAGGTAGCAGAAGTGTGAAGCTAGCCAGGTAGTAGAAGTGTGAAGCTAGCCAGGTAGTAGAAGTGTGAAGCTAGCCAGGTAGTAGAAGTGTGAAGCTAGCCAGGTAGTAGAAGTGTGAAGCTAGCCAGGTAGTAGAAGTGTGAAGCTAGCCAGGTAGTAGAAGTGTGAAGCTAGCCAGGTAGTAGAAGTGTGAAGCTAGCCAGGTAGTAGAAGTGTGAAGCTAGCCAGGTAGTAGAAGTGTGAAGCTAGCCAGGTAGTAGAAGTGTGAAGCTAGCCAGGTAGTAGAAGTGTGAAGCTAGCCAGGTAGTAGAAGTGTGAAGCTAGCCAAGTAGTAGAAGTGTGAAGCTAGCCAAGTCAGCCAGGTCACCCCTTGATACAAGTCAGTATTCGACATCCATGCATGTCCAAGGACGTTGGGAGATGACGTGGAAGTTGGCCACTAGGTCAACAGTGAGCGCTGTTATCTTCAAATAGGCATTGGCTTCTGATTTCAAAGGTTGCAAGTTCAAATCTAGCAAAAAAAAGTTTATTTTAAACCTATCCCAAACCTTAACACTTAACTTAACCATTCAGAGTTAACACCTAAACGTAACCCTAACCTTAAAAATCCAAAGTTAATGCCTAAACTTAACTTTAAACACTTAGAAATTTGAAGTTTGCAACGACTTCAAAATGTGATGTTTAGAAACATGGATGAATGTCTAATTGTAACGTGAGACAGAGCCAGTTGAGCCGAGTAGTAGTGGTGTAGTAGAGTAGCCGAGTAGAAGTTTGAAGCTAGCTAAGTTGCTTGCTCTCTGCCTGCCTGCCTCTCAGGTCCATCTCTCCCTTCAATATTTGATGGAGGACGGTTTGAATTATGGATGTTGCCTATTGAAAAAAAAGTGTTCAACAGCAGCCCCAGTAGAACCACGGCAACAAGACACAAACAAAGACGTTTCCACAACTACAAGACCCAAATCGGTGCTACACTACGGCAACGAAAAAGGGACATTGGCTTAGTGGAACCCCCGCAGCGCTCACTCTCCAGGTCATAGAGTGAGTGCATTGTTCAAGATGGATAAACAAAAAGCAAGAACGAGTGGTGCACAAAAAGAGTGCAAAAAATGCTTGATCTGATCAAGCTCATGACAAATTACAGAAGATAACCAGTGCTTGAATTGGACTGAAATAGATGCCGATACTCAATTTGTATGCCAGTACTGTTTATATCTAGGTGCAGTAGCTCCACAATACCTTTGAGCTAATATTCTATAAGAGGAACAGGAGCTCTAGCGGTAGAAGATTTGAGGTGCTGGTGCTCATCTCCGGTGAGCTCCTGACCAAGTCAAGCACAGCACATTAGCAAAGCTACCACCTCCCCCTCGACTGATGAAACACCATCGCAGGTGGAAGCTAGTAGACCTACTTATGCAGGAGCTAGCTAGCACTAGCAGCCTCCCAGTCCCGACAGAGACCACACTGCCTGGGCCCAGCAATGACAGTAGCCTTGCTCCTCCTCTACTTCTTCCTCCCCTCGAGAATAGTGACAGTTCCTCTAGTGAGCGTGCCGGCCCTGTTTCTCCTCCTTCTCCCCCCCCAAAAAAACAAGCTGACGACTGCCAGAGACCCAGCGATGCTCAAATCAAATTTTATGAGAGCAACCCACCTTCTGTGAATAACTGGTAATCCTACGAGTGATGAGACGGATTGCCCCGTCAGCGTGTAGTCCGAGTTCAAATGTGTAATATAAATAGGTTACCAGCTAAATACTGTATTTAGCTATACATACTGGTCTCATAGACTGGAAGTAACATAGTAAATGTAAATCCAGAACACTCAAATTAGTATGATATGTTACATTTGGTATGGACGGTTGCATAAGATAGGTTACTTAAGGCACAAACGAAGCGGGTGTGGTTAGGTTAGTGCATAATGTGAACGTCAGCAACGCAAAGGTTGTGTGTTCATATCTCATCACGGGCAATTTCAGAATTTTTGCAACTATTTACAACTTTTTTTCTACTTCGCAGCTACTTAGCATGTTAGCTAACCCTTCTCCTAACCTTAACCATTTTAGCTAACCCTTCTCCTAACCTTAACCATTTTAGCTAACCCTTCTCCTAACCCTTTTAGCTAAACTTAACCCTTTTAGCTAACCCTTCCCCTAACCCTAACTGGGGTGGCAGGTAGCCTAGTGGTTAGTGCATTGGGCCAGTAACTGTAAAAGTTGCTGGATTGAATCCCTGAGCTGACAAGGTAAAAATATGTTGTTATGCCCCTGAATAAGGCAGTTAACCCACTGTTTCCTGGTAGGGTGTAACTGTAACTAAGAATTTGTTCTTAAATGACTTGCCTAGTTAATTAAATAAAGTTTTTTTTTAAATAACCCCTATTACTAGCTAACATTGGTTACAACAAATTGGTATTTGTAACATATTAAATGGATGATGGACATCCATGAATTAATACATACCAAACATAACATATCATGCTAAATGGACTCCTGAGTGGCGCAGCGGCCTAAGGCACTGCGTCTTAGTGCAAGAGGCATCCCTACAGTCCCTGGTTTGAATCCAGGCTGTATCACATCTGGCTGTGTTTGGGAGTCCCATAGGACGGAGCTCAATAGACCCAGCATTGTCCGGGGTAGGCAGTCATTGTAAATAAGAATTTGTTCTTAACTGACTTGCCTAGTTAAAAAAAATGGAATGTCTTGGTTTTACGTACAAAACAACATGAAATGCTCTGAGACCACATTGAGCTATTAGTAGGCTAGTCTGCATAATGAAACAATCCCTAGTAAGCTATTGTTTTGACGGTGGACTGATTCTATTAATGCTCAATAATACACTGGTTTTAAGCAGCACAAACTTTTTACCCAAGCTGCGAGAGAGCACAAGGTAGGCTATAGACCTAACAGGACAGTTGTATATTCAAACAATAATGTATTGGTTACTGGTTAGTATGCTGTTCATTTGAAGTTCCCACTTTAATTACTGAACAAGTAAATACATTATTGCTGCCAGCCAGCATTCTATATAGCAGCACTGCGACACTGCAGGCCTCTAGCTTCGTGAAACATAAACATTAGGGATGCACGATATATCGGTAAGCATATCGGAATCAGCCGATATTAGCTAAAGATGCCGGCATCGGACCGATGTCAAAGCTGACGTGTATACCTATATAACGTAGGTAGATGACGTGTATACCTATATAACGTAGGTAGATGACGTGCATACCTATATAACGTAGGTAGATGACGTGCATACCTATATAACGTAGGTAGATGACGTGCATACCTATATGACGTGCCTACCTATATAACGTAGGTAGATGACGTGCCTACCTATATAACGTAGGTAGATGACGTGCCTACCTATATAACGTAGGTAGATGACGTGCCTACCTATATAACGTAGGTAGATGACGTGCCTACCTATATAACGTAGGTAGATGACGTGTCTACCTATATAACGTAGGTAGATGACGTAATGACGCCACGAAAAATACAGCGCTACACGTGCAACACGCCGTTCCTAACCGAGCCCACAATGTCTGCTGTGTGGATCTATTTTGGTGTTTCAAAGGAAGATATTTACACCGCTATTATTTCCCGAGGAGGGGTGAGAGTGAAATCGAATTCATTGCCCTTGACGATCAACAGTTCTCTGTCGTGGATGATGTTGGCTGGTCGAGCACCTCGAGCCCCGGTACACACTACCAAGTAGGTGGTATTTTTCAGACGTAGCTCCTACTATTTAACTGTACTACCGGAGTTACACTGTATCGTTGAAATGCACATCGATGAGCTACTTGCTATGGGCGTCACTGCTATTAGCGTCATAACTGACATTTGGACCCGACATGTCAGCCCCATGAGCATGCTCAGTCTGACAGCACAGTGGGTCAACAAGGATTTCGTACTGAGGAGAGCCATATTGCATGCTCAAGAATATCCTGGTTCTCTACCTCTGTTGTCATTTCAATGGCATTTGAGAACATGTTTGAAACTTGGAATGAACACACTCCTAGCTCCATTCGACCAACTGACTCGAGAAATAAGCTCATCAACTACGTCTGCAGCAGATGTGATGTCATTGAAACTACTACTCAACAAAACTGCAGACAGACCGTGGGGTTAAAACTTGAAAAAGTACTCTACTAGAGGCTGTGAGCAAGCGATTAGGTGGCATTCTCTCTGAGGCTCTTTACTGTGTCGCCACCATGCTAGATACAAGGACCGCTACTTCGATGCAGACAAGAAACAGGGTTTACGTGAAATGTTACATACACAGCTGGACAAGATGGAAATGGACACAGTGACAGTGCCCACCGAGGAAGAGAGGCCACAGACGGACAGACTGAGCTGAAACTTCAATGCTTGACATGTATGATAATCCTGGTTGAGCATGAAACGACTGAACAAATGAACAACGAAACAGCACAGCAAGTAAGTGAAAGAAATAGGTTTTGATTATGTTTTACTGGTAATGGGAACATACGTAAATGCCAACAAAATAACTTTTTCGTTAGTGTGTGTGTGTGTGCGCGTGTGTGTTTAAACTATTTAACTGTACAAGAATGCTTCAAAGGCCGCTAAAATATTAAATATCGGTTATCGTATCGGGTTTTTTGTCAAAGAAAATATTTGACATTGGTATCGGCCAAAAACGTAATATCAGTGTATCCCTAATAAACGTTAGGCTTAACATGGGAAAATTACGACCAAACACTGTAGCCTAACCTCAGCGTTCATTTGTGAAGATGAGGTTGGCCATTTTTTATTGATGTCATCATGTAGCAACCAGGGACCTCACGAGAAGAAGAGAGAGAGACATCTTGAGCCCCCTATCTATGTGGCCTATTGTGACTCCATGAAGAGAGTCAACTGACCTTAAAAGCAAGCCGATATGACTTAGAGAGTTCAAATATGAATGGCCAGAGCATAGGGAAATAGCCAAATCAAAACATGTGTCCTCCTGCTTGTGTATGTTCAACAACTGAATCCAGAACCTGTAACTAACTCTTAAGCTGTCTTTTAAAATTTGACCAGACAAGTCAGTTAAGAACAAATTCTTATTTACAATAACGGCCTAGGAACAGTGGGTTAACTGCCTTGTTCAGGGGCAGAACGGGATTTGATCTACCAACCTTTGAGTTACTGGCCCAACACTCCAAGCAATAGGCTACGTGCCACGTCAATGGGTAGTGGGTAGTCCGAATCCATTGCATTTAAAACTGTACCTATGGGAGAGTGACCGTAGGGAGGATTAGTAGTGCACTATATGGGGGAAAAGGGTGCCATTTGTGATACAACCTGTGAATATCTGATATCTCAAGATCTTAAATAACTTTCATGAGAACAAACTTTCAACCAGAAAAAAAGGGCGAAAAATGGAGAAAAGCTTCTAGGAACATAAAGTGCTTTATATCAAAGTTAAATGAATGGAAATCAAACAATGGATGAGTCTTGTGCACGGGAGAGTGTCTGGGAGGGAATAGCCGAATACCATTGTTAAATAATAACAACAAGAGAAGGGGAAAAAGAAGCAACTGGCTTTGAAAGTACCAATCTGAGAAAACATTTACATTAAAAACAGTTAAAAAGCGATGACGCGTACTGCATCCTGTGTGTGTTGACCTATCAGAACATCACACACAGAGTTCCATGAGATAAGGAGAAGTATTGATATGGACCGGTTAGGTAGGAATTGTCTGTCTGTCTGTCTGTCTGTCTGTGTGTGTCTGTGTGTCTCAGTCTGTGTGTCTGTGTCTGTCTGTGCACCAAACCTAGGTGATCAACATTCAACCACAAGAGAATGAGTGGTGAATACCAGGTGATGCGGTAGTATACGTACCGGATAGATGGGTTGCATTTTATGTACACTAAAAACAAATACAAATCCCCCACCCCCCCATGATGATAAACCCTTTGTGTTCCAAAACATTCTGAGATTATCTGAACGGGGGTCGTCAGGGTAACCTGCTTGCTTTAAACTAGAGAGTAGTCTCTGTAGCCAATGGTAACGCATACTGCGGGCAAAGTGATACTGCTTCACTGGTGAATTACATATCAAGAGTTCATCTCATGGGAGGGGATAAAAGGTCAGTGGGTCAAGCTCATCAGGTTGACCTCGAATTTACTCCAGTTAATTGTACGACAAAACAACGTGAGGGTGTAGCGCAGAGCAGAGATGAAACTAACAGCGCTATCGCTAACCCATTACTTTGGCGAGGACATATCCCCAGTACCTTTTCTTTTTATATTTCTTAGCATGGACTTGACCTAAGACTAGCTTTAGTTTACACACCATTTGTCCACATTTTAAAACACACACAGAACCAACCAAATAAAGAATTTACAGGAATCCGTGTTGGACACTATACAATACGAACTAATATTAGAAACTGCTAAAGTGTATGATTATTTTACTTAGAACGTTCTGGCAGAAAGCTGCCAGACATGATGATTTTGCTGGGAAGTATGTAATGTATTGAAGGGGTAACTGGTTGCACTCCTTGTAATGTAATCTATAGACGATATTCAGTAGCAAGTAGCTGGAGAACGGGTGGGTACAGGGTGCAACCAATGACAACACGGCTGCGCAAGGATAGCCCTGCTCCTTCTGAGGTGCACCTCCACCCAGCTGTCTGTCTGTCCATCCTGGTCAGCCAATCTTGGACAATGATGTTGGTGATCCAACCAACGACGGACAACAATGTTGGTGTGTGGATAGGTGGTGGTAAACCGGATGGAGGGAGAGAGGGGGGAGTCATCCTAACCCCATCCCAAAACCCCAAGTAGCCGCCCCTTAGGAAACTGTCTTCTTCCCAGTCAGATCGCCATCCTTGGAGATCCTGTCCAGCCGCATGTAGGGTTCGAACGCAGAGGATCCGCACCCATACCCGGATGCCAGTTCATGATGAGCGCCGCCTAGCAGTGGCATGGAGAAGCACAGTGAGTGCGACGGCGGCACGCCCAGACGCGACGAGGGCGGAGTCCCACCCAGGGAGGGCAACGACAGCCCAAAAGTCCCGCCCATCCCATGAACGCCATTTCTCGGTGGTGTGCTGCTACCCGGCGAGGAGGAGGAGCCTCCGGGGCTGCCCAAAAGAGAGCCGTTTCCTGGGTGGTGGGTGCCCAGTAGGGGGTTGGGGGGCTGGGCGGAGAGGAGGCGCCCCTGCTCAAGGAGGCGCAGGATGTTACAGGTGGCCAGCGACTCGGAGGTGGAGGAGGAGCGCTTGTCAGAGTCTTTGGTTGTGTCTTTCTTCTGCTTGGTACGACGGTTCTGAAACCACACTTTGACCTGGAAGGACAGAAGAAGGGAGAGAAATGCTAAAGGGTTAAAACATGGTTTTATTAATGAAATGGTTTGGTTCACTAAAACAGCTGACAACAGGGTAAATAATAACTCTTACTTATGTCCCGTTAAAACCATACAAACACATTATATTTTGTCACTTATCCAGAGCAGTTGGGGTTAAGGGCCTTGCTCAAGGGAACATTGACACATTTTTCACCTAGTTGGCTGAGGGATTCGAATCAGCGACCTTTTGGTTACTGGCTCAAAGCTCTTAACTGCTAGGCCGCCCCAGACTCTTTCTCACCGATCAGCTTAGCCATCATTGGATTTCAGTTAATTCTGTTAATGAAACTTTAATCCAGAAGTTGTAAAAGATCACATTTTCAAGGGAGTCTTTGTCAAGAATGCAGCTCCAAATTGAGAGAGTTACCAAGGACATTACTAAAAGGCTTTCAGTGGAGGCTAAGGTAAAGCACATGACATGCCCACAGTATGCACACGTTGGTGACACACAATACAAAAGTGCCTCGCCATCCATACACCCACAGACACAAGCATCATACATACAAAGGCAATCCCAAGTACACCACATTGGATCAACACTCTTGTTTTCCTGACTGGGTTTGACCACGATTGGATGGTTTTACCCTCATCTCTCTCACTAAGGTGCCTGATAGAGACTGGGGGGAGGAGTCCGTGTGCGATTGGATTGGAATGGGGACATTGTCAGCCAGTGAAAGTTAGAGTTAGTGAATCTGTTTTTTGTCTATGAGTGCAAAGTATACAACACATTTCCCAAGTACGACAGAACTAGAAGCACAGCAATAGCTTTGAAGGGAATATGGGGTGCTGGTGTTTCCTAAACCTGTTTCGACTGAGAGTCAAAGCAAGGACAAAGTGAATTGTTGTGCTGTGCTGTGATAGGTAGACAAGGCTACACAGTCAACTTCTCTACACAGCACACAGCGTGCCATTCGTGAGGGTAGCTCACTGAACATTGACTGTCCTTGTTTCTGGATGTTTCATTGATGCACGAGTGCTTTAATGTATAGCGTGTGTGTTGTAAGAGTTGTAAGGGGGGGCAAGGCATGTGCCACACACACAATACACAGGGAAAGGGGGGTCAGGGGAGATCAGATGATTTTGCTCACACACACGTCATAGGGTGGACTTTAACTCGCCTATGAATTGAATTATCACAGATCTTTGCATGCTCTCACAAATGATTGGCCTTAATAGATTTCTGATTGTGCTGTGACTTGGAGGTGGTCTATGCTTAATTGTACAAACTTTTTTTGAGTCACCCTCCTCCTGTGATTGGAGGACTATGCTCTCTCTTTCGTTGCAGTTTTCGCCCTCTGCCTCCTTTATAACCTGGAGCAGGAGAACAGGCTGTCGGTCCAAACAGCGAAGGTCTGAGCTGCAGCGCTCTGGTCGGAGCCAACTCTTTGAGCCAATTTATGTTTGATCCGAAAATGTGGTCGGAGGCGCTTTATGGATGGTGTGACGCAGGCCTCATGCTCTATGCTACGTCGCCGTGCTCCTCTCAAATGTTGTAACAATGCGGAGGGCTCCGTCTAGCTCCGCATTTGCATGATTGGTTGACGGTAGGTGAGGGCGGGAGGTCCTGTGTAAACACAAACTCACATCCTTGACAACTTCCTTCACAACAGCTCTGCTTGGCGAAGCGCAAGAAGTATGAATGCCCTGACTTTTGCAGAGACCATATCACCGCAAATTATATCACCGCGATTGTGGCGCCGCCAGGCAGCTGTTATTCATATTTTTGATCAAGTTTTGCCTGGTGAATTGTATTGCTCATGACACCATCCAATAGGTGACCTGTCATGAACCTGTGATTTGTTGTATAAGAATTTGCCCCAAACATAACGCAAACAGGAGGCATGTATTGGAATATTTGTATTCCCTTCACTGTCATTTGGGTTAATATTGTGGAGTAATTACAATGTTGCTGATCCATCCTCAGTTTTCTCACGATCAAAACCATTAAACTCTAACTGTTTTAAAATCACCATCATTTCCTTCTTCTCCAGCAACTGAGTTAGGAAGGAGGCCTGTATCTTTATAGTGACTGGGTGTATTGATTCACCATCCAAATCCTAATGAATAACTTCACCGTGCTCAAAGGGATATTCAGCGTCTATGTTTTTATATTTATACATCTACCAATCGGTGCAAATCGTTGCGAGGCATTGAAAAACCTCCCTGGTCTTTGTGGTTGAATCTGTGCTTGAAATTCACAACTCTATTGAGGGATCTTACAGATAATTACAAAATTAATTATAATTATTTTATTTTTAAAAATCATGTTAACAATTATTATTGAACATGCAACTCGTGCAATGGAGGAAATCTTCGTGGGCTATACTCAGCCTTGTCTCAGGGTAGTAAGTTGGTCTGTTGACATCTCCCACAGTGTCTCCTGATCCCTCCCCTCAGCCTCCAGTATCTATACTATAATAGTCTATGTGCTGGGGACAGTCTGTTATATCTGGTGTAATTCTCCTGTCTTATCTGGCGTCCTGTGTAAATTTAAGTATGCTCCCTCTAATTCTCTCTCTCTCACCAGTCTTAGTGTCAACAGTGAAGAGGCGACTCTGGGATGCTGGCCTTCCAGGCAGAGTTCCTCTGTCCAGTTTCTGTTCTTTTGCCCATTTTAATCTTTTCTTTTTATTGGCCAGACTGAGATATGGCTTTTTCTTTGCAACTCTGCCTAGACGGCCAGGATCCTGGAGTCGCCTCTTCACTGTTGAGACTGGTGTTTTGCGGGTACTATTTAATGAAGCTGCCAGTTGAGGACTTGTGAGGCATCTGTTTCTCAAACTAGACACTAATGTACTTGTCCTCTTGCTCAGTTGTGCACCGGGGCCTCCCACTCCTCTTTCTATTCTGGTTAGAGCCAGTTTGCGCTGTTCTGTGAAGGGAGTAGTACACAGCGTTGTAGGAGATCTTCAATTTCTTTACAATTTCTCGCATGGAATTAGCCTTCATTCCTCAGAACAAGAATAGACTGACGAGTTTCAGAAGAAAGGTTTTGAGCCTGTAATCGAGCCCACAAATGCTGATGCTCCAGATACTCAACTACTCTAAAGAAGGCCAGGTTTATTGCTTCTTTAATCAGAACCGTTTTCAGCTGTACTAACATAATTGCAAAATGGTTTTCTAATGATCAATTAGCCTTTTAAAATTATAAACTTGAATTAGCTAACACAACATGCCATTAGAACACAGGAGTGATGGTTGCTGACAATGGGCCTCTGTACGCCTATGTAGATATTCCATAAAAAATCTGCAGTTTCCAGCTACAATAGTCATTTACAACATTAACAATGTCTACATTGTATTTCTGATCAATTTGGTGTTATTTTAATGGACAGAAAATTGCTTTTCATTCAAAAACAAGAACATTTCTAAGTGACCTCAAACTTTTGAACGGTAGTGTATATATCTTTATTATTATTTTTTTACATAGAATTAAGCTTAATGATTATGGCTCTAGATTGCAGGAAAATAAAAGCTGTTTCAGGTATTTGAAAAATGCTAAATTCTCCAACCCCACAGCCATCTTCACATACTTTCTGCCCCCCTCAGATTTTTGGGGTACATGACACCCCTACATAGTATTCACATGCTCTGCGACCATCAACGCATCGCCTGTTTATTTTGAGAACCCTGCTATCTAATCCAGCTAAAAAGGGGATATGGCCATTGGTACAGCAGACTGATCACCAAGCGGCTTCCATTTTGCAGCTAGACACCATAAAGTGTTCATGTAATATTATTAACGTTTCACAACAATTTGCTGATTTGACAGTCAGGCAGAATAATGTAAGGATGTGGCTTTGAACATGCCATCTCTCAAGTCAGTGCACACGCTGTATAGCCTAGCCTACACGCGGAGGAGGGGCTATCGTGGGTTGCGTTCCAATGGCAACCTACTCCTTATATAGTGCACTAGAGAATAGGGTTCCATTTGGAAAGCATCAATGATAAATAGGACCTAGCTAACCGAAATGATTAGCAGCAGCATGGCAAGTACAGGACACACACACAACACAATACGACCAAGAGCTGAGCTGCTGCATTCACATCACACACAGCAGTCACAGAGAGGTCATATGTATATAAAACATGCAACCGATGGCAACCACAGGACAGAAACCTCCCCAGTCCCCACCACAACTCTCTCTTTAACATTTACTCACACACATGATCTCTGGTAACCTTGAAGAGAGAGGGGAAAGTATTCAGACACTCTAGGAGGAGGACAATGGAGGTAGAATCAAGAAAAATATTAACTCGGTTAAAGAGTCTGACTGGACAGATGAAAGCTATATGATATAACTGTTGTTTACAGGGTTGGGGTTCATTCCATTTCAATTCAGGAAGTAAACTGAAATTTCAATTCTCTTCAATGCTTTTCAAATGTGGAATTGGAATTCAGTTACATTTCTAAATTGACCTGAATTGAATTGAAATGGAATTGACCACAACCCTGAATAAAACTGTTGTTTACACCTGCGGTCCTGGTGGTTAGTTAAGTCTCAGGACTTCAGGTCACCGTCGTCTCAGCGGTTCCATTAGTATGTGTATAATGAGATTGGGAAGGAATCTTCCCCCGCTGAGAAGGACACTGATGCCACATCTTAGACTTAGAGTAAAGACCTGGGCCTCAATCCACATAGTCTCTGTCTTGTCTTAACCCTCTTTATGTATATAGTGCATCTGCCTAAGCTAAAAACACCACTTCCCACACCAGGGTTTCTCAAACCAAAACCTCAGATGGAGTCTTGTGTCCCTAATGCCTCCCCATTGGGTGAAAACCCACAATCACCGCTCTCCGCATCCTCGGTGGGGCGTGGCTTAGCCAGGGACTGAGATGCGGGGAGGCTGGAGGGGGCCGGGCCGTTCATATTACAGTCGTCCGCTTGAAGAAAAACCCTGGGGTTTACAGGGGACTACTATGGGAGGGAAGGGGGGGGGGGGGGGGAATTATGAAAAGAGAAAGAAAACAAATCTCTACCCTCTCGTACAAATACACTATTGGAAACAAATCCATCCTAATGAGATCCAGGGTTCAGAGCTAGGGCAGAGATTACAGAGAGAGAGAGGGGGAGAGCTGGCATGGCAATGACCTGGATTTGCCCTGCAGCTCTCCCGCTCCTCTCTGCTCTGCTAGGGCACAGCCAGGGCACAGCCAGGGCAGAGCAAGGCTGGGCTGGGGTGGTTAGAACAGAGGTAGGAGAGGAGAGGATAGAGTAAAAGCAGAACATTCTGGATAGCTGGACTGCTACAGGGTAGTAGGCCTGTGTCCACTACTACACACTCCATCTCACAACACAAGGGTTAGAGTAGAGCAGGTAGGGCAAGACAGAGTGTGCAGGACAGAGCTGGATAGTCCTGAGTCCACTAGTACTAAACACTGCCAAACCACAACAACACAAGCAGAAAACAAGCAGGGATGGAGTGGTGTTAGTTTGAGCCACCTGCTAGGGCTAACTAACCCAGGGCAAAGGTCAACTGGGAGTCCATATGTGAGTCTACCGAACTGAAGCAGCTCAAGAGATGGATGTCACACTATTTACAGTCACATCAGCAACGCGACACCGGCTATACATGCAGACAGATAACCGGTGTCATGAATCGTTCTGATTGTGTCTAATGAAGACATCAAACCTACACATCAGAATGATTCATTAGAAAATGGAATGCTATAAAAATAAATATATAAAGGATTAGGCTGGCCAAAATGTGGTAACACTTTTCTCACCCTTTGTGTAGGATGACTTTGTTTCTAAGCCTCCATATAGTTCTTATGAAGGCTTTATCAATGCCATATAAAGCTACTAAAGGCTGTAGTTGTGACCCAATAATTGGGTGTACTAGTGAGAAGCTAGTTAATCTCTTTAAAAGAGAGTCTGTGGGGTGGAAAAGCCTGGCTCCATTAAGCAGGATGGACACCTGCTGACAATATTTCGAACACTTTCTGTGACCCTGGAAGAGGCTCAATGTTCCCCCGCGACCCCGCTGATCCTACACATGTGATGAACATCAGACCGCCTGGCCTCGGTCTAGGAGTACAATGACTTCGTTTTCTATAGCAAAACTGTATGACTGTATGGCCCTTTTCTATAGGAAAACTCTATGGTAACAATGACTTTATTTCCTATAAGAATACTGTATGGTAGCAATTACAAAATGTTCTCTATGGAAACGGTACGGTAATATTGTACATGGGTGAATATGACAAATGTTCCTTTTCCTTCACAGCCCTTCTCTCTCTATCTCCAATCCCACGTTCTGTTCTAACACCTGGGACCTCATCCAAACATGGCCCCAGTTTCAATTTCTAACTCTTACCCCCTATATCTCCTACCCCCTATATCCCCTATTCCTCCTACCCCCTATATCTCATACCTCCTATATCTCCTACCTCCTATATCTCCTACCTCCTATCGCGTCATCTTTTTCACCTTTTTTCACCTGCTCATCCTCTCACCCTCGTGCCCTTGCTCCTTTGCCCTCTTCCCTCCCTCCCTCAATCCCTCCTTTGCATTACTGAAACACATGTCCAGGCAGGTTCAGCCAAGGGTCGACCCCATCTTAGCCACTCACTGGTAGATGTAGCTCCCTAATCCTCCTTAGCGCAAAAGCACTTGGGACTATTATTAGGCCCTCTGCTCCGCGCTCTGTCCCCCTTCCCATCCCGCCCACCGCCCCAGCCCGGGGGTGGGCCAAGCCCTTCGTCCTAAGGTCCTATGATGTCGAGGTTTAGATAAACCAATTCGGCTTGTTGTTCTTCCTAATCCAATGAGATAATTGCGTTATGCTATTTCCCGGTGAATGAAATGAAGGCCTTGCACGCATGCACACACACATCCTTCAAAGAGATTTGTTGCACCAAAAGAATATACATTACGAAAGCGTTTTGTCAAACGTTGTGTCAAATGTGTTGAACGTCAGTTTTACAACCTGAGACTACAAGGCCAGAGTAGGACATCAATCACTGTACATAAAATTCCTTAAACTCTTGATCACACTTTTAAAATAATGAATAGCCCGGCAATGAATAGACAATGCAACAACATTTGTAACTGGTTTAGGCCCACATCTGTCTGTCTCCCTTCCTTCCTAAAAATGTGTCCTACTCTTTCAGCTTTTATACAATCCCTGCCTCTGTCTCGTCCCCTCTCTCATTCTCCTACATCTGTAGGACTACGTAATGCCCTGTGCCCTCCGTGCTCCAGACGACTAGCCAGACAATGTCTGGGAGTTACTGAGAACAATGCACAGCGAAAGACATTCAGATACACACACACACACACACACACACACATACACTACATGGCCAAAAGTATGTGGACATCCCTTCAAATTAGTGGATTTCTCTATTTCAGCCACCGCCGTTGCTATCAGGTGTATAAAATAGAGCACACCGCCATTCAATCTCCCTAGACAAACATTGACAGTAGAATGGCCCCGTACTGAAGAGCTCAGTGACTTTCAACATGGCACCATCATTGGCTGTTGTGAAGTGGAAACGTCTAGGAGCAACAACGGCTCAGCCACGAAGTGGTAGACAACAAGCTCAGAGAACGGGACCGCCGAGTGCTGAAGCGCATATCACGTAAAAATCATCTGTCCTCAGTTGCAACACCCACTACCAAGCTCCAAACTGTCTCTGGAAGCAATGTCAGCAAAATTGCTGTTTGTCGAGAGCTTCATGAAATGGGTTTCCATGGCCGAGCAGCCGCATACAAGCCTAAGATCACCATGCGCAATGCTGGATTGATGTAAAGCTCGCCACCATTGAACTTTGGAGCAGTGGAAAAGCGTTCTCTGGAGTGATGAATCATGTTTCACCATCTGGTAGTCCGACGGACAAATCTGGGTTTGGCAGATGCCAGGAACACACTACCTGTCCCAATGCAAAGTGCCAACTGTAAAGTTTGGTGGAGGAGGAATAATGATCTGGGACTGTTTTTCATGGTTCGGACTAGGCCCTTTAGTTCCTTAAGGGAAATCTTAACGCTACAGCATACAATAACATTTTAGACGATTCTATGCTTCCAATTTAGTGTCAACAGTTTGGGTAAGGCCTTTTCCTGTTTCAGCATGACAATACCCATGTGGACAAAGTGAGGTCCATACAGAAATGGTTTGTCAAGATTGATGTGGAAGAACTTGACTGATCTGCACAGAGCCCTGACCTCAACCCCATTTAACACCTTTGGGGTTAATTGGAATGCACACTGCAAGCCAGGCCTAATCGCCCAACATCCGTGCCCAACCTCACTTTTGGTCTTGTGCCTGAATGGAAGCAAGTCGCAGCAGCAATGTTCCAACATCTAGTGGAAAGCCTTCCCAAAAGAGTGGCAAATCCATATTAATGCCCATGATTTTGGAATGAGATGTTCGACGAGCAGGTGTCCACATACTATGTACATGCATACATACACACACAGAGAGAGACAGAGTCCGAGAGAGAAAGGAGAGAGAGACAGACACACACTCAGACCCCTGCTTTTTGCATCCTTGGTGATAGCACAAGGCAACCAATGAAAGTCCCGACAGCAAAGCAATAAATGAGTGACAGGTTTTTTGTATTTTTCGTATTTTAACCCTTTTTTCTCCCCAATTTCATGATATCTAATTGGCAGTCTTGTCCCATTGCTGCAACTCTTGTTCGAACTCGGGAGAGGCGAAAGTCAAGAGCCATGCGTTCCCCGAAATATTTCAAAAACTATAAGCATTGTACTTGGGACAAATCATTCACTAAACCCTAAACCTCAATTAAATCTTGTAATAAATAATGTGGACATTGAGCAAGTTGAGGATACTAAACTGTTTGGTGTAACCCTGGATTGTACTGTCATGTTCTAAAAATATTGATACAATGGTATCTTAGATGGGGAGAAGTCTGTCCGTAAAAAAAGTGCTGCTCTGCTTTTTCAACAAAACAAGTCCTACAGGCCCTAGTTTTGTTGCACCTGGACTACTGTTCAATCCTGTTATCAGGTGCCACAAAAAGAGACTTAGGAAAATTGCAATTGGCTCAGAACAGGGCAGCACGGCTGGCCCTTGGATGTACACAGAGAGCTAACCTCAATAATAAGCATGTCAATCTCTCCTGGCTCAAAGTGGAGGAGAGATTGACTTCAATCACTACTTGTATTTGTGAGAAGTATTGACATGTTGAATGCACCGAGCTGTCTGTTTGAACTACTGGCACACAGCTCTGACACCCATGCATACCCCACAAGACATGCCAACCAAAGGTCTCTTCACAATCCCCAAGTCCAGAACAGACTATGGGAGGTGCACGGTACTACAAAGAGTCATGACTACATGAAACTCTATTCCACATCAAGTAACTCATGCCAGCATTAAAATTAGATTTCAAAAACAGATACAAATAAGCAACAAAAAACAAAGACACATGCATACAAACACGCGCTATACACACATGTACACATAGATTTAGTGTTATAAATATATGGTAATAGAGTAGAGGCCTGAGGGGACACACTTAATATGTTGTGAAATCTGTTATGATGATATTGATTTTTTAATTATTTTTGTTAATGTATTACTGCTTTTTTTTTGCTGGACCCCAGGAAGAATCCATAATAAATACAAATACACATTTGAAAATCCCAAAATGAGGGTCATTAAAACTATATACCCTTCTTTAAATTATTGAATTGGAATTTCAGTTTGCTTCCTGGTTTGACTGCATTCAACTCCAACTGACCCCAAAACCTGCTCTAGAAGCCCAACTGCTGCTGTTTAAAAAAAAAAGAGACACTGTACTACAGTATATACGGAAACTTTACATAGGCACTGGCGTTATCCCTGGTCCGGTTATTCAACGTGGCTAGGGAAAACTCCTGGCCCCTGCACACATATGGCCACTCATGTACCCGTGGTGCACTAAGACGGTTACTGTGGGTCGGGTCTAAAGAGCTGAGCTCCCCAGAAGGAGAAGTGACAGAGGGATGTTTGTCAGCAGAGAAGGTATTAGTAGGGATGTCTGTATGTATAGGATTCAGACAAGCTGATGTTTCAAAACAGAGGTGTTATGCATCTTTTTTAATATGTCCTCGATCCTATCTCCTCACAGGGCTTTAGTAAGATTAGGATCAGATCCACTCTCTGGGTCTCTGCTCTCTCTATGTCTGTCTGTCAGTCCCGCTGTCTCCGTATCTCTCTCTCTCAAGCGCGAAGATCTAGGGTCAGTACAGCATAGAATAAATGAGCCCTTGTTTCTACAGTTTGTTTCCAGCATTTCATATCTCTGTCTTTATCTTGCATTCAGTTCTGCAGAATACAGGGTTGGAGGTTGCATACCACTCTAGACATGATCAACAATACACACACAAGCACTTACTGTACTTCACACACAAGTCTCTAAAACAAACATGGTTGTGGATGTTAGCAAGCTTTGCTGCCTTGAAAGATCAAAATACACTCAAATGTTTGGCCATAGCTGCTCGCTAAAAACATTTTGTCACTTAGCCTTCCTTCACTTGTCCCAGCCCGGGATTAAACCAGTTTTAAACACCCCCTTCCACCATTAAATCCATGGCTTTTCCACGGATGGGCAGCAGAGAACAATATATTGATACATTGCAATGTAAGTAAAATGGTCCCTGGTGATGGTAAACTCAGTTGGGATGGGAAGAGTGTTGGGTAGATAAAGAGAGGTTTCTGGGCATCTATATGCATAACTGTCTCATTTCCCAAAATCCAACCAGTTTTGAACAATAAAATAACGTAATAGTCAAGTTGAAATAACATGGAAACTATGTTGACGCAACTTCTTTATGTCCAAAGGGGTTGAGAGCCTGTCAGGTGACAGATTATGATATCTTGTCATCATTTAAACAAGAGAAGAAGAAAAACTCATTCGCTTAAGTATTTTGTAAAACATAATTGTTTCAGTCTAGACCATCATTTCAGTCAGAGGGAAAAGTCATTTCAGTAAATGGTGCTAAAAGTGTTGTCCTACCAGGGCCACCACTTACCAATAAGACATCTCCATTCCTCCTAGGGCCACCACCCACCAATAAGACATCTCCATTCCTCCTAGGGCCACCACTTACCAATAAGACATCTCCATTCCTCCTAGGGCCACCACCCACCAATAAGACATCTCCATTCCTCCTAGGGCCACCACCCACCAATAAGACCTCTCAATTCCTCCTAGGGCCACCACCCACCAATAAGACATCTCCATTCCTCCTAGGGCCACCACCCACCAATAAGACATCTCAATTCCTCCTAGGGCCACCACCCACCAATAAGACATCTCCATTCCTCCTAGGGCCACCACCCACCAATAAGATCTCTTCATTCCTCACATTGCAGAATGTATAGCTTATGTACAGCCAAGTTCAAATTAAAAGGTAACATAATGAAAGCCATTAACATTTCTCGATGCGAAAGATAATCATTAGACCCTGTCTACTGTGTGTCTGAAATGGCACCCTATTTCGAATATAGTGCATTATTTTTAAAACAGAGCCCTATGGGGTAGGGCCCCTTTATATAGGGAGTAAGGCGCTGTTTCGGGCACACTCTTAGACTATGGTGTTTTTCAAGCAAGCTGAAAAAGCCTACTCGGTGGATTGATAGACGTAATTGAATCACGTTTAAATATTGGAGGAGAAAGCATGTGGACGGGATGAAAGGGCTCCAAATTGTATGGAGGTATTAACCGAGGGTCAACCCAAAATATACTTGTAAGCTTAAATGTAAAACAAGAGTCTGAGAAAACAACTGACGAAAACCAAGCAAGCATAATTTTGTCATTCAGAATCAGAACCACCCAGAAATGTAATTTGAGTATTTTGCCAGCTGAGTAAATCAGTGCTGCTAAACCGAAAAAGAGGAGTCACAGTCGTAGCAGCTATAGAAAAACCATTACCATGCCTTTATCAATGTATCCCCTGATATAATATGAATTGTCTTAACGGAGAGGTCTTTGAAACACAACTGGTGAAGTCAGTGGATGCTTCATGCTTCGCTGGTCTCAATCATCGTGTTTCAAAAAAAATGTAGAATACTGATTTGCAAATGATGAGAAACTTTCACCAAAGCTCAAGTAACTCCTCTAACTGCTAAAGTAACCAGTCTCCTCCCCTACAGTGCCTGTGAACCGGCAGCGTTTAGCCTGCTAGGAAGGTGCACCTGGCGTAGGCGATACTTAGTAGCCGCGCAGACATCCCAAGACAACCTCCATAGCGTGCCAAGAGTGCGGGGCTCCCCGCCGCGTTACGCGGGAAGGGGGAGCCACCTGCTGGGCTCTGGGGAGAGGCGAGGTGTTTCCTGAGTGAGGGAGGATTTTACTTGAAATGTTATTCATCCCCTCTCAAATAGTTTGCTTTCATGAAGCCCGTGTCTCTTGGTGAACTCAAAGCTTTTACGCACAACTGGTCTGGATATTAACTTTGTTTTTACTGCGAAACTGTTTAGGTTGCCCAAAGCACATTGACACCTCATTGAATAAGTTGTCTTACATGAGGCTATATTATAAGGATGGCTTATTCATGTCATACCTATATCTAAACAAACCGTTTGATGTTTAGCCTATCACGTGAACGAACAGCAAAATAAGGACATTATCATATATCTTTAATGACATTTTGGCTAAATGTAAATGCAGCCTGTAGCTCGTTGCCTGTGGAATTTTGATAGTGACCAAACATATTCGAGTTACATGTTTGTCAACGCCTATATCCCGAAACACTAGCGCTTAGGAATCCGTCAACTTTGGAACAATAAAGTATTTACGTGAATGACATCACATTCCCCACTGGAAAAAAACGTGTTTTCAAGTCATTTCAACAACAACCACAGCAACAACAAAAATGATTGAATGTGATGATGTTCGATTCAATTTGGAATGCTGATTGGATTTGCAAAAAGTAATCAATAAAGGCATTTCGTATAAGGGAATTTCGTATATTTTTCACTAAACTTTTAACGTAAATCCAATTAAGTGACATTTAGTTGTTGATTTCACGTTGAATTCACGTTAGTTGGCAACTCAACCAAATGTAAATCAAACTAGATGTTGAACTGACGTCCATGCCCAGTGAGTGCAATATCACAGGTCAACCCCCAATGAGGTGTGCCTTTGATAACTTAATAAACATTATAAAAACGACATGTTTTAAGCCCAATGAAGCCTTTCGTGACCGAGATTTCGTGCTGGTAAACACGGAATATAAAATAGGCGCTATATGTTACAGCACAAAACATACTTGGCTAAATTAGGCTACATGTTATTACGTTGTTGGATGCACTAAGGTTCAGGCTAAGAGCCTATTACATTTACTCGATTACATTTTGATATTAAATGTCTCAGTAGGCGCAAAGTGAAGAGCCGTTTGATGTAAACACTCTTTGCCGTTACCAAACCATGCAGAGGCCCACATCTACATAGCTAACAGCAAAAATAGGATTTGTGATAGCCTTGGGTTGAAGTTTACTGGAATATTGTGCTAGATACTAGATATAACATTAAACGTTTTGTTTAGTTGGATAACTTGGTGTGACTTTACTTCGAAATATATTGTTTGTTTGGATGCCAAAGTAGACATGTTGACAATAGTAATAGGTGAACATCCTCTCCTCCAACAGGCCTATGAGGCTGCTTGGACACTACAGAATCAGAATGTTGTGGATACAATGTATTGCATGGTGCTGTAAAATGAACTTGACTCTGACTGGAAATATTTGGAGAGGATGAATACGAATGAGGTTGCCAAAATGCACTCAGAAATCAGAGTATATATTTTTTCCCAAATGTGCATTTCAGTTCTCACCTCCTCCTGAAATTGAAGATACAATCGTGTTTCTGACCATCAAAGTATAATGTTGCCTTTAGTTAAGCTGAGTTAGTACTATAAATTATTCATAAAAGCTATTATTACTACGTTGAATCGTACATTTCACGACCACTCTCTCAAAACCGATAAGCAATAACTTTTCAAATGGCAATGCTTTAAAACGCACTGTAAGTGGACCTGAAAATCAAATCACTGGTTTGACTCGTTTTAAAGCCTTGAATACCAGCAACTCATAAAGACACAGCTAAGAGCCTCGAGGCCTACTCGAACTAAGTGAAAATAGAAACTCTGAAATTGAACTTCACCGAAACATAAAAAGTGAAAGCTTTTAGAAACGACAGAATGATTAATCGCCTAATGTGGTTGTTCTTTGTTTTCGTTGATTAGGGCCTATATGCAAATTTTCTCCTGGGACAATTCAATGTTGTAAATGATCAAAACAATCCAAGCAAAATATATTAGCAGACGAAGTTCACAATTTCAATGGACACAGCTTCAAGAAATTGCTCTAAAATGCTCCAACACCTTCTGGGTATTGTTTTTAACAGCCTCCAAATGAAATATTTTTTTGTTTTTCCCTTTATTTATTTAACTCGGCAAGTCAGTAAAGAACAAATTCTTATTTTCAATGACGGCCTAGGAACAGTGGGTTAACTGCCTTGTTCAGGGGCAGAACGACAGATTTTTACCTTCTCAGCTCGGGTATTCGATCTTGCAACCTTTCGGTTACTGTGCTAAATTATGACTGACAATATTGCCTATAGAAATATGTGATTATTATAGTTTTAAACAATCTGAAAGAATATCTGGGTAAGCTGTAGGACCTATAACCGATGTATTGCTGCCACCCAGTAACCTATATAGCCCCATACATTCTCTTTCCCCTAAAAAGTGGTAGAAATAGGCCCCTCCCACTGACAGCCACTACTATGCCCTGAAGAACGTTGCATGAATGTGGCTGCTTGCGTCCCAAGGGTATTAGCTTGCTTTCCTCGTCTCGTCTCCTCTCCATCATTGCCATTGATCTGTAGCGGTTATCAATTCGCTGGACAATTGTCCATTTTTATCAGCTATGTTGGCTACAGCTAGCCTATGTGTAATTGTTCCGTTTTTGCTGTATCTATAGAATATGTGGATTATGTGTAAATTCTTCGTTTAGATATTCTGCCTGTATAAATTCAGTTTTGTGTTTAGCACCATTTCACCAGGTCAAAGTCCTGGTACATATAAATGTACGTGGCGAATAAAGGTGATTCTTAACAGTGGTCAGGGAGATGCAGTTAAACTGGAGGCTACTTGGTATTGGTAACGGTCCTTTCGACAATAGGGCCTACAGCGTATTTAACAAGTGGTTTCATTCACACGAACCCTTTCAATCTTTCATTTTTAGGAATGGATTTATGGACGACACATTGCGTTTAGGTCTAGCCTACTAAATGTATTGTGGAAATGATGTTAACTTGACATGTAACTAGTTTAGTTATATAGACATAACTCGTATAATTGGATCAGAGGCAAAGTAATGCATCAGTTGACATAACAAATGAGGCCCTATTCTTT
The DNA here is from genome assembly GCF_002021735.2 of Oncorhynchus kisutch. NCBI lineage: Eukaryota > Metazoa > Chordata > Actinopteri > Salmoniformes > Salmonidae > Oncorhynchus > Oncorhynchus kisutch. Next base: position 24,381,720 of record NC_034182.2, read on the forward strand.
CACACCATGTTGTGTGTTATTCTCCATCCTTGCTCAATCATTCATGTGGAGGGCACTGGCTATAGCAGCCTAGCCTACATCCATCTGTCCCTTGTTACTGTTGTCTAGACTAATGTTTGTTTTATAGGCTACAACCCACGGGTATCTACAACCAAAAAGTTTAAATAACACAAAATACCTGTTATTATTATTAGGCTACTATTAGTATTGAATACTTACTGGAAAGCATCGAGGTGGTTATGTTGTTTGGTTTATTTACATGAGACGTCTGGCGATGGAGCTACTGTGAATTCCCGCTAAGAAAAGTCAGCACTGACAATATGGACTCATGGATAGAACCCAAGAATGGAACCCTTGCGCAAATCCTAGCCTATATCATGATGACCATTGGAGTTTCCAAAAAAAGACATTGGTTATGATGTTAGATGTACACGTCGTGCTTTCTCCTTAGTAGATGAATCTCCATGACAAAAGTTGGGTGTAAAAACATCAGACATTATAGAATGTGACTGTGCACAGCGATGAGTTATCATGATAGCCTTCCTTAAAAAAAGCATACCTTTCAATCTAATATATAGGCCTACAATGGGGACTCAAGGTTACCTATACAAGTTGTCTTTATTGGCACAATAGGATATCAATATATTATCGATAACGCACCACTTCTGAAGAAATAGGCGTACACTGTCAAATGATGTATGTTTCTTACCTGTGTTTCGGACAGGTTCAGCTGCCTCGCCAGCTCAGTGCGCTCGCGGCCGACTACATACTGGCAGCGCTGGAACTCCAGCTCGAGTCGGTAGAGCTGCTCGGCGGTGAATGATGTCCGCGTTCGTTTTGGCCTGTCGAGGTCCAGACCCTTTGGCAACACTATCTCCCGGATGGTTCCCTTGGCATCTGTGGATATACAGCCAGACACCGTGTGTGAAATGTCCCAACGTCGTATTATAGTTGCACATACTGTAGTAGCCTACCAATGTCATTATTTTTTGTATCGACCAGGAAGATATTGTTAAACATTGTGCTCCTACGCAATATATATAATAATAATAATAATCTATTGACGTGATCATTGTTTTCAGTATGAGGACATTGGCATCTAGTTGTCTTCCTTGGAAATATAGGCTAGTCAAGTTTGTAGTAAAAAATAAATAAAAGGGGAAGAAGTAATAGATGGATAATATATTGTAAGAATCACAATATCCCTAAATAAAACTCAATGCACCTTACAGAGATAACAGGCATATCCGTTCGTTAGATAGATAGATAGATATCACGCGTAAAATGCCTTAAAATAGTTCTTCCATATTTTCAACTGAGAGTAGGCTATGGTCCTATAGTGTGCTGCAGTATGTAATGGTCCTAGAATCCACCCTGGAGAATATAGTGTGCTGCAGTATGTAATGAACTGGACATAAGTAATTTTTTTATTGGAGAATGGGCTCCCTCTGAGTTTCACACATTCACCATAGTAGCTTGCTTTTTTGTTGTTGCCGTGTTTGGGGAATATTCTCAAAAAGTTATAGCCAGAACAATGAGAACTGAAAGATACTTCCCTATCCCATTATTAAATTATAGGCCTACCGGTACGTAATTGTCTGTCTCAGCGCAAGTAGGCCTACATTTTTGGAGAGCATGTTCTCAGAGTTATATTTCAAATTAAATCTCTGCATTTGCCATGAGTCCTAGAATCCACCCTGGAGAATATAGTGTAACCGGCTAGTTGACGCATCAGTACACAACGTTAAATATAGACATTTATGGGACAACGTGAAATCATTTTGTTCAGTAAAACATCATGAAATGTGTGTTTTTATATACAAGTATGGAATATGCCTAAGATGCTATTTATGCAATACCAAAAACCTTTTAAGTGCAAAACATAGACTAACCAAGCTGGGTCCCACCATAAAATAAATATGTCAAAGGAGCAGTAGCCTAGATCTGTCGAATCATGTGGCGTCTAAATCTATTTCAATTCCTCAGCAAACTTAAATTGAATCAAAGTTATAGAAGATATAACAAATCTGAATTTCTTGAAATAATAGAACATTATATAGGCGTACTGCATCATGCGTAACCACCGTATACTATTTGAAGGGTTGTAGGCTATACGTAGGGCTTATGTGGTTCATTCACATACGCCCTACAACCAATATATTGCACATTTCATGAGGAAATAGCATCTATAGGGCCTATACGGCACGGTCTCTGCGTAGAGCTTGTCTACCTTCCATGCAAGCATCCATGGTGTTAGCACGAGCTATAGAGACCCGTTCCAACATTGTGCATATTTATAATTTCTAACTAAACATCTACTCATTCATAATACCCAATATTAAAATCCTCAAAATGTACAACTTTGCAGCAGGGCCTTTCAAACGGTTTGCACGCACATCGAGACTTTGCACATAAGACAGACCGCCTGACCTTTCTCTGACCTCGGCTTCTCAAGCGGTACCTAGCGCATTCAATCATCAGCTTTAAAAACAAATAGTGACACCGGGTATTGCGAGCTTGGTGTCCCGAGCAACTCTGCCAAAAACGCTCAACTCGCCCTCACCACATCTAATCAATCTCGGTCTACCGCCGAGGCCGTTCACTTCTACAATTACCGGGCTTTCTGTTCAGATTCAGCCCCGGGGCACGCGCAATGAATTCAATTATGTAGACCTTTCCTGTAGGTGATGTGTATGATTATCGTTGTTCAAATGAAAGGTTCATTTATACATTTGGTGAAAATCAAATGTGCACAAATAGGGGGGTAACTGTTTTTTGTAAGAAGATAATATTAATTTATCTGTGTTTTTGTGGGCTAATAGTTTGGTGATTATAACTGATATATGGTGTTACGGTATCCATGACAAATCTATCCGGGTAAGGGGCATGGATATGCTATTTTAGAAATAAGTGGTCAACTTGAATATTATGAATAGGCCAACAAGTTCAAACGTTTCAAAAATAAACTGTTTTTTTCTGCTCACTATGACTATTTACTTAGAAAGCCATATTCATAATTGTGATATTATCTCACTAAGGATTAAACAACAAACAAAAAATGCATTTACTTTAGGGTTTGTTGACATTGACATTGTAATGCATTTTACAGCCCTGACTAAAGAGCAGTGCAAAGAGACGTCATTACGCTCTGAACAAAACTATTGAGTTGCATTAAATTCATTTATATTCTAAGTCAGTCAGTCACATAGCCTATAACTACTATAGCCTATTTGACATGCAATAATTATTTTATGTCATTTTGCACACACCTTTAACAATTTCACATGTTTTATAAACAGTTTTTTTTCTCTTTTACAAACTGTTTCTTCTTATTCTTTTCTGAAAATGCATACTCCTGGAACTATTTTACTATATTTTAATACGCAATAGGAAGGTAATTAGTAATATAACAAATATGGCATGGTGTTGTTTTGTTATGAGAAAGGAATGTTGTTGACGGGATCCCCCCCCCCCCCCCCCCCGCCCGCCCCACACACAATGATTATTGTCATAATTTACTACAAACTATTGAACCATTATTGTCATCATGGCGCATACACTTCCAAGATTTTTGGACATGGTGAAATAAACTATGGAGATATCAGTTGTGTGACTCATGCATAGAGTAGGCCACTAATTACACAAGTATATATTTGGAAATTGAAAATAGTAATTTGTGTTTTGTTTCATTCTCAACACATTTAAAAAAGAAGAAGTTGTAGATCCTAAGAATCACAATATATATATATATATTATATATATATAGCAATATAAATATATACAATAGTTAAAATAACTATTAAGTTAGTCTACACATTTTGGAGAATTCCATCCAAAGATGGCAATAGGGCTAGAAAGGTGGGGCTCAATTTATTTTAATCAAAGAGGGCATGGACAACATATTGCTTAATTTTGAGTAATAATACCTTAACTCAAACAAAGATAAAAATGAATAAACCCACACAGAAGGACACATGATGGTTTGTGTGTTTTTTTAAAAGTAGTTTGTTTGCCAATAATTACTTATAATTTGTTGATTCATATAGTACAAAGCAGCTACATGTTATCATTATCTCTAAGCTCTACTGTACATTTTAATCTCAGATGTTCATCATTTTCATTCAAATTTCGTTCGAATTTTTTTTTCTTCTAAGTATAGCAAATTTGTTTCAAAAAGGTATCAGGAGCCAGAATATAGGCTAGCTATATATTCCTTTTCTATATTGGACATATATAGTATTATATCTTCATCTGCATATGAAATACCTTATTTGATTGTATTTACAATAAATCACTGCAACTATGTTTATTTGTAAGCGTAAAAGTATTATAGTAGAAGTAGCAGTGTAGTAACATGGCCTAGTAACCTAGTAGTAGTAGTTGTTGTAGAATTAGGCTATTAGTAGTTGTGATTGCAATAGTGGTATATTTGCAAATGCATTACATATTTTAAATTAATTTAATGGAAATTCTCAAATATTAAGAATGATAAACACCTGGTTTTGTTCAGTAACGTATGCAAGACAATATGTGCCCTCTTTTTGCAATATAGATAACAATTTTCGCCACAACAATAATACATCATATTTCGTTACTAACCTCGAACTAAAATCCTTCGGCAGTAGTCTGGGTCCACTCCTAAAAGTTTATCATGTCCGTCTTCACTGGAGGAGGTCGGGGTGGAAGCCGATGTACCCGGGGTATCGGTTGTGCTCTGCACCGGCGACCTGCCCCCAAGTTCGGTATGGCATTTGTCTATCCCGTCACGGCACTGAGAGTTGGATCCAAGGCGGTGGTTGTTGCGATCCTCGGCGATCTCATCGCCCATATTCGTGGCTTGATCGAACATCGATTTGAATATTGGTGTATAGATCTTCTGTATTCTTCACCTCGCTATTGGGCAGTTATTGCTACTCGTTGCACCTTTAAGTCATTTGCAATAGTTCTCTTCAGCTGTGGTGAGGCAGACCATGCCCCAGAGTAGATCCAGTTAAAAAACAGAACCCGCCACGCCGACCTGGGATGGAACCGAGCTGCACTGCAAGTGTCTCGGCATGTTTCAGCACGATTTTGCGATCCGAAGTACAGGAGAGAGATCGTGGATGGTGGTGAGAATGAGGGGGCCCTTTGGACAAGCCTAGGGTCCCTCCTCAGCTATAGGACCGCGCTAAATCTAACATGCATGTTGTACGTACAGTAAGTGTATAGTCTACAAGGGGAGACCAGATCTATGACCAAAGAAGCTGGGAGGTGCTACACTTGCTCACCCACATATAAATAAAATGAAAGACGAGCGCGTAACCAGCAGAGGAACAGTCTCAGCCTCTGTACAGCACAGTCAGTTCACTCTCTGCATTCAGGAAATGACACTTTTTGTCCTATAAACCTTGCACCCCTGAGCATGGGCTTGAAATCAGTTAATTTACCACCGTTTGAGTTGTTGGTTTCGGTGGAGCTGTCTTGACGTGGTCACGGATGTTGGGTTGTTGGTGGTCTGCTCGGGGTCTTCTTCCTTTGGAGAGCGCAATTATGTATGTGTAGAGAATGTTGAGGAGGGGCGTTCAAACAGGGGAAAGGGTCACATACGGACGGTGAGGCATAACGAACCAAGCGAGGCTTGACCGAGCCATTAACTGTGTGTAGCCTAGAAATCTTGTATGATTGTTCAGATAATCTTTGTGGCGATAGTTTTGCTTTGTCTTGACGGTGTGACAGTCATATGGACAATAATGTTGTGGCAGGGTGCACTTTAAAGAGATTGTCACCCTCAACGTAATATCCGGTTTGCTCGTCTTTGATTGGTAAACAGACAGATCAGTCCGTGTACGTTCCAAGAAGTGTATAAGGCCGAAGAACCCTTCACTGTAAAAAAAAAATATATATATATATATATATATATATTATTATTATTGAGTAACTGGTTCCACAGCCTTTTTTGTTTACTCAACACTTCGGTCCAATTGTTAACTGAACCTAAAAAAATATTTGGCCCAACTTTAGAAAATGTAGGCAAAAATTAAATAAACTTAAAATGTGTTTTCTCAAATTGTATCATATGTTCATTCAACTAGAAATTATTATTTGGGCATTACCTAAAAAAAGGCTGTGGAACTAATTACACAAACACAGTGCTTTGACATACAATGTTTTCAATTTACATATTTGACACAAGTTAACAAAGGCTACATGATTACACTGTGCATGTTCATTTATACAGTAATGAATATTAAACATGTTTTTACCTGGATTTGAACTCAACCTCTTGGTTCACTCCAATCTTCCTGCTATGCCACCATGTCTGTGTTAATTACTGATTTAATCTATATTGTTACATTTTGCACTTCAAAGTAATATGCCCCACAAGCACTGGACAACAATACAGAAAACCCCCCAGATTGGTGAAATAAGTAAATCAAATAAATGAGAGAATAATCAGATTAACTGAGAATTGACACGCACATGGTGGCAGCGCAGGAAGATCGGAATGGCATGAACTAAGAGTTCAAATCCCAGGAGAGGACATGTTAGATAATAGTTACTGTACAACCTAATCATACATGTCAAATATGTAAGTTGGAAACATTGTTTGTTAAAAGCACTGTGTGTGTATCTAGTTCCATACATTTACTTAGGTAAGATGCTCAAATAATAATTTACAGCTCAATGAACATAGGAGACAAGTTGAGCAAACACATCACTTTTTGACTGAATTTTTGCCTACGTTCGCTCAAGTTGAAGATGAATTTGGGCCAACATTTTTTTTGTTCATCTAACACTTGGTCTGAAAAGGTGAGTAAAAAAAAAAAAAAGTCTGTGAAACCCGCTACTGAATAATAATTAGTTGAAACAACTAGATTTGTATTTATTTATTTATTACGTTTAACAGTGTGCTTTTTATTCTAATAATATAATAAACAATGGAACACTATAGACATTTTTCCAAACTAGTTTAAACTTCATTACAAAAAAAACATATCACGAAACTACTCGAAGCCTGGAATAGTCAATGGATGCAATGAGTTCAGTAAACCACGGTAGGCAATTTTGCCCTTATTTTGAGAGGAAAATCATGAAATTCCCTTCTACAAATCTGGAATGTATGGAAGCTTGTTCCCGCCAACAAAAAACCCCAACGAGCTATGAGATAGTAAGTCAGAGTAATGAGTCATACTTATGAGATGGTAAGACATTATTATGAGATATGAAAGTCATAATTATGAGATAGAAAGTCTGAATAATGAGACACTATCTCATAATTATGACTTTCATATCTCGTAATAAACTTACCATCTCATAATAATGACTTAAGTATCTCATAATGAGATTTTTTTTTTGTGTGTGTGTGTCAGAAACGGGCTTCCATAGTATGGGCATTCCAAGAAAACAAAACAATAGACCATGCTTAGAGTTTAGGGAATGTTTGATAGGCCAATTACAGACCAAGTTGGTGTATAATGCACATATCCTACTAATAGGATAATAGCATAGCTAAAACGTCAATGATAAAACAGAAGTGGCCTGTACACTCTTAGAACAATGGGGTTCCAAAGGGTTCTTTGGCTGTCCCCATAGGAGAACCCTTTTTGTTCCAGGTAGAAGTATTTTGGGTTCCATGTAGAACCATCTGTGGAAGGGTTCTACATGGAACCCAAATGGGTTCTTCCTGGAACCAAAAAGGGTTCTTCTATTGGGACAGTCGATGAACCCTTTTCGGTTCCAGATAGCACTTTTTTTTTCGAAGAGTGTAGCCTAGGTTACATTTAGCTGTTCACTAGAAAGGACGTGGCCATTAGGTTCACTTGCTTACATCTATAGTCTACCTACACAGCCACATTTCTGTAACAAAAATGCATCTATTTGGTTACACAACACATTTTGCACAACTCCTGGACAAGACATTTGATGGTAATATATAATTTTGTCAACTAAGAGTTCCAACTGAAAGTTGCAAAAGTGTATAAAAAAGAGACTTCAATATTGAAAAGTAGAAATACTTTACTGGATGGCTTCATTTAAAGTTCATATTGTTATTGATTTCCAAAACGCAGGCCTATAGGCTATAACCACAGTTCTTCAGAAACACATTAACTTCGCTAAATTATTTAGCCTTGTTCCATCTGCCCATTAGGCCTAATATAATACAAAAACGTGAACTACCTCGCTCAAATTCACATTGAATAGCCATTGAAATTTCCCTATTGAAAAGGATTTTAGTTAATTCGAGTTAATTGACTGCCTAAACCGTTGTTATGACTGCGCAGTAGGCCTAATTGTGGCTGTTGCTAATTGTAACTGGGAACAACTGCATGTGATTGTCTGTCTGTTGTAGGCCTACACAATTATAAAGCAAAAAACATCCACATTGTAAATGATTGGGATTACATAATAACAGTTTTGCCAGGTAGGAAGATGCTAATTATTCAAATGGCTCATTATTCGTTTCAGATGTTGTAATCTGTCAATGCGTTGAATGGACCTGACAATCAGATCCTCCACTCAGCAGCAAGACAAGAGACGACTGATTGCCACAACAGCTCTGTGCGAGGGAGTATAAACCACACGCACACATGCACAAAATGTGTTTTGGTTATAATCATATACACCCTTCCACAAGCGCAATCCCTCTTCCCTAGCCATCACACGTGATGAACTATACAACTATTCAAAATGCACCACAAGTTTTCAAAATGTAAAATAGTATCACCACTTACCCATTCCCAATCATAGTTTTTCCCTTTCCATTTTCACTGCAAATAACGTCTTAAATTGAACATCCAATATTTTACCAGTCTTGTTGATACAACTGCGAAAGTCTATGGTGTCCCATGGGACCATAATTATTTCAATCACATAATGATATCTGTTGTGCACTGTATTTTAAGTGGAGGGTGTTGGGTTGATATGATCTCGTAAACTGACTCTCCTTTCTTACTTTCCCCTGTGGGGATAAAGTTGGATTGAGTTGAATGCTTCAGGGTCTTTCCAGTCATCTAAACAGCATTATGAAAGTCTGTTCCATTCCCCCTATAAGGCCTATTTCACACATCTGCCGAATCCTACTTAAAGCTCGAAGAAAGTGTTAATCTTCAAATCTTCACACACCATCAGTATAACTATTTCGTACAACTGTATTTCCCATAACGAATTACTGTTTTACAAAGTTCACAATGGTTAGGCTACCAAAAGGTTATAGGTTGCACATACAAAAAAAAGTTATAGGCGACGATACAGACTTTATAATGAATCGTTCGTTAGCCTATATAAACTTAATCTAGCAGACAAATGTTAGTTTATATAGTGTTTGTGCGTCTGATTCAACTCCCAGTGGGCATGGATTATGTCAATCAATCCAGATTACTGCAATCTGTCGGTTCGCTCTGAACACGGAGCAGTGTTCATATTCAACAGGCTTTACACCATCAAATCTTTAAAATAAGATTTTGCAAACAAGTTGTGTTGCGTTATAGGTTGTGTTGCGTTATAAGGCTACGACAGGGGTTAGCCTCGAGCTATTTGAGTCAGATAGATGTATATATAAAATATAGCAATTTCGGTTGCATTCTCTGATACTGGTCCCCTGCCATGCTTGGAGTTTGTAAGGGTTTTTAAAACATAACATTGTTAAATGTTAACGATAATTAATTGCTATTTTGGGATTTACAGGGATTTCATTATTGCTATTAGTATAGTATCTGTAAAGATGTTTATAAATTACTATCGACATTTGTTCCAGCATGCATTGAAGGTCATGACATTGGTTTTAGGCTACATTTTTTGCTAAAAGTTTTACAGCTATATATACATTTTCATACATCTTAATTGTCTTTACTAAAATGAACATATTTTCTTAAAAAAAAAGATAATTAACTATCATATAGACTTATTCTTCAATTAAAAATGTATGATGGTTGATTGGCATATCATTGATTGTCTCTGCAATTCTTCCAATGTGTTACATGTTTTAAAGTAGAATGGACATTGGAACTGAGGGGTTCTGAAGAGAGCGAGGGGGGGGGGGGGGGGGGGGTGCACGGCAATTAGTGAAGACAGGTGTTCATCGTGGGTTTAGGCCTATGCACCAAGACCCGCAACTATAGCAACACAAGCACATGCAATACACGTTTATTGAAATGTGTTAACTCATTAACATACGCCTATACAAATACATATATTATTTATTTATATATATATATCATGATTTTGTTGTAGGATTTTGTTGGAGTCAACCTTCGCCTATATTTGCGCTTTGATCTGTGGTTGATGTCAATCAGATTCAACTCGTCAGAATAGAGATGAGAGAGTTTCGAACACTCTCGGTGGGTCTCGCCTAATATACCCAAATACAAGGCGATGCTCTCCCGGTAGAGCGAGACAATGCTCTCGGGGCATAATTCTATTCATTTCAGATATTTTAAAGAGAGAGAGAGAAGGGGTGAAAATTGAACATGAAACATATGACCCATGCTGTCATGTGTCCAACTATTTGTTTGGAGACGATTAGGTTTTAATATCCGATGTCCTGTTTCTGGAGCCAGAAGCCTTTAGTCTGGTGTCCCAACTGCATGAACCTCAACAGCGTCTGAATAGTGGAAACAATTGAGCCTACCTTTAACCGACTGTTGAATTGTATAGCCTATGCTTTGAATGAATGATTGCATGTTGCCTCATGGAACGGTAAGGCCAATCATTCATCACTTAAATTCTAATCACGGATAAACTGAAATTATAAACTTTTTCTAAGATAACAGATTGAATATATTGTATTTACTAAATTTGCTTGCAATGTGTCGGTGGTGGTAAATCATAAAGACAATACTTTTGTTTTACTTGTTAAATCAAAACGTTTATTTGGAAGGTAACATACTGTACATTTTGTTACAGTAACTTACGACCGTTTACAGTGTAGGCAACTTCATTCTCAACTCATTTAGGCCTACATCTGCATGTCAAAGCATTAAAGTAGAATGGAACGTTTGGTCTCCACCAAAAACTCTGATATGTAATGAAAGGAGAAATGTTTGGAACATTTTAAATTAACTGTATGTTTTATTTGGGAAGATGTAGGCTACATAATACAGGTATATAGATGGTATATTCATTTTGATATCAGGTCACACGTCTTAATATTAATTTGTAACACACGTCACAATTTATAAGTGATGTATACAAAGTCATAATTTCGTATGCATAAAATAGCCATTATAACCGTAGCCAACAGGTGATATGTCTTTAGGCTTTAATTGATGCCTATACAGGCTAATGAATAAAGATGTAAATCCGTCCATTTTAGCACGGATTTGATGACTAAATGATTTCACAAACAACTGTCCACAAAACAAAATTTGACATTTTCGGTTGAGGTACCAACACCCGTTGCCTCTGCTCTGGTGAACGCTGTGATTTCAAAGCTCAGAATTTAGTTCAGGCTGTATCGAAATGGCGGTAGTCTTGTCTTGCGCGTTATGCCTACAGGTTACGGACAGAGTAACGCTAGCCAAAAACGATGCACAGAAAATGTATTAGTTAAAATGTTCAAATAGTCTACATAGGCTGATATTTAATATTATCTAAAGAACAGACGTTCAAAGTAGGCTAATGAATATTGGAGGTTTGCAGTCCTTTACGTCTTGAATCCAAACGGTGAGATTCATGTACTTCTAGATTTAGAGTGGATGCATTAGACCATGTAGCCTACTATACTGACCTACTCTACAATAAATAAATAAAATATGACTCCTAAAATAGTTTAATAGTAATGATAGCCTAATCAGAGGAAAAGTATGCAAACAATGATTGGTTTACTGCTTTGCCTGTACACTTTGAACAATCCAAAGTATAATAGCAGCGTAAGCTTGTTATTGTCCCTACCATTTTGACATGGCAATCTTAATATTTAATTTAAATGACAAATGCCTTGCTTCTGGATCCTTCATTTTATTTCCATATAGTTATCATGCAAAGTGGGTAGTTTACTATGCACCAGAGGGGTGGGAAACTTCGTTGCCTAGGAGGCCTACAAGTTGGTTCAGTGATGTAGACCTACTATTGAAGCAGTGACTGAAATGTATGGAGTTGCGATCACCCTCTCAGTAACATGATAAATATGATAATTCCCAGAGAGAAAGGAGAACGGTTTAACAGTCTACACTTTCTAATGCGGTCATTTAAGTAGTCTGTTTAGTGTATCAGTGGTGCATCATGGGTCAATCATTTTGGCATGTTGATCGTTTTCTAAAAGCTCTTTTTAAATGTTGAGAGCTAGTTGTTCCCTGAAAACTAGTGCACACCATTCTACAAGGGAGATGCTATGTCCCTATTCTCTACCCTCCTCCCAAAGTAAAATGTGCACTTGCACACTCCAAGTCATTGATTTAAGCATTGAATTGGTGTAAGAATTGTTTGGAGGGAGTTACCACAATTGTTAACTTACATCCATGACGGGAAGCGTGCAAGTGCATACTCCGAGAGAAGGGTGGAGAACCAGGACAAAGACTCTAGAGAGGTGTTGCCATTTCTTTCCCACCTAGTCACACTGGCCTCATGGCTGCTGGCTGGGAAGGAACAGTAACTAGAACCGAAATGAGAGAGAGAGTACAGACAATGGAATTGTCTGTGGCCGTGTCAACTTAGTGGATTGACTGTGAACCGTGTGTGTGTGTGTGTCTCAACTAGGGTACTACTGGGTCATGTTTACATCCCCTCATCCAAATGAAGGGATTGTGAAGTTATGCATAAAACACGTTGTGCATTTAAAACAAATAAGTAAAGTCAATTTACATAAAGGGGACTGGGTCATCTAAAGGAGACGGAATCGAGTCTTGTATCTTGGGTCTAACGGCTAGTTACGGTCATGACGGAACCAGAACACGAGAGCAACCATGAAGTACTGGCTTTTATAGTGGAGGAACAAAGAACACACACTCGCCAACCTAGAGAGGTCTTGACCGTTTGTAAGATTTTAATCTGTGGTTACAGTAGTAGGGAAAGTTGTGTCGTGATTGGGACTGAGACAGGGACACACAAGGATGTGTGAGGTAGAGGGAAATGGAGGTGAAGCAAGAGCGAGACAAAGGGGACTAGGAAAACGGGTGCGTCAGGGTAAGGTGGGGGGGGGGGGGGTCAATTTTCTACCTAATCTATGGATCTGTGCCAATATCTAGACTACAGCATACCCATAGCCTATGGGAAACACTATAAACCTCACAACAGATGTATCCTGTAGTACCATCACATCCAACAGAGCACAGTGAATGGTACAGTAAGGACCACAGTCCAGCGGGAAAATCACAGAGTTATGCAATAGTGGAACAAAAAGCACAGTTATACAAAAGTACTTATCTTTTTAAATACATCAACTTTATTCTTTCATGGCATAACAAAACAAGAGCGATCACAACAAGAAACATCTATAAGGGAACATGTATTGTGTAGTGTATTGACTGATAAAATGCTATACCCCCCCCCCAGTACAGTAATCCCTCATTACAGTAACCTAAGAACCAGGGTTGGGGTCAATTCCATTTGAATTCTGGAAGTACAATGAAATTCCAATTCTTTTAAACGCTTTTCAATTAGAAATGTGGAATTTGGTTTACTTTCTGAATTGACCCAACCCCGCTAAGAACAGACATGATGCCTATCACAATGTGGGTGGAGAATATTATTTTGATCAGTCTGACTGCATGAACAATAGTGCCCCCTCTTTTTCTACTCTTAACCTGTCGATGGGACTAGATCGGATGGTATCCAAGCCGAATCCACCATCGTTTCACTATCGTTTGAAGCATGGCAGGGTTAGGGTCAATTCAGAAAGCAAACCACATTCCAATTCCGAATGATCCACATTGAAAAGCAGGGAAGACAATTGGAATTCCAGTGTACTTCCTGAATTGATTGGAATTTAAATGAAAATTGACCTCAACCTGGGAGGGTGGATCCAGCATGGACACCAGATAACAAGGGATAACTTTAAGACATTACAGAGCCTATTAAACACAAATATAAAAACAATTAAGGGCGAACACATTTAACACATGTAGATTGTCTGATTTGATAAAGAAAACAGGTTTAATTCCACTTCGCTATGTGAAATACAGAGACTGATTGTACTAGATATTCTAATTTGATGGGAATATTCATTTACAGTGACTAACTATTGACAGTAAACAGTGACTAACTATACTTCTTACTAAGAGATTAGGTTGCAACAAGAGTATGAGTGCTCAGAGAGGATGGTGAGGGGGTTGGGGGAGGGAGGGCAGGTTAGTGAGTGATAGATGGATTATTTTGTTACATTTATTTAACCTTTATCTATGCAAGGAATAGAAGGCAGTTGATGGTAAAAGCTATACAGCAATGTAGGCACTTGCAATTGATTCATAGCGTATAATTATTATTATTATGAACTTAAAATAAGACATTTTCAATCCCTCCATGTCAGATGGGAGGGATACATTTAATGGTCTTTGTCGACCCCTATGGGTACTGTTAAAGCCAGGCTGGGTGAAATGGGCTGAATTGTTTACGTGAGCTTTGCTGCCCCCTATAGGTATACTCAGAAAACATATTCAACACAACATAGGGTCATGCAGTGGAAAGGCATGGGCAGTTGGATAACGTCTATCTTTGCAGTACTAATGACAATTTAAAAAAATAGTACCTGTTTCAATGCATTTCAGATGCATTAACTAACTAGACTGGAGGTATGCTCAACAGAGATCTGATCACATTAGCCTTGCTTTAAAAAAATAACCACTGTCCATTTCCTAATTTCATCCTCCTTTTGGACCAAAACATCTTGAATGGTCAGGGATAGTTTGGAGTGGATGATGAATTCCAATATATGTGGCACTGTCTTTTTGTTTGAATGTGTGTGTGTCGCATTGCCTGGTCTAGTCAAATCCTTGCCAGTCACTCTGTTCAGAGTCATACTCCAGCTCCACTCCCACACAACGCACTCCTTCCAACAACATGGGTGTACCATGGTGACGGTCTGGAAAACACAGAGAGAAACAGAAAAAGGGGAACGAAAGAAAGAGATACAATACCATTAGGTTATTTATCAGAAAGGGGTTAGCCTACAACATCAGACCAGTGCCAGTCCTCTATTACAGTGTGTTGCTAGTAAAGTAGAGCGAGAGAGAGGGTCAGTAAAGCCCAAAAGGATTTAAGCTGTGTGATCTGTTTCCCGGCCCCGTCACAAACTCACACACAACATCCCCTTCCCTCCTCTGCCTGCCTACAGACGTTCATGTTCGCCTCCCCACTCTGTACCTACGTCCCAAAATCCCACCCTATTCCCTATGTAGGGCACTACTTTTGACCAGGGCCCATAGGGCTCTGGTCAAAAGTAGTACACCAAATAGGTAGTAGGGTGCCATTTGTGATATTGCATGTGAATATGAATGCTCCCATCTACCCATCTAACAAGCTCCCCATTTATGTGCGGTTCACTATGTTTTACTCAAGTTATCACATTATTGAAGTCATCAGTGATGCTTAACCCATGCTGTTCAGACTCACCAGGAGGTGGCAACAGCACACTACTACATAATTGTTCTCAACCTATTATCCAAAAATGAATTGTTAAGGAGCAGTGTCAGACTCCTAGACGCTAGCTTCTTAAGGTATAGGGGACGCTTGCGTCTCACTTGGCCAAATGCCAGGGAAAATGCAGCGCGGCAAATTCAAATAAAATTAAATAAAAACCCAGCTTTCATTAAAATCACACATGTAGGATACTAAATTAAAGTTACACTTGTTGTGAATCCAGCCAACATGTCAGATTTTAAAAAGGCTTTTCGGCGAAAGCATAAGAAGCTATTATCTGATGATAGCACAACAGTAAACAAAGAGAGTACCATATTTCAACCCTGCAGGCGCTACACAAAACGCAGAAATAAAATATAATAACATGCCTTACTTTTGACGAGCTTCTTTTGTTGGCACTCCAATATGTCCCATTAACATCACAATTGGTCCTTTTGTTCGATTAATTCCGTCCATATATATATCCAAAATGTCCATTTATTTGGCACGTTTGATCCAGAAAAAAACAGCTTCCAATTTGCGAAACGTCACTGCAAAATATCTCAAAACTTGCCCGTAAACATTGCCAAAACATTTCAAACTACTTTTGTAATACAACTTTAGGTGTTTTTAAACGATAATAAAACTATCAAATTGAAGACGGGTCTATCTGTGTTCAATACAGGAAGACAACAAACCAAAGCTACTTTTCAAGTCTTGCGCAACTCTCAAAAGTGTTACCCAGTTCCTAGATGGCCGTACTTCTTCATTGCACAAAGGAATAACCTCAACCAAATTCCAAAGACAGGTGACATCCAGTGGAAGCGGTAGGTATTGAAGACAAGTGCCTAATAAATATGGTTTCCCAATGAGAACTCACTGAACAGACCGAGAACTAAAAAAAAAAAATTCTGAACGGTTATACTCACAGACATGATTCAAACAGTTTCAGAAACTTCATTGTTTTCTATCAAAATCTACTAATAAGATGCATATCTTATATTCTTGGCATGAGTAACAAGAAGTTGAAATTGGGCATGCTATTTATCCAAAAGTGAAAATGCTGCCCCCTACTCCTCTGCCTGCCTACAGACGTTCATGTTCGCCTCCCCACTCTGTACCTACGTCCCAAAATCACACCCTATTCCCTATGTAGGGCACTACTTTTGACCAGGGCCCATAGGGCTCTGGTCAAAAGTAGTACACCAAATAGGTAGTAGGGTGCCATTTGTGATATTGCATGTGAATACGAACGCTCCCATCTAACAAGCTCCCCATTTATGTGCGGTTCACTATGTTTTACTCAAGTTATCACATTATTGAAGTCATCAGTGATGCTTAACCCATGCTGTTCAGACTCACCAGGAGGTGGCAACAGCACACTACTACATAATTGTTCTCAACCTATTATCCAAACATGAATTGTTAAGGAGCAGTATCCGACTCCTAGGCGCTAGACTGTTACTCAATTCAACAACACTACACCATTGCCTTGCCTTGTTTGGGAAGACAATGACTAGTTGGCTACATTAAAACTAAACCGACACACCCAGAAATAACTGATATTTCGGTTGAATTGTTCAACTGACCATGTATCCCCTTCCCATTTCTTATTTAGAAATGATATTATTAGAGAAAGGAGGTGGTTTTCAGCACTTGTGTACACAGGAAATTATGAGGGTTCACTGTACAGCGTGGTTCTCAAACCTCTCCTCAGGGACCGCAGACATTTCCCAATTTAAATTACCCCTTCAGAGCACATACAGCAAGATACAACACAAGTACTCATTTTTAGGACGGACAGAAGGTTTGTAATCGTTCCAAGATGGCGTAGCAGTCGGCTGTGTGTTGTGTTTGCCTTATCTCGTGTAAATAGACGTTTATTTTTTCTCGTATACATTTTAATCTCACTTTTTATCTATGAACTAAATATACTTTCCTGCAACCCACCTCACCCAATTTGGTACAGATCTGATATTTTTATTCCTTATAACTGGAACCTCCATCAGGAGCTAGCCAGCTAACTTGCTACTAGCCTTTGTTAGCCACGGCTAGCGGTCTTCACCTCTTAGCTCGGACACCGCCAGAGCATATGGGACAGGTTCTCCCTACCACATCACCGGATTCCTGCCACTCTGGATCATTACACCGGATCACCGCAGCTAGCTAGCTGCTACCGATTGGCTACTGTTAGCTAACGCCTCTGTCCCGAAGCAAGCACCAGTTAGACTTGAGCTAGCCACGAGCGAGGCCCATATACCAGCTAATTCTAGGGCTACAATACCTCTTTTGCCAATTGGTTTGGACCCTTGTTTCTGGACCCCTTAGCTTTCTAAGCGTCATGTCTCCCACTTGCCTAACCTAGTACTGACTACTGAACGGCTCCCTGACTCACCCATTGCTGTTCTTTGGACCCTATGGTCACTAGGCTACACAGCTGATGCCCCCTGGACTGTTCCAATAACACGGTACCCCATTTTGTTTATCTGTCGGCCCCAGCCTCGAACTCAGGTCCTGTATGTACCCAACTGACCCGCCCTGCCCATTCATCGCCATTTACCCGTTGTTGCCTTAGCTCTCCCGAATCAACACCTGTGACCGCTTTATGCCTCTCTCTAATGTCAATATGCCTGGTCTAGTCCTTATTGTGTTATTTCACTATAGAGCCCTCAGTCCCGCTCACCTTGCCTTAGATAGCTCTTTTGTCCCACCCCCCACACATGCTCACCTGGCTTAACACACTCCGCCAACCCTGATGTCCTAGCCGTGTCTGAATCTTGGCTTAGGAAGGCCACCAAAAACTCTGAAATTTCCATCACCAACTACAACATTTTCTGCCAAGATAGAACTGCCAAAGGGGGCTGGGTCGCAATCTACTGTCATGCTATCCAGGTCTATGCCCAAACAGTTTGAGCTTCTACTTTTAAAAATCCACCTTTC
Organism: Oncorhynchus kisutch; assembly: GCF_002021735.2. NCBI lineage: Eukaryota > Metazoa > Chordata > Actinopteri > Salmoniformes > Salmonidae > Oncorhynchus > Oncorhynchus kisutch. The sequence goes on from NC_034182.2 coordinate 24,400,188, forward strand.
CAGAAATATGTCTCTCACTGTTGCTACTTGTTACAGCCCCCCCTCAGCCCCCAGCTGTGCCCTGGACACCATATGTGAATTGATTGCTATCTTCAGAGTCCGTACTGTTAGGTGACCTAAACTGGGATATGTTTAACACTACGGCAGTCCTACAATCTAAACTAGATGCCCTCAATCTCACACAGATTATCAATGAACCAACCCCAAATCCGTAAACACAGGTACCCTCATAGATATCATCCTGACCAACCTACCCTCTAAATACACCTCTGCTGTCTTCAACCAGGATTTCAGCGATCACTGCCTCATTGCCTGCGTCCGTAATGGGTCCGCTGTCAAACGACCAATATACACAGTTTGTCAGGGAAGTAAAGGCTAGCTTTTTCAAACAGAAATTTGCATCCTGTAGCACAAATTCCAAAAAGTTTTGGAACACTAAAGTTCATGGAGAATAAGAGCACCACCTCCCAGCTGCCTACTGCACTGAGGCTAGGAAACAATGTCACCACCGATAAATCCACGATAATCGAGAATTTCAAGAAGCCTTTTTCTACGGCTGGCCTTGCTTTCCACCGGGCCATGCTCTCCTTCCAGACTCACATTAAGCATCTCCAATCCAAAATTAAATCTAGAATCGGCTTCCTATTTCGCAACAAGCCTCCTTCACTCGTGCTTCTAAACATACCCTCGTAAAACTGACTATCCTACCAATCCTTGACTTCGGCAATGTAATTTACAAAATAGCCTCCAACACTCTACTCAGCAAATTAGATGTAGTCTATCACAGTGCCATCGGTTTTGTCAGCAAAGCCCCATATACTACTCACCACTGTGATCTGTATCCTCTCGTTGGCTGGCCCTCGCTTCATATTCGTCGCCAAACCCACTGGCTCCAGGTCATCTATAAGTCTTTGCTAGGTAAAGCCCTGCCTTATGTCAGCTCACTGGTCACCATAGCAACACCCACCTGTAGCATGGACTCCAGCAGGTATATTTCACTGGGCATCCCCAAAGCCAACTCCTCCTTTGGCTGCCTTTCCTTCCAGTTCTCTGCTGCCAGTGACTGGAACGAATTGCAAAAATCACTGAAGCTGGAGACGTATCTCACTCTCCAACTTTAAGCATCAGCTGTCAGAGCAGCTTACCGATCACTGCACCTGTACACAGCCCATCTGTAAATTACCCAACCAACTACCTCATCCCCATATTGTTATTTATTTTTGATCATTTGCACCCCAGTATCACTACTTTCACATCATCATCTGCACATCTATCGCTCCAGTGTTACTGCTAAATTGTAATTATTTTGTCATTTTGGCCTATTTATTGCCTTACCTCCCTAATCTTACTACATTTGCACACTGTATACTGATTTTTATATTGTGTTATTGACTGTACGTTTGTTTATCCCATGTGTAACACTGTTGTTTTTGTGGCACTGCTTTGCTTTATCTTGGCCAGGTCGCAGTTGTAAATGAGAACTTGTTCTCAATCTGGCCTACCTGGTTAAATAAAGGTTAAAAAAAAAAGATGGAAAAAAAAGTGGTGACTACAAGTTTTAGTTGCATGAAAAGTGTGCAGGTGATCAGATCTCACAACGCCTGGAGAAGTGTTTAACATCTCTCAGGAACCACACTGCCATAATACAGAAATCTTCTGAGATCTACACATGCTCACGTCTCAAAGTACTGCTATATCATTTTGGTCGCTAAACACTTTTCCAGGCATTGCGAGATCTCCTGCACAGCGTGACTGCAATGAAGACAACGTGGAACAAATTGGTTTTGGTTTTGTCATCATGGCTGTAACTGTAGACTTACCTGCTGCGGGGTGAAGTTCCCCTTGGTACAGATCTAGGATCAGGTCATCCCTTCCTCAATCCCAATCTTATCCAAAACAGAGTCTAGGGACAACTTCCCCCTACACTTACCCATGACGCGGGCTTGAACCTTGACCCCCACACAGACTTCCTCCTGGCTCTCACTGACCAGCATCAGCTCCTCACATAGCACGCCCTCCTGGTGGGCCATGTACTCACACGTCACTCTCAGACCACCTGGGGAAGGGGGGAAGAGGGGAGGAAGGGAGAGCGAGAGAGAGAAAGATACTTGTTATGACTGCAATAATTTGATTATTTGTTGACTTTTCCCTCTATTTTTTCTGTATTTCTCACTTCTTACACTCAATTAAGTATGGGTGTTTCTCTTGAATGGGTAGAGTGGACAGAGATGCCAGACTCACAGGGCCAGGGGAGCGAAATGTCTACCAGAGTGTAAAAACTCTGGGGTCAAGCACATTAAACACAGCTGGCCAACACTACAAATAACACACACACACACACACAAAAGTAGAAGGTCATGGTATCCCAGCAGATGGTGAAATGGAATGGCACAACAAACTAAAGTCAACACTAGAACAAACCACTGTAGTAAGTGGTAATAAAAACCCTACGAACTACAGAAACCCCCTGGGGGATGTTAGCAATCTTTCAGTGTTTCCTGTACATATTAGATGTCCGGCTACTATAAAGAATGACTGATATGAAGGTCTGGTCAACTGGAGAAAGATGAGTGAATTTCAAAAGGGTTTGGATTCTGGGTGTAGGGAAAAGGCTGTATCTGGGGGTTGGGCTGACAGCTACAGTAAAACCGAAGCGTGGGCTAGTAGGTCGAAGTAGCTGGGGCTGGAGTCTGGGGTTAGATGGACGGGTAGGACTGGGACCGGGACTAGGGCTGAGGCCGGCTTGACCAAGACTCTGACATACCCTCTGCTACAGGAGTGATATTGGTGATGCAGATGTGCTGGTTGGGTACAGGAGCTGGACACACAGCCTTCCCCAGTGACGGAACCTCAGGGAGGTCGAAGACAATCTCATACTTGTGTTGGGTCTTCAGAAAACCAACCTGAGGGTGGGGGGGGGGTGGACAGGAGACAGAAAAAGAGACTAATTCAGTCACCATATTCACAAATGCCCAGGAAAGGCATTTTCAAGCAATAAAAAAGACAGAGCTACCCTGCAAAGAAGCTTCCTGTTTTGAACATGCACATCCTTAAGTTTCATCTGATGACAAAAATTGCTACAAAAAATAAACTTGCTTTTCTCTCTCTGATAAACATCCTTTCTGGTTTATGTAATTTCATAAAAACGACAATGCAATTTAACAACAGCAAGAAAGAGAGAGTGAAGATTTAAAACAAATATACAAATAAAAATGGCAAGCAAAAAAAGCTGCAAGAGAAGAGGGAGAAAAGAGCAAGCCAGAGGAAGAGAGGAGCCAAAAGATAACCCTCAGCACTTCCAGTGAGTCTCGAATGCCTCAAACAAGCAACCCAAGCCTCAAATGACCCTCTAGCAACGTCAAACAAAACACAGAACAAGTGAAGGAGATCGAGAGGGAAGACTGTGAAAGAAACTAAACAAACCCAGTGCTTTGATTATACAGTTATGCAACGTATCGTCCATCTCCAACCACCCCACACACCACATCTGATCGACACAAGCCCCGGTTGCCAGTCACGACTCTGGCTACGATTGGTCTACCCCCCCCCCCCCTGTTTCCATGGCAACCATGAGGTTCCTAGTGGGTAGATGAGAACTTCAGACGCACGGCACATTCAACCCTGCCGTCTGTCTGGTGGATCCCGCTTCCCACACCAGGGCAGTGGAATAAAAGGACGGTCAGAACAGCACAGTCATACTGCCCAGGCCTACTGTTACTGTTCTGCAGAGACTACAGAGGTTCTCTGATCAACTTCAATGCCTGGTTCCACATCTACTTGTGCTGTATAGCCAACTTGGCAATTTGCAGCACAAACAGATCTGTGACCAGGCTAATGGCTCCTAAAACAGTCAAAAAAAAAATGGGACTAGCTACTAGCGAAGTGTAGACTAGTTTAGTTTACTAGGATCCCCCTTAACTTGTTGCTCATGCAGCAGCTACTCTTTCTAGGGTCCACTAGCTATGGAGCCCAGGAAGTGTGGCTGAGTTTTTATTGGACAGGTCTCATGGTCAGGATAAACTCAGGGCCCTAACGTGAACAGTTGATGGTTGGAGGGCTATGGGAGCAGGAAGTAAGGAGAGATCTATCTGGCATAAGTGGAACTGAACCTTAAAAACAGAGACCGGAAATTAGAAGAGATGAGAGAAAAGCCTGTCTCCTCCCCTTAGTTGTCATACAGGGTCGTAGTTTAAAAATGGCAACACTGGCTGTATTGACTTTTACAAGTAAAGAAGAGTGACTGTGGGACCACTAGAGATTTCGAAGGGGTAAGTTTGAGTATCCTGGCTCTCTGGGTGTGCCGTTTATGCCAACTGTTATGGTGCAACTGTTATGGTCATTGACACGTCAGACATGTTAAATTTGCCAATCCAAAAAAAACACCTTGACCATGAAGTTCCCATCGTGCTGAGGGATCACCATGACGACAGAGTCGTGGAGCTTCTCTTCAAAGTGGACATGGGAGGGGGTGCCGGCGGCAGCAATAGCGGTGTTTGGCTCTTCTGAGAAACTGACGGCCCCCGCCTTTGCCGCAGAGCCTGAGGAGAGAACAACTACCTCAGTATACATAAACAACAGCGTTGACACACACACCTTCAGTCACAGTACACACACACTTTTACAGCACACACACAAATCACACACTAATTGCAAGTCCCTCTGGTCCAACAGTTCACTATGCAAGCGATTTTCTTATGCCAGTGACACTCAGGAATAAGTCCCCCTGACAGCTGTGGCATATCAAGGAGTTGATTAAACAGCATGATCATTACACAGGTGCACTGTGTGCTGGGGACAATAAAAGGCCAATCTAAAATGTGCAGTTTTGTCACAAAACAGTGCCACAGATGTCTCAAGGGAGAATACAATTGGCATACTGACTGCAGGAACGTCCACCAGGGCTGTTGTCAGAGAATTTAGTGTTAATTTCTCTACCATAAGCCACCTCCCACATCAGTTTAGAGAATTTGGCAGTACGTCCAACCGGCCTCACAACCGCAGACCACGTGTATGGCATTGTGTGGGCGAGCGGTTTGTTGATGTCAACGTTGTGAACAGAGTGCCCCATGGTGGCGGTGGGGTTACGGTATGGGCAGGCATAAGCTACGGACAATGGACACAATGGAATTTTAACGATGGCAATTTGAATATGCAGAGATAACATGACGAGATTCTAAGGCCCATTGTTGTGCCATTCATCCGCAGCTATCACCTCATGTTTCATGATAATGCACGGCCCCATGTCGCAAGGATCTGTACACAATTCCTGAAAGATGAAAATGTCCCAGTTCTTCATTGGCCTGCATACGCACCAGAGCAAGATTATGGTAACTTCTCAAAGTTCCCCGGTTTTTCAGAAATCCTGGTTGGAGGATTCCCGGAATTCCTGCTTATACTCTAGTGATTCCAATCTTCCCATTTCTGGAAAACCGGGGAATTTGGGGAAAGTTGCAGCACAGAAGAACAGAACTGTTATGGAAGTGTGATGTATAAGATGCGTAACTCTTGCGACGCCCTAATCATCTCTCCTTCCTCCCAAAGTGTACACTTGTTCCCTTCACTGATTTGAAAGGAAATTACTGGTATAAAAATATGGTTGAAACTCCCTCTACCCCATGCCTCGACCAACCCAATACTATAAGATTTGTGGGAGCTAATAAATGTGTACACTTCAGGAGAAAGGAGAAATTATTGGAACACACCCTCTGAGTAGCTCTGTAGCTCTGTGTCCACTCCAATATGAAGCCTAGCTACTAGGCTACACTACATTTGTGGATTCAGACAATACTAAGAGATCCACGGCCTTTTAAACAAGACCGTTTGGTTAATCCACATTCTCTGGACACCAGCCCAGAGCATTTAAGTGAGCCTGCCTTGGGACTATTCCATTGTGCCAGTCGATGTCCTTCCAGGACTCTCTCCCTCCATTCTACATCCTTGACACATAAAAAATACATTGAGATGAAACCAAATAGAAAGTCTCTCATTCAGTCTGTAGCTTAAATTAATCAAAGTGAGGACAAAGACCCAGGGAGAGCTGAGCTCTGTGTGCAGAAACAAAGACCCAATCTCCTCTGGGACGGGGGTATTAATGACAGTGACCTGTCTCCCAGCTGGTGTTCTCTTGCTGTGTTTCTATGAGGTTCCCTGAACAATTCCTGCTTATCTGTCATGTGCATCATATTCATTCACACAGACACACTTCAGGCTTAATTCAATCAAGTCCACATTGTGGTTTTTCCCAAAACTAGAATCGCTTCAAATTACACGCATCCAAAGACTAACTGGATAATTGTAGTTCTCAGACTAAAGACGTAGTATGTGTGCATTGTAAACAAAGACATTGCATACGTAAACATCGCCATTTAGGGGTTGGATTGAATTCCAGCCACTGTCTCCCAGGTCTTATTCTCTTGTCTCATGTTGCCTGTACCCTTCCTGATTATCACTTCTTTAAATTACACACTTACTAAGTATTTCTATACTGTAGTGCTGTTATAACATAGGGGAGGGTGAGAGTGGGAGAGCCTTTACCATCTCCATGCCAATACCTCCCGTGTTGCTGCCACAAAGCCTCCGAAATCACAAACAACAAACTATTACAGGTTTGAGTACTGTTCGATCAGTGAAAAGCCTGATTTTTGGGGGCTTTAATTTGATAGCAAACTTAAGAGCAGTGTTGGAGACCATAGGCCTCTAGTCAGAAGTAGCACACTAAGTATCCCTAACAGTACATATTTTTGGTGTGGCCCCAGATAAGCGCACCTGATTCTACTTGTCAACTAATCATCAAGCCCTTGACAAGTTGAATCAGGTGTTTTTGCCCGGGGTTACAACAAAAGTGTGTGCTGTTTGGGGTACTCGAAGACCGGCGTTGGGAAACCCCGATCTAGGCAATAGGGTACCATTTCGAAAACAGACAGTATAAGGGAGACTGATGGGAGCCTGATCCAGACATCGACAATGTCTGCCAACCCGAAGAAGAATAAAGAAACGTAGTAAAGGATTTAGGCTAAGGTTCACTCAGCTGCACCATGTTTTGAATTTGAACACACTTTTGAAGTACCAATTCTTGCAATGAACACCACATAATAGGGAAAACACAAATATTAGAGCAACAAAACAAGGACGATACTTACTCTTCCTAGCAGTAGCCATGCCAGGGTCAATCCTACACAGAATCCACCCGTCACAGCCTGGTCATCTATGGCCCAGCCTCAAAACAACCCTGAGAGAGAGAGAGAGACAGAGAAAGAGGATAAAGGACAGGATTCAATGATAAAGTATGAAAGCTGTCCCAAGTGGTGCAGTGGTCTAAGGCCACTAGAGATCCTGGTTCGAGTCCAGACTCTGTTGCAGCCGGCCGTGACCGGGAGACCCATGGAGCGGCGCATAATTGGCCCAGTGTTGTCCGTGTTAGGGGAGGGTTTGGCCGGCAGGGATGTTCTTGTCCCATCGCACACTAGCGACTCCTGTGGCCGGCCGGGCGCAATGCACGCTGACACGGTAGCCAGGTGTACGGTGTTTCCCCCCGACACATTGGTACGGCTGGCTTCCGGGTTAAGCGAGCAGTGTGTCAAAGAAGCAGCGCGGTGGCTGTGGTTGTGTTTTTCAGAGGACGCACGGCTCTCGACCTTCACCTCTCCCGAGTCAGTATGGGAGTTGCAGCGTTGGGACAAGACTAACTCCCAATTGGATACCACGAAATTGGGGAGAAATACCTCAAATTTAAAAAAATAAAATGTAAATAGCGAGAATCCATAGTTGATAAAGCCATTTTGGACGTATTAATTAATACCCATTGATTCTTGAAGAATATAAATAAAAAATGCCTCATAAGCATAATAAACTGTCGTACCCCATCAGAACCCAAAATATGCACATGTTTTACACCAATGGTGTTCAAACAATGTAAATTTAAAACAAACACTGTATAGCCGCAAAACGAGGGCCGGGACAATGCCAGTATCGCGGCAAGGAAACAAAAACACAAAGCGGATTGAACTTTAGTTAAACAGCCCTAATTTATTTATTTTCCAAGCTTCTAGCACGCAATATTTTTACATACAGCATGTTATTAAAAGGACCAAAGAGTTTAGTCTCCTTTGTGTGTGAATTTTGGCATCTAAAAAAAATATTGCGATAGTACTCAAAACATGGTTAGAACTATAATATCTATATCGTGGATGGTCACTCCTTGCGTCCATAGCTCAGTCTACCAATTTAAGAGTGGTCACATTTGTCCCGTACCTCAGCTTTTTACCAAAACAGAGGGGTGCCGCTTTGTTATTGGTAAGAACTCTAGCTTTAACACAAGTAGGGAGGGCAAGAAAGAAAGAGCTAAAAGGAAGAAAGGAAAAGGTGACGTAACAGTCATGAAATCAGGAAATAAATGCTTCTGAAAGACAAGCTAATATTTGTCTTTAATAAATCCTCGCCCCAGGTTACTAATTCTGCAGGTCAAACAACAGCACCCAGCTGTGTGTGCCAGGCTCCATCTCCAAGGGACTGTGACTTGAATAAAGAAAAACAACAAACATTCAAAGAGGATTACATGTACACCGAGGAGATTCAGATGGTTAATTACTACATTTTTCAGGGAAACTTCTCTCACATGTTTCTGTAAAAGAAAGCACAAAATATTACCCGAACAAAAACCAAGATGGGCAGGCTTCTTAAAAAGGTTGTCGAAGGACGCAGCACTCTTAGTGATTGAAATTACGTCAAGTGAGGGTAATTAGGGGGGTGCTGACATACTATGAAAATTAACAAGTTGCTCTGACTAACTGTAGAACCACCAGCCTGAAAATAACTCACCATATTGCTTTTGCCTATTCTGTTGTTTCAGATCAGTCAGTAGCTACAGCAAGAGGTTGTTGCATTGTCCGTTGGGATTAGCCCCTATTGGAAGAGTACCATAACAAGATGTGCATATACAATGCACCTCTAAAAAAATAAATAAGCATTGAATAATGGATTGTGTGAGTGATCTACATCGAACATTTTATATGCTATAGGCTATGTCTTGTGGCTAAGCTATTTTTATCATGGCAACAGAGGCCTGATATGTTCTAAAATGACTTGACTGCACCCTCACGAATTTAACCAAGTGAACAGTGAGAAATAGTAACTCTGCAGGAAGTAAAGGGATCAAAAACCGCTGGAGGTTTGAACCCAGTTGTCATTTGGTTCAAAGATCCTGGGAATGAAACGATTAAACACACTGACACTCCCTCCTTTTTACCCTGCAAAGAAGGAAGAAGCATCCATGAGGGAGGTGACTAAAGCAAGTAATTTTTTTTACAACCAAATCTAAATTTATGTAAATGGAATGTTATACAAGGGTTCAGACACCTTTTTTGTGATTTCACATGAGAAACTTACCTCATACTTACCTCATCCTCATTGTGTAGTATGGGGGCCCGAAAAAACATGAACAAAGGCCCAAATACGGCCTTTTAGAAATGGCAAAGCTCTCACCATAGGGATGTAAGTCTTAAGATGTTGTACACATGAAATTGGGCCCTTACGAATTTTATCTGCAATGTTACATTCCCCTTTGCACTACTTGAGCCATTTCCCTTATCCAGCTATTCCATTCTCCGTGTAGCTACAGGTAACTGCCAAAATAAAGGAAACACCAACATAAAGTGTCTTAATAGTGCGTTGGGCCAGAACAGCTTCGATGCGCCATGGCATAGATTCTACAAGTGTCTGGAATTCCCTGTGTGGAAGCACCCCATGCTTTCAATATACTTTGTATCCCTCATTTACTTAAGTGTTTCCTTTGTTTTGGCAGTTACTTGTAGAATGGACGGATCGATATTTATCGATCGAGTCACAACAACATGGAATATTACACTGCGGATTAAGTTCAGAATGACACAGTTTCATGTGTACAACAGCTAAAGACCTGCATAACAATGTATTTTTCCTTCATAACAAAAACAGAAGATTCTCAACTAGAAGTAACTTAGTTAGCTAGCCTAGCTGGGCAAGTTAGCTAGCTAGTTAACATTACAATCCCGTACTGAACTTTGAAAGCCATCAGCTAAATCATATAGCTATCTTTTGGTATACACACAGTCAAACAATTTCACCTATGCCATGGTAGTCACTGCTAGACTGGTAGTTACCGTCAGCAGAGTAAACATGTTTGTTTGTTCATTCTATCTTTGACTGACGTTAGCTAACTTAATGTTACCAAATAACGAGCATCTCAATTTGGTAGCCAACTCTTCCACCTTGTCTGGAAAACACTCAGTTACTAAAAATAGAATTGTTGATATAGCTAAATCACTCTGTGTGTTGGTAGCAATGATGAATGTGTATAACATTGTCTGTGGTTAGTTAGTTGGTTCTCAGAGTCTCAAGCTGGCTAGCAATGTTGCTGCTAATTTAGTGATGCTAGTTAGCTAAACAGCAAGCTGACAATATTGAAATGTCCATGTTAGCTATGCTTAGTCTAAGACATACAACAATGCACAATTTAATTGTGTATTGTGTATTTTGTTGTAGGTGGTACTGAATCTGATTCCACAAACATGCGCTTCCAACCCCTAGTGCTGCAACAGGTGGAGGTATATTGTTCAAAATATTTACAAGCTGATGATGGTTAAGATGACAATTTACAGTAAGCACGGAATAAACATGAAATGGTAGTGTTTCTATTGCTGAGTTATGTTATGGGGTTACAGGTGGATAGAGGTAGCCTGAGGACCACAGAGTACACAAGCATGAGGGAGCGGACATACCTTGCGGTTTTGGAGCACATCAAGATTGTGGGACAGAAACTAGCAAGAGACATGGAAAGGTGGAAAATCAAGACTACAACAGTCATGAAACAAATCACCTCATTATTCTCTCTGCAGATTCTCAAAACACAATACAAAGAAATGTCTACAGAAATCCCCTGTAAAGGGCTGCTATTAACAAGAATGATCAAGTCAATGGGCTGGGGGAGGTTTACAGAGTACTTTGAGATGAGGAAGGGGTTTTTGGTTGTGCAGGGGTGTGGTTAGACAGTAAATGTATTGTGTATTTCTCTGTATACACAACAATTCATACTGTGTAAGAACTGCCTTCCTAAGTCTTTTCACACCTTCTTTAGCCCTCCCCCAGCCCATGCACTTTGTTGACTGTCCCTAAACCAGCCTTTCTTAAAGTATGGCCCCAAAGTGGGTCACCGACCTGTTAATGGTCTCAGACTACTTGTATAATTATTTCATTAATTACTGGAATTGATTTGGCCAAGTACAACTGCACTCTGTTTAGCAGTGGTGTCCCTGCTCAGTTTGGCAGCTGTGCAAGTGGGCAGGAGATTCCCGTGTGCTTCGCGGTTTACCGGATATTTTTTCTGCAGTTTTCTTGAAGATCACTCCATGACCCACACACTTGCAGCAGCGCGATCGTCAGCTAGCAAGGCATTGTTGTCATTTTATAACAGGTGATGATAAGCAGAAATAAGGGAGTACCATCTCTCATAGTACAACTCTTTGTTGTATGCTCACACTGCTATGCTTTATCTTGGCCAGGTCGCAGTTGCAAATGAGAACTTGTTCTCAACTAGCCTACCTGGTTAAATAAAGGTGAAATAAAAAAATAAATAAAAATAAAAAGAGTTGTCAATGTAAGTTTCTCTTTCAAACAATCCCCTTGTACCCAGCTAATAGCTAGCTAGCTAATGTTAGCCAATGCAAGCTAGTTAACTACTAATACACTGCTCAAAAAAATAAAGGGAACACTAAAATAACACATCCTAGATCTGAATGAATGGAATATTCTTATTAAATAATTTTTTCTTTACATAGTTGAATGTGCTGACAACAAAAATCACAAAAATGATCAATGGAAATCAAATTTATCAACCCATGGAGGTCTGGATTTGGAGTCACACTCAAAATTAAAAGTGGAAAACCACACTACGGGCTGATCCAACGAAAGATGTAATGTCCTTAAAACAAGTAAAAATGAGGCTCAGTAGTGTGTGTGGCCTCCACGTGCCTGCATGACCTCCCTACAACGTATGGGCATGCTCCTGATGAGGTGGTGGATGGTCTCCTGAGGGATCTCCTCCCAGACCTGGATTAAAGCATCCGCCAACTCCTGGACAGTCTGTGGTGCAACGTGGCGTTGGTGGATGGAGCGAGACATGATGTCCCAGATGTGCTCAATTGGATTCAGGTCTGGGGAACGGGCGGGCCAGTCCATAGCATCCATGCCTTCCTCTTGCAGGAACTGCTGACACACTCCAGCCACGAGGTCTAGCATTGTCTTGCATTAGGAGGAACCCAGGGCCAACCGCACCAGCATTTGGTCTCACAAGGGGTCTGAGGATCTCATCTCGGTGCCTAATGGCAGTCAGGTTACCTCTGGCAAACACATGGAGGGCTGTGCGGCCCCCCCAAAAAAATGCCACCCCACACCATGACGACCCACCGCCAAACCGGTCATGCTGGAGGATGTTGCAAAGCATCCCCCACCATCACACCTCCACGCTTCACGGTGGGAACCACACATGTGGAGATCATTCGTTCACCTACTCTGCATCTCACAAAGACACAGCGGTTGGGAACAAAAATCTCAAATTTGGACTCATCACATCAATGGACAGATGTCCACTGGTCTAATGTCAATTTCTCGTGTTTCTTGGTCCAAGCAAGTCTCGTATTATTATTGGTGTCCTTTAGTAGTGGTTTCTTTTGAGCAATTTTACCATGAAGGCCTGATTCACGCAGTCTCCTCTGAACAGTTCATGTTGAGATGTGTCTGTTACTTGAATTCTGTGAAGCATTTATTTGGGCTGCAATTTCTGAGGCTGGTAACTCTAATGAACTTATACTCTGCAGCAGAGGTAACTCTTCCTTTCCTGTGGCGGTCCTCATGAGAGCCAGTTTCATCATAGCGCTTGATGATTTTTGCAACTGGACTTGAAGAAACTTTCAAAGTTCATGAAATTTTCAGGATTGACCGACCTTCATGTCTTAAAGTAATGATGGACTGTCAGAAGGAAAGAAATTCTACAAATGGACTTAACAAGGCACACCTGTTAATTGAAATGCATTCCAGGTGACTACTTTATGAAGCTGGTTGAGAGAATGCCAAGAGTGTGTAAAGCTGTCATCAAGGCAAAGGGTGGCTATATGAAGAATCTCAAATATAAACTATATTTAGATTTGTTTAAGATTTATTTGGTTACTACATGATTCCATATGTGTTATTTCATAGTTTTGATGTCTTTACTATTATTCTACAATGTAGAAAATGGTAAAAATAAAGAAAAAAAACAGGGAAAGAGTAGGTGTGTCCAAACCTTTGACTGGTACTGTACCTATGCGAGTAAGGCATCTCAACTCTGGCATACTTAAGAAACAAGTGCAGGCACAATCAATGCTGAGCATGACCCCAGGTTGCGCTGTCAAATGCAGATAATCAAATGGCTACCCAGACTAGTTGTTCAGCGGTCTTATGGCTTGGGGTAGAAACTGTTAAGGAGCCTTTTGGGCCTAGACTTGTCACTTGCCATGTGGTAGCAGAGACTAGGGCGGCTGGAGTCTGGACATTTTTTGGGCCTTCCTCTGAGACCACCTGGTATAGAGATCCTGGATGGCAGGAAGCTTGGCCCCAGGGATGTACTGAGCCATACGCACTACCTTCTATAGTGCCTTGTGGTTGGATGCCAGGCAGTGATGCAACCAGTCATGATGCTCTTGATGGTGCAGCCTTATAACTTTGAGGGTCCGTGGACCAATGACAAATTTTTTCAGTCTCCTGAGGGGGAATGGGTGTTGTCGTGCCCTCTTCATGACTGTTTTGGTGTGTTTGGAACATGATAGTTTGTTGGTGATGTGGACACCAAGGAACTTAGAGCTCTCGACCTGCTCCACTACAGCCCATTCAATGAGAATGGGGTTGTGCTCTGTTCTCCTTTTCCTGTAGTCCACGATCATCTCCTTTGTCTTGATCACATAGAGGGAGAGGGTGTTGTCCAGGCATCACACTGCCAGGTTCCTGACCTTCTCCCTATAGGCTGTCTCATTGTTGTTGGTGTTCAAGCCTACCACTGTTGTGTCGTCAGCAAACTTAATGATGCTGTTGGAGTCGTGCTTGGCCACGCAGTCGTGGGTGAATATGGAGTACAGAAGGGGACTAAGCACGCACCCTGAGGAGTCCCAGTGTTGAGGATCAGCGTGGCAGATGTGTTGTTGCCTACCCATACCACCTGCGGGCAGACCGTCAGGAAGTCTAGGATCAGGTTGCATTGGGAGGTGTCTAGTCTCTTAGCGATGAGCGCACTATGGTGTTGAAAACCGAGCTGTAGTCAATGAACAGCATTCTCACATAGGTGTTCCTTTTGTCCAGGTGGGAAAGGGCAGTGTGGAGTGCAATAGAGATTGCGTGATGTGTGGATCTGTTGGGGCGGTAAGTGAATTGGAGTGGGTCTAGGGTTTCAGGGATGATGGTGTTGTGAGCCATGACCAGCCTTTAAAAGGACTTCATGGCTACATACGTGAGTGCTACGGGTCGGCAGTCATTTAGGGAGGTTACTTTGGTATTCTTGGGCACAGGGACTATGGTGGTCTGTTAGAAACATGTAGATATTACAGACTCGGTTAGGGACAGGTTGAAAATGTCAGTGAAGACACTTGCCAGTTGGTCAGCGCATGCTCTGAGTACACATCCTGGTAATCCATTTGGCCCTGCGGCCTTGTGAATGTTGATCTGTTTAAAGGGTCTTACTCACATCGGCTACGGAGAGCGTTATCACACAGTCGTCCGGAACAGCTGGTGCGCTCATGCATGCTTCAGTGTTAATTGCCTCGAAGCACACATAGAAGTAATTTAGCTCGCTGGTAGGCTCGTGTCACTGGGCAGCTCGCGGCTGGGCTTCCCTTTGTAGTCCATAATATTTTGCCAGCTCTGCCACCCCCAACGAGCTTCAGATCCAGTGTAGTAGGATTCAATCTTAGTCCTGTATTGACGCTTTACTTGTTTGATGGTTCATCAGAGGGCATAGCGGGATTTCTTATTAGCGTCCGGTCTTTAATTTATTCCAGGTCAAACTGAAAATGATTTATTGTATTTTAACAGCTACAATTCCAACCTAGACAGATATGCAAGAGTGTTTTTAAATTGGGAAGAATAAACATGAATTGCTATTTATATGGGTATTTCCAGTGGTGTAAAGTACTTAAGTAAAAATACTTAAAAACGACATAAGTAGTACTTTCTGGGGTTTCTGTACTTTCCTCTTTTTTACTTCACTACATTCCTTTGGAAAATAGTACTTTTTACTCCATACATTTTCCTTGACACCCAAAAGTACTCGTTACATTTTGAATGCTTAGCAGGAAAGGAAAATAGTCAAATTCACATACTTATCAACCGAACATCCCTGGTCATCACTAATGCCTCTGATCTGGTTGGAGTGTGCCTGTGGCTTTCCGTAAATAAATAAAAAACAAGAAAATGGTGCCATCTGGTTTGCTTAATATAAGGAATTTCAAATGACTCAAACTTTCTCTTGATACTAAAGTATTATTTTCAAGCAAATACCTTTAGACTTTTACTCAAGTAGAATTTTACTGGGTGACTTTTACTTGTGTCATTTTCTAAACTCAGCAAAAAAGAAGCGTCTTCTCACTGTCAACTGCGTTTATTTTCAGCAAACTTAACATGTGTAAATATTTGTATGAACATAACAAGATTCAACAACAGACAAACTGAACAAGTTCCACAGATGTGTGACTAATAGAAATGGAATAATATGTCCCTGAACAAAGTCAAAAGTCAGTATCTGGTGTGGCCACCAGCTGCATTAAGTACTGCAGTGCATCTCCTCCTCATGGACTGCACCATATTTGCCAGTTCTTGCTGTGAGATGTTACCCCACTCTTCCACCAAGGCACCTGCAGGTTTCCGGAAATTTCTGGGGATGAATGGCCCTAGCCCTCACCCTCCGATCCAACAGGTCCCAGACCTGCTCAATGGGCTTGAGATGCGGGCTCATCGATGGCCATGGCAGAACACTGACATTCCTGTCTTGCAGGAAATCACTCCCAGAATGAGCAGTATGGCCGGTGGGTCAAGTCAGGATGAGCCTACAGGAAGGGTACCACATGAGGGAGGAGGATGTCTTCCCTGTAACACACAGCATTGAGATTGCCTGCAATGACAAGAAGCTCAGTCCGATGATGCTGTGACACACCGCCCCAGACTATGACGGACCCTCCAACTCCAAATCGGTCCGCTCCAGAGTACAGGCCTCAGCGTAAAGCTCATTCCTTCGACGATAAACACTAATCTGACCATCACCCCTGGTGAGACAAAACCGCGACTTGTCAGTGAAGAGCACTTTTTGACAGTCCCGTCTGGTCCAGCGACGGTGGGTCTGTGCCCATAGGCAACGTTGTTGCCGGTGATGTCTGGTGAGGACGTGCCTTACAACAGGCCTACAAGCCCTCAGTCCAACCTCTCTCAGCCTATTGCGAACAGTCTGAGCACTGATGGAGGTATTGTGCGTTCCTGGTGTAACTCGGGCAGTTGTTGTTGCCAGCCTGTACCTGTCCCGCAGGTGTGATGTTCGGATGTACCGATCCTGTGCAGGTGTTGTTATACGTGGTCTGCCACTGCAAGGACGATCAGCTGTCCGTCCTGCCTCCCTGTAGCGCTGTCTTAGGCTTCTCACAGTACGGACATTGCAATTTATTGCCCTGGCCACATCTGCAGTCCTCATGCCTCCTTGCAGCATGCCTAACGCATGTTCACGCAGATGAGCAGGGACCCTGGGCATCTTCTTTTGGTGTTTTTCAGAGTCAGAAGAAATGCCCCTTTAGTGTCCTAAGTTTTCATAACTGTGGCCTTAATTGCCTACCGTCTGTAAGCTGTTAGTGTCTTAATGACCGTTCCACAGGTGCACATTCATTAATTGTTTATGGTTCATTGAAGCATGAGAAACAGTGTTGAAACCCTTTACAATGAAGATGTGAGGTTATTTGGATTTTTACAAATTATCATTGAAAAGACATGGTCCTGAAAAAGGGACATTTATTTTTTTGCTGAGTTTATTAAGCTAACTTTTACTCAAGTATGACCGTTTGGTACTTTTTCCACCACTGGGTATTTCATTTCGATTTGTTTTTATCTACACTGCTCAAAAAAATAAAAGGGAACACTTAAACAACACAATGTAACTCCAAGTCAATCACACTTCTGTGAAATCAAACTGTCCACTTAGGAAGCAACACTGACAAATTTCACATGCTGTTGTGCAAATGGAATAGACAACAGGTGGAAATTATAGGCAATTAGCAAGACACCCCCAATAAAGGAGTGGTTCTGCAGGTGGTGACCACAGACCACTTCTCAGTTCCTATGCTTCCTGGCTGATGTTTTGGTCACTTTTGAATGCTGGCGGTGCTTTCACTCTAGTGGTAGCATGAGACGGAGTCTATAACCCACACAAGTGGCCCAGGTAGTGCAGCTCATCCAGAATGGCACATCAATGTGAGCTGTGGCAAGAAGGTTTGCTGTGTCTGTCAGCGTAGTGTCCAGAGCATGGAGGCGCTACCAGGAGACAGGCCAGTACATCAGGAGACGTGGAGGAGGCCGTAGGAGGGCAACAACCCAGCAGCAGGACCACTACCTCCGCCTTTGTGCAAGGAGGAGCAGGAGGAGCACTGCCAGAGCCCTGCAAAATGACCTCCAGCAGGCCACAAATGTGCATGTGTCTGCTCAAACGGTCAGAAACAGACTCCATGAGGGTGGTATGAGGGCCCGACATCCACAGGTGGGGGTTGTGCTTACAGCCCAACACCGTGCAGGACGTTTGGCATTTGCCAGAGAAGACCAAGATTGGCAAATTTGCCACTGGCGCCATAGCTCTTCACAGATGAAAGCAAGTTCACACTGAGCACATATGTGACAGACGTGACAGAGTCTGGAGACGCCGTGGAGAACGTTCTGCTGCCGGCAACATCCTCCAGCATGGTCTGGTGTAACAATCTGTAGCTAAGAGAACTGGTGATCAGCAGATTATGGGAGAGGTGGGCATAAAGAAATTGCCATTCCAAAGAAACATACAGTATGTTCAGGGAATACTTGTAAAGCTGTGTTTATTATGAACTGCTATTCAACTCCTCTTGAGTTATCTGCTTTAAATCCAACATAATGTATAATCCCTCGAGAGGGACACAGTTCACAGGATTCAGTTCTGCTACAATTACAGGCAGGGAAAGGAATTATATTTCTGTATCTATAATTCACTCCAAGAAGACCAGGCACCAGACCTCACACACACAATATTTAGTTTATGTTGATTGGACAATTTTTTGGGGGTATCTTTTAGTTGTCACTGTATTAGACTAAGCATATGTAATTTGATTATGTTGAAAATGTTGAAGTTGAAATAGTGCTGGAATAGTGAAGGCAGCTCCTGTTTTGTGATGAAACACAGGTGTGGTTGAACTCATTCAGCCACCGTCTTCTTATTAGCTCGGCCTTTGTTCACAGGCCTCGCAACCGCAATATATAGGCCTAACAGTCAGTGGTGTAAAGTAAGTAGTCAGTGTACTTAAGTAAAAATAAGTCACAATCCTTTAAAGTACTACTGAAGTCATTTTGGAGGGTATCTGTACTTTACTATTTACAGTGCATTCGGAAAGTATTCAGACCCCTTAACTTTCTCCACATTTTGTTACGTTACAGCCTTATTCGAAAATGTATTAAATTGTTTTTTTCCCGCTCATCAACCTACCCCATTATGACAAAGAGAAAACAGGGTTTTAGACATTTTTGCAAATGTATTCAAAATAAAAAAACATACCTTATTTACATATTTATTCAGACCCTTTGCTAATGAGACTCGAAATTGAGCTCAGGTGCATCCTGTTTCCATTGATCATCCTTGAGATGTAGAACTTGATTGGAGTCTACCTGTGGTAAATTCAATCGATTGGACATGATTTGGAAAGGCACACACCTGTCTATATAAGGTCCCACAGTTGACAGTGCATGTCAGAGTAAACACTAAGCCAAGAGGTAAAAGGAATTGTCTGTAGAGACAGGATTGTGTCGAAGCACAGATCTGGGGAATTGTCCCAAAACAATTCTGCATCATTGAAGGTGCTCAAGAACAGAGTGGCCTCCATCATTCTTAAAGAAAGGAGTTTTGAACCACCAAAGACTCTTCCTAGAGCTGGCCGCCCGGCCAAATTGAGCAATCGGGGGAGAAGGGCATTGGTCAGGGAGGTGACCAAGAACGATGGTCACTGACAGAGCTCATCCCTACTGCCTCTGATCTGGCAGACTCACTGAACACAAATGCATCGTTTGTAAATGATGTCCGAGTGTTGGGAATGCACCCTTGTCTATCTGTAAATTTTAAAAACAAGAAAATGTGCCATCTGCTTTGCTTAATATAAGGAATTTGAAATGTATTCTTTTGATACTTATGTATATTTTAGCAATTACATCAACTTTTATTTTTTTAATTAACTAGGCAAGTCAGTTAAGAACAAAATTCTTATTTACAATGGCGGCCTTTCACTTTTACAACTTTCTATTTGGTATCTATCTATACCTTTACTCAAGTATTACAATTAGGTACTTTTTCCACCACGGATCAGATTATAGCAAACACACAATTATCACAACACTTAAATTGTAATATGCTGGGGGGGGGCTTGGATTGTGATTTTTACCCCCACACACTGCTACTGCTTATAGCTGACTAATACAGTATTCCATTCAAAGCAATTTCATAATGAGATAGATGTAGGGCCCAGGACCGAGTTTGGGAAACCCTGGCCTAGAGCAGTTACACTTCAAACACCGACAAGCCTCATTGCGCAAAATAGTATGCCGTATCATCTGGATATGTATGCAACAAAAGTTCAATATTCACTTTCTGTTATTATTTCTGTCAAGCCGTTTACGCTCACAGTTTGACGCATACATTCGATAAATCCAACGTATGCACCACATCGAACGAACTGCAGCTGCAACGTAATGCTGCAAGGCAAACGCAGCGTTTCCTTGGAAATGATTGTAATTCTGGTGTACCAAAATGACTGTCGGTGTGTTCGAAGCGTTTAACAAATCACCTACGCTACCAGTGACTATCGTGGGTTCTAAAAAGGCTTTATCTCACTTGAAATAAGTTTAGTCTACTAGTTAACTGAACCTTTTGGTAGATTTATGTAAGTTCATGTACATTTAGTCAACTGCAACAGTAAAAAATACATTGTATTTGTGTACAAAGATTAGTTTATAGTCTGATATTTCTATAATATGCGGCTACGTCTTGAAACGAGTTTGCGCCTGCTGTCTTGACACGTGCTGTCTCTTCGGACTTGGAGTTCGACAGTGCTGAGCAAGTGGCAACCATATAATTACTCATTTAATATAGGATCTCTATGGTAGCAAACTCAGTTTGGAAATAATTATCACCGTATTTTGGTCTCCAAGAACTCACCTTGTAAATTCTGCAATTGAGGTTAAATGCGCACACAGTGCAGTTAGTGTCCTTGTCGGTTGTGTCCAAGTCACTGAGAGACAAAATAATATGGGACCTCAAACAACGAAGAAGGATGAGCAAATCAACTCCCCTTTCGCCGGATTTCGACCGGTGCCAACTTCCGCATTTGTCACGTGGTTTGCAATCCAATTCAGGAGATAGTAGTAGCTATGATATACAGTAAATTACAGCGTTTGCCTATGTTGTTTATGTATGTATACGACCATACGTTTAATTCACACAAATAAAGTCTACATTAAGAAATATTAAAAGGTGCATCGGTCGATAAAGTCTTTCCAACCACCTGCATTAATTGTATTACGTCGCCCCTTTATGGCCGCTTCTTGTGGCTGACGTGAGGATGAGATTCAGCAATTTGGAGGACAGTGGAAATTGATAAAAACCAACGCGTCTCTAATCTCATCAGGGTTTTATATAGTGATGGGTGGTTCGCGAATATGTAAACACAGCCTGTAGCTGCATTCACCTAACAATCTGTCATTTGTCAAATTAAAATAATCTCGCTCTTTTGTCCGTAATAATCTCATCATGTAGGCTATCTGTGCACTCTAGCCAACAGCGCTATCTGTGCACCCTTTATCTGCGAGTTGTTGGCTAGAGCGCACATGCCAATACCAGAGTGGGCACAATTGCTATATAGCACAACATTTTCAAGGAAACCATTAGTAGAGTTGAAAATATGATGGAAACACATTTCACTTCTATTTTTTATTCGGTACAAATTGTTTTATTTTTAACCATCACTCCTGTGTTCCAATGGTACATTGTGTGTTAGCTAATCCAAGTTTATCATTTTAAAAGCCTAATTGATCATTAGAAAACCCTTTTGCAATTATGTTAGCACAGCTGAAAACTGTTGTTCTGATTAAAGAATCAATAAAACTGGCCTTCTTTAGTCTAGTTGAGTATCTGGAGCATCAGCATTTGTGGGTTCGATTACAGACTCAAAATTGTCAGAAACAAATCACTTGCATGCTGAAAGCATGCATGTTGACACGGTAGCCAGGTGTACGGTGTTTCCTCCGACACATTGGTGTGGCTGGCTTCCAGGTTAAGTGGCATTGTGTCAAGAAGCGATGCAGCTTGGTTGTGTTTCGGAGGATGCATGGCTCTCGATCTTTGCCTGCCCTGAGTCCGTACGGGAGTTGCAGCGATGAGACAAGACTGTAACTACCAATTGGATACCATGAAATGGGGGGTAAAAGTAGACCATTTTAAACTTAAAATAAATTGAGATTTGTCAAAGCAGCCACCCTTTGCCTTGATGACATGGCATTCTCTCGACCAGCTTCACCTAGAATATTTTTCCAACAGTCTTGAAGGAGTTCCCACATATGCTGAGCACTTGTTGGCTGCTTTTCCTTCACTCTGCGGTCCAACTCATCCCAAACCATCTCAATTGGGTTGAGGTCGGGTGATTGTGGAGGCCAGGTCATCTGATTCAGCACTCCATCACTCTCCTTCTTGGTCAAATAGCCCTTACACAGCCTGGAGGTGTGTTGAGTCATTGAAATGTTGAAAATCAAATTATAGTCCCACTTAGCGCAAACCAGATGGGAGGGCGTATCGCTGCAGAATGCTGTGGTAGCCATGCTGGTCAAGTGTGCCTTGAATTTGAAATAAATCACAGACTGTGTCACTAGTAAAGCACCCAACACCATCACATATCCTCCTCAATGCATCATGGTGGGAACCACACATGCAGAGATCATTCGTTTACCTAATCTGCGTCTCACAAAGACACGGCAGTTGGAACCAAAAATCTCAAATTTGGACACATCAGACCAAAGGACAGATTACCACCAGTCTAATGTCCATTGCTTGTGTTTCTTGGCCCAAGCAAGTCTCTTCTTCTTAGTGGTGTCCTTTATTAGTTATTTGTAGCAATTCGAACATGGCCTGATCTATGCAGTCTCCTCTGAACAGTTGATGTTGAGATGTGTCTGTTACTTGAATTCTGTGAAGCATTTATTTGGGCTGCAATTTCTGAGGCTGGTAACTCTAATGAACTTATCCTCTGCAGCCGAGGTAACTCTGGGTCTTCCTTTCCTGTGGCGGTCTTCATGAGAGCCAGTTTCATCATAGCACTTGATGGCTTTTGCGACTGCACTTGAAGAAACTTTCAAAGTTCTTGAAATTTTCCGTATTGACTGACCTTCATGTCTTAAAGAAATTATGGACTGTTGTTTCGCTTTGCTTATTTGAGCTGTTCCTGCCATAATATGGACTTGGTCATTTACCAAATAGGGCTTTCTTCTGTATACCACCCATTCCTTGTCACAACAAAACTGAATGGCACAAATGCATTTAGAAGAAAATAAATTCCACAAATTAACTTTTAACAATGGCACACCTCTTAATTGAAATGCATTCCAGGTGACTACCTCATGAAGCTGGTTGAGATACTGCCAAGAGTGTTCAAAGCTGTCATCAAGGCAAAGGGTGGCTACTTTGAAGAATCCAAATATAAAATATATTTAACGCTTTTTTGGTTACAACATGATTCCATATGTGTTATTTCATAGTTTTAGTAGCCTATAGCATAGACTGAATCATTAGGCCATATTGTAATATTTTTAAATAGTTGTAATTTCCCTCTTATAAACTAAGCATATAAGGAAAGGTATAAAAAAAACGCTATTCGGGATCCTTCGGACCTCCATACCCTACACATAACCTTAGCCAATACCCCAACCTTAACCATAACCCATACCCAATCCAAACCTTAGAATTTCAATTTTAAATGTAATTTTAAATTTAAACTTCAATAGAATAGCAAGGACCAGAAAAAAAGTGTATTGGTCGACATTACCCGGTTGCCAGAATCTTTATTGAGTATAGAGGTAGCGATAATTGATCACTCTTGGTACTGTAACGGCGGGAGTATGTGTGTAAACGGTGATGCGTCCACCACGGATCAGAATTTCCGTGATTAACTTGGTAAAACTAAGTCACCGTCGCGTTAATTAATGAAGGCTTAATCTGCTTTTATTTGGACATAGTAATTAGGCTACTTATGAAAAACAACTTTTTCGGGTTTTGGATTAAACCCATCACAATGCGCTTTGGGAGAAGAGCGCCATTCTGGAGTAGGCCCCATATTCGCGTAGCCAACCAGGTAAAAAAAAGTCGACAAATATGACAAAAGTGAAAAATATTCCACACATTTTGAACAATTAACATAATTCCATTCAGGTTTAACATATTTTGGTCAAATAAAATGTTGTAGTTATTGATGCACAAACAATGTATGAGCTAGGCCTAGGGCCTAACGTTACAGGCTCCCCCCCCCCCCATTGACTTGTTCAAATGGTAGCCTAAACTGCCAGGCGAGGTAAGCTTGTAAGCAGTTAGAAAATAAGTAAATATAGACTCATTTTGAACTAGAAACAAACAATTCTCTAGCTTAATTGCATTAGTGTTTAATGTGCTTTGGTAAAAGAAAATTAAGTTTATGACGCACAAAAATGGCCTATAGGACCCACATTTTTTTCGCTTGACATGTTATGTCTCAGTAAACACGTGAGTTCGTGAACCACGAGGATGTTCACACAACTTGTAAGTTATTTGAAGTAAGAAATAATATAATTTGGCCTTCTAGGTCTTAGATGTAAGTTGGCTTATTATGAAGTAGGCTAAATTTCAACATTTCGCTGTGTTAGTGGTCATTTGAAGCCTGGTCTACGACTACACTTTTTTGTCAGGGAACCATGTAGGCATATTAACGTTAGCTCAATATTTTATTATAATCTAGTTTGCTGTTGTATCCTGATGATTTCTTGCATTAGTTTTAGCTTCTTAAAATGATACGAATTGAATATTCATTGTGATCTTGAATAAGTAGCCTACAATTATCACAAGTCTGGATAAATATCAGTTTTATTGTTAAAAGCAAATAGACAGGACAAAATTGCAGGTAGGCCTAATGGTAAAATGTAACGCTAGCGTCTAGGGCCTCAATAGTTTTTTTTTTACAATGTAATGCTAGGGCACCAGCACTCAAAGATTGGCTTATAAAATTGTAGGTAATGATACTATGTAATACCATTTATGTGTAGTGTATCTTATAGCCTTTCTCAGTTTTGACACAAAGATACCAATTGTTATTATATTCTGCTTTCTGCAGCTATGATGTAACACATTTAACTTAGGCTACATACTTTTAACAGGCATGAATGAGGTTGACTGAGTTTCCTCTTCGTAGCTTGTAGTGTTTCACTGTTTTGCTCTCGTCCAGCATTTCCCCTGCAAACAGAAGTCATCAAACCAATCTTTTAGAAGCTGTTTTTTTATTATTAAAGAAAGACCATTTCCATTCATATCTTAGTATACAATACTTTTACAGCTAAGTGTTTAACTGCGAATTACCTAGCCTATGTAAGATTCTCATGACCTTGTTCTACATCGGTCAACAACAAAACAACAACAATCCTTATGAAATAAACAACTGGCCTACTGCTTTAACTCATAAGGATGCGTCATGTGGATAGATAGCCTACCGTTGTAAACAAGCTTCATTGTGCTGCATTTCTTTCCTGCCTGTTGACATGCATTTTCCAACAGAACTGCTATTCTCTCCAGAGGGAAGATGTCTATGTCCATGGTCTTTCCCGCACACCTCACAAGGACATTTAACTTGTCTACATCCTCAATGTTGTCATTGGCCTTAATAAAAAGAGCACACAGATATTTAATAATCAAGAGAAAAACGGGGGTTATAAACAAGTCGGAATATATCATTTTAAAAAGGTTTATATTGTGGTGGTAATATAAAAACAATAAACCCTTAACTATTTCCCCTAAATGTTAACCCAACCAGCTGCTTTGATTAGGGGGAAACCCCACACTCAAACACAATTTCCTTGAGTTGGTCTTTGTTTCAGTCATATACAGAGTTAAGCCTACTTACACCTAAGGCACTTCGTGATTCCCCCAGGAAATTCCCTGTGTTAGTCTTATCACCTTGTTGCTCTGGTGACCTGGGTGGACAGAAACCGATGTTCACTTTTCAAAGCAATAGTAAAAGAGATAAGGCTTAAACCAGGGTATTTACAAACACACACGTTATGTAAAATGAATTTCCATTCAGTATCCTATTTTCCCTCACCCCTAACCCTAAACCGAACACTTACCCCAACATTAACCCCTAACATCAACCCGTAACCCTAATTCTAACCCTTAACATAAACCCCTACATTTATAATAGCCCTTGTCCTCATTGGGAAATGACTTTGGGGAATTTTAGGTCCCCACAAGGATAGACCCCCCACATTTTAGACGGTCTCCCCTCCCTGTCTGAGCTCTCTAATTGAGGGCCAACATGGCTCTTCCCTGACGGCTGGGAATCCCCTGTGTTATCACCTTGTTGCTCTGGTGACCTGGGTGGGGATAGGGGAAGTTTACTTATAGGGAAAGTGAAAGATAGACAGGAGTGTTTACACTTTGGGGTTTAGGCCAGGTTACCGTAAAGCACTTTGTGATATCTGCTAATGTAAAAAGGGTTTGTAAATTAATTTGATTGACTTGACCAAGGAGAGAGAGATTCTAGGTTCTAGGCTCACCTGTCTGTGTCCTGATAAGTCTCTGTCTGAGTGACAACTGTGATTTCCCCTGAAGACTGGGGCAAAACAGACTAAGTTAGTTCACTCTAATAAGTGAGAAGTAATCATACAGGATTTCCCATTCCCCTTATATTTCCTGATCATGTATCTCTTTTGAAAAACAACAAATAATGCATCTAAATGTAAGTCTAGCATTTTATGGTTTGGGGAATGCATACATTCATGCTTGCGGGCACCTTAAAATTATGAAAGTGTGGATGTTCTCTCAGAATTTTGCTAAATAGATTTCAGATTACAGACTAGTTGCCAACAGAAAGGATCTTAGTGAATAAATAACATAGTATGAATAGTCAAATGTAGGTTACTTACCTCTGGGTATAAATAACTGTAGATTCCACCCATTTTGTAAATGTAAGAATCTGTCTGATATAGCTTATTCTTCTACTTAGTCTTCTTCGAAGTTGAATGGTGGTACGCTGCCTCTACCCATTTATATGGCCGAGTGAGCCCTTTATCTCAGTTCAGAAAAGTACAGAACTTTCACTTTCTATTGGGAAAGCCTGGTCTCATAGACTAGACGCAACATATTAAATGTAAATCCCGAACAGTAGTATGATATGTGACGTTTGGTATGGGTACATAAGACCGATGGTTACTTAAGGCAAAAATGAAAGTAGTTTGGTCGGGTGTATAACGTGAATGTCTAGCAACCCAAAGGTTGCGAGTTCAAATCTCATCAAGGACAACTTCAGCTAATTAGCAACTTCTCAACTACTTACAATTTTTTTTTGCTATTTTGCAACTGCTTAGCATGTTAGCTAACCCTTCCCCTAAACCCATAGCCTAGTTAACGTTAGCCAGCTAGCTAACGTTGGCCACCTAGCTAGAATTCATAAAATATCATATGTTTTGCTAATTCAAAACATATTCTATGTTTTGCAAACTCAAAACATAAAATGAATAGTAATTTGTAACCTGTCATACGAAATGAGTGATAGACACCGACAAATGAATACATACCATACGAAGCATAACATATCATAATAAATGGTGTGCCTCGGATTTACGTACAGAATAATACGAAATGCTCTGGGACCAGGTTGATTTGGAGTTTCCCCTGATATTCCCTGTGATGTCTAAAGACATATAAATTAAGACGTCTTGAGGCATTTAGAGACCTGTCTTACGACTTGTCTTAGAAAATGAAGACGTCTTTAAGAAAGTCCATAGAAATACCAATGTCTTGAGACATCCGACTTAAGACGTTTCTAGACATTTTAGAATGAGTTGTTTTCATGTTTTATTAGTTATAAATACTAATCACTCACTTTATAACACTTATGCACAGCCATAGCACAAATTGTACAAATCAAAGTAATCAAGATGATTTATTGACCAAAATATCAATTTCATATGCTATAAAATAACTTTGGGTAAAGGCGGTACAGTGCTCCAAATAAGGCCTATCTTCAAGTCTTTACAGCCAGATAATCATCTCTTGTTTAGGGATCTCAGAGCTGTTCTTCCTTAATCTACAGGAAAATAAACTGTTGTTAGTTATCATATCATAAATACAGCAACGTCAATAACAATACCACCTCTACCCTGCTATTTTTATTGTACCTTTAATTATGAATAGCTCAACTGATGCGGAAAGCCCTACCATTCATGATGGCTTAATGTTTGACACCAGGTAGGTCCCCAGCTTTATTCCAGTCTGAAAATGGGAATAATCAGTTAGAGTACTCTGTCTGTCTGTTCTCATGGGAAGAAATTAACATTGCATGTGTCATGTGCCTTTTTTTGCAATGCAGTGTATTTTTATTTGCTGGGTGACAGCTGGCCTTGATTGAGTTGAGTTTCTGACATGTCTTCCATCCTTGTATCCTGATTAAAGAGAAATAGGCCCTGTTCATTACACAAAAACAATCAAAGCACGTGAAAAAAAGCAGATACAAACCTCCAGTCATAACATAACTCACCAGCCTATCATGCATAGAGGTCAGTACTCAGATAAGTCCAGTCTACTCACACTGCAACACGTGAGGTTGGCATACCTGACCAATAAAATAAAATAAAAACATTTATAAACGCACCAGCCATTTATCTTTACTTTATTTTAGGGATATATTTGATGTAACATTTAGGTGCTGTCTTCTACACTAACTTTTTCTGCTGATGGCACTGGTGCTAACCAACTTTTTCAGTTGGTGGCACCAGCACATGATTTGGTTCAACAATTTTATTTATATAGAAATGTATAATGACCTGGCCTGTGTCCCATAAATTGCCTGTATTCCATACAGAACCATGCTAATAATGACAAGCCATCTTTTAAATTAGCATGCCCTTGTGTTCTTACATTGATTTGGAATGCAACGAAAATAGACTGAAAATAAAGTGCAAAGTGTATTTATTGCAGATTTCAAAGTGCCATGTGTTATTTTCTGCTAAATCCTCTAGAGGGCAGAATATGAAAAAAAAACATACTTGATAACTGCAAAAAAAAGATTCTAAGGGGGGAGAAGCATTGTGATTTTTCCCTCTCAAACTCACTTAATTTTTCTTTTTTTGAAAAACAACTAAATTAGATATTCCAAGATGGCGTTTTCTAAACAAACGGCCACTGGATTAATGCAAATAATCATGATTCTGCCAGGTAGGCATAGGCTACATTGTAGGGATCTTTTAATTGCCTTTCCAAGTACCCAAAAAACATTAAGGCCATCATTAACGTTTAAGGTGCCCGCAAGCATGAACAGCTACACAAAGTGTAGACGTACAGGCCCTACACACACAGCAGGGCTCAATATTCAGGTACATTTTCCAGTATCACACCAGTGCCAACTGAAAGCTACTGGCCCGAAGGGAGAAAAAAATACTGGCATGGGTCAAGATCTGACAGGAAAGCGACTACTGCGTGCATCATTTCAATAGCAGGGGATTTTATCTTTCATTTGCAGGCTGAGAAAGTAGCCTATTCAGGGCTCATACAGACATTAGGAAATCAAATTCATGGACTTTCAAGGACTTTTTCAAACACTTAATTGTAATTTTCTAGGACCTACATGTAATATTTAATTGTTGTAATAGCCTATAGAAAAAAAGCCTCCCCCTATAATGTATGCAACAAAAAGTATGCATTACCACTCTAACCTTTTTCACAGGTAACCAGAGTGATCATTCTACTGTGGTCCCTGGAGCGTACGCTCCAACTAGTGTGATTTTAATGCTTATTTAGAACGTCCAGTTTCGATTGACGCAACAATCCTGCATTTGAGCTGGCCACTGTTTTTTCACAGAAACATTTTGCACAAACACAGTTATGTCCAGAATGTGACCAGTTTATTTTTGGATGCAATGTTCAGACATTCACAGAAGTAGCTACTACAGCATAACACAATCATAAAACCGGAAAATGTAGGCTACATTTGTCCTAGTGCTAACTGAGGAAAGATTGATGTAACACAAGCGTTCATATTTGTATAACTCTCAGTTGACAGAAATATACAATATGAATTAGCTAATAGCAATTACTATTTATAATTAATCACATCACGGGTGAGCTCACCATTGATCGAAATAATTGAGTAAAACACTTTCTAGAAATCAAAAGTAATACGTTGATGGGTAGTTTGTGCGTGCCGCCATGTTTTTTTTTTCTTCCATCAACCAAAGATAATAAGAGGAGATGAGTTTGGTGTGTTTATAGTATATGCATGTTGAAGGGGGTGTGTCGTCTACGATCATTCTCTTCCCTTCATTCACTTCCGTAAGTTTACCTCGAAAGATGAGTGAACCATTCCTCATTATAACATCTTTGGTCTGACAGACGTTTAACATGACACCCAGAATGCATTGTATAATGTCAACAAACATGGTGCCACACATAGCTAGCAAATAACTTAGCATTAGCTCATTACAATCAGTACAACCTTCAAAAAAGTATTTTACACACATCATAGGTGTCCATTACAATCTATGCAATAATCGGAATGCATTTTGTCACCAATACTTAAAACCGTGAATAAAACTGTAAATACATTGTGCTCCGTACATACATACATACATACATACTGTATGTGCCTACAGTAGAAACAACAACACGATATAAAGAAAATAAGGAACTTACTTTGATAGGAAAGTACACATGTCCAAAGTTGTTATTTGTAAGGAAAACAAAAAGGAAGGCGATGCGAGCGCCAGCCTGAAAATGTTCCAATTCGTGCAAGAAAGCACAAATGTCTGAATATTTGATCTGCGCAAACATTGGTGAAGTGCGTGGGCTCTCCTCGAAGAGAAGAGTTTGTCCGGCTCAGTAAAGCCTCAAACATAAATTGTCTGCAATGCTGGAATGGGCTACTTCTATGTGAATTAATGAGGATACGGAACACACCTCAATTCAAACTGTTAGAAAATACAAATCAAATCAGATAAAATTTTATTTGTCACATGCGCCGAATACAACAGGAGATGATTGTGGACTACAGGAAAAGGAATTTCCTGGTTACAATTTCACCTTACAGTGAAATGCTTACTTACAAGCCCTTAATGTCACGCCCTGGTCGAAGTATATTATGTTTGTCTTCATTTATTTGATCAGGCCAGGGTGTGACATGGGTTATTGTGGTGCGTTTTTGTCTTGGGGTTTTGTGGGGTGTCTAGCATAGTCTATGGCTGCCTGAGGCGGTTCTCAATCAGAGTCAGGTGATTATCGTTGTCTCTGATTGGGAACCATATTTAGGCAGCCATATTCTTTGAGTATTTTGTGGGTGATTGTTCCTGTCTCTGTGTTAGTTGTCACCAAATAGGCTGTATAGGTTTTCACGGTCCGTTTCTTGTTTTTGTATTGTTTGTGTTTTTTTCGTCTATTAAAGATGTATCGAACTAACCACGCTGCATTTTGGTCCGACTCTCTTTCGACGGAAGAAAACCGTAACACTTAACCAACAATGCTTTAAGAGGGAATTTTTCTAATACACGTGTTAAGTAAAAAAATAAGTAACAAATAATTCAACAGCAGCAGTAAAATAACAAGCTATGCTATATAGAGGTTGTACCAGTACAGAGTCAATGTGCGGGGGCACTGGTTAGTTGAGGTAATATGTACATGTAGGCAGAGTTAAAGTGACTATGCATAGGTTATAAACAGAGAGTAGCAGCAGTATAAAAGAGGGATCGGGGTACCCCTTTGATTAGCTGTTCAGGAGTCTTATTGCTTGGGGGTAGAAGCTGTTAAGAATCCTTTTGGACCTTGACTTGGTGCTCCAGTACCACTTGCCGTGCAGTAGCAGAGAGAACAGTCTATGACTAGGGTGGCTGGAGTCTTTGACCATTTTTAGGGCCTTCCTCTGACACCGCCTGGTATAGCGGTCCTGGATGGCAGGAAGCTTGGCCCCAGTGATGTACTGAACCGTACGCACTACCCTCTGTCGTGCCTTGCGGTCGGAGGCCGAGCAGTTGCCATACCAGGCAGTGATGCAACCAGTGGTGCTCTCGATGGTGCAGCTGTTGAACCATTTGTGGGTCTGAAGACAAGTGCCAAGTCTTTTCAGTCTCCTGAGGGGGAATAGGCTTTGTCGTGCCCTCTTCACGACTGTCTTAGTGTGTTTGAACCATGTTAGTTTGTTGGTGATGTGGACACCAACAAAGTTGGAAGCTCTCAACCTGTTCCACTACAGCCCCGTCGATGAGAATGCGGGCGTGCTTGGTCCTCCTTTTCCTGTAGTCCACAATCATCTCCTTTGTCTTAAGCACGTTGAGGGCGAGGTTGTTGTCCTGGCACCACACGACCAGGTCTCTGACCTCCCTGTAGGCTGTCTCATCGTTGTTGGTGGTCGGGCCTACCACTGTTGTGTCATCGGCAAACTTGGTGTTGTCGTGCCTGGCCATGCAATCATGAGTGAACAGGGAGTACAGGAGGGGACTGAGCGCGCACCCCTGAGGGGCCCTCGTGTTGTTAGAACTTGTTAGAAAATAATTTGAAATTGACAAGTTGAAACAGCCTGTTGATAATTAGCAGGTAGCACGTGTTAACAGTGCTCCATGGTGAATGCATTCTGACATCACGTGCATAAAAAAACTCACACTGGGGCCACGATCGTTGGAGATGTTTGGAACTCACGTATATAAAAAGGTTAAGAATAATTAAAAAAATTAATAGGCCTACCCAGTGGCATTATGCGTTGCCATTCACATTATTTTTACGGCATTGCCCGATTATATAGACAACATGCTCCTGACAAACACACTAATAAAGTCTGTCCATGTGGTAGCTAGTCAGTCTCGCCATTTGAGATGTTGAAGAGTTATTGAGGGGTTACTGTATCATGTTTTAAAAAGAGAAAGTGACCAAAAACCTGGTTCCCTTTATAAGGGAACACTTTGATTGGAAGACCAAGTTATAACCAACATTCAATGTTGTCCAGCTCATAATAACCGCACATGGTTTTACCACTCCGAGCGTTAGGAAACAAACCAAAGCCCTTTTACGTCTCTCATTAAAAACGTATCACTTACATCGCTCATAAAAACTGATCAGAAATGAAGTGACAGATAATTATATTGGATCAGTATAACTTATAAATTGTCTACCATAACCTCAATGACTTTTCAAGAACCAAAGAGCCCAAAGGAAATGTCAGATTTACAAAGTAGGCTGCATCATGATGACTGAATTGCAAATATTAAACCAAGATTTAGAACTGTTTTAATAGCTTGTTTGAATACCATTTTTTTTGCATTAGCATTTACTGGTAGATATCATAACTTGGAACATCTTACTGCTTTCCTACCCCTGTCGGTCTTCACTCATGCAACAACCAGTTGTTTGAGAGCGCTCTCAGTCCGACAGATTATCTATAGATTATCTTGTGTGCAGCGCGTGTTATAAATAATCAACATAACGACAGCGTCGAGAATGCATCTGTTTTTTTTGTGTAAATTCTGTTTTTTTAATCAATTATGTAGCCTCGATAAATAATTGCCTAAGCAGGCTACTGGCGGGGATGATCGACTGCCCCATAGGCTTTCCAAAAATGTCCCTGTATGTCGAGCCCTGACACACACAGACAAGGGCATTCCCTTTGCCTCTTCATAAAGTTGGTATATTTTTGGTTAATTGCACATTACTGTATGAGTAAATCATTATGATTAAAAAAAGCGAATTGTGAACCAAAATCTAACGTGACCAGGTAACAAGAAATCACTGGCACTATTGCAACCAGTAAAAAAAAATGTGTGTCGCACTGCCAAGTCAAACGGTCGCATATGCGACTGTTTTGGTCGCAGTATCGAACCCAGTAGATGTATTCTCTATTTTAAAAAACTGCACAGAAAAGACCCGAATTGAAGTCACCTGTTTTTTAAATATTTTTTTTTGCTTTGGTGCTATTTTCAAAAGTATGTGGTGACATTTCAACTCCAAACGGGTAATACTTGTAACGCAGCCAGTCTTACATTCAAACCTATAATTGTGCATACATCTTTCACCACACAACCATTGATCCAAAATATAAGTATACTATTAAATGTAATGTGCACTTTGATTTGATCACCAAAACACGACATCATTATGTCTTCTCAATTTAGTTATTTTAGCAACCAGTTAGTCCAATAGCAAAAAATGTAAGATGCATGTTTCAAAATTGACCTTTAAATTTAGTACTGTAAATTAGAGTACATTATATTGTTTTTATGTTAGGCAATACACTTGCACTACCCATTAAAGTTGACTGAACATCAAATTTCCATCATTTGT
Source organism: Oncorhynchus kisutch (assembly GCF_002021735.2). Taxonomy (NCBI): domain Eukaryota; kingdom Metazoa; phylum Chordata; class Actinopteri; order Salmoniformes; family Salmonidae; genus Oncorhynchus; species Oncorhynchus kisutch. The sequence continues at coordinate 24,434,044 of NC_034182.2, forward strand.
GATCAAATGTGATCAAAACATCTTTCACAATAAAATAAAATGTTATTTGTAGGGTTGCACATTTTGGGGAATACTCAGAGGTGTGAATTAACAATAAAATATGGACATTTTCAGAAATATATGCAAATTAATATTAATACCATTTAAATGTAGATGTTTTTTGCATCGGATATATTTACCATATCATATGGAGACAGAAACATAAACCTTTTACCTTATCATAAGTAGACATAATTGAAAATGATTAAATCCTTCCAATATATATATTTTTATTTAGTTACGAATAGTAACTATTTAGTTACGAATTGAACTTTAATTAAATGAGTTGACTCTTCACATGGGATGATTTCACTGAACAACAAAAGAAAAGGAATATTGAAAAAATAGAAAATAAATCATCCAGGAGGATCCTCTTGATGGGGCTGTCCATATCGGCAGACTGTGATATGGCCATTTCTTGGAGAGACTCCTCCTCCTCTCTCCCCTTCAGGAGACTGTCAAACATGATGACAACAACACCCATACAGGTGTTACTGGGTAGCTTCAATGTGGTGCTCTTATTCTTCTCACTTTGCTTGGTTAGGTAGATTGCTGCTATAACTTGATGACCCATACCTACTGTAACCATTTCCTTGGCTTTCTTGTAGTGTATCCATTGTTTTCATTGTTTTAAACCTGGTATCGGTATTGAAGTCAAAATTATGGTATGACAACACTACTACTGGTAGTGGCTTGCCCATTGGCTTTTCTACTCCTGGTTGGCTACAATACAGCTGCCTGATGAACGTTAGCCAGCTAGCTCATTAGCTTGACAACAGAGAACAAGCCACCAAAAGCAAAGACAACAAAGATTTTTATAACTATCCTTATCTGTGGAGAGGAGCTGTAGCTAGCTATGATTGTTAGCTAGCTAGTAAGCTTCTGCAACAAATGGAACTCCCCAGACAAACACTAGCCAGCTAGCTAATGTTAGTTAACTAACTAGCAACTAGGGGTGTGCCGAGTACTCTGACAAAACAAGTATTGTAATAGAAGTATAACAAGTTTTTATTTGTATTATCCGTGATCCGAAAAATGTATTTGTAGATGCCAGCATGCAACATCTCTTTCACTCAAACAGTGAAGTGCTGCGTTCTCTAAACAACTATTGCCTAGTTCTTCTGTCTGTAGAGAAACAAGCGGGGTATTGGTTGAGCCTGCTGCAGCGATTGTATTAGAACAAGCTGCTCTCCCTCTGCTCTCATTTCCCCAGATAGACGCTCACTCACTCACTAACTCGTCTCAGGGCACAAGCACATTACATTCTTACTGAGCTCCCTACTTTATTTTCTCAGTTGCCCGGCTAGCTCAGTCGGTAGAGCATGAGACTCTTAATCTCAGGGTCGTGGGTTCGAGCCCCACGTTGGGCGCACATTGTTTTTGCACCTCTAAAACTCACTGTGCTCATAGACGTAAAGACAAGATTGTACTACTCATCTATATTCACAATTTTTTTTAAATACATTTTAATATTTTATTTTTTATAGTTGGTTAAATTTGACTCTATTATTTTAGTCGTTTTTGAAGTTGGAGAAATACTACAAATATAACATATATACTACAAAAATATTTGTGTTAGTATTTTTAATCATGTTATAATATGTACTTTAAGAAATTCTCCTTATTAAAGATTGATTATATACTGAAAAATATAATAGGGATTAAATTCCATTGCTTAAGGATTTCCAATTACTACCAGGGAGGCTGTGAAATCACTTCCCTATTCAAAATGAAGCGCCCAACGTGGGGCTCGAACCCACGACCCTGAGATTAAGAGTCTCATGCTCTACCGACTGAGCTAGCCGGGCTGTGTGTACAGGACCAGCCCCTCCCTTTGTATACCTTCTACCTACTACCCTTCCCCAAACCCTTCCTGATTGTAGTACTCACAAGTGTTCAGTATTTTATTTATTTAACTTTAAACAAAACATTAAATTCATTTTCTTATTTTAGTTGGATTAATTGTACTCCGTTATTTTAGATTTTTTGAAGTTAGAGGCTACTAACTACTATAATAATGTTATAGTATTTGTAACTGAGCCCCACAGTGGACACCTCATAATACCCGTAAAACCTAGCGGTCAAACACGGAAATGGCTCCAATGGTTTTTCAACCATTCACTTGATCCATTGTGGATTTTAGAAACACTGCAAATAAGGGCTGTGTTTTGCGTAGGCTTACCCTATCGTGTCGTTTTGATAACCATGTAAATCTCTCTCGGACAAGGTGACTTATCAATATAATCGGTTTTATTTACTCTCAGATTTGAAAATGCAAGTGTTGCACACCAACAGATGGAGAAAACCTACACCTGTCAGGCAATTCATTTCAACAATAATCTTCATTTTAATTTGACTTTACAAACAAGAGGGCTTAATTGGAGTCTATTTCTTCAGAGCCTAGACCTATATAAAATAATTTAGCCTACCTCAGCCAGTTATGAGCCGTATTTTTTAAAATTAGGCCTTACAATTGCAACTGGTGAAGAATGTAGCATCCTACATGCTGTCTGTGTCAGCAGTCCAATCCCTGTACCTTTTGCAGAATATCAATATCTGTCCCTGATGTTTTTCCTGGAGAGAAGTGGCTTCTTTGCTGCCCTTCTTGACACCAGGCCAGCCTCCAAAAGTCTTTGCCTCACTGTGCGTGCAGATGCACTCACACCTGCCTGCTGCAATTCCTGAGCAAGCTCTGTACTGGTGGTGCCACGATTCTGCAGCTGAATCAACTTTAGGAGACTGTCCTGGCGCTTGCTGGACTTTCTTGGGCACCCTGAAGCCTTCTTCACAACAACTGAACCGCTCTCCTTGAAGTTCTTGATGATCTGATAAATAGTTGATTTAGGTGCAATCTTACTGGCAGCAATATCCTTGCCCGTGAAGCCCTTTTTGTGCAAAGCAATGATGACGGCGCGTGTTTCCTTGCAGGTAACCATGATTGACAGAGGAAGAACAATGATTCCAAGCACCACCCTCCTTTTGAAGCTTCCAGTCTGTTATTCCAACTCAATCAGCATGACAGTGATCTCCAGCCTTGTCCTCGTCAACACTCACACCTGTGTTAACGAGAGAATCACTGACATGATGTCAGCTGGTCCTTTTGTGGCAGGGCTGAAATGCAGTGGAAATGTTTTTGGGTGGATTCAGTTCATTTGCATGGCAAAGAGGGACTTTGCAATTAATTGCAATTCATCTGATCACTCTTCATAACATTCTGGAGTATATGCAAATTGCCATCATACAAACTGAGGCAGCAGACTATGTGAAAATAAATATTTGTGTCATTCTCAAAACTTTTGGCCATGACTGTACACCGACACTCCAACACACACTTACGTATGAAAAAGTTTGGGCACCCCTGACAATTTCCATGATTTCCATTTATAAATAATTGTGTGTTTGGATCAGCAATTTCATTTTAATCTATCAAATAACTGATGGACACAGTAATATTTCAGTAGTGAAATGAGGTTTATTGGATTAACAGAAAATGTGCAATATGCATCAAAACAAAAGTAGACAGGTGCATACATTTGGGCACCCCAATAGAAAAATCACATCAATATTTAGTAGAACCTACTTATGCTAAAATAACAGCCTCTAGACGCTTCCCATCACCTCTAATGAGTGTCTGGATTCTGGATGAAGGTATTTTGGACCATTTCTCCTTACAAAACATTTCCAGTTTGACAAATACAACTTTATATAAAAACACCTAATATTCAAAAGTCAGCGCCCAACGTGGGGCTCGAACCCACGACCCTGAGATTAAGAGTCTCATGCTCTACCGACTGAGCTAGCCGGGCTGTATGTATATAATATAGCCCCTCCCTTTGTAAACCCGTAACCTCCCCCACCAGAGATTAAAGAAAGGAGGAGATAGGAATAACCTTGGCAATGAATGGAGGAACTTGTAACCCGTCAGACTGTTGACCAATCAGATTCACGTTGTAATGCTGCGTCACGCAATCCCTTCTCAAAGGTATGAGTCGATAAACCTGCCTATTTTCCTCGAAAGTACGTAATGTTACGATATCAAAGCTATAAGATATTACAAAGAACACGTTCATTATCTCACATCTAGGAAAATATTTGTAATGTTGTACTTCTTGTTGACGAAATTCATGCTAATTTTGTGTTTTTGTGCTAGCGCCCAATTTACTCCCATTCACTCCTTGAAGGAGAATGCTCCTCGTCCCAAAATCACCCAGAATGCACGGCACGGTCCATTGACGACGTATGTGTACACCCAGAATGCACGGCACGGCCCACTGACGACGTGTGGGCAGCATACACAATGGGCCTTAATTCGATTTCAATGGAGTTTCCCATCTCCTCAAAAGTATCTCTGCCCCTACTACCCATCACCAAACCATTCCTGATTGTTGCACTAATCTCAGTGTTCAGTATTTGATTTGATTGATTTAATTTGGAATAAAACATCAAATTAAAATAGTTTTGTTGGTTTCGTGTAAATTATTTTGGACGTTTTGAAGCTAGAGAAACTCTACTAATAAAATATAATTATATATAAATATAATAGTATATGTAATAGTATTACCAAATTAATAAATAGTATATTTTCAGTTTATTAAAGTGTGAACATTTTAAAGTTTACTGGAGGTTGTAAAATCACTTCCTATTCAAAAGTTAGCGCCCAACGTGGGGCTCGAACCCACGACCCTGAGATTAAGAGTCTCATGCTCTACCGACTGAGCTAGCCGGGCTGTTCGCACCTTTTCCAGCCCCTCCATTTTAAACCCGAAACCCTATGCGTGACATGCATGTGCTACTACAGAAACAAAATGCTTTAACTCTGACACGGTAAGCAACCTTGTCTCTGTGGCGCAATCGGCTAGCGCGTTAGACTGTTAATCTAAAGGTTGGTGGTTCGAGCCCACCCAGGGACGGTCATTTTGATTTTAGCAGTGGATTCATATAACAGTTGTTTTGATGTCAGGAGCTGATCCTCAGAAATTGTAACTCAAATCAGAATGAACCTCTCCTGAGATTGTCGGAATGTTCTCACACTGTTGTTAGATTCTTTGTAAATATATTGCAAAAAATATCACAATATTCAACAGTAAATTAGGCAAGTTTAGTTTTCCTTGATGCAGCCAGTAGCTGTAGCCTAGTTAGCCCCCCCCAATTTTCATTTTTCTTAAAAGTAAACAAAATGTGGTTGTACTGAGTATCAGAGGGCTGTAGCCTGTTGCACATGGAGAAACTGCTAGCAATCCTCCCCTCCCCAGGAAATACAACTTTTCTCCGGCTTTCTTGAATGTTGTCTTTTGTTTGTCGCTGTGTTGTGCTCTCTTGCCTGTCTCTCACAGTGTAAATCTGTGCAGTGCAGCGTGAATTTCAAATATTGTTTTGGAAGGGGGACAAAACATGGTATTATGATTTACTAATTCACTAACTAGGTACCACTTAAATAGTACTGTACACATTTTTTTTTAAATCGGAGGATAATTTCTTCACTTCAAAACAACTTATGAATCTAAAATGGTGCTAAAATGATATGAGTCACAAATGCTGTACCATTTGCTAAAAATCAAAACAATCCGTCCCTGGGTGGGCTCGAACCACCAACCTTTAGATTAACAGTCTAACGCGCTAGCCGATTGCGCCACAGAGACTCGGTGTTGTATCGAAAGGGAGAATGGTTTATATTCTGTAAAAAACAATGAGGAAACAGCAAACATTTTTTTTACACGGTCTGCTTGAGATACAAATTCGAGGTGGACTTAAGTTTTTTTTCCTTCTCAGACAAAAGCTTTGGCCACAAAGCATACTCATAGCCAAAATATATATTTCTTTAAAGGTAAAACTTGACAAAAGAACCAGTCCTCGTTAGTATAGTGGTCAGTATCCCCGCCTGTCACGCGGGAGACCGGGGTTCAATTCCCCGACGGGGAGAGCAAGCTTTTTTTTCCCCCTTATACTTCTGGCTAGCTTGTTCTGGTGAGATTAGAAAAGCCAACTGACATTTACTCCTGAGGTGCTGACCTGTTGCACCCTCTACAACCACTGTGATTATTATTATTTGACCCTGCTGGTCATCTATGAACATTTGAACATCTTGGCCATGTTCTGTTATAATCTCCACCCGGCACAGGCAGAAGAAGACTGGCCACCTTTCAGAGCCTGGTTCTTCTCTAGGTTTCTTCCTAGGTCCCATCCTTTCTATGGAGTTTTTCCTAGCCACCGTGCTTTTACACCTGCATTGCTTGCTGTTTGGGGGTTTTAGGCTGGGTTTCTGTATAGCACTTTGTGACATCAGCTGATGTCAGAAGGGCTTTATAAATACATTTGATTGATTGATACCCTCCAAGCTCATCATTAAGCTTGAGGCCCTGGGTCTCAACCCCACCTAGTGCTATTGGGTCCAGGACTTACTGACGGGCTGCCCCCAGGTGGGGAAGGTAGGAAACAACATCTCCACTTCGCTGATCCCCAACACTGGGTCCCCACAAGGGTGCGTACTCAGCCCCCTCCTGTGTACTCCCTGTTCACCCATGACTGCGTGGCCATGCATGCCTCCAACACGATCATTAAGTTTGCAGACAACACAACAGTAGCAGGCTTGATTCCCAACAACGACGAGACAGCCTATGGGGAGGTGAGGGCACTCAGAGTGTGGTGTCAGGAAAACAACCTCTCACTCAACGTCAACAACACAAAGGAGATGATCGTGGACTTCAGGAAACAGCAGAGGTAGCACCCCCCTATCCACATCGACGGGACAGCAGTGGAGTAGGTGGAAAGTTAAGTTCCTCGGCGTACACGTCAAACAAACTGAAATGGTCCACCCATACAGACAGTGTGGTGAGAAAGGTGCAACAACGCCTCTTCAACTTCAGGAGGCTGAAAGCAATTTGGCTTGTCACTTAAAACCCTCACAATTTTTTTACAGATGCAGAATTAATTGTGACCAATAACATTTGATTTGGGTCCCTGATAGAGGTCGACCGAATATGATTTTTCAATGCCTATACAGATTATTGGAGGACCAAAAAAAGCCGATGCATCGGATGATTTTTATATATATATATATATATATATATATTTGTAATAATGACAATTACAACAATACTGAATGAACTTTATTTTCATTTAATATATCAATAAAAACCAATTTAGTCTCAAATAAATAATGAAACATGTTCAATTTGGTTTAAATAATGCAAAAGCAAAGTGTTGGAGAAGAAAGTAAAAGTGCAATATTTGCCATGTAAAAAAGCTAACGTTTAAGTTCCTTGCTCAGAAAATGAGAGTCTTCAATATTCCCAGGTAAGAAGTTTTAGGTTGTAGTTATTATAGGAATTATAGCACTATTTCTCTCTATACCATTTGTATTTCATATACCTTTGACTATTGGATGTTCTTATAGGCACTATAGTATTGCCAGCCTAATCTTGGGAGTTGATAGGCTTGAAGTCATAAACAGCGCAATGCTTGAAGCATTGTGAGCTTGTGGTGAGCGTAGAGGGCACTATGGTATTGAAGGCCGAGCTGTAGTCGATGAATAGCATCCTCACGTGCATTCCTCTTGTCCAGGTGGTTGAGGGCACTGTGCATTGCAATGGAAATTGCGTCGTCCTTGGATGTGTCGGGCGATAGGCAAATTGGAGAGGGTTGAGTTTGTCAGGAGGTAGGAGGTGATGTAGTCTTTGACTTACAAGAATTTTGACCTCGATACCGATACCAGGTTTAGAATCACAATAGTCAATACCATCATGATACTAAATACCACTCTTATTATTCAATAAGAGTTAGAGTTATTGAGCTTGTTTAAGCTGATTTCATGCGGCTACAGATGACTAACAATCTCTTCCATTTAGGACTTGTTTTTATTTTACTAATTAAAAACATTTGCATTGAATCATTTATTTTCTAAACGTGTGCACTGTCTCTTTAAGAAATGACTGACTTCATTCGCCAGGCAGAATGTGGCTGCGGAATCTGACTTTGTGGCTATGGAATCAAGTTGAAAAAGGACGGGAGGCAAAGGAAGACGAAGTGAATTCGTTTTTGGTGGCGAGCAAGACAAAGGGAATGAATCAAGTTTTAGGTGACCATCAGCTTTGAAATCAGCATATTTTGTGTTATGGTATCACAAACAAAGTACTAGGACAGTGAATTCTGCTGTAAGCTAGCATTGAATGTTAGCCTCCAATTAAAGCTGGAAGCAGGGTTGCCTACCCCTGTTATAGCATGTTGCGCACTGGAACAACTGGGAGAGAGACGCTAGTGATGTATAGCCGACGTAAGAAGCTAAATATCATACTGAACAAAAATATAAATGCAACATGCAAAGTGTTGGTCCCATGTTTCATGAGCTGTAATAAAAGATCCCAGAAATGTTCCATATGCACAAAAAGCTTATTTCTCTCTAATTTTATGCACAAATGTGTTTAAATCCCTGTTAGTGAGCATTTCTCCTTTGCCAAGACAATCCATCCACCTGACAAGTATGGCATATCAAGGAGCTGATAAGACAGCATGATTGTTACACAGGTACACCTTGTGCTGTGGACAATAAAAGGCCACTCTAAAATGTGCAGTTTTGTCACACAACACAATGCCAAAGATGTCTGAAGTTTTGAGGGAGTGTGCGATTGGCATGCTGACTGCAGGAATGTCCAACAGAGCTTTTGCCAGAGAATTTCACGTTCATTTCTCTACCATGAGCTGCATCCAACATTGTTTTAGAGAATACAACCAACTGGCCTCACAACCGCAGACCACGTGTATCCATGCCGGCCCAGGACCTCCACATCCGGCTTCTTCACCTGGGCGATTGTCTGAGACCAACCACCCGGAAAGCTGATGAAACTGATGATTATTTCTGTCTGTAATAAAGCCCTTTTGTGGGGAAAAACTCATTCTGATTGTGTGAACCTGGCTCCCTATTTCCTTCCAGGCTCACCCATGGCTGCACCCCTGCCCAGTCATGTGAAATCCATAGATTAGGGCCTAATGAATTGTTTTTTTAGTTGACTGATTTCCTGATATGTTGACTGATTTCCTGATATATATCCTGAACTGTAATTAAGTAAAAAATATATATATTGCAATGAGGAACGTGTTATTGTTATCAAGTGAGTGAACAATTATTGTCTATAGGTTGTAAAACTGCAATGATGTAGGCTAATTTGAATAACCTCTCAAATGTCATGTTTTGTTTCAAGCTGAAGTAACTGCATTGGCCTACAACCTAGGCCTGATTATAAAATCATTTGGATCAGTTTGGGTCTATTCTCAACAGTTTAGAAGGTTTGAAAGACAACTCATATAATGTATTTTGTCAGGATGTCGCCCAGGGTTAAGATTGGCCTGTAGGAAATGTTTGCCTTGACCCGTTCTTAATTCTTGAGCCTATTTTACATTCATCAAGCGTGCATATCTCGTGCAATATGCTATGTGTAGGCTAAAGAAATACATTGAAATAAGTGACCAACAAGCTTTTGTAGTCTGGCTTTTCCTGGGACTCCACAAGATTTAAGAGGGAAAGCCGTGGCAATGGAGAGGCCAGGTGCGTAATTGCGCCACAGAACAATGACGGACAGGATCGAGATGTAGCCTATAGCTTAAATTAGAAGCGTATTCATATTAGCCCATAATTCACAAGCTCATTGTTAGCACAGTGATATAAAAGTACATTTATCAGATAACGAAATCATAGGTAGCCTGAACACTTTGTGCGCTCGCGCTGAGTGCGCTTCCTCCCAGTCCCATGATACCAGCTCTAAAAGCCATAAAGCTACCCTATTGTTTCAGTTTTTTAGGGACAAGAACTGTATCCTACCTAGGCTACAACAACACAATGTAATGAAGAATGTTATTAATGTTTTCAGTTGAGTAGCCTACAAAACTCGAATCTAGGCTGTAAACCTCCCTCTTCAAATAGCCTATCTAAAAAGCCTGGCGTATTAAATATATATTAATTTAGAAATAACTGCATCCTGCCAGCCTGATTGGGCAACCATTTAGTATTTTTTTCTCTCTGCAGTTTAGCCTACAAGGTCCAGACACGTTAGCTGGCCAGTAATATGTTGTAATTTCTCAGGATGTACAGGCAAGCATGGATTTCTGGTGGCGCGCATATGAATTATGATAATGCAAGAGCATGGAGAAAGTTGTATCTATTCATTATTCCCATCAGACTCACTCCTTGAATGCCCTACTCCTTGAAGTTTTCAGTTGTCTAAATAAGCACTATTTTGCTCAACATATATATATATAAATATTTACCTTTTTAGTGTGTGTATGTACTCTACTCTATTTATACTTTTCAACAGTAAAAGTTTTAAAAAGGAGGACGTCATGCCCATCACTTTTAGCTCTATGGAAAGGAATCAAATTAGGTAACTTCTTATGAATTAATAGGTCCTCGTTAGTATAGTGGTCAGTATCCCCGCCTGTCACGCGGGAGACCGGGGTTCAATTCCCCGACGGGGAGGAAGCATTTTTTGAATTCTGTTCGAGAGATAACCTCCATTTTATTTTTATTTATTTCACCTTTATTTAAGCAGGTAGGCTAGTTGAAAACAAGTTCTCATTTACAACTGCGACCT